>NW_026947508.1:43487229-44202229 GCF_034190915.1 Cavia porcellus | reverse complement strand
TTTATTATGGCTATTTGGAGTGCTATATGCCTCAGTTATCTGTATATTAGATTTTTTTCTCATAGTCGGGAAATAGTCTGCTGTTATTTCTGAAAATAGATTTTGTATAATCTTTGTGTTGACTCTTGCATTTTCATTGACAGATTTACTTTGCTTCTGAATGTATGGGAAAATCTTATTTTAGTCAGTTCTCTGGTTAGAATTACTTTCGTTTTTCCCGTTTCTTGATTTTTCTTCGTACTAGTGTTGGGCACATTCTGAAACCCACATTTGCAGGCTCTCCTGTGAATCAGCTTCTGGCTATGTTCAGCTAATGAGAAGATTTTACAGCAGACTGAAGGGTAAGAAGAAGGGAGAATGTTAGGGATTTCTCCTCCTTTCTGCTTTGGGATCTCTTAAAGTGGCTATGTTTATCTGCATGACATTAACCAACAATCTTTTTGAGTTGGAATCAGTGTTGTGGTCCCACCATTGTCGGTTTGCCTAAGCTCCAGGCTGGCAGGATCTTATATTTCCTACCGTTGTCATCATCCTCCATATTGTGCCATCTCCCCCATTTTGTTTCACTCTCTTCTGTTTGGTTTTTCAGCTCTCCCAACAGCTTTGAAACTAATTTTGCTTTATAAATTCTTTTTGTTGAATCACCAGTGTTTTACTAATTTATTCCTGTTTCATTCATGCCCTTGATGAAAGTAATAAACCTTCCTTACTGAATTCTTGAAGTTCCTGTAAATGGTAGGACCGGATCTTCCACTCTCCCTCTGTTGTTCAGCACCCTAGTAGTTGGCATGATTTGCTGAGCCTTAGAAGATGCTGTTTTAGTAGTCATAGTTAACACTGGGAATTCCAGCAATTTCCTGAGATAGGTCATATTTAATTATTTTATGCCACCTGTTTGAGTGAATTGTGTTTTGACCAGCTTTTAAAATTTTTAATTAAAGAGTATATGTGCAGACTAAAAAACTATAGATTTTTGAAGGGGCTCTGTTCTATACAAAAATTTAACAATAAACCATAAGTACACAAAAAGTTATAATATTTTAGCAAGATTTTTGATCCCTGCTGTTTATAGTCTAAGGCTTAGGCTATATCTATGGCTTAGACATTGTTTGCAGTGAAAATGTATTCCTGTGTTTTCACTGTCTGGGTTTATACTTTATTTCATATTCTCTTTTTTTTTTTTTCAAACAGGTCTGTACTCATTGATAAATATATATCTCTACCTTTCCTGCCATGGCAAGTAAGATGGAAGCAGTATAGCCAGAGAGCAAATCCAGAGTAATAAGGCATCAAATCTTAGGTCTCTATTCATGAATCCTATAAATTGGGCAGATTATTTAAGGACTCAGCTTCAGCATATCTTTATAATGCATATATAAGTATCTGTTTTACTGGGATATTGTGTGGGTTAAGATTATCAAACAAATATCAGATACTCAGTGGTCAGTATTGAAATATGAAGGAAGTCCTAAAGAAAGAAATGATTAATTTGATGTGCGTATTGAGGGATGGGATCAAAAAGTGACTCTATGATCTGGTCATTAACTCCTTTTCTGAGTTCACTTTATGCAATTTTTACTCTTGAGATGATTGTGTAAGTATAAGTAACTTATTGACTGTTCACAGAGTAGACTTGATTTGTTTCCAATGTAGGATGTTTTTCCTTTTTATTTTTAAATGCTGACCACTGTCATCTCTCCTCTACCACTATCGTTTCTTATCTTCAAAACTCAGCTTAAATATTGCTCTCTGAAAATCCTTCTCTAACTATCCAGTGTAGAGTAGCCATCTACACACTGTAGCATATTATCCCTTTTTCTTTTTGTACTTGTTCCTTATTTGCAGTCTCTACAATAATAATGAATTCCGTGTGTATTTGATCTTTGTGAAGAGCCTGATACATATTCAATAATTGTTAAATGGAGGAAAGAATAATGTGATAGATACCAAGTGTACAATTGTGAGTAACAATGTTATTTTTAATGTAGTGTGTATTGACCTTTCTTAGATCATAGGTGTCTGTGTCTAAGAATCTGGTGAAAGCTATGAATGCCTTTCCAAGGATAATGCACTAATAGTAAAAATTTGCCTAGGAACCACTGGTGCACACATGCAATTCCAGCTGCTCAGAATGCTGAGGTAAGAGTGTTTCAAGTTCCAGGTCAGCTCGTGAAGTTTATCAAAAGTTTGTCTCAAATGATAAAACAAAAGGTGCTCTGTTTACAACTCAGGGATAGAATGTCCTTGGATTCCATCTCCAATACTGAAAAATTATTTGCTTAGAACATAGATGCTTCATTTATTGCATTCCTTATTCTTTGTTAGACACTTTACTAGTGTCTCTGTCCCTTTATAAGCTGTGGACTATAATTTTATTAAGTGTTAATCTTTATACAATAATGGCTGCTATTTGTGGTCAAAAACTGCTTTTGTTTTCCTCCAATCTATCATGAGTCTAAAAGTGGTCCTACTGTAATTGACTTGTAAAACTGTCAGGCCATATCCAATTTACCTCGTTTGTTAATATAATTTGTAGCCTTTTTAGCTAGGTAAATACACCAATCATGTATTTGGAATTCAAATGACTGTCACTAATATCATACAGTACTTACTTTTTAGCAGATGCCTAACAGTTCACTAGCAGGGATCAATCTATGAACTAAATTAATTAATTAATTACTTGTCTTTTTAAGACAGAGTTTCACCATGCAGTTTATGCTGTCCTTGAATTCACCTTGTTGCCCAGGCTGGCCTGGAGCTTGCAGTGATCCTCCTGCCTCAGCCTCCCAAGTCTTGGGATTACAGGCATGCCTCACCATGCTCAGTGGTTATGGACCAAATTTTAAATAGCATGCCTTTGAAAGTATCATTAATCATATATTTGCTTAAAGGTACTATCTATTTTTTTATGTTTCTGGTTAGAAACAAACCTCATAACAAAACTTACCATGTTTCAGTTTTAAAATAAAAGAGCCCTCTTTCATCTTTAAGTTTTTTTTTTTTTAGTTTCAAAAATTCAAATATTTTTAATCAAGAGTTACCTGGGCTTTTCTTTTCCACCATACTAATATCTTATTAAATATCATTTCTTTATTGAGATGTTTTAAAAACCTTTTTTTCATAGTCACTCTATTAAAAAGCCTTTTAGTAATTTACCATAATATTCCCCACACTCTGCAAAATTTTAATGTTCAGATGCATAGTATATTGGTTGGTGTTCTGCAGAGCTACAAATTACTGCGATATGTGATTTGTTTTATGTTTCCCAAGATACCACCCACTTTAAGAATACATTCTGTGTTTTAAAAGTCTTCTCATGTGTATTTTAAAATTTTTATCGTACTAGACAATATTGGACTCATACTCCCTTTGTTTTGGATGCTCTTTGCCAAATCTTTATTTAAATTAAATACATTAAGTTTGCACCAAAACTTCCTTTCCGCATGAAACCTTTAATGATCCTTGTAGCTACTTATGGATTTTTAACCTTCTGATATCTAATTGTTTATTTTTATATATATTCATTTATATCTATGATCTTTATTGTCTGCAGGCATAACCTTTTTGAGGGTAGAAATCATGATTTTTTTTTTTTGATGACTGACTTGTTTTAGTTTTTGAGAGAGGGTCTTGCTATATCCAGTTCAGCCTAGGCTTCAACTTACTGTGGAGCCCAGACTGGCCTCACACTCATAGCAGTCCTGCCTCAGTCTCCTGAGTTCTGGAATTGTAGGCATGCACCAAAATGCCCAGCTACAATATTTAATTATTAAGAAGTGCTCAAAACATTCATAAATCAATGAAAAAAGTGATAGTTACTTAAAAATATCAAAATGGGTACTAAAATAATTGGCAAACTTTTACTTATCTGAAAGTTCTTGTTTTTGTTAAGAAAAGACAAAGTAGGAAAGGGACTTGCAAGTAAATAAGATGGGCAAATGCAATCCAAATATGTTACAGGAATATGTAGAAGTCTCATAAGAAACCCAGTCATTTATACAATTACTGCACACTAATAATAATGGTAAAAAGTCTTTCATGGATGAAGGAGACGTTTTTGTAGTGTTCTGTTCTGTCTTGGTCTTCTTTGTCTTTTTTAAGGGAAGAATTGTGGTTCCTTGCTCTATCATTAGATCGCTTATTGGTTAATCTCAATAAATTAAAGGTATATTAATTTGATTCACTACTATTGTTTTACTCTTCAATTTATTACAGTATTGATGATCTGTGCACCAACCACAGAGCATTTGTAATTGAAATGTCCCCTTAAATATAGAACATACTTGTTCAACAGAAATGTGTTTAGAGAAATATCTCATAGGGTAGACTTTATTGGCATACTTTGAAGTAAATATTTATACCCATATGAACTGCTTAATTCCTTAACAGTATGGTTTTTTATTGTGTGTTTAAAATATTACCTATTATAATGAACTTAAGAGTTGTCTTTTCTTCAATTTTCTTAATTATTTCTGAAAAGCACTCCAGCATAGGAAAATGTGTATTTTACTTAACAATGTAGAAAAAGATATTGAGGTAGTTTTAAAATAGTTTTAAAATGTTACACAAGTGTTTTTTTTATCATTTTAAAATATTAAGGCTTGCAGCTGTTTTGTGAGAAATAACATAGTGGATTTCTTGGCTTTGGAAGAATATAGTTCTGGTTTTGAGCTTTACTAATTGCTGAGTGACTTTGTTAAAATTACTTAATATATTTTCAAAGTTCTCCATAAAAAATCAGAAACAAGATGTTTAACACCAGTCTTATTTTAAGGTATTGGTTTGTAGATTTCAAGGACAAGAAGTGGAAAATTTGTGAGTGTGTCAGCAAGGTATACATCAAGGAAAGAGTTCATGCTGAGGTTTACCTTTGAAGACTGTCATATTAAAGACCCAGGGGAGAGCCATTGTTGTGTCTCCTGTCTGCAGGCCATCAGCTTTCTTTTCTCATGTTCAAGGAAGCCAGTCTTTTGCTCTACTGAACCCTTTAACTGGTTGGATGACATTCACCCACATTGGGGAGAGCAATCTGCTTTACTCAAAATCTACTGATTTAAATATTAATCTCATCCAAAACACCCAGACTAATATTTGACACACATCTGGATACTGTAGCCCAGCTAAATTGACACATAAAATTAGCTATCATGTCTTTTTAAACATTAGTGTTCTCATTTTAAATTATGTAGAATAATATACTATCTTATAGAATGATTGAGAAAATTATACATATAACAAATGCCTAACACATGGCAGTCACTCTATAAATACCAATAATGTTAACTTTCTTGGACCATTTTTCTTCCACATTCTTCCTACATCTATCTTCTTTATACCCTTCCCTGTTTGGTTATAATAGAAAGAAGACTTATGATTGTTTAGCATTTGATACAGATTATTCATTTATGGTTTAAAAGAATATATCACACATTATTTGATTATTTAGTAAAATATAATTAAGGTATTTTACCAGAAAACAGGGTGGTAGAATCATTTTAATCACTCATTTATCAAATCACTGTCATGAAAACAATATATTGAGTACCAACTATATCTGCCTCTATCTCACTAGATAGCTGAGGAGGTTTAATGACATAACAAGTTGGTAAAGTAAACAAGAGAGGCTATATTTGAGTGAAAAGTCTATGGCATAGCATAGAATTAAAATGAATAGAAGCAAACACAAACTAAAAGTGGTCAGGTTCAGAAAAGAGGTGATCACAATCTCTTCATTACATTCTTGTTGTCTACTGAGACATAAAGATTTTAACATAGCATTTAACATTTTCTATTATTCGATCCCTACCAATATATCCAGACTTTTTAGTTAATTCTCCATGCCTTAGTTTTGGATCGTACTAATAGAACCTTAGTTCTCACATGTAGTCTTACGCTTCTTTGCTTTTGCTTATATGATTTCCCTTACCTTAAAAACCATTCTTATCTTTCTTCTTCTAACTTTTGTTCATCTTTCAAAAAACCTTAATTCTCCAATCAAGAATACTTCTCTGAAACTTTATTGATTCAAGAGAATGCATCATTTCTTCTGAAGCCTTGTGTTGTTTTAAATGAATAACTTCTATTCTATGTTATTAACCAATTTTGAATTTCTTTCGGATGTATTTTACTACTTTTCTGATTGAGGTGCTATATCTCATACATTTGATGACACTTGAAGATCAAACAAAGCTATATGGCAAGGATGTTTTCCTTGGATAAAAGTTGATGATATTTCCAAGTATCAACTCAGATACTACACCCTACATTTTTCTAAGTATCTTTGTATACCTGAGGCTTTATGTTTTATGATTGCTTTGGCTTTTCCTCTGTGTTTTTAGGATTTTTGTTTTCTCATGTGCCTTCAATCCTTTTATTTCTGCTTTGCATCGTATCTGATATGCAGTTTATTTTGATATCAACAAGAAAATATGTGTGTGCTTAAACGGTTCTATCTATCTGTCTATCTGTCTCTCTGTCTGTCTGTATTAGTGTTATGGTATACATTGAGATGTCCCCTAAGAGCATCATGCGTTGAGGGATGGAGTTTTGCAAAGGTTATTGGATTAGAAGAGGTCTTTACCTGACTTACTATTAAGAGGCAGGGCCTTATATGAAGAGAAAAGTCTGGAGGTTTATGATCTGGAGGCCTTTATGTGCCTCTTTGGCTCCTCCTTTGATTTTTCAACTGCCTGGTACTATGACTTAAGCAGCTTTCCTCTACTGTGCTCTTCTGCAATGCAAGCCAATTGTTGCCCGAAACTTTTACAAACTGTGAGCCAAAGTAAATTTCTCTTCTTTAAATTGTGAGTGCTTTTATTGTGTCTCAGATGGGAGTGCAGTAACTAAGATATAAATAGATATATAGATATACATACAGAGTTGTATCATTCATAACATCCCTAACACTTAGTTATTTTTTATTTTATTTTATTTTATTTTTTTGTATTTTTCTTTTTTATCGGTACCGGGGATCGAACTCACGACTGTCTGCTTGCAAGGCAGGCCCTTATGCCGCTGAGCTAAATCCCCAGCCACTTTATTTTATTTTTTGAGATAGGGGTTTGATAAGAAACTTATTTCTCAGAGTGGTCTTGACTTGTAGTCTTCTTGCTTCAATCTAGGGTACTAGAAATATTTTTTAAATTACATAACTGAATATAACTTGTACTTAGATATCAAGCATCTCATTTCTTTAGTACCCTGTAGCTGCTTTATTCCATTTGTGGGTCACTTCTCTCTTGTCCTTACCCTTTTCAAAATCTCCTTGAAATTCATAGAAAAATTTATTTATCCTCAGCAGCTTGAATTTATTCTTATTTTTAAATTTGTGAGCTCTATTTAGGTCTCAATTTCTTAGGTTTACATAATTTCCTTTACATTTTCTTGAGAACTGGTCAATCATTATTTGATCTAATTTTCTCCTAGAATACCAGCAAGAAACATCAATATATGGCATTGTAAAGAGCAAAATAAAAAATGGATTATAGGAAATAGTGAGATAATATGACAGGGGATCAAGAAATGAAGGAAAGTAGGGGGAAAGGGATTAAAAGAGAATTAAGTTGTGTTATGTAAAAAAAGATGTGTTATGTACATGTATAAAGTCCCTACTTGAAATGTAAATATTATGTAATCTAAATGTATACTAATAAAAACTATATATACAAAAATTATCAACTCATTAGTCCTGTAATCTTTCTTCCAACTTTTTAGACTGATATTTTTTTCTTCATAACATGAACAAACTGCTAGATCCTACTTGCTAGATCCATTTTCTATTGCCTTATAACCAAGACATTGTTGCATGTTTAAGGATTTTTTGAAAGAGAAAATTCATGTAGAAATTTAGAGTACGGGACATATCAGTGTGGATTAATGAAACCTATGTGTCCTGCTTGAAACTTTTATGGGCCAAAAATAGAAGTTAGGAAAAATGTTCTCTAAATTGTTAACACCCTAAAAAAATCTAAGAATTTTCATATTGTGAGTCTACGCCAATACTTCTATTGGCATAGATTATTAGTTTATTTTTAAGTCAAGAAATTCTAGTAATGTTATAGGAACAGAAAACTTTGTGCAAGGACTACAAACAATTTCTACTGATGTTACACTGGGCAAAATATGTCATAAGGTTATATTTATTTTCGAGGGGGAAATATAAAATTCTCTGAGGTTTCTTGAAAATGAGTGGAATCAAGATAATCAAAGAAGTACTGAGCATTTATTATATTCCAGTTATTATGCTAGGAAGTTATATCATATCTCTAATTCTTGTATGGATCCCAAGAAATAATAATAAATATTCTCCCTATATTCCAAGTGAGGATGGTAAAGGTCACGTCTTGAATAACTATTAATAAATGACACAGCCAGGATTTCACCATAATTTTTCTGATTCAAAGGTTTGGGCTCTTTCTATAGTATTTTATCATAGTATAATATTTTACCATATATTTCCTTTCCTTTTTTGTTTTAGCACACAGAGATGATTGGGGCTGGGAGATTTAAGTTTAGGATGGTATTAATTATTGTTCAAAAGTAATGTATTTACTGAGTATTAGGAGTGCTAAGCTCATACATCTATGTGTGCCCCAACCCCTCATTCTGCATCATGAAGGAATTTGTAGCTGATTTGGGGTGTGGATTATTAAGTAATTTCTATGATATTCTGATGGCTAATTTTATGTTTCAACATGAGTGGGTCATGATTTTGGTTAAAATTATTCTAGGTGTGTGAGGATATTTTTAGATGAGATTAATATTTGAATCAGTAAATTCCATATAAGAGATGTGCCCTCAGTAGTGTAAATGGGCTTCATTCATTTGAGGGCCTAGATTTTGAAACTACAATATAAGTTCTCCTGAATCTCCTATTTATGAACTACAGAAATTAGTATGTGTCAGTATCCATAATTGCACAAGCTAATTCCTTATGTCTTACAACATACACAGACACAGACAGACATACATGCATACACATTCATCCTACATCTTATTGGTTCTTCTCTGTTGAACCCTGATTAGTATAGGTATGCATAAGTCTGAGATGATATGATAGTGAAATTCAATAGCAACAAGGAAGAGCTTCTATTTAAAGGAGAGTCTCATACTTCATTTTCATTCAGGCAGCATTTTATTGAGGATCCTTAATGGTGTTTTACACTGACATTCACACATTGTCTTATCAACTGGGTATTAAGTAGTTGCTGCCACCAGGAAGCTAATTGATCAAATGCTTAATTTTTTTTTCTGAAAGGGCTGGCTGGCTGCTGGTGTAAATCAGTGTAATTGCATCTCTGACAACGTGTGGCTTACCTTATCTAAAACCAGTCCCAAAAAATTAAGAACAAAATATTCTTTTCCAAATTTTATATTTGCTCCTGGCATCTCCTCTGCAACTCCAGGCATAGATTAATGAATAGAATTTGCACAAAATGATATTGGGTTGCATACATGGCATTACTCAAGATGTCTCAATTCCGGAAGAAGTATGTGAATGATTTATGGAATTGATATTAATCTCTTTCCAGTAAATGTGTTACTTCAGTTACACGGGAAATTGATGTTGCTACTCTAATGCTAAATTAATTTCTTTCTTGCTGGATCAGCATTGTAAATGGAATTAGATTTTAACCTTTCATACATCTAAATGGTAAAATATGGGATGCACTTTTAGAAGTAAAATTTGGGTGTCCACTGTTGATGCAAAAGATATATTTTTGTGTGTGTGCTTCTTTTTGAGATTTGTGGGTCCAAGAATATTGGATGATATTTAGGAACAGAATAATTGTAATTGAATCTGAATACTTAACATAGGACTATAAATAACTGCTTTAAATGAGAATTATGTATTAAATACCTCAAATCTTCTAGAGAACACTGATTATTTTTCAAGGGAAAATTTTTCCAAAGATTCTTAGTCACTAATAAACCATATTTGTAATCCATGTTACTGTATGAAGGAAACTGGAAACTTATCAGGCAGCCTCTTTATTCTGTAGATGATCTCCATAATCTAGAGTTTATTTTTAAGTACTTTATATTCTATTCCATCTTTCTTTTCAAGATTTTTAGTTCTTGTTTCAAGCTTACTGTGGCATTAATTTGCCAAAAGGTTGACTTTGACTTGCTCAACATAATCTAACAGACTCAATCTGGTACTTCAGTTCTAAATTATTAAAAAGAAAATATGATTGGCTCAGCTTAGATCTAGTCTGCTAAGGCCAAGGACAGTGATTATGGGGTTGCCTTTGCCTTTCCTGGGATTTGAGCAAGACAAATTCTCTATAAGATTGTGTGTGTGTGTGTGTGTGTGTGTGTGCGTGCTATGTGCATGAGAGAGAGAGAGAGAGAGAGAGAGAGAGAGAGAGAGAGAGAGGTGGTGGTGGTGGTGGTGTGAACACTTCTATTATACAAAGTTGCAGGATTTGCAGGTCTGCAGTCATTTTTTCTGCTTGGTAAGTATATGACATTGCTCCTCATACCTTTCTGTTTTCTTCTTGGTGTTTAGCAGTTAGATGTAGTACTTTTTGGCTTTGATTTTCATTCCAGTGTACATCTTATCCAAGCCATACTTGAACAAAGGAGAATATCTGAGAGGATCAGAGCCACTTCCAGCTAGTCTTTTGATTTGATGTGAAAGAGACCAATCCTGGTTACTAGTCTAAAAGTAGAATTTTCATGGGTATAGTTTTCAGAACTGGGATTTTTTTTCATAAATTCCCTCTTTTCTGTATCAGATTTTTACTAGTCTCTCACTTAGAATTTTACAATTACTATTGCTTCTGGTATACTGAACCTTTGCCCTGTAGATACGAATCTTGGTTGGTAGGCCTAATTTTCATCATGTCTGTAACCAAATCTGCCTTTTATTTTCCTAACCATTGGCTAAGATCCAGATGTGAACAGACATATTTTCCTGGTCCAATAAGCAGAAAATATGTTTTTTCTACACTTCTTGCATATGCCTACTTCCTATGCCTTTTGAACCCCTTCTGGCTGAAACCATATCTGATCCTCCTTTGATTTTGGGTACTGACTGTTGTTGCTGAGGATACTCTTTTCTGACCCAGCTCTGGGCCTTTAAAGCATACTCTACACTATGATAGTGTGATTCTGGTTATATATATAAAATGGTACAGGTAAGAGTAATGGGTGTTGGTAATAAAAATTAGGTGAGTATTTTTCTTCACATGAGAAATACATATTTGTAATATTTTCACACTATTTGTTTTCATAGAGAATTCTGATGCTCTGGATTTCTGGCATTTATTCACTATTTCACATAACTTGGCAGCATGTCACCTAGATATTCATTTCATGATTTTATTTCTATTGGTCTTACATTTGCACCATCCTTTGTTGGGTCTTAAGGGCAGATGTGGAATGGGAAGCAAGGGAAAGATACATCTGACACAGTCTCTCACTTCTGAAAAGTTGAGAACCTAATAAATGATTCAACACATAATCATGGATGATAGCAGATAAGGAATCAAGCAGGGAAGAGAAGAGTTAAATTTTTATTCATTGATTTATTACTTAAACATTTATTGAGAGTCCACTGTGTCCGGTTCTATGCTAGGTAGTAGAAACTCAGAGGTAACTTAAGATAAGATCCTTAATGTGAAGGAGCTCATGGACTGATAGTGGATACAAATAAGTGCACTAACAAACAGTAACAGCTGATAATGTTGCAGTCAGTAATCTCTCATCTGGATATTCCTTGAATACACTATGCATGTTGTCATCTAAGAGCCTTTGTAGTTCTCCTGCCTGGATTGCTCTGTCCCCCAGGTACTTACATGGTGTACCTCTCTTTTCATTAAAATCTCTGTTCAAATTTGATTTTATTATGGGAATCTTTCCTGGATTTATAACTAATATAGTATGCTCTTTCCATTTTCCTTGTCTGTCATCCCCCACTTTTTATTCTTAGCACTTATCGTTACCAGACCTGTTAAATATTTACTTTTATTTGATTACTATCTACTTTTATTCTGAGAATATAAATGACATGAGAGTAATTTTCTGTGTGTTCTCTGGGTACTTTATATGCATAGCACCTACTACGGTGTCTCATACTTAATGAATAGTCAAAAATTACTTGATTAATGAGCCTGCATAGTGATGCATGCCTGAAGCTAGAACCTTGGGAAGTTGAGGTGGTACTGCAAATTTGAGCCCAGCCTTGGCAACATAGTGAATTAGTGAGACCATGTCTCAACATAAAAATAAGAAAGGGAGACTAGAGATGTAGTTCCATCTCAAGGCCCTGGGTTGAACCTCCACTACTGTTAAAAAATTTATTTGATTAAAAAGGTGAGTGCATACACTGATGAATGAATAGAGGCCATGTTGGTTAAGATAGAGTCACCGAAGAGGGAGTGGCTATTTTTAGCTGTGGACAGCAAGTGATGTCAGGAGCTGTGGGCTGAGAGTAGAGGAGTATGGAGTATAATATTTTCTCATGATTTGATTACATATATTTAGGTGTAGGTTACTGAAAAAACATTTCAGAGTTTGTAGCAAGGGAATATATCTTAAACAAGTATTTCTTTTGAATTTTATCTTAGTGGCATTATATATTAATACAATTCTCAGTTGGTTTTCTATATCTTTACACTTTTTAATGCCTCTGCTTAAAAGGAGGGAAGTGTGAAATTCTCCCTGGGTTGTGAGTTTCTTGAGGTAGGTACAAACCAGATTTTTTCACAATGCTATAAACTTGGGATATTGGTTACAAATTACTTTGCCAGTAGTAGAATTTAAGTAATAGAAATTAATTAGTGGTCCATTAGAGCTGTAACATTCTAGAATTCTGTGATTCTCTTTGAACCTGGCACTCATGCAAGTATTATATTCACACATCTACTTTTCTCATTGCACTGGTATGATTTATTTGTATGTAGTTCCCTTCCATTAGACTGTTCATAGCAACTGTGAAAAAATTTGTTTGTAGAGCGAATAAATAGAAAAAATTTAAGACCAAGAAGAAAATTAGTATTTATCCAAGGAACCCAAGAAAAAGAAGAAAAGTGAATCACAACAGGGTATTTTTAAATACTGTGGTAGGCAATAGAGGATAACATTCCTAAACTAATCAGCTAATCTACTATCTCGTCCACTAATATTGATGTTCATAGATTCTTGAAAAGATGCAAGTGAACTTTATCCTTTTTTTAGCCACATGCCTTCGTGTCAGTGTTGTTTAGGTTGAGAGAATATAGAGGACTGGAGGTGCATCTGTTTTGATGCTCATAGATTAATTTGATTGTGTCATCAACAAACCATCAAAATGGCCTGTCTCCAGTGGACAAGTTTAGACATATAGCCTTGTGACCCCCCCCACACTCTTAGAAGTTTAGAGGTTGATGCTAGAAGCCATCATTCTCAAAGGATTTCTATGGATAGTTGGCCTTTCTACTCCACCTTTGAAGCACTGCTGTAATCAAACAATTGGGGTTTAGCAAATGTTGTTATGAGTGTTGTAAGTGTCACAATCTTAGCACAATGACAGAAGGGGAATGATTATATTCAAAAGTAGTACAGTGAATGTACTCATTCATTTCTATGTCTACAGTTTCCTTTCTTTGAAGATTTTTCATTTGATCATGAGCCTTTGTTCATTTACTTAACAGGCATGGACCAATCATTATATGCAATTACAGCTGTATACAGGTTTAAATACTTAAACTACAACAAAAGCAGTCACATTGTTTTTTTAAAACATGTACCTTTTGGCTTAGTACTATGACTTGTGACACTGAGGAAAAAGCATAGTATATGGAAAATAAAATGTAGTTTCAATTCAGGTTCAATTCTATATTTGTTCAGTTAATTGTTTTGACAAAATTTTTAGATTTTGGGGCTTTTATTCTTCCATTTGTAAAACTGAGTTGTTTGGGAATGAGCTGAGATACTACATAACACATCTCTTTCAATTAGTTAAATATTATAATCATTGGATACTCTAAAAGTCAAGTATAAAGTATTTTTTAGGAAAAATTGCTATAAAAGTGCCTAGATAAATTATTATTAATACTTATGCTTAAGAAATTTATATTCTAGTTGAGTAGATAATGAAGTCTAAGTAATATGAATTAAGAATTATTTTCATGAATAAACTCAAGAAAACCATTTTCTTTCATAGAATTTACAAAGTAAGACAGTATGTATAAATGATGTATTATAAATATTAAAAAGTGATTGAAATACAGACTAGAATCTTTACAATGTCCACTTTTAGATGATTCAGAGTCAGGATGTCTGCAGATCACATTTTGAAATTCCTTTTCCCCAAAATAGTCCAGCCTCAAACAGTGGTTCTGTAATCATCATATAATGCAAACATATATCAATAAAAATACCTCATTATTATTTTTTCTCTTCTACATAATGAAAGTTTGCATCCTGTGAAAGTCACTCAAAGTGTAGAATAGATGTGCAGGTCCAAGACCTGAAAGTCCTTCTTTTACATCCTTCTTTACTCTTTCCTTTATTGTCACTATGTCTTATGATTTTTTTTTTTTTTTGGTTGGTACCAGGGATCGAACTCATGACCTTGCGTTTGCCAAGCAGGCACTTATGCCGCTGAGGTACACCCCTGTCCCTGTCACTATGTCTTGCTGGTTTAACTACTTACATTTTCCTACTGTCCCATCTTTTGAATTTGTAGTTTGATTGTCTTAATTCATGATGGCAGGACAATTGCAGTACACACTGTCCTGATTTAGTTTTCCACCTCAAGCCTCTGCCTTTTCTATATACATTTGCTCAAGTCCTTTTTTTCTTTATGTTTTTATTCAAGTCCTTTTTCTGAAACATATATTGAATCACATCATTGTCTACTCATAAATTTTCAATAATTTTCCAGATCCTTTCCAATGAAATAATGAGTCACTTAACACCTGTTAGTTTGAGGGGCCAGGGATTTAGCTCAGTGGTGTAAAATGCCTGCCTGGCAAGCGCAAGGTCATGGGTTTGATCCCCGATACCAAAAATAATGCCCCACCACCAGCAAAAAATAAAAGCTTTTAGTTTGGACTCAATTTCTCTTTTTAGTCTTTTACCTTGCTATATTTACAGTCTGAAGTTTTAATTGTATCCTAAAAGTACTTTTGATGTGGTTTTACTTCATTGTTATCTACTTTGTTTAATACAAAAATAAAAGAGGAATCTCTGAATCTGTAGCCTTCTCTAGTTCCCTCCCTTCCATCTGCGTCTTCACTTTTTGGTAAAACAATGTATCTTTTAAGATCCACTTCAAATATCGTCTTCTCTAAAAAAAGCTTTATGATGTCTCCCTGTACTAAACCAGTCATTTGTACTTTTCTTATATTCTACCTTGTAATATATTACATTTCTTAGAATGTAATAAATTCCTTATTAAAAATAAATTATTTCCAACTACTTTTTATTATTCTCTGATAGACTTGAAATATAGTTAGTTATAGTACTGAATCATAGTATAGTACTGAGTTTAATATAGTTCAAATTCTGCCTCTACTACTTACTGGTTGTATGACTTTCTGCAGCTTGTTTAGCTATGCTTCACTTTCTTTTTCTGAAAGAAATATTTTTACTTATCTTCTAAGGGAAAAGCAGGTAAACATTAATTGATATATATGTGAAGCATCCAGGAGAAAAATAGGTTCTGTACTGAATGACATTAATGATTATTTCAAAAGCACACTGATTTTTTTTGTGGATCTGAAAATAGGCATTGGGAAACCAAATCATTAGCATAGGGTGGGAAAGGTATTATCAGAAACAACTAATAGAAATGAATAGATAGAATTTTAGAAGTCACAGGGTTTATAAAGCAAGTTTTGTAGTATTCTTTCAGTTTAGACAGGGATTTCATTTTAATTTCACAGAATCAGTATTTGAAAAGACAAGGTTAAATCCTTGATTGTTTATATATTTTCTCTGGTTGTTACTATTTGTTCTATTAATTGTTTTGTTATCACATATGGAGAGTTTAAAGTTGGGATTAACTATTCATTCTTTATATGACTTTGTTTTTTATAATGGGAAGAAAATGTAATGTGAGATTTATTCTTTTGAAAATTTAAGTCTATAGTACAATTTTCTTGCTTTTGACAAAATATAATTTGGTTTTGAAAATAAACTGTATTTGGTTACAGCTGTCAGGTATTAGTGTTGTACCCCCCAAAAACAAGGCCTCTTGATGTTATTCAAAAAGAAGAAAAAAAAAGGTGTCTTTTAAAAAGAAGCACTTTTATTTAAGCTGGCACAAATGACACAGTACAGATGGAGTTTGAAAAGCTGTGCAACTAGGTTAGAATTTTAACAGATTCTTATAGTTCATTTACAATTAGCTCATTGACCACTTAAGTACATAGCAATGAGAAACAGAAACAAGGTGGGCCTTTGTTCCCCTTTGCTTGAGGTCAGAGGCATTTCATAGTAGGTGGTTACCCAATTCATAGCCCTTGGTCTGCCAATTCCAGGAACATTTGTCTCTCACAAAGGGAACAATGGTTGACACAGCATCATTTGTCTCTTACAAAGGGAACAAAGGTTGGCACAGCAAACAGGTTACTCGAGGGATGATGCATACAGAACAGCATGACGACTCAGTCAGTTAATCTATAACTATGTGGTTGGTACTCTGTAATTACTAGGGTAATGAGCACAGCACAGAATGACAATACTGATAATAACTATCTTTTTAACTAACTATTTTAGTGTTTTAGCATTTTAGTACAACATTCCCCACTGATTTTTGTCAGTTACACAAATCATTGGCTCATGGAGTTTTCAAGCAGAGGTATCTATCTTTTCATAAACTTGTGTCCTTAAAATCATGAGTTTTATAGTTTGAACCCGATCTTTGATATAATTTACTAATTTGTTTATAATGCAAGGTCCAATTGTTAAATAAGTAAGTAAGATTAACAAAGGTCTGGAGGCTGCTGTGATTAATGTTGTCAACCAGGGAGATAGAGAAAACCATCGTTCAAACTAATTCTGTTCAACTTGTCTGGCTTGTTGTCATTCCTGTAGCTGCCTTTTAAGACTGGCCATACTTTGTTGGGTAACCCCAGAATGATTTGCAACAATTTCCTCCCAATGCCAGACAGAGGCCTCCTTCCTTTAGGAACAGGAGATCTGGACCCCACTGGTTTTGTAAAACCATCTTAGCCAGTGAACTTAAAGTATTATCTAATTTGAAGACAGAATCACTAGATCTCGGTCAATGAGTGCACTTAGGTATCTATAATTTGTGTCTCCAATGATTAGGCTGGAGACTCCTAAACCTATTGACCCTGACATCCCAATTCCCAGTAAAACAGGTAAGAGTACAGATTTCTCTTTGCTTGGACAAGACTCTTTAAGTCAAAGCTAGGGAACAAATGACTCCTACCATTATCTCCAGAGTACCACTATACTTGGGGAAAGATATGGACTAATATGCAAAGCTCAGGGTGCTGGATGAACAGGTGATGCATGGAACAAGGAGTTATATCAGAAGTAAAGGCAAACCAGGTTCTGTTGGGAGCAACAAGGTGCTGATTAGCAGGCTAGGAAAAATTATGAATTAAAACTGAATAGGTAAGATTACAGAGTGCATTATAAGGGGAAGTGTGCAAGGAGTAGGGGGCAGAGTAAACATAGGTTCCTGGAGTACCCTGAATATTGTCTAGTGTGAGCAGGGGTCTGGCACCCCACCAACAAGTGGTGTCATCTGCAGAGGAATTTCACAGGTGTGCCCTATAGAAGGGAGGTTGAGATGGAACGCATAGCCAGTAGTCAGTCAGCAGTGAAGTTTGGGGTACTAAGATTGAAAAGCAATGTCCAGAGGCAAGAAGGGGTCTACAGATAGTGCAGAAATGGCTGAGGGCAAAAAGGTCTCGGGAGCAGGAAATCTAGTGGAGGAGGGCATAAGATGAGTGACAGACAGAAATCGAGGTGCTGGGGGAACCTGAGGGCCTATGGGTCTGGTGGGGGCTGTCTGAACAGGCTCAGGAATGAACTGAATGGTAAAGGCCCTTCCCAGGTCATATCCAGAGACCCATAACCTAATACCATAATGTAATCCTGCTTTCCAAGCAGGATCGGTTGGAATTTTGGGTCTGAAAGTCATAAGATTACACTGGTTGAGGGTGCAGGAAGATGAGATCTCCCAAGTGAGGAAAAGGTAACAATCCACTTTGTTTCCCTGCCAAGGAGATATAGATTCACAACCCCAATGTCTACAAAAATATTCTGTCTCTACGGACTGTGAACACCTACTTGTGTGATCAGAGGCTGGCTATTGCTCTTGGGGGCAAAGATACCAGCCAGTGGACTGTAATTTCTTTTGACTATGTAGGTCCCTGCGAGGCTCCATTAGGAACCAATCAGGCAGCATGGCATGCAGACTGAACAACATTCTCTTCTGTCTAATTTTTGCTGGGATGTTATTTAATAGGGCACATAAACCTATCTTAATTATCCCATGGACAGTAGTGTTAGCTATCAATAATTCAGCAGTGAAATAGTAATTTTTCAATTTCCAAACAGTGGATTATGAGGTATCTCCTTGGGATTTCCATAAAGAAGAACACATAAGAACAAGATTATTGGATACATTTGGCAATTTGAAGCTTTAAAGAATCCTTGGAGGGAACAACAGTCCACTTATCTATAGGTTGATTGCTGTTAGAGGATGGTACTGGCTTGAAGTGGGACTGATGAATCCAGGCAGGCTTTCCAGCATCTGGCTGGGTGACTTTGTTGGCTAGCATTCCCAGCACTTTTGTCCACTTCTGGTCTTTAGGGTACTTCCATTTGTCAAATATCTTTTAAGCAATTGCTAATAACTAACTGAGGGGCATTCCCTCAAATCCCTCAAGCATTTGCAATTTTCACTTAATATTAAAGGCCAACAGTTACAAAGACAATATTAATGGCCCTTGCTTTTCAGGTGCTACTGGATCTATGGGTGTATAAATGTAATAGGCCTCTAGCAATCTTTCCAGAAACCCTGAAGGAGACTCAACAGCCAATTGTCTCACCTCTGCTACCTTGGACAAATTGGTGGGTTTTCTGGCAGCAGGCTTCTGAGAAAAACTGGCAATACCAATCGAGCCTCCTTACTTCTGGTTATCCAATGGGGTGGGACAAAGGGAAAATGGTTCTGACATTCAGGATTAGAGGACGGGTTTTCATCTGGAATGCACACTGCTTTTTATCTCACGGTGCAAATGTTCTCTCTTTCCTCTACTGTAAACAAAACCTGAAAAATCTGCTGGTGGTCATCTCAAGGGGGGTGATGAGTGGAGAAGACAGATTCCAAAAGAGAAATATGGTCCTGAGGGTCCTTAGAAAAAGGGGATGAGGAAGAAGACTCTGGTGATTATGAATGCGATGGCTCCTAGTCTGGATGAGACTGAGAATTGCAGTCCTTTTTAGTTCTTATTTTCACTGGTAAATGTATTTTATATAATGGTCAACACTGACTTATCATCATCATATAAACTTAGGATGACAAAGGGCTCCCGTTTGTCCTCCCCCTTTTTGGAATATACTCTTATTTATTTATTTATTTATTTTATTTATTTTTTTTTGTCTTTTTCCTTTTTATCGGTGCCAGGGATCGAACTCACGACTGCCTGCTTGCAAGGCAGGAGCTGATGCCGCTGAGCTAAATCCCCAGCCCCAATACACTCTTATTTAATGGAAACATTTTGCAGTAAAGGTTTATTGATCCAATTCTGTCAAATTCTGAGCACATTTGTTTTTCTCTGTTTTTTACTTATTATCAGTCAATTACCTTAATCTAGCTTTTTAGACAACATTAAAATTTTAAAAAAAATCTTTGAAGTGACCTTTTTAGTAGTCTAAAACATATTGAATCATTTTATGTCTTTTTACTACCTTAAAATGCTACACTTTAAAAACTGTACCTTTTAAAACTGGCTCAATAACAGTATGACCTGGCTTCACTTGGTAAAGTTAATATGATTTTAAAAACCATACATATATATATGTGCATATATATATTTACACTTTAACCATAAAGAAAAATACTTTTTAAAGGCATGCTGAGGTTGTAAGTAATTAGTTGAGGAATAAAACATTAAACAAGGTGCCACAAAAAACAAGACCAACATTAAAGACACAAAGGTTTTTCTGTCCACAGTTCAGCAACCTAAAGGGAAATAAATTTTCATTATGACCCGTAAGTCCAATAAGCCACATGGAACCTGCAACAGTAGTTTAAGAGAAATAAAATAAATCTGAATATTAGTACTGAAGTAACAGATTCAAACAAGCAAATGACTTCACAGTAAAAAGATACCAAGTACAAACCAAATGGACAAAAATCCCAAATCACAAATGCACTAGAAGCCCTTACCCTGAGCGCATCCAGCTCCGGTGCAGAAGGAGCCAGCTAGGCTCGTCTGCAACTTCAAATATGTGCACTTAAATTACAAAGAACAAAAGACCCAGATACTTACAGATGGTTCAAGCCGATCTATTGGTGAAAAAATGTGGGGAGGGGTATCCCGGATGAGCCCCCAAATGTTTTACCCCCATAAAACAAGGCCCCACAATGCCATTCAAAAAGAAAAAAAAACAGGGCAACAACACGTCTTTTAAAAAGAAGCACTTTTATTTAAGCTGGCACAAATGACACAATACAGATGGAGTTTGAAAAGCTGTGCAACTGGGTTAGAGTTTTAACAGACTTTTATAGTTCATTTACGATTAGCTCATTGACCACTTAAGTACATAGCAATGAGAAACAGAAACAAGGTGGGCCTTTGTTCCCCTTTGCTTGAGGTCAGAGGCATTTCATAGTAGGTGGTTAGCCAATTCATAGCCTTGGTCTGCCAATTCCAGGAACATTTGTCTCTCACAAAGGGAACAATGGTTGACACAGCATCATTTGTCTCTTACAAAGGGAAGAAAGGTTAACACAGCCAGGGGGATGATGCATACAGAACAGCATGACGACGTGGTCAGTTAATCTATAACTATGTGGTTGGTGCTTCATGATTACTAGGGTAACAAGCACAGCACAGAATGACAATACTGATAATAACCATCTTTCTAACTAACTATTTTTGCTAATAACTATCTTTTTAACTATTTTAGTTTTTTAGCATTTCAGTACAACATTAGAAGCTATATCATAAAGCTCCTTTAGTACTTTTTTTTAAACAAACATTTAAATTCATAGTTGTGGTGGAATACTTCTACTATCTCTTTTAAAAGACTGCATTTCTATATTCTGTGTTGTTGAAAATACATTTTTTTGTTCTCTTGGATTTGTCATTAGCTATTACTAAGAATTTTTGCCATCCTCCCTCAGTATTTGAAAACCTATTGCAATGAATATGTAATACTCAATGTTATTTTTCCATTACTAGCACTTAACTCTTCATATTTCCACTTGTTGATTCTCTTCAATTGTCCAACCATCTCCTACACTGGGATTTTCCCTGTTAATTTTCATTTAGTATTCTAAAAGCAAACAAAAAATAGTATATTATCACTACAATTCTTTTAGAAACTAGTGAGCACTTCAGAATCTGTGACAATGAAATAATGGAGAGATAATTTACCATAATTTACAAGTTATTTTCATATCTAGTCTTCTGTAGACTGCCTACTTGAATCATACTCATGTACAAAATATCTACATACTATGATATTGGAAACATAAATTAACTCCTAATCTGTTAGGAATAAGACAATTCTTTATCTTAAAACCTTCCAAATGCTTTTCTCTAATTGCAATTATTTAGGAATAATAAGCAGTTTTATGGAAGGTGAATGACATTTTTAAACTAATAGTAATTCATTGCTTAAATTTTGAATTCCCCCAAAGCAGAAAAGAAATATATAAAAATGGCACACATATACATACTCTGATTTTTATTATTTTAATAGCAATACAGATACATTTTGGAGGATGCAATGGCATTATATTTGTTACCTGACCTCGCATGATTGCAACTAAATTCTGTGTTCCAGAACTGTGAAATTGGTTCTCAGACAGGCATCACAAATACACTGGGCCCCAAACTTGATAATCTCCTTAACCTTGACGCTCTTGTTCTCTTCCCTGAGTCTCTGGAAAAGCCCATTTATCTTCTCATCCAAACAAGAAATTAAAATTGTAATGTCTGCAAGGATAGAACCATGCATACTTGTCTTTATGTCCTAATCCATTTGGGCTTGTATAATAAAATACCCAGCCAGTGAGCTGGCACAAACTAGTAATTCCAGTACTTTGGAAGGCTGAGGTAGAATGCTTGCAAATTTAAGCCTATCCTTGGAAACTCAGTGAATTAGTGAGACTTTGTCTCAAAATAAAAAATAAAAAAGGACTTGGAGTATAGGTCAGTGCAAAGATCCTGGGTTCAGTCTCCAGTAGTAAAAAAATATCTCAAAACAAAAACAATTAAACATTCCACAAAATAAGCATAAGTGGATAGCTTTTAAATAGCAGAACTTTACTTTTCATAGATCTAGATACTGGGAACCCTTAAGTCAAGGCAATGGCAGGTTTGATGTCTGGTGAAGGCCTGTTTTCTGGTTTATGTACAGTCCCTTTGTTTTCTCATGGTAGAAGGAGAAAGGCAGCTCTCTGGAGCTTCTTTTGTAAGGGTGCTTAACCCTCCTGATACAAGCACTCCAAAGTCTCCACCATCTAATAGCTTCACTTTGGTAATTAAGATTCAAAAATTTGAATTTTGGAGACACAGAAATATTCATTACACAGAATCCTTCCTCTGGTTCCCTAAAATTCGTGTCTGTTTCATGTGTAAAACTCATTCATTTTATACCAATATCCTGACAAGTTTTAATTAGTTCTATCAGCAGCTCAAAATTTGAAAGTCTGCAGTATCTTGTAAATCAGATATGGAGGTGATTCAAGGTACGGTTTATTTGAGTCAAATTATTCTCCACCTGTGAATCAATGAATGAAATTCAGTGGTACCTTGGCTTATAAACTTACTTTGTTTTACAATTTTGGGAGAAGATGGCTGTGTTTGTTTTTGTGGGGAGCAGACGACTATGGTCTTATCACCCAATGCACAGCTTGCAAACAGAAGTATAATTTTGCTGTGGGCAAAATTTTGTATTTGTGAGTTGAATTGTTTGCTAACAGAAGTCTTCATGAACTACATTATTGAATGTAAGGATCCAAAGTAAAATGATGTGACAGGCATAGGACAGACATTCCCATTCCAAAGGGAAGCAGTAAGAAAGAAGAAAGGAGTAGTATATTCCAACTAAGTCCAAAATCTTAAGATCAATTTCTGACTCGAGTGTTTGTTGGTCAGGCTTACTGGAGCAGAGGTCCCACCTCTGTGACTTAGCCAGGCAGAAGTTGGACTCATTACTCAAAGCAATAGAAGTACCTTTTCCAGGGACTTTGCAGCTATCATGGGTTGGGCTACCTACTTATGGCTTTCTGAGGCTTGAACTGAATGCCATTAATTCTGCTATTCTGAAGTTAGGGGTGACTCTATGCCCATGATTCTACAAGGTAGTATCCTGACAGAAGCTCTATGCCATGGATATCTGTCTTACCCACGTACAGTATTGCAGGAGGCCTCATGTTTTGAAATCAGGGTAGAGGTAGTCATATTCTATAACAATAGAACTGGCAGCAATGGCCCTTAAGACAGTGGCAATGTTTAAACCTCTAGAGGGGTGGCCTCCACTTCCTGAGACATATCCAAGTTGGCTGAAGACAAAGATATCATGACCAAAAAGTTCTTTGCCAGAATTTAGGGAACAGAGCCTGGTGTACTGGGCAGCTGGGGTCAGGGTCTTCTGGATACTTATAGTCCCTCCCTTGAAAATCGTTCTGTCTCCCAGGCTCTGGGTCTCTGGGTTTGTGAAGGGAAAGGCATAGCCAATAAGCTCTAAAATGCCTCTGGCTTGATGAATAGCCCCTCACCAGTCTGTACTACTTTTCTATTTTTTTAAATTTTATTTTAAAGAGAAAAAAGAAAAAACGGAAAATCAAGAAGCAAACAAACTTAAAAACAACAACAAAAGCAAAATGACAACAACAAAACCAACAAAAAGAAACAACATGTAGTAGGTATTCAAAACAAAATGATTGGAATTTAACAATCATGGTCATATTGTATACTGTTATCTTCAAAATAGTTGCTCAGGTTACCAGATACAGGAATAAAACAAAACAGTAAAATGGAACAGAACATTAGCTTTCAAAAACAAAGCAGAAGGAAATCTCATGCATTTGCCACAGTGCACACTGCTGCCCTCCAATAGATGTCCAGACCACTGGCACCAGATCTGCAAAGTCAGTCAAACACTGTAAGCATCAAGCTATTCTTTTCACCTAAGTTGCTATTATCTCACCCTGAGTTCCTGTGAATCAACTAGTTGCTTAGTGGGGTGGAAGGTGGGGGATGCTCTTTTAGTCTTTGAACCCACACCAGCTGGCTCATGGGAAGGTGTGCTTTGGCTTCTTGCTGGGTCTCTTCCCATTCCCTGTGCTGGACCCTGGCTCATGAGAAGGCATGATTCCATACTAATTTTCTTTTCAAATGTTCACTTGGCCTCCTCTAGCTTCAGTTCCAGAGATTGGGATTTCTGAGATCAAAGTGCCAGCAGATTGGGTATCTGGTGGAGGCCCAGATTCTGTTTCATTGATGAAGTCTTCTTGCTCTGTGCTCACACTGTAGAAAGACTGAAGCAGTGCTCTAAAGTTGGGGGTTCATAAGAACCCCAATCCCATTTATGAGGAATCTACCCTTATCAACTAGTCATTTCCCAAAATGTCTTAACTTCTAATAGCATCACATTTTTTATTGTTTCATATAAATTTGGGAGAAATAAAAACATTCAATTATAAAAAGACACTTTTTTTAACCTACTGAAGAATACACTAGTTTTCCCTGTCTTCAATATTGTTATTTTCTCTGTTGTGTAACTGATATTATTTATGATATTATTTCTACTATTTTAAACACCTTTATTTTTGTCCCAGAATCTCAAAACCTACTATTTCCTTTTTATTCTCCCCTTTACAGAAGGAATTATTGAAAATAACATTTTGTTCTTACTCACTTTTCCTTGCAGTTTATTTAATCAGGGCTTAAAAAACCATACTCCTCCAAAATTGCTCATCTCAAGGTTATTAATGACTTTTCTTCACTCAACTGTAGTTCAAATCTTTGTATATGTGTGTGGATGTGTGTATCTGAGTACAGGTGTTGAACCCAGTGCTATCACAATGGGCTACATACTTACCCCTTTAAAAAAATTATTTTTGAAACAAAATTTAATGAACTCAGTAAATTGTCCAGGTTGGATTTCGACTTGGGATTCTCCTGCCTCAGTCTCCTATAGTGCTTGGGAGTACAAGCATATGCCATCATACCTAGCAGTTTCCATCTTATACAGTATTCTTATTTGACCAACTTGACTTATTCCTTCCTCTTCCATATACCTTTTTTCTTGTATTTACATAAACTCTCTAATTTTCATTCTATCTGAGTGACTACTTCTTTATGTTTATTCGGATTCATTTCTGTGCTTTCTAAAAATTGAAATATTTCAGAGCTCACTTATTGTACTTTTGCTCCTTTCTGCATCTCCTTCATTATCTGATCTAATACTTGCCTTTAAATATAATCTAAACCCTTATGTGTCCTAGACTCATACGCCAAGGACAAGCTCATCCATTAACCACAAAATAGGAGGGGGATGGTACAAATATTGTTACATACCTTGACATTTTGTTGTAATTTGTTGTGCATATAAAGATATACTAGTGTAAGTGTTGACATCATTATCCTGATGACAATTTTAAGTGTGCTAAAATTCTGACTTTGAAATTGTTTGTAGATTCCAATCTTAATAGATGTAAGTACTTATAAATTTATGAAAACAAGTTTTACTTTTACTTATAAAATGTTTTATTATTCTTGATGTATAATATTATGAAATCAAAATAGCAATTTGTCTCCATGCAAATAGACGAAAGAGTAATACTTGTTAGTCTAACACTACTATTCATGATTAATGTGGAACCCTATTGTGAGTCGCTTAGTAGAATCGAGTCTTTGGTATATAGTAAAATTATCAATGTTTTCAAAATTTATAAATTTAATTAATCAAAAACATCTTTTACTGACATGAAGCTGAGCCATTTTGATATCATTCATTGGCGTATAGATGAACATCAATAAACATCAAATACACTTATGTAAAACATTTAAATTTGCTCATTGCCTTTCTTTGTTAATTTCATGCATTGTGTAATATGTTTAGAGAAAGGTTAACACCCACACTCACACTTTTTAATGAGGGAACAAGGAATCCTTTGAAAATTATACTTTAAAAACAAGTGTGGCTCACATCTGTAATCCCAGCACTTGGGAGGCTGAGGCAGGAGGATCATTGCAAGTTTGAGACCAGCCTGAGTTACAAAGTGAGCTAAAGTTCAGCTTGAACTGCAGAGTGAGACCTTGTCTCAAAAAGACTATATCTATATCTATGTTTATATTTGTATCTACTTTACTATAAAATGTATAGTTTTAGATTGAAAGGAATTTGTTGTGAGAAATTGTAAACAAACTGCCAAATTTTAAGTATTAATTTTTTTAAAAAGCCTTACCAACACGATATTTGTAGAGGAGCTGCTTTGGATGAATAACGTTCAAAGGTACAGTTTTCTTGCGTGAATATAAATTACACATCCTAGAAGAAATACTGAACACTTTGCTTTAGTTCTTTCTTTTTAATAGTGGTATCTTTTTTTCCTGAAAGAGAGTATGAAACAAATAAAAGTTTGGAAATATAAATTATCAAATATTTTAGTTAATGTGACATTAGAAAAGCTGGGTTAATTTAGATTTGTAATTATCAAAACCTGATCAGCAATAATTATAATGATAACATTGATTCATATAAACCTGATCGGCAATAATTATGATAGCATTGATTCATATTTATTAAATATAGTACCATTTAAAAAGATTTATTAGCTTCATCATCTCAATTTATGATGTCAGTGATCATCACTTTGAAACAAAGATTGTTATCATTATTATTATCACCCCCATTTTGGACATGAGGAATAACCTTTCTAGGATCATATAGCTAAGTAGCAGTGGATTCCAAAGCCTTATAAATCTCTCTTTAAGGCAAATAAACAATGCATTTTAAGTGTCATAGAAATTAAAATAACAAACATAGCTTTAATGCAGAATGAAAATTGTTACTGAGACTTTGCCAATGTGTTTTTCAAAATATAAGTAATAGACAAATAGTCCTTTCTGAAACAATACAGATAAACTCGGAAAGAACAAGATTTCATAGTTTGAGGATCTGGATTTAGGTTTCCATTGCATTATTTAATGAGTTTATGATCTTTTGCAAGATATTTTCTTTTTTTTAAATTTTGAAGATAATAAGACCACATGAAATAAAACAGAATAGAGTCAATCAAAACAAAAAAGTGAACAAGGTACATGGCTTCAAAACAAGATAAAAGGAAATCAGTGATGTCTACCACAATGCCTCTTGTTATCTTCAAAATAACTGCACATACCATCAGGCATAATAAAATCAAGCAAAATAGTACAGAATAAAACCAATAAAAACAAAACAATGGAAATAATACAAGATTTCAAAACAAATAGTAAAACAACAGTGGCTACTTTGTTACCTTTAAAGTATTTTCCTATATTATCAGACATAATATAATCCAACAAAACACAGTATAATAAAATCAATCAAAAATAATGAAAGTAATACAGAGCTTCAAAACAAGATAATAGGAAATTAATAATGGCTAACCCCTCTTTGAAATAGCTGTCCATGCCATCAAATATAATAAACTTAGATAAACCAAAACAGAATAAAACCAAACTAAACAGAATAATGAAAACAATACGGGATTCAAATCATGATAATAGATTAACAATGACCACTGCCTTCTCTTTTTAGGTATTTCCTCACCTTTCATTTTCACAGTGTGTATTGTGCATTTTGGATCACGTTAACTCCTTTAGTTTTTTATACTGGGTAAGACAGCGTAGTATTCACTCATGTGACTCTGAACCATTTCATTGCTGAGCATGATCTCAAATTGTATCCATTTACCTACAAGAGCCTCAAGGTTATCTTTATAGCTGAGTAGCTTTCCATTGTATAAAAATGCCAAATCTTTCATGTCCACTCTGCAGCTGATGGGCAAGCTATTTTCACTTCTTTCTGGTTTCCTGTCACATAGAGTATTGTTCTCTCACCTTTGACTTTCAGTCTATGAACCTCTTACAGGTTAAATGTGTTTCTTGTATAAAGCATATTGATGAATCCTGTCTTCTGATCTACTCTGCCTGTGTTTATTTTTATTGGTAAATTTAGGCCTTAAATTTAAATATTAATGGTTATGGCTAACATGAGCTGCCTATTTTCCTGCCATTGGCTGCCTACTTTCCCCCTGCATTCATTTGTCTGCCCTGCTCAGTGACTGCTACCGTTCCTGAAACCATGATCTTTTTATCCTTCAGTGTTCTTTGTACAGCTGGTTTGGTAGTCATGAATTCCTTCAGTTGTTCTTTGTCATGGAAGTATCTTGTTTCTCCATTAAGTTTGAAAGATAGTTTTGCAAAGTATTTCAATCTGGGTTGGAAGTTGTTTTCTATGAGGACTTGAAATACTTCACTCCAAGCTCTTCTTGATGATGGTTTGTGTTGAGAAGTCTGTCATGATTCTGATGGGTTTTCCTTTATAGGTGGTCTGTTTCTTTTCTCTAACATCTTTTAATATTCTGTTCTTGTGTTGAATTTCTGGGATCTTGATTATTATATGCCTGAGTGTAGATTTATTTTGGTTATGGTTAGCTGGAGTTCTATGTGCCTCACGTACCTGAATGTCACTTCCTTTTCCCATGCTTTGGACATTTCCTGATTTTATTTTTATAAATAAACTTCTAATGTCATTGTATTGACCCTTCTCTTTTCACTTACACCTGTTATTCGTAAATTAAGTTTCTTTGGATTTTCTGGTAGCTGTTGAATTGTTACTTCTTGGTCCTTTGTTATTTTAAAGAGATCTTTCCTTTTGTGATCAAAAGCTGAAAACCTGCCTTTAAGGTTTGAAAGGCTGTCTTCAGTTTCTTTCAGGTGATTTTTTTCCAGCTTTCAATGGAGTTTTTAATTTCCTGGATATCTCTTTGAATCTGTTTCATGTATTCTGGATCTTTTTAATATTGTTCATCCAAGGTTTCCCTCACTTAGCCATGCTCTTCCATTTTTTTATCTGTGTCTTCTTTAGAGGTGCTTAGCAATTCTTTTATTATGTTTTTCATTTCTTCTTTTACTTAAGATAGTATTTCTGTTCTAATTTCTTTTATAGCCTCATGAAGTTATTTCTTTACTTCAGTTGCCATCCTTTCTGAAATTTCAGGTGTGCAACTCCTGAGCTCTTTCATGTTTGTTTCTTTCTGAACTTGCTCTTCTTGGAGGCTACAGACTGCCTTTTGCTTCTTCATCTTGACATATTCCTGGGTCTTTCTGGACAAGTGTGTAATGGGGTCCCAGGCACTTCCTGTATTGGCTACAGTTTCTCTGAAGTGGGACTGTTTAATTCTTCTCGCCAGGGCCGGCTACAGGTATCTGATGGTGGCCGTTTGGTGCACTGGTGCCGGGCTCTCTGCTGCTTTTCCCAGCCTGCGCTGGCTCCCTGATGGCTGGTAGAATGTGTGCTGAAAGCTAGTTTCTGACTCTTAATCATTGCAATAAAAAAATAGGAGCCAGATCTTTTCAAGGTTATAAAGAGGAGAGTGAATGAGCATTGTTGAGAAAAATTACCTCAGGCAGGCACTGTTAGGTTTTTTTTTTATATGTAGTGTTTCATGAAGAAGTTTTGTTATGAAGTATTTTAGGAATTGTAAAAGATTTAAAATACTATTCATTTATTTTAGTGTGAATGAAAATTTTATTTTTCATGCCCATTTTGTCAAGGATTTCTTAGAGTATTGACATAAATTTAATTGGTAAAAGTCATGGTAAAGGATAATGATCTGATATTTTGACGTTTATTAGGATATTTTCTTTCTAACAGGGCACCTCTAAGGATGTGTACTTTTATGTCCCGCAGAATGACTCTATAATGTATGTATTTCAAATGCACACAGGCCACTTAAAAAGAACTTTAGGTCAAAATTGCTCATAACTTTTCAATAATGCATTTCAAGAATAAATCCCTGTTGTACACAAATATATAGGTCTTACTTTTTTAGTATAGGAATGTGTATCTAATAATGCCTAACCTGGGTTACTTTTCTAGGTAATTACTAAGAATACAACTCAGAACATAAAAGGATACATTAAGGAAATTCAGTGTAGAGATCATAAAGCCCATAATTTTCTCAATTTGAATATTATTAACTTATTGTAGAGATAAATGTTATAATTGTCTAGTTCCTTACTTCCTGTATTAGTTATTTATTACTATATTACAAACTTAGTAGCTTCAAACCACACAGTTTTTTAAGTAAATTTTTGTGGATTGGATATTGGACATGGATTAGCTGAGTTATTTGTTTAAAGCCTCTTAAAGATGCTTCAGTCCTAGTGCTAGCCAGGACTGAAGTTTCATTTGAGTCTTAACTGGGGAAGGATCATTTTCCAAGCTTACTCTGGTTGTTAGAATTCAGTTCCATGTGGTTGTAGGACTGACTGGGAGTTTCAGTTTCTTTCTATTGACATATATTCCTCAGCTCCTAGAAACCATCCATAGTTCTTTATTACATGGAGTTCTGCAGCATAGCTGATTGCCTTCTGAAAGCAGCAGATAGACAGAGATAGAGGAGAGGAGTTTTACAGTGTTATGTAGCAAAATGATATAATAAGCTATCTACAATATACATCTTGTCATTTTTCCCATTATTAGCAATTTCTTTTTCACTGGAAAATAGTTACAAGTTACATATGCTTCCAAAGGTATAGGATAATGCAGTGTTCTAAAATTAAAGGATGAAGACTGTAGAGGCCTCCTGGAGTCTTTCTGCTGCACATCCTGAACAGATAGTAGCAAATAAAAGGACATTAATGCTGTTTAATGGTGTACTATGGAAATGATTTCTTATACTACTTACAGTTAGGAAATATTTTCTCTTTTCTGCACTCTCCCTCTCTTCTTTTTCATGAACTTTTTCACAACTATCTTTATATATAAAATTTCTGAACCTGTGATAGAAGTTATTATTTTATTTTTAACATCCATTTTGACCTCTAGACCACAACCTAAAGTGTTTGGTGAGTGTGTGGACATTATTATATGTATTAGAACTCAAGGAAATAATGTATACTGATCATTATTATTTTTCTGAGAGAAGCTCAGAATAATTTAGCAGTTCATAATTCTTTTAAGTGCCATGTGCTTTGTGGACTTTCATCTGACTTATTTATTGCATCTAGATAATGCTATCACGCTTTGCTCTCTAATAACTTGATCCTTGTTTTTTCATACAAAATTCATTTTCCTTTCTCTCCTCTACTACCCTTTACTTGCCCCTTTCGTTCTTATAAATAGCCTTCAGCAATCCTACAATTTTTTGACTCTCAGATATAGCCATTTGCAGAATAAAACTTTCTCAAATTTCTCCAAATTACTTACCAATTTTCCTGGTAGAAGATTGTTCACAGCCTAGCAGTAAAAGCATTTAGGGTTTTAATATTTGTTATATTAATATTAAATTAATATTTAATATAGTTTAATATTTTAATATTTGTTGTATGTATATATATGTGTGTGTATACGTATATATATATATATGTATATATGCATATACAATCTGCAAAAAAGTAGCTATTGTTTTCCTCTTATAGGTAGGAGAGATTCATCATAGAAGAAATAAAGCTTGCCTAATGTCACACATCTTTTCTGTGGCAGAACTAGGATTGAAATCTATCAGTGTGACTTACTTTTTCTACTGTGAAGAAGTGCCTTTCTGTATTTTGGATATGTGTCATTTTATCCTGGTGTATTTTGGTATTTATTTATATGTGCCTCTCTTTTATTAGACTAGAGCTTTTTTAAAAATAGAAATTATGTCTCCTACTCTGCCTGCCATTATGAGTTAGATTTAAAAGTCTCTCAGTGGTCTCATGTGTTCAGTGTAAGGGCTATCAGAAGGTGATTAGATCATGAGGAACCTAATATGATTGTGTTATTCTGTGGTAATAGAAACATAGGAGGTGGAGCTTAGTTAAAGAGTGGACCATGGTGTGTGTTGGGGGAGTTACCACAGGTACCATTTCTTGTCCCTGGGCTCTTCCTCTCTGTCCCTTCCTGTCACATTCTCTCTCACTCTGCTTTCTGGCTGGCTTGAGGTAAGCAACTTTGCTCCTCCATGCCTTTCTGCTATGATATTTGTGCCTTGTTATAGGTGCAAACCTATGGAATCAGTTCATCATGGACCAAAACCTATGAAACCATAAGCTGAAATAAATATTTCATCCCTTTTGTAGTTTTTCTCAGGATTTTTATCATAGCAATTTAAAGTGAACAAAGCTCCTGTTTCTTTGCACTCTAGTGCTTTATGTATCATTGATTTTTTATAATGCTTACAGTAAAGAACCACAAGCTGTTAAGGCATTTAATATGGGGCAGGACTATGTTCTATATAAATATATTTATTGCTACACATTTATTTGAAGATATTTATTGTATATGTAGTTTGTACCCACAGTTATCTTAGCATCATTTTTTACTTAGGAGTGGTGAGTCAAAGAGACTTTGTCTCTTGAATACTAGCTCTGCCACATCTGATCTTGGCCATGGTACAGCCTTGAAGCTACATTTTTCAGCTTTGTAAGAGTAACTGGCAACATACGTCTAGGGGATGAAATTAGGTAATGTGCACGAAAGATTTTGACTAACATTTTGTGTATTATGTACTTACTAAATGTTAGTTTGACAGTTTTCTTCTAGCCTGCCACCCCAATTCCACAGTGAAAGTTAATAGAGATAAGCTTTACATCTGAATGTTTTAGCCACTATATTTATTATAACTTAACTAAAATATTTGGATTTGACTTTCTAAAAGTTCACATGAAAATTGATGTGTCAAAAGTTGTCTCCACATTTAACTCTTTGGAGTGAATCTGGCCAGGGTACTAAAATTGCATGTCTTCCCAAACAACAGTCCTCCTTGGAAATCAGCATGTAAATTTTTCACAAAACTAAAAGTAGAGCTATTATTTGATTCAGCTATATTAATATTTAGTACATTACCAAAATAATTAAATCTAAGATAATATAGTGACACCCGAATGCCCATGTTTATTATGATACGATTCATAATAACTAAACTGTGGAAATAGTGTAGATACCTGTCAACAGATGAATTAATATAAAATATGTGGGAAGGAGACCATGCTGGGTCTTGGAGGAGCACATCAAAATCAAGATGTCATCAATTCATCTTTCTGGTAAGCTGCACAAGCCATATGGGCCCCAGGAAGAGAGAAGCCAGATAGCTCCTCCCATGAGCTGACTGGCATGGGCTAAGACTCAAGAAACCCTCTACTAGAGCTGGGGATTTAGCTCAGTGGCATAAGTGCCTGTCTGTCTTGTAAGTGCATGGTCATGAGTTCGATCCCTGGTACTGCTTAAAAAAAACAAAACAAACAAACAAACAAACAAAAAAAAAAACCAACTCCCCACCCTACGCCAGCCTTAGTAAGCAACCAGGTGGTTTGGAAGACAGGCTGAGTTATACTGAGGTACAAAAACAACTGAATGCTTGTATTGTTTGATTGATTTTACAGGCCTGGGGCCAGTAGTCTGAGCTTCTGTTAAGAGGACAACAGTATGCAGTGTAGCAAATATGGGGGATTTCCTTCTGTCTTGTTTTTGAAATCCAGTATTGTCTCCACTGTTTTGTTGTGTTCCAATTTATTGTTTTGCTTTATTCAGTGGTCTGTTTTGATTTGTTTTATTTCATTTTACTATGTCTAATTACATGGATAACTATTGTGACGATAACAAGATACACTATGGTAACCAATGTTAATTTTCTATTATCTTGCTTCAAAGTTATATACCACTTTCATTATTTTGTTTTGATTTGCTTTATTCTGTTTCATTTGGCTGGGTTTTATTAACTTTAAAATAAAATTTGAAAAATATGGGACCTACAGATAATGCAATATTATTTGTTCATAAAGAAGAACAAAACTGTGAATTGCAGCATAATGGGTAGAACAAACATCATGTGAAATAAATGAAATAAAACAGACTCAGAAACTCAAATATCACATATGTTTTCTCATGTAATGAATTTTAAAAAGGAGATGCTATTGAGTGTACAAAAGAAATTGTTAGAGAAGAGGAAGGGAATAGGTGAGGGGTAATGAGGAGAAAGAGAAGGGAGTGGAAGCAATATATGTATTGAAATTATCAATGTATTTTTGAGTATGCCACAATAACGAACACTAATCTGTATAAATAATATGCAAAAACAATAAAAAAATTTAAAGACTGTTCATAGAGTTCTGGATTATAGTGACGGACTAAGAAGTGTGTCAGTTATTGTTGACTTCTGAAACTCTTTGACAGGGTCTCTACTTCTGTAATTTGATTCTGAGATATATGTATATTGGAAAAATCTCCCAGAGTTGAGTCTTGTGATTTTTCTATTTGATTTACAACCGTTGCTTCTAGATCTCCTGACCATTTATTTTCCTATATTGGAAAAGACCCAATTATTAAAATGATACAGGGAGTCATATACTTCAAAGCTTTTTGTGTCTGAAAAATGCTTTTAATAAAAATTAACTTTAGTGGGTCATATACAGTGCATATGTTGCACTACTGATATAGCACTTATTGTATTTTATATCCTTATGGAGAATTTGAAACCTTGTTTCATAGTATCATTATCATTACTTCTTTATTGCCATAGGCTAACGCAGAATAGATGGTATACTACAGATTTTCTATTTTCAAAAATTTTAGCATTTTATTTTCTTGGCTGTCAAAGAACACATAAGTATATAGGATGTTTATAGATTAATATGAATTATTAACCAATCATTTAAATATATATTAACCTTTCTGTGGGAGATTAATATTTAATTTGTTGAGAAGCTGGAAGTCTTTAGAATAAAATAATTCATGAACTTGTGAAATTAGGTAACAGATATTTGGTATAAAAACTTTTGAATAGATTATTGTAATTGTCATATAAAAAGTTCTTTGGTTGCATTCACAGTGTCAACATTGAATTTTCAGTCTTAACTACATAAAGAAAGTAATCAGAAGATAAATAAAAAGAACTCAACCATTAAATATATCAATCAGCAAATGAACAGATACTTCATAAAGAACATTTGGAATGTACTTACATTTTTCATCAATCAAGTTGGACAATGAAATGATGAAGATGCCATTTTATGTGTAATCTGTTAGACTCATGAATTGACAATTTAAAAATCTGTTAAAACATATATAATTAGGAAAATTTAAAGAAATATTAGTGAACTTCATTCAGTACTTTGGTAATTAATACTAGTATCTAATAATTCTATAATAATCGTATATAAAAATTCTATAGTAAAAGCATTGTTAATTATTCACTATTACACTGCTTACACTTATTAAGCACTTAGCATGAGTCATGGCATCGTTTTAAGTGATTACCTTTGTTTAATTCATTAAATATTTAAAGTAGAACTTTGGGCAGTTTTTTTAATCTTCAGTTCTAAAGATTAAAATGTAAAATGACACTCACTTAGGAGTGTACAATCAAATTGATTGTCCATTTTTAAATTATTTTATTTGGTCATTAGAGTCTATTCCTGGTTTCTCTGGCCACAATACCTTTTGACATTTTATTGACCAAAAACATTTACTAGAGTGGAGAGGACATTTAAAAGATAATAAAATATAAATGTAGACTTACCATTTTACCTTTATAATGGCTTACAAGACAATTAATCTAATCTTTGATTAAGCTAGATACAGTCTTCACTTCTACAAGCCATATTTTGAGATAATAGAAACTCTAAGTGACACAAATTGAAGAGAACTAACTATCAAACTAAGTAAACTATTAAAACTCTGTGTTTTATGCAACTTTAATAACAGTGAGCTACTTAAGTTTATTCCCAAAGCTCAGAATAGTAAATTTTAACTAATTATTAAAATTTCTAGTGAGCTTAGCAAGATTTACTGACACCGTGATTTTATATATGAAAAACTGATCAACAATTTTTGCTATGGATTATGCAACAGACTATGTACTGAACTGAAATTTTAAAAAGAAGAACATAATCATCCTTTTCCTAATAGGGGATTACATAAGGCAAACTACTTTTATTTTCAAGTTTTTATTGTAGTGAGAGCATATAACATGAATTACATATATATTAAAATTTTAAGTGTACAATACAGTATTGTTAATCAGAATGTTATGTAAATCTCTAGAATTTATGTATCTTGCCTAACTGAAACTTTATGCTTCTTGAAAAGCCACTTTTAAATATTAAAATACTAACTTGTACTGTATTGACAATGAGTGAAAATTAGACAAGTCAGAGTGAAGCAAATAAAAATATCCTGTAATTTAAAAGGAATAATCTACCACCTACAATCAAAATCTAATAACTTACATGTTAACTTTCAATTTTTAAATAGAAAAAAATCAGAAACATGCAATTCCTTTTTATATGGTTGAGATCATTTATAGATAAGCAGTGAAAATTTTTTGTAGTTTTCACTTTCCATTATACAACACACTATTTTTAAGTCCTTAAATGCATTTAAAAGATAACTTTAATAGTTGACATGATAGAATATTATTCACAAATCAGAATTATTTATTCCTGTACTTATTGTTGACATTTAGTAACTACTATTGCTGTTCTGGTATCACATTTAATATTGTTATACTTAAATATTTATTTTCATTTCCTGAATATATTGTACTTAGAAGTGAAATGATATTTCAATCATTTCAAACCCCCCTTAATCCTTTTTTGGGAGGTTTCATTCTTATTATTTTTAGAACTCAAATCTTGCAGACAGTTGCTTTTCAGAATGATTATGCTTCCACAAGTAGTGTAGGAAAGTATCTATAAACTCTCCTCTGTTGAGAATAATTACTGCCTGATAATAATTCTTAGTCTTAATAAATAAGATAATTAAGAATTAATAAATAATTCTTAGTCTTGTATGAAAAATTTCCCTCATTGCTTTAAATTGGTTTTCCCTGACCAATTGTGGATTTCAATTTAATTGCATATTTATGAACATTTGCATTTTTACTTTTATGGATTATCTGTTTATACCATTTTCTCATCTTTCTACTGTAGTTTAGTATTTTATTAGTGGTATATTTGAACTCTTTATGGTTTAAGAACATCAAGCCTTAGTTATTTTGTGGTCACTATTTTTCTTAACTTGATGTTTCTAAACTGATTGTTATATCATTCTCAAGCAGCAGAATTTAATATTTTTATGTAGTCAAAATGTTGACTTTTCATTTTATATTTTCTTATTGTTTTATATTTAATCTTTCCAAAACAGAAAATGTATTCACTTAACTGTTTGTTCCATATAATGCCGGTTAATCTTAATTGTCAGTTTGTGTATTGAGACTCCTAGAGAGGTAGTTGGTTCATAGTATCCTATATTTAATTCATGAGTTAATCAACTGATGTTCATAACTGAACGTACGGTTAGGAGGTAGAGCTTGGCTGGAGGTGTGTCATTGGGGGTGCGCTGTTAGAAGATGTGACCGTCAATAGGCTACTCCCTTTACTCTGCTTCCCAGCTACTGCTACTGTACAATACATTTTGCATAATATTCCTGACTTAGAGCTGGGTGATCATGTACTGAATCCTCTGAAACCATGAATCAAGTTTAACCTCCCCTCCTTTACATTACATATATTGAATATTATGTTTTACTGATGGGAAAACTAACGTATGTATATGTGTGTGTGTATTTGCTTCCTTAATTCTTATTAAAATTATTGTAAACTGAATAATCATTTAAGATATTCTAAATAGCTATTTTTATCATTTATTTATTGAATAACCATCTCTTTATTACTTGTAATTATTTCTTAAATGCATACATACAAATACATACACATACATACACATGGTGTGTGGAGTATAAAACTTTTCCCCTAGACCTCTTAATCAGAATTAGCCAAGTATGCTCAGTGTGTGAGCCTAGCATTTGATGTGCTTAGCTTGACTGGGTTGTGCATAAAATATACAGTGTAAGTGGCCATGGTTTGGCTGAGACAGAAAGATCAAAAATTCAAGCTTATCCTGGGCAACTTAGTTGACTTATCAGACCATGTCTCAAAATAAGAAAGTAGGCAAGAGATATAGGTCATTGTGAAGGAATCTTGCTCCATCCCCATATATATATATATATGTATATGTATATTTATGTATATGTATATATATATGTATATATATGTATATGTATATTATATATATACACACACACACACACATACACTTAATTCCTAGGAATATGGATTTTTGTAAACCCTAGTTAACTGTTTTCATCATATATGTGTTAACTTTTCACCATATATATATATATATATATATATATATATATATGAACTGTTTTCATCATATATATATATTTATGTTAACTTTTCATCAAATATATTTTAACTGTTTTCATCATCTATATATATATTGATTAAAATGCATATTTCTAGGATCTAAGTCTGAAATACTTAGAAACTCTGCATATGTACTTCAGGAATACTTAGAAACTGCATATGTACCACTGATTTAGGGTTTGTTTCTAGGAACTTTATGCCCTTATCATCATTTTAGCTTTATTAAGTTTTTAAATTCATTTGTTTTCTTAAAAATTGAGATATTGTTACTTAATAATCAATAGCCATTGAAAAGTATAAATTAATCCATGAAGCAATAAAACTAGATAATAATCTTTTTATTGAAACTCGCTGTAATTTTTTTATTATGGAAGGGAATAAAATAAAACAACAAAGCAAAACAGTGAGAACAATGTTGGGTTTTAAAAACAAGATAGAAGGAAATCCCCATAGTTGCTATGTTATATATTGTTATCCTCTAACAGATGCTCAGACTGCTGACTTTAGGCCTGAAAAGTCAGTCATTCAATACAAGCATTAAGATGTGTTTTCACCTCTGGTGCTATCATCCAAACCCATGTTCCTCTGAATCAGCCTGTTACCTGTAGTGTGCAAGGGGGGCTCTTCTTGTCTCCCAGCCTGCATGCCAGTTGGCTTAAGGGAAGGGTGGTTTGACTTCTTGGTTCTCTTCAGGCCCTCATGGTTACTCCTGGCTCATGGAAAGATGATCTGACTTCTTGGTCATCTTTCTGGCCCACACAGTTTCTAGTGGCTCATGGGAAGGGAAGATTGACTTCTTGGTTCTCTTCCTGGCCCACATGGCTGCCACTGGCCCATGGGAAGGGCAGGTTGACTTTTTGATTCTTTTCCCAGCCCGTGACTGCCCCTGGCTCATGGGAACTGGGGTTGACTTCTTGGTTCTCTTCCTGGCCCTCATGGCTGATGCTGGTGCATAGGAAAGGCAGGTTGACTTTTTGGTTGTCTTCCTGGGTCATGACTTTGCTGGCTTATGAGAAGGGAGAGTTGACTTCTTGGTTCTTTTCCCTGCCTTCATGGTTGCTATTGCCTCACAGGACGGGCGAGCTAACTTCTTGATTCTCCCATCCAGCATGGCTTCTGCTGGCTCCTGGTAAGGGTGGATTGACTTCTTGGTTCTCCTCCCACATCACGACTTTCTTGTACCTTCTGATGCAGATACATAGTACAACCTTCTGTTTATTAGTGTCTTCCTATTAATCTTTGAGAGAAACTTAAAAGATTTAAATTTAAATAAAAGTTCTCACAGTTTAGGATGACACCTCTATTTTATTTTTATTCTTGTCAGTTTATGACTATCTTTAATATTTATTCTTCAGTTAAAGTTTCAGTGTTCTAAATTGGCTTTCTTCTTCTCAAAGTGTTTGTTATATTTTCCCTTTTTATTGATGCATGTTTATATTACCATTATAAGAAGACCACAAAAGAAGATATTTTGTTTTACTATTTTCTGAAATAATTTCCTATACCTTTCAAAATCCACCAGAATGCCTAATACCAAATAATTGTCCAGAAAAATGTTCGATGAATTATGTTGAACCCCTACGACTGACTTCTGGATCTTAAAATGAAATAGCCACGAGTGAATTAATATTTATGTTCCTGAGACAGCAAAAGGTATCCTGAATTGATATTCTTGTACATATTCTTTCATTTAACACTCATTTTACCAGATATTTACTGCATTTCCATTATGAGCTATGTATTATGTTAAGAGCATGAGAATATAAACATAAATCTGTATCATTGAAATTTTTACAAGGCATTGGGAAGAGATAAATATATGGGCAAACAAGTGAAATCTACATTGTTAAACAGAGATGGGTAAAAATGTAATGGGCATATTTCTTAATACTGTTGGAAGACAATTTATCGTATTGTATCGTATCAGTACTACCATTGTTTTAGAATTGGACACTGAACTCTTAATATCAACTATTATATTACTTGAGCAAGCTATTTGCCTCTCTGAAAGTCATTTTTTTCACTTAAAATGGAGATAATCATGTTTAACTAAGAGATGTGAACTGAATTTAAAATGATTTTCTGTGTAAATTGAAGTAGCTTGTATAAAATTAATTTCATCTTTTTTCTCACTTTGTGTGAAGTCCTTGAATAATTCAATTGAAATACAAGTGAGTTTCAATTTTTATGTTTTGAAGGGAACTCTTAAATGAAAATATTCTGTACATTAAATTGTTCTTTTTATGAATTTGGAATATTGATATTTTTATTTTAGTCATTACGAATCCTTTTTAATTTACAGTGTGCCTGTGATCTGAGGAACCAAAATGTTTAAACAATTATCACATAGCCTCTTCTCTGTGTGCTTTCATGACTTTTTATTCATCATTGTTTTCAAGCAATTTAGCACATGTGTTAACTAACGTTTCTATTATTATGAGAAAATGCCTGAAAAAAACAACTTAAGGGAGAAAAGATTTTTCTCAGACTTCCAGAGGTTTTGACTTATGGATGGTTTGGCTTGTTGTCTGGGGACCTTTGGTGAGGCTGAAGATGGTGGAGGAAGCATGGCAAGGCAGAGCTGCCCTCTCTGTGGTCGCTTGGAAGCCTGAGAGTGATAGGAGCAGGCTTGGTTCCCAAATTCCCTTCCAGGGCATGTTCCCAGTGGTCTGGCATTCTTCAGCAAGGTCCTAAAGATCTCCTGAAGATCCCACTACCTCCAGAGCTCCACAACTCAAATTCAGGTCTTAATGCATGGCCCCTGGGGACATTTAGTTGTTATGTCTTGATTCTTGGTTCTCTCTCTCTCTCTCTCTCTCTCTCTCTCTCTCTCTCTCTCTCTTTCTCTCTCTTTCTCTCTCTCTCTCTCTCTCTCTCTCTCTCTCTCTCTCTCTATATATATATATATATATATATATATATATATATAATGGGATTATTAGTTGTTTATCTGACTTTGTACTTACTTAGTGAACTTCTTAGATCAGTAAAATTTTGTTTTTCATTATATATGGGAGATTTTAGTGTATTTCTTTTCAAATAAAGTCTCTATCACATATTCACACTTTATTTGGGAACTCATATTACTTGTTTACTCTTTTCACATAGATCCCTGAAGCTTTGTTAATTTTCCTCCACATTTATTTCTCTATGTCATTTATAGCAGACATTTTCTAGTGATGTGTCTTTACACTGATGTTTCCCACCTGCTATGAAGCCCATTAAGTTAATTATTAAATTTCCAGCATTGTTAAGTTTTACTTCTGTGACCATTTGGTTCTTTTTATCGATTACAATTTTTGACTAAGAATTTGTATTCTGAATGACAAGTCTTTAAGTCTTTGAAATCTTTTTCTGTAGTTATTTGATGCTACTTTTAATATGTACTTTGTTTACTAATATCAAAATTTAGGTCATCTCATTCTTGGTTTTTATTAACTGAAGTTTTTAATTTTCATATTTCTTTGTATATCTAATAATGTTTTACTATAAGTTGACTGGACATTGTAGAAGATTTATATAAACTCCTATTTGTGTTTCTATCCTTTGAAGAGACTAAAATGAGGGTATTTTTGGTTCTGATATGAAAATAAGTAACTGACTGATTACCTTGAACTTTAAAGTGCTTGGTCGTGTGCTTTGAAATGGCAGATCTAAGGAAAGCCTAAAATGTTTCCTAACTCCTTTGGGAATTGTTCAAGAAAAAGTTTATTCAGCTGATAGGAGTTTCTGAAAGCTAGCACATTCCCAAGAAAGGCGTTTTCTTGTGACTGGCCCTTGACTAGCTCTTAGAATACTCTTACAAGATTTGATAAAAATGTATTCCATACTCAGCCTCTTGAACCACATATTAGTAACTTTTTAAGATAGGTTATATAAAAAAAGTAATTTATGACAAATACCTGTTCCTTCTGGATGTTTGGAGCTCTAGTCACTGACCCTCCTCAAAAAAAAAAACCTCTGGGTTCTTACACTCTGGTAAGCTTCCTTGGTAGACAGCATTTAAATGTCACAGTTCAATGCTGAGGAATTAAGTGTCCCACATGAGATCTCTGGAAGTGTACTCACTGAAGTTTGTGTCTGGTTTTCTTCACACTTTGTCTCATGTGATTTTCTCCTTTGGTGATTTTTGATTTTTGTCTTTTCACTTTAATGAATTCCAAGTGTATATATTTTGAGTTCTCTAAGTCCTTGAGAACTACAAAATTTGGGAACTCCTGATTTAGGCGAAATGTTTAAATTGTCTTTCCCGAGGTCTTTCTTCTCTCCTCCCCTACCCTCCCCGCCTCTCTGCTCATATCCCTCTCCTTTTCTCTTCCCCGCTTTTCTTTTCTCTTTTTAACTTTTTTGTTTCTTTTTTTTATTTTATTGTACATTTTTGATGAGGAAAGAGGCCAAGCTCAAAGCTTTCCTCATGCTAGGCAATCTCTTTACCATTAAACTACATTGCTAGCCTTCTCAGAGTCTGTTCTGGGTTGTTTTTAATCTTTATTAGGATCAGTTTAGATTAGGTTATACTTTATGATGTGATACTCCAAAATCTGTTTTCGGGTCGATTTCATGGCTATTATGAATTGTTGAAAAGGTCTCCATTTCAAGTTGGTCTGGGCTTCATCTTCTCTCCTTTATTATTATAGAGAAGACTTAACCAAAGCTGTCAGTAACATCTTACTGAGCACTGAAGAAAGTGTAAAAAAAACAAGACTCCTTTTGAGGAGTCTTGAGGTGGAAGCATAAAGGAACATGAGAAAACTTTCATTGGAAACTAGGTAAAGATAATTCTTATCATGTTATTGTGGAAAACATTATCCCTGCTGCAATGCACAATGTAAAAAGTGTGCTGAGTGAAAGGGGTGATGGAGTTAAAGAAGTTCCTAGGCTGCATATTTAAAGTGTTACTATATTTTCTAACATATAAGTAGCTTCTTCTTGCTACTTATATGTTAGAAAATATAGATAAATTAATGAAAGACTGTTAAACAGGAAGGATTCAAGACTGCATGATGTAAAAAAATCTTTAGCCTTTCCGAATAACAAATGATTGTAAAACTTGTCATGTGAGATAAAGGTGAAATTTAGAATACTATCAGCAAAAGCTAGTTTAGATGTGAAACAGAGGATGTGACTATAAGATTTTGTTGAGACTTCACAAGGATCAAAAGTGATACTTGAAGTATAAAGTTAAACAAAAAGCCCTTTAAAGATTTTAAGTTTGTTTCACCAACAGCAGTCTCAATGAAACAACAAAAGCTTGTAAGAAGCTCAAAGATGCTGTCTCTCAGCAGAAACTCAAGGTACAAAATTGTTTATCTCAGAGACCCATAGAAGATGTGAGATAATAACATTTCTTGTTTAAGCTTCTGTTTTGAATCAACTTATTCAGCAATAGATAACTAATACTCATACAATAATAAAAACATGCTATCATACTATATACGTACTTTTATCTCAACTATTTAAAATATGAGTATTTCTTGAAAAAGATCTAAAGATGGTGTCCATAGCAAAGATTATTTCTGCATGGTAGACTATGGGGACATTTAAGAATTATTCATATATTTATTTATGTATCACTGTACTTATAATATGAACATTTCCTTATGTTCATATATGTGTTTTGAAAATTCTTAAGTGGAATGGATAAAAAATTTATGTAATGTTTTGCCTGTATGTTTGGTAATGCCCCTGACACTAATAAGAAAAGATAATATTTCTTCCTTCCTGATGCATTTCCTCATAGTGGGCTAAAACTGAGGATATATGGTTTTCCTGTCATGTTCAATGTACTCTAGAATTATAACTATTGATTTTCTATGATTCTGATAGATATGCATTGACAGCATTCATATTTGCACTATTTCTATTGAGGCTAAATGGGAAGTGACAAGGAGGCTCAATTTTGTATGAAGATGCATCTGGAATTTAAAAAGAAATATTTTTGGAAATAGTTTTCAAAACTGCTAGCTGACAAGAAATTTGGGCTGTAAAATTTGCAATAGGATTTTAAATACCATTGTATATTTTCATAATAGTGTTGGAACCATTGCCTTCCTGAAATAGTATACTAATACCATATCTGTGCAATTAGTGGTGTTCTATAAAGTTCTGAATGTAAAAATAGTTGTGTAACATTATTAGTGCTAGTGCTTTTTAAATCTACACAAACTATAATTATGCATATTTTAAGGTTCATAGTATATATATTGTGGAATGATTATATTAAGGTGATTAACATATTTCATCTCACATACTTATCTTTTTTGTAGTAACAACATTTAAAATCTATTCTCTTAATTCAAAAATTTGTGCTATTTTTAGCTACTATCACTTGGGTTTGTGAAAGGTCATGAAAATATATTCCTACCTAATTGTTGCTTTGTACCCTTCTTTTTATCACAACCTATAACTACTGATAATCAGCATTCTAATTTCTAAGTCTAATGGTTTTAGAATCCACATATAAAAATTGAAAAAAATTGTAAGTGCTTTGGGTTATTAAATTGCTGATGTACATTAAGGAAAATACTTGGATGATTTACTTATGTTTTTTCAATACCTATTATTTTTATGCAAATTAGGTTTATTATTTTTATGGATGAGTAGCATAAGGTAATAATAATAGTACTTCACAGAATTGGGATTTAAACTGAAGTCTGACTATAAAGGTATGATAGTTCAATATTCTCAGTCTTCTCTGCATACAAGTTCCATCCAGGGACAGATTAATTTAGCATAATTCTTTTGTTGATTTGTTCCATGAACTGACTTTGATTTTCTTTATTGCTTTTGTGTTCTGTTTCCTTTATTTGTAATCTAATCCTTATTGTTTTAGTCTTTCTATTTTTTTCTTGATTATTAAGTTAATGAATATTGTTTTAAGATGTTTTTAAAAAAATAGTTTAGGATTAAAAGTTTCTTTTATGTACTTTCAGACTAGCAGACTAGTTTACTCTGCTAGCTTCATTCTATACATTTGTTAATTAAATTTTTATTCAACTCACAATATTTTCTTATTTTTCTTTTTTGACCATTGATTTCTTGAGAATTGTTAAATCCTTACATACTTATAACTTGCCCAAATTATCCTCTGCATTAATTTCTAAATTAATTTTATTGTGTCCAGAGAATATATTTTACACATTTCAAACTTTAAAAACTTGAGATTCTCATATTATTACCTATTTATGATGGAAAATTTATTTATTTATTATTTTATCTTAAATAGAGTAAAAACAAAGGAAAATAAAACAGAATAACACCAGTCAAAACAAACCACTGTAAGTGATACCGGACTTCAAAACAAATGAAGTCAACAATAGTTACCATAATATCTCTTGTCTTCAAAATAGTGGCAGATAACTTCAGATATAGTAAAAATAAAGCAAAGTGGAATAAAATAGAACCAATAAAAACAAACAATGAATGTAATAAAGGACTTCAAATCAAGACAATATTGAATTCAAAATGGCTACCATAATACATTTTGCTCTCTTTAAAATAGCTTCTCATGCCATTGAATATAACAAAATCAAACAAAACAAAGAACAAAACCCAACCCAACAAAACAATGAAACCAGTTTTTGGAGAAGGTCTTTGAATTTGGGAGGCTTGATGTTTTTCAATTCCTTATATGTCCTGGATACAAGTCCTTTGTCTGAGTGGCTGCTGCTAAAATTCTTTCCCATTCTATGGGTTTTCTTTATACTTTGTTGGTGATTTCTTTTGAAGTACAAAATTTTTTAATAAGATGAGATCCCAGTTGTTGTTTTCTTTGAAGTACTTCCAGTGCAGTTTGCATTTCGTTCATGAATTCTTTGTCTACCCCTATGTCTCCAAGATTTTCACCTACCTTATCTTCCAGGAGATTTAGTGTTTCTGTTTGAATACTTAGATCTTTGATCTATTTTTACTTTAGTTCAGTACATGGTGATAGACATGGGTCTAGTTTCAGTCTTTGGCACGTGGAACCCCAATTTTTCCAACACCACTTATTAAAGAGATATCCTTCTTCAAAGAACATGTTTAGCTCACTTTATGTACTGTAAGTGTGCAAGATAGATAACCATACTACTAAGTTTTTGTTAGTTTATGAAACAATAGTTTGTACTGTGATTGTCTGTCTACTTTTTATGCTTTGATTTTGTAATGTAAACAATTACTTCTAAGATAACAATATATAATTTATCAACTAGTGATTTCTTACTGTTATTTTTGAAGTTCTCTATTATTTCTTCCCTTTTATCTGTTTTGCTTTTTTTCTAAATAAAAAGAATTTTCTTATTAAAAAAATAAGAATGATAAAAGACTCCAAAACAAGACAATAGGGAGTCAACATTGACCATAACCCCCAGACGGAGATTTCCCCGCTAGGTGCCATACTGTATACAGTCATCTCCTGAACAGATGATTAGACTACTGGTCCCAGACCTACAAGGTCAGTGAAATATCAAACACCACAAGCATCAAATTGCATTTCACCTCAATAGCTAGCATCATAACCTGGATTAGCCAGTTGCTTACAGGGGGTGAAGTAGGGGGGTTGGCTCTTGTTTGCCAGCCTGTGTAACAGAAGGGACTGGACTCTGTCTGTCCCCTCCGCTGGTAGTGGCACATGTGTTGTGCTGGTTCACGGGGAGATTTGTTTCTTGGTAAGTCTTTGTTCTCTCTCTCTACTGTATGAGATTGGCGGTGACTCATGGGGGAAGGCTTTGGTCTGGCTATCCCCCAGCCCCAGTGGTGGCCCACATATGGTGCTGGTTCTCAAGGGGGGCTTACTTCTTGGTGAGTCCTTGTTCTCTTTTTACACAGTGTGCAAATGATGCTGAGTCTTGGGCAAAGGCTTGGGTGTGGCTGACCTTACCCCAGCGGTGGCCCATGCATGGTGCTGGTTCACAAGGGGGCTTGCTTCTTAGTGAGTGCTTGTTCTCTCCCCCAATGTTCCATGAATGATTCATGGGGAAAGACTTGGGTCAGTCAGACTATGCTGAAGAATTTTGTAGGATTATTTGTTAAATGGGGTATTCTTAGAATATCTTTCAGGAGTATTGGCTGGATGGTGTTTAAATTTTCTCTATAATCTAATTTTTCTATGCATCATTAAAAATAGAGTATTAAATTCTCTAAATATTATTGATCAATTGTCCATTTCTTGTTTTTAATTGTCACTTGTTGTTTAAGGCATTTTTGGAGTTCTATTATATGATATAAAATATTTGGTATATCTTTATCTTTAATGGCATTCATAAAATTTATTTTGTCTGGTGATGGTTCATAAACTTCATTCTTCTTATGATTGCTGTGTAGATGACATATCTTCTTGTACATTTGTAGTTATAAACTCATTTAGTATTGTGTATCTTTTATAAACACGTAATCCATTTATGTTTAATGTTACAATTGGTATTATTGAATTTATGCCTTTCATTTTGCTTTTTGTTTTTTATATATCTCTTACATTTTGGGTTATAATATTCTTCCTTCACTGCTATTTACTGAATTGTCATATTCTTGGTCTAATATTTTAATTATTTAATGACATTAAAGTAATTTTAGTAATGGTTATTCTTAGGCTTACAATTCATAGGTTTACTTTTCAGAATTTACTTCAGAATTATTCCAACCTAATTTCAATGTCATAAAACTTATTACTTGTATAATTCTTTTTTCCTTATCCCTACTAGCTTTTTCATTTTTGATTCTTCATATATATGGGAACAGTATGATAGTTCTGTACATATGTGCAATATGTAATAATCAAGTCAGAGTAAGCAGCATTTCCATCTCTTCATTTAGCATTTTGGAAAAGAATGTTTGAGCTTTCTTTTAGTTCTTTAAGCATAACAAATTGTTATAAACTCTAGTCACAGTAATTTACTATAGAACATTTGTAGTATTTTAAATCCTTTGAGAAGGTAATGAATTAAAGCCACGAAGGGCTGAAAGTCATCCAACTAAAGTCATGAATCATTAAGTCATTACTTTATCCTGTGATATCCCAGTTTGAACTTCCTTTATAGCTCTTAATTAGGGAGAGTCTTAGAGTTTGTTCTTAGACTACTTTCTGGTTTCAGTAAATATCACTTCTAAGTAGCTGGGAAAGTAGTCTTCTTTGATCTAAATCTTAGGGTTCAAATATTTTTATTCCAGGGTACATATAATAGCCATTTCATTTACGTATTTTCTTTCTAAATTATAAATAAAATGTTCTATACATAGTCCTAGGGCCTTTATGATAAACAAGTTTATTCTAGGGACTTACCCTGAGTTAAAAGGTTTTATATGGAGAGACAACATGACTGAATACAGGAAGAGCTTGGATTAGAGCTACTCAGAGAAATTCAACTATTAGAAGAAAAGGGATGTATGTATACTAAGAAGAAAAAAATCAATCTGTGAAATAAGAGACTCATAGATCAAGCAAAACCTAGATAAACAGCATCATAAAATGGCCAGCCAACTAACCCAGTCTGCCAGTGGTCACTGGATTAGGATGACAACACACCATACTTGGAATCTTACAAGAGAAAAAAATGGATATACTAAAATAGTGTGGTTAAATCAAGCCATACAGGATAGACTTGGGAAACAAGATCTCCTGCCTTTTCTACTTTCCTTCAGAGGATGCTACAGCCAAGAAGTAAATTCCACCAGCACACACAGGAGTAAACTACTCCATCTCTGATGATCAGCTGGCTTTCTCTCTGTCTCTCTTTCTCTGTCTCTCTCCATCTCTGTCTGTCTGTCTGTCTGTCTGTCTGTCTGTCTCTGTCTCTCTCTCTCTCTCTCTCTCTCTCTCTCTCTCTCTCTCTCTCTTCCTTTTTTCCTTTCCTTTGCTTTGCTTTACTGAAATCTCTAGAGACAAGATTAAAGACTATAGGAGTGCATAGTAAGTGGAACAGCTGGCCCCTATTCCATGACTATGTGGCTAAAGAGGTGCAAGGAATTAAAACACTTGAGGACTGTGCAGCCTAGTGCTGTCTCTACACTCAAGGTATAGGAGCAGAAAGGTACCTTACAGCACTCCACGTTGTCTGACATGAAGAAGTTATAGACCACAGCAGAGGTGGGTGGTGGTGGCAGAGGACCCTATAAAATGATGGGAAGTTACCTCCCCCAAGGAGAAGAGTAGGAAATGGGAATGAGCAGCCACTGTGAATGGCAATAGCAAGAACAGAGTATGAGACCACATCACAGTGTACCACCCTACCCTGCAACAAATAACCTGAGGAACTTTCCAGTGGAAAAGGAACACAGAAAGCTGAGCAGGGTCCAGAAAGAGATAGCTGTTTATGGGACAGAGAACCCCTACACCCTGTGTCTTTCTGAAAGAAGCACAGCAACTGGCAGAGAGATGCCAAAGAAAGAAGGATAAGGAGTGAGAATTCTGCTAACAGACATACAGAAAATATTGGCTGAAGATTATGGCCCCAGTTACCCACATCTTGAGACCAAGATGAGCCTCGAATTCAACACAAATGGTGCTGCAAGCTAGGCAGTGTTATCCAGTAGTTTTTGGCTTTTGATGGACACCAGAAGAACTTTATGTTTCTTCTTTCTTTGCTGATTTGTTTCCTTTTATCTATGTTTCTCTTCTAATCTGTTTGCCTTCTGTCCCCCTTTTCTCAATTTATCTCTCTAGATTAATCATATTTTCTTGAGTAGATAGTCTTTCTGATTTTTCTGATTAACTTTAATAATTCCTTGCTTACTCCTTCATTCTGTTTCTACCTCTTCTCTAGTTTTCGAGAGCTTGAGTGAAAGTCCTTTGTCCTCCAGCCTTGCTTCTACTTTATTTCTTTTCAGTTATCTCTGTTTAATCCAATATCCTTCTTATATTTCCCCACCATGGGGTAAAAAAAACCATCTCTACTAAGGGAAATCACGTCGCATACAAGTTCCCAATATATGTTGGGTTCTGTTTTATGACTGTTTTGTGACTATAATTATGGTTAAAGGTACAAAATTAATAGCTCACACAGTTTATTAGTTTATAAACTGCTCTTCATTTGATTGTTATTGCTAATTATATTACTTTAGCTAGGATGTCATATCTGTTATAATCAATTCTTCTCCCACTATAGCAGTACTGGGAATCTCTTGGGTAATAACCTCACCATACTGCAGCAACAAAGGACTGGGGACTGAGCCAAACAGACAACAACATCTCACACTTAATAAATTGAGGAGGTAGAATAATGGTACAGACAGAAACCAAGAACTTCCTACATACAGAAAACATCCCTGAAGATCAGGCCTTTCCTGGAGAGGCCTTGCTTTTAGTGATAAAGCTAATTACTATAAACACAAGGATTCACACACAGTCTAAATAAATAAAAATTATAAAAATAAAAAATGACAATATGCAGAAGGAAAATACAACCTCAGACTTCTAGCCTATCCTGTGCAAGTCTAGGAGACAAGAAGATAGAGAAAAATGGAATACACACACCTGAACTTTCTGAAATGATAGCAACTGTAATAATAGCCTCTATGAGGCTATAGAGGAAATCAGAGCATACATAATCTCTCAAGTAAAGAGTGAAATGACAACCATAATGAAAGAATTTCTCACTAAGTGTAGAGTAGACATAGATAAAATAAATAGAGCAACATAGCACAGTAATAGAAACCATAAATGACCAATTTATGAAAGAAATAGCATGAAATGGATTAAAAAAAGATATCCAGGGAATTAAAAATTCCATTAAAATCTGGTAGTTTCTTTTAAATGAAACGGAAGATAGACTTTAAACATTGAATACTAGATTCTGGCTAGTGATCTTGAAATGACAAATGTCTTAAAAATAACAAGGGAGCAAGAAAAAAATTCAGCAGCTGCAAGATGATGGAAAGAAAAGTAATACAAGAATGGTAGATGTCAATGAAAAAGTGAGAGGGAGTGTAAATGATATAAAATAACTAAGTACAAAAGTTATAGCACAAAATTTCCCAAATGTGGCAACAGAATATCAAAAGTATATGATACTGAAATAATGAGTGCATGTCATATATCCATGTGTGTGTGTGAACATGTGTATATGTATAAAATCTGAGACTTGCAGATGTGTTCCTTAAGGGTACATGTGTATTAAAGATTTGTTCCCCAGGATTGTGCTAAAGGGAGATGGTGGAATCTTTAGAATGTGGGGCTGCATAGAAAGGGCTTAGATGGTTGTGGGTGTGCCCTCAAAGAGAATTGTGAGAAACCAGCACCTTCTGTTTATTTGTTTGGCTTCCTGGGTCACGAAGTGCACAGTTTGTTCCACCATTCATTTGTACCATGCTATATTGCCTCATCAGAGGCCCAAAACCATGTAGCCTCTTAATATTATACTGGAACTTCAAAAATATGAGCCAGTTTAAGGCTTTTCTGCTTGCAAATATGGTATTTGGATATAGTAACAGATATCTTAGTAGTTTATATTCAAAACCCATATACTGTACCAAGAATGAGCCGTCCTGTAAAGTATAGATTTTGAATTATAATGATATATCAGTGTAGATTAGTTGATTGTAACAGTGGTACTACTCTGGTACAGGATTTTGATCATGGTGGGGGATGTGGGTATTTGGAGGCAGGAGTATGTTGGAAATTTCTGTACATTATGCTTCTTTTTTGTATGAATATAAAATTACTTACATAGTAAAGTCTATTCAAAAAAGGAGGGAGTATCAAAACTCATGAAGTGTTATAGTACAAAGAATGAATGTTCCCATCTAGCAGCCCTCAGGTAACCGGGAGCCACAATGTAGTAAGCAGCACAACCTGAAGGTCTCCACAGCAGTCTCTACCAAGCTATACAGCCATGGGACTTTACTCAAACCTAGTAAGGTTCCAGCCAGTGTTCACAAGCAGTCTGGGAACATTGGGTCTTCAGTTGGGTCCTGTCCCACCCAGCAATCCTCAGGTAGCTGGGAACCACTGTGTATTGAACGTCTGTCCTGAAGGCCTCCATAGTGGTCTCTGCCTAGCTGTGCAGCCCTGGAACCTTGCTCAGAAATTGATTAGGCCCCCATCCAGTGACCCCAAGAAGTCAGAGAGCTTTGGTGCGAAGGCTTGCCCAGTTACTCCACATACCTTTAAGCCTTAGTATGCTACTCAGAACTTAGTAGCGCCCAGCCCATTGACTTCAAGCAGCCAAGGAGTTTTGGTGATCCACGTGGGATGTGCTGTAGGTGTACTCAGGGCACCCCTGCCATGGGTAGCCTTTGATTGTCACCAGGGATCTGGTAAGGTCTGCCTAACATATCCCACTCAACTGGGAAAATTCCCTGCAATGCAGACAGCCATCTTCAATCCAAGAAAAAACTGGAACTTTGTATTCAACTTCCCCGGAGGAATACAGGAAAATGACAAAACAAAAGAACAAAATGCAATCACAAACCTCCAACCCATCCCAAACCCATCCTAGGAGACATGAACATAGCAAATAATGTAAGCCATATATCTGAAACTTCTGAAATGATAGCAACTGAAGTAAAGAAACAACTCCATGCAATTGTAAAGGAACTCAGATCAGAAATAATCTCCCAGGTAAAAGAAGAACTGATAAATATAATGAAATAAGTGCTGAACACATTTAAAGAAGACATGGTTAAAGAAATAAAGGAACATGGAAAAATGATTGAAACCTTGAATGAAAAATATAAGAAAAAACTGGAATGCATGGAACAGATTCAAAGATATATCTAGAAAATCAAAAATTCCATTGAAAACTGGCAAAACTGCCTCAGTGAAAGTGAAGATATACTTTCAGACTTCAAAGATAAGATTGTAGCTAGTGAATAGGAAAACAAAGATCTTTCAAAAATAACAAGGAATCAGAAAATACCAATTCAAAAGTTGCAAGATGATGCGAAGAAAAGAAATATAAGATCAATATATGTAAATGAAAAAGGTGACAACACAAATGATATCAAGAGCATTTACAGAAGTAATAGCTGAAAATTTTCCAAACATGAGACAGGAAACTTACATACAGATAAGTGAAGCATATAGAACTCCAATTAGCCATAATGAAAATAAATCTATACCCAGACAAATAATAAGCAATGTTCCAGAAGTTCAACATAAGTACAGAGTATTAAAAGCTTTTAGAGAAAAGAAACAAATCACTCATAAGGGAAGGCCCATCAAAATCATAGAAGACTTCTCTACACAAAAAATGAAAGCAAGAAGAGCATGGAGTGAAGTATTACAAATCCTAAAAGAAAATGACTTCCAATACAGATTGATGTACCCTGAAAAATAATCCTTCCAAATCAATGGGAGGATAAGATAATTTCATGATAACAGCTGAAGAACTTCATGACCATTAACCCAACCCTGCAAAGAACACTGAAATATATTCTATATAGACATAAAAATAACTATGACTTTAAGAACACCAACAGATAAAAACATCAAGCTGCATAAACAATTAAACAGAAGGGAAAGATAAAGAACCAACAGCAAAATAATAACATAACAAAAATAAGCCAATATATATCCATAATAACTATGAATGTAAATGACCTCAATTCAGCAATTAAAAGAAACAAAGTGGCAGAATGGATCAAGAAACAATATCCAGCCACATTCTGTATACAAGAAACTCATCTAAATCAAAAGAAAAATTCATAGACTGAAAGTCAAATGATGGAAAACATTACTTCATGCAAAGGAACCCCACCAATACAGGACTAGCTATTCTATTTTTAGACAATGTAAACTTCAAAGCAAGAATATTTAAAAGAGATAAAGAAGGTCACTACATAGTGGGTAGGAGAAAACTGCAAGAGGAGGAGATGACAACCTTAAATATATATGCACCAAATATGGGAGCACTAAACTATATAAAACAAATATTAGTGGAAATGAAAAATCAAGTAAGCAATAATACAATTACAATGGGAGAATTAACACCATATTGACACAAAAAGACAGATCTATGATGCAAAAAGTCAGCAAGGAAATAAAGGAACTGAATCAAACTTGTGAACAAACGGATTCATAGATGAGAGTATTCCACCCAACAACAATAGAATATACGTTCTACTTGGCTTCACAAGGGTTCCATAACACAGAAGAAGGGGACAAATTCTTAAAAACATATGAATTACCAAAACTGAATCGATTTAAAACTATTAAATAATCCAATAATTTCAGCTAGTGAAATTGAAAACATAATTAGAACCTTACCAAAAAAGAAAAACACAGGTCCTGATGGATTCAATGCTGAATTCTACAAGAAATTCAAGGAAGACTTAATGCCAGTGCTTTTTAAACTCTTCAGTGAAATTGAAAGGGAAGTAATTTTCCCTAGCTTATTTCTGAAAACAAGTATTACCCTAATACCAAAACCAGTGAAAGAAAAGAGAACTATAGACCAGTTTCCATAATGAACAGAGATGCAAAAATCCTCAGTAAAATACTGGCAAATAGAATGCAGCAAAGCAACAAGATCATATACCATGACCAAGTGGGATTCATCCCAGGAATGCAGAGATAGTTCAACATATGCAAATTAATTAGCATAATGCATTATATAAATATAGCCAAAGATGAGAATCACATGATCATTTAATAGATGAAGGAACAGCTTTTGATAAAGTTCAAAACTCATTCATGATAAGAATCCTACAGAAAATTGGAATAGATGGTCTCTACCTCAATCTGATAAAAGCTATGTATGACAATCCAAAAGCCAGAATCATATTAAATGGCCAAAAACTAAAAGGTTTCACTCTCAAATCAGGAACAAGACAAGGCTATTCACTCTCGTCACTTCTATTCAATATTGTTCGAAACCATCAACCAGAGCAATTAGAAAGAGAAATAAAAGGAATAAGGATAGAAAAGAAAAAATTACATTATTATTATTCACAGATGACATGAACTTTACATAGAAGACCCCCAAAAGTCCGGTGAAAGTCTTCTAGATGTAAAAATAAAATTCAGTAATGTAGGTGGATACAAAGTAATTCTCAAAAATCAATAGCATGCCTGTACAGAAACAATAAAATCATTGATAGAGAAATAAGGGAAATCACACTCTTTACAATAGCATCCAAAAAAATGAAATACTTAGGAACCAAACTAAAAAAGGAGGTAAAAATCTATTCAGTGAAAATTACAGTAGTCTGAAAAAAGAAATTGAAGGGGATCTCAGAAAATGGAAACATATCCCATGTTCATGGTAGGAAGAACAAACATTGTGAAAGTGGCCATTGTCCCTAAATTGTTACACAGATTTAATGCAATTCTAATCCAGATACCATTTGCATACTTCACCCATCTAGAGAAATAATTCCTAAAATTCATCTGGAACCAGAAGAAACATAGAATAGCAAAGGCAAATCTGGGCAAAAACAAAGGCAAGCTGCGAGGCATTAGAATCCCTGACTTGAAGTTATACTACAGACTTACTGTGATAAAATCAACATGGTACTGGAATAAAAACACACCTGAAGATCAATGGAATAAGTAAAAAAGATACAGCTAGAACTAGAAACACACTGCCTCCTCGTGTTTGAAAAAGGGGCCAAACACATTCAGTGGAAGAAAGACAACCTCTTTAATAAGTGGTCTTTGAAAAAGTGGCTTTCCACATGATGAAAACTAAAACTAGACCCATGTCTATTACCATGCACTAAACTAAAGTCAAAATGAATCAAAGATCTAAATATTAAAACAGAAACACTAAGTATACTGAAAGAAAAAGTAGGTAGAAACCTTGAAGATGTAAGAGTAGACAGAGTGTTCATGAACAAAAATCAAACTGCATGAGAAATACTTATCAGAATCAACAACTGGTATCTTGCTACATTAAAAAGTTTTTACATGCCAAATGAAATCTCCAAGAGTCAAAAGAAAACCCATAAATTGGGAAAAAAAGTCTTAATCAATTGTCCTTCAGACAAAGGACTTCTATCTTGATTATATAAAGAATGTTTAAAAACCCAGGCCCCCAAAATTCAAAAACCAGCAGCTCTTCCAGGGGGAGAAACACCAGCAGATCCTGAGATCCATGCCATGTTGGAACTTAGGACACTGGGAAGCCAAGCAAGCACCTCCCCTCCCTGGTAAGCAGTGGCAGTGTGGCAGACTGCGGCCCTTCCAAGGGAAGAACCACCAGCAGCTCCTGAGATCCACACCTTGTTGGAACTTAGGACGCTGGAAAGCCAAGCATGCACCTCCTCTCCCTGGTAAGCAGTGGGGGTGTGGCAGACTGTGGCCCTTCCAGGGGGAGAACCATCAGCAGCTCCTGAGATTCGCACCATGTCGGAACTTAGGACGCTGTGAAACCAAACAACCAGCCTGCCTCCCTGCTAAGCAATAGTGAACCTACTGATGCATGGCCTAGAGTCAAACATCCCACTTCCCCTACTCCCTTTTTCTGTCCCCACTGTTAGCAAATGGGAACCAGAAATCTGAAGGTCTCCTGGGACGTTGACCATAGCAAATAAGGTGGACTTCCATCTACCATCTCTTTGAAGGCAATTTTATTACTGTTTTGCTCTATTCTGATTAATGGTACTGCTCTACTGAATAGTCTGTTTTGTTAAGTTCTATAATATTCTGTATTTCATCTCATTTTGATATACATGTTTGAAAGAACAACTATTATAAAGATAACAAAATATACTGTGATAACTATTACTGTTATCCTGGCCATCTGCTGTGAAGTTCTGTACCAATTTCATTGTATGATCTTAGTTGGCTTTGTTCTGTCTTGTTCTGTTGTATTTTACCACTTTCAAAGTAAAATTTTAAAAAATTCAAAGACCCACCCTAAAAATAAGCATCTGAAAGGAATGCACACTCTTCAGATGAAGAAATACAAATGGCAATTAAATACATGAAAAAATGTTCAGCATCATTGGTCATTAGAGAAATCCAAAGTAAAACCACACTGGGATTCTGTCTCCCCCTAGAAAGAATAGCCAAGTTCAAGAAAACTATCAATAACAAATGCTTGAGGGGCTGTGGGAAAAAAGGAACTCTTTTATCCTGGTGGTGGGTCTGTAGATGGTGTACCCACTGTGAAAATCTGTGTGGCAGTTCCTCAAAAAGATGGGATTGGTGGTCCCATTTCACCTAGCTATCCTGCTTCTGAGCATATTCCCAGAAGAACTGAAAATACCATACCACAGTGGTATATGTGCACCAATGTTCATAGCAGCACAATTTGCAATAGCCAAATCTTGGAAAGAACCTAAATGCTCACAACTGGGAAATGAATAAAAAAGATGTGAAAATCTTAAGTTATAGATCTTCTTGTTATCTTCTAGACTTTGTGTTGTTACTGCCTGTTTCCTTGTTATTTTTAGGAGATCTTTCCTTTCGTGATCACACATTGCAAACCTGTCTTCAAGTTTTTTTTTTTTTTTGTCTTTTTCGTTTTTTATTGGTACCAGGGATCGAACTCACGACCGCCTGCTAGCAAGGCAGGTGCTTATGCCGCTGAGCTAAATCCCCAGCCCCTGTCTTCAAGTTTTGATAGTCTGTCAGTTTCTTTCAAGCAGTTTTGCCAGATTTCAATGGAGTTTTTTTAAATTTCCTGGTAATCTCTTTGATTCTGATTCCTGTATTTTAGGTTTCTTTATAGTCTTCATTAAATGTTCCTCTCCTTTTTTGTGCTCCTCCTTTCTTCTGTCTGTGTCTTCTTGAGAGGTATTTAGCTTTTCTTTTATTAATCTACTTACATCTTGCTCTACTTGAATTAATATTTCAGTTTTGAGCTCATCTACAATGTCCTGAAGATATCTCTTTATGTCCGCTGATGCCATGTCTGATATTGCATGTTTGCTGTCCTCAATCTCTTTTGTATTTACCTCTCTAGGATCAATATTCTCAGGGTTGGAGACTGGGAGCTTTTCTTATTTCTTTCTCTTGTCATGTTTTTGGTTTCTTCCATACAGATGTATAGTGGAAGTCCCAGCTCCTTTCCTTGTTGGTTATGGTTCTTCTGAAGCACAGTGGCTAGGGATTTCTGCCCTCTCCAATTTGCTGTTGGTTACTGAGGTGCAAGCAGGGGCGGTGTATGCTGCCCTCCCCTACCGGCCAGTCAACCTTTGGGGGCCTTCACTGAATAACTGTATGCTGCACGTACAGAATCAGTTTGGGATGACTTATTGGGTCCCTTCCAGGGGACCCAGCGCAAGCAGATCCTAACAATCTGTTCTGAAAAGGGAGGAAAGACTGAAGTCACTGTCATTCCTCATTCCTGCCTGTCCTGCCCGATTCCAACATGTCCTCCAGTTGGTCACCCCTTTCCTGTGGGAGGGTCTTATTCCCACCACAGATTAATGCCATTTTGAGTCTCCATTGGGCTTGCTGACCTCTGACTTCAGCATGGCCATGGCTACGGTGAGCCACAGTGGTGTGAGTTTGGGCAGCTCCAGGGAGAGCGCCATGGCCACTAATGTTAGCTGATCCAATGGTAGCCCCGGGACTGCATGTTTGTCCAGCTCTTTTCTCTTCAGTTTCTTCCTAGGTTGAGAGGATCCATCTCCCTCTGCCCAGACCTCTCCAGGATGTTTTATTCCGGCATCTGAGTCATCTCTCTTAGAGAAGTTCTGTATCCTGTTGCTTATCAATTTGCCATCTTTTTCTACATTTGTGTATATACATTTAAGACAGCAAAGATGATTGTACTACTAATTCTACCAGTTCATGGAATACAACAGTTAACATTCATAGAATTAGCTCAATTTTGCATGTCCGCATCTGGTAATCTGAGTAACTCTTTTGAAGATAAGTATGCAAAATAACAACCTTTGTTAAGTTCCTACCATCTTGTTTTGAAAGCCTAAATTGTAATTGTTTTGCATTTTTTGTTATTGTATCTTTTGTTTCTTGTACTTTTTGTTTTGTTTTTCTCTCTTTAAATTAAAATTTTAAAAAAGAAAAAATAATGGATGAATAATTTTCAAAGTTGATAATGAATTAATTTATACATCAAAAACTCAAATTTCAGTGATATGATCAATGATACACACTTTAATACATTAAATTCAAGCAATTCAAAGTAAAAATCAAAGAAATAGGTCCTGAGCTGATAGCAGGCAGGCAGCCTTGGGGGATGTTAGGGCTCCTGAGTGGTGGCCAGGCCACTGAGCCTGATGTCGTTGTGGGCTGAGGCCATTATAGGGTTCCCAGGGTGTCTGGTCCAGGCTCCGCTGGGCACAGGGCTCCCTCCAGGGTTCACCCCCACCCTGGCTGCCACCAATCTTGAGCATGAGCTTCTCATCACTGCCCTCTTGCCTGCCTATAGGCTACTGCACTTGGGAAGTCACAGCACTGTGTTCCAGGACACCCTCTTCCCCATAGGAGCTGGCTGGTAGAGGTCTCTGGTGATGACAGCTGGAAGACAAGAAGGCTCCCATAGCTTTTCAGTGCCTGTAGGACTTTGATAGCCCCGAGCACCTTTGTTGAGATCTGTACACATAAGCCCTGATTCCCCCCATCTGGATCTCAGTTCACACATTTTTCCTTGCCACTGAAGTGAAATTGAAAGGCATTGTCCTCTAGAGACCTTCTTTCTTTCACCACAAAGTCAGAGACAAAGTCCCTAACCCAGGAGATGCTGAGTCCTGCTGTCACCTCAGTAATCTGTAGAGGGGCCAGAAGCTGAAAGTTGTGGGGTCTTGTTTGGCTAGTTCCTAGTCATACACCTTCTAGTCAGTGTGTGGCTTCTGTGTTTTCGCTCTGTGTTGTTCATGGTGCTGAGAGAATGGTGGGGTTCCGGTGCCATTTGGAGAGCTTAGGGTCAACTGCATGTGGAGCATTTCATCCCAGTGCCCACCTACCCTCCAAGCACTGAAACCAAAAGACAGCTGGACCAGGAGATCAACTGGACTAACCAAATGATTATTGCAATGTTGTGTTATCCTGGTATCATCCAGTGATCTAGGAGCCAGCCTTTAAGGGAACGATAGAAGAAGCATAAAAGGGTTGGTACAAGAGCTCGGAGAAGAACGGGCATGGTGAAGAGTCACGCTCTTGCCCAGAGAGTTCTGACTCTCGGTGGTTATCACTTGCACAGCTACATTCAGGCAAAGGAGGCCATAGAACGGAAGCAGAGTAGTCCAGTTCAACCCTCCCAGTTCTGGGAGGATACTGCCAGGCTTCTGTCGCACATCCTACTATGCACAAACCTACTGCTGAGATCACACGTACTGGTAGATCCTGCTGTGCCCAAGCCCCACTTAGAGACTGGGACTGGACTCCATGTAGTGGTTGAACAGATTACTTGCAGTGTAATCTTCCCACTATTCAACAAGTTGTCAGATCCTGATTGGATCCACCTTATACTTGTGGATATTTTTTCCGGGGCCAGAAATGATCGCGCACAGGCAGCTAAATCACTCTATACCCCTGATGCTCTGGAACAGCCCTCAGTGCCCACATCTCTGCAACTGATTTTAGAGGTGGAGAGTCTGCCAGAAGGGCAAGCCTCTTTCCCAGGAGCAGCCACAGTACTTCTAAATTCCAGTGAAGCAGGTCCTTCCTCTTGAGATTTAAGGCCATGAAGCTATAGAGGCAAATTTCAGTGGAATTGTTAAAGAAAGAAAAGGTAGGAAGCAACTCATTTTATTTTCTACAGACAAATATTCAAGGCTCTTTGTTCTTTTTTTTTAAACTGAGTATCAAACTGCTGACTTGGTGCTTGCTTATGCCACTGAATTAAATCCCTAACCCTCGAGGCTCCTTGTTCTTATGTGAAGACTCAGAGCTGGAGTGTCCCCTCTCTGAACTGAGTAAAGAAACCATCATGCTAATGACTCTAGGTAACTTCCTCTCTCACAATATGCAGGATGTCCTGTGTGTACTAGAAGATTCTCAGATTCTGAAGCCTAAGAATGGTGAGGTATCTGAGGGAACTGAAAAAGAAGTTGAGAAGGGTCCAGGGACAGAAAGAGGTCTGCTGGAGACCATGCTAACATCCTGCCCAGAAATCCAGTTTGACACTGTAGACAAGGAAGTAGAACAGAATGCCACCTCTCTTACAGCTTTACTGGAAAAACCAGAAAAATCCTGCCCACCATGACCTTCATTCCTAGAGAAGGATCACTGATGGTGTGAGTTCCCTGGATCCTACTTTGCCACAGATTTCACTTTCCTCCTCTCCATCTTCTCTTTTTCCACTCAGGCACTTTTAGCTTTGAGAACCTGAACAGTTCAGATGGGCCAGCTGTCTTTCAGAACCTTACTATTACTGGCACCATTACTCCCCAGGAGCACAGTAGCACTAGATTCCATCCATACACAGTCTACACTGTAACATACAAGACAGCCCTTAACAGTGAAAACAGCAGTGGCATGCAGTAGCTGGCCTACCATACTGTAAAACCCTGCTATCAGGAGTTGTTGAACCTGTAGACCTGTTTGGAGAAAAAACCAGATCTACAGATATTCATCAGAAATGTAAAGGGTCCAACAAAGTTTCCAGATCTTCCATTTGGAAACACGGACAGTGATAGAGTAGAAGCCTGGAAGAGCCTCCTGGAATGGTTCCTAAAGCAACTTTGTGCCATTCTTGAGATCACTAACAGTGAGGAGTTGCAGGAATTCCTTGCTATGAACGCTGATGCTTGTATTGCCTCTGTCAAGAAACTGTTCATGCGGTCAAAGATAGACAAGATGGTGGTGAGTGCCATTGTGGTCGCCTTGAAGAATGTCCTCTCGTTCTGAGTCTCAGAGCCCTCCAGAGGAGCTGAGTAAGGCTGAGAATGAAATCAAGGCACAGACAGAAGGCAAGAAGCCTGGCAAGTCCAGATCGAGGTTCTCATCCAGGAAAACTACTCCAGCACTAAATGTGACAGAAGCCCATGACAGGATTCTCTGTTGTCTCCAAGAAAACAGTGCAGAGTTAGAAATTTTGTGCATTTCTGAAATGGAATTGTTTATTAAAAATCAGAAAAAAAATTACTGGAAATGCAGCCAACAGAAGCCCCAAAACAAATCCCCTAGGGATATGCGTAGAGTTGCTTGTCAAGTGCAGCTGTGTCAGCCCAAGACTGGGCAGCAGTCACTCAGGAACAGAGACAGAGTTAGCTGACATAGCCCAAGATCCCCAGATCTGATCGTCTTGCTTTTTAATGCAGCAATAGAAATGGCTGTGGCAAAAGATGCAGGTAGCTCATCTGACTTGTCTACGCTGAGTGTAGTACCTCTACCTCATGAGTCCATCTGGCCAAGTGGAGTTTTGCCTAAGTTTCCAGGACCTGTATGGACTAAGCAGTAGAAGATGGCTGCTGAGAAACATGCTTTGCAGAGCGTCCTGGGCATCCTGCCAAGTGTTTTAGTAGAAATCCTAGAAGTGGACAAACGCCAGCTGAGCTGGGGCTCATCTTGGAGGCCCTACAGCAAGCCCTCATTAGCAGACATTGAATTTTCTGCCTTGGAGACACCATCCTGGAGTTCCTGGGTCTCTGTGCCTCAGCTGAAGAACCTGCCTCAACCACTACCTCCTCAGATACCCCAGGCACCCTTAAGAAGATGGGTGTGGCCTCCTACTTGAGATACTCATGCCTTTTCCCAGTGTCAGCCCCAGTGTCCCATCAGGATTGCTGTGCCTTGGCAACTGGGCTGTGTGGCTCCAAAGGCCTGTACTTTGGTGGCTCAGTTCTTCCAGTTCTGCTCCGTTGTTGCAGGTGGAAAGGGTGATAAGCGGATGCTTTGGAGAAAGAAGCTATGAAATAGAAGAACAAGCCCCTTTCCTTCTCCAAAAGAGAGAGAGAGAAAAAAAGATATAATCAGAAAAGAAACCAATAGAAAATTGACTCCTCATTGATAAGTAATCATCAATAACATTAACAACTAATTTCTCATCAGAAATGTTAGTCAAAGGTAATAACATATCCAGAGTAAGGAAAGAAAAGAGTTTCAACCAAGAATCTATGATTAATAAACTTTCCTTAAAAAATTTAAAAAATGTTGAGTGCCAAACAGGACTTAAATAATACTAAAAGCAAACTGCACTTCACAGCAAATCGTAGGAAAATGTACCTGAAAATACAATCAGTGTAAGTGAATATGAAATATTCTCCAGGACATATCACTATATGGCATGAAAATACTATCAGTAAATTTAAAAAGTTTGAAATAATATAAAATACCTTGTAAAAACATGATTATACATTCTGAAAGAGAAACTTTGAGAACTCAAAAGAATGTGGTAATTAAAGAATATACTTTTTTTTAGTTTGTTTGTGGTACATATTTACATTCCTCTTGCAGACTAGCTAAATGTATTTGGGATACTTTATTCTTTTATTCCCCTTGCCATTTCCATTCTCCTCCCTGACTGTATCTCTATATCCCTTCCCCCACTGTAATCTTTTTTTTTTTTTTTGTCTTTTTCGTTTTTACCAGTACCAGGGATCGAACTCACGACTGCCTGCTTGCAAGGTAGGTGCTTATGCCGCTGAGCTAAATCCCCAGGCCCCCTCCACTTTAATCTTTTAAATCCATGTTTACAACAATGATTACATTCATTATAAGGAACAGTTACAAACATATAACGCACCTTAAATGCCTTTACTTCCTCTTTCACTTCCCTCCCCCATTCCCAGACTCTTTGGCCTCTTCCTATTTGCAAAAGATTTCTCTCTGTGCTTCTTTTATCCTTTATTTTGTTCTTTATTTGTTACTTAAATTGTACTTTGTATTTTTCATATGTGAGAAACCATATGGTATGTCTGATTTAGCTCAGTTAACATTATGGTTTAAAGGTACATTCAGTTTCCTAAAAATGTCTCAAGTTTTAATTCTTCACTTCTGAATAGAATCCCATTATGCAGGGATTCCATATTATCTTTACCCATTAGTCTACTGATAGACATACAGGAGGCATCCAAAATTAGTTCTGCTATAAACACTGCTAAATTGTTTCTCTAATATGATGTCTTTGAATCTTTTGGGAAGATCCCTAAAAAAGAAATATCTGGGTAGAATGGACTTTCTAAGTTTTTTGAGAACTCTCCTTACTGATTTCCATAGTGGTTGTACTAGTTACATTCCAACCAGAAATATTAAACTTTTCCTTTCTCACAGCCTCACCATTGCCTATTATTTTATTTTTTGAGGATGGCCATTGTTTCCAGAGTGAGATAAAAATCTCAATATTATTTTAAATGTATTTCTTTAATGTCCAGTGGAAGTGAACAATTTGTCATTATTTGTATTTATTCTAAGTTTTTATTATTATAGTACCTGTTTTCATTGTTTTTATATGGTGTTCTATTGTTTTTTAGTTCTTTATATATTGTAGATATTAGTACTCTCTCTGAGTAGCTAGAAAAAAAATTTCCCTAGTTTATAAGTTGTCTCTTCACTCTGCCGGTAGTCTCCTTCACTGTGCAGCAGTTTTTAATTTGGTATGATCTCACTTGTTAACTCTTGCTGTTACTTCTTTGGCAATTGGAGTTCTGTTCATAAAGTCCTGGTGTAAATCTATGATTTCAAGAGTTTTGCCTTTATTATCTTCCAATAGATTGTTTCTCTTTTACTATTCAAATCCTTGATCCATATTGATTTTAGTTCAGTAAATAATAAGAGATATGAGTCTAGATTCAATCTTTGCACGATGATAGCCAGTTTTCCCTTTACCATTTGCTAAAGCATATCTTTTTAGTTCCTTTGTCAAGATCAGGTGGCTGCATATGCCTGGGTTTATTTCTGTATCTCTATTTTATTCCATTGACTCACATGTCAGTTTTTGTGATAATCCCATGCAGTTTTTATCAGTGTGTCTTTGTAGTACACTTGAAGTTGGATACTACATTTATGGAAGCCAGCATCTCTCTGATCCCAAAACTAGGCAAAGACATAACTAAAAATGATAACTATAGATCAATCTCTTTAGTGAACATAGATGCAAAAATTCTCAGTAACATACTGTCAAATGAAAGCTAACAAATCACTGAGAAGATCATTCATCATGATCTAGTTGGTTTCACTCCAGGGATACAAGAATGGTCCTACGTATGAAAATTAACACCACATAAAAAGAAGCAAGAACAAAAATCACATGATCATATCAATAGATACAGGAAAAACTTTTGACAAAATCCAACATTAGTTTATGAAAAAATTTCTGATGAAAATAAGTATAGAAGGACCTCATCTCAACCTGTTAAGAGCCATTTGTGACAAATCAATGGCCAAAGATTAAATGGGTAAAAAGTGAAAGCTTTCTCTCTAAACTTAGGATCAAGGAAAAGATGATCATTATCATCTATTATATCTATATTATTCAATCTATACTATCATCAATTATATCTATATTATTCATCTATACTATTCAACACAGTACTGGAAACATTAGCCAGAGTAGTCAGGCAAGGAAAAAAAATGAGAGAAAAAACGTCAAATTGCTGCTCTTTGCAGGTGACATTGTTTTCTACATAGAAGACCCCAAAAATTTCACTAAAACACCCATAGAATTAATAATCAAATTCAGCAGTGTAGGAGGCTGCAAAAATCAACACATAACAATCAATAGTATTGGGGCTGGGGATTTAGCTCAGCGGCATAAGCTCCTGCCTTGCAAGCAGGTGGTTGTGAGTTCGATCCCTGGTACCGATAAAAAAAAAAAAAAAAAAAAAAAAAAAAAGCAAAGCTTAAAAAAAACCAATAGTATTCCTATATATCAATAATGAACTCCCAAAGAAAAAAATTTGGAAAACAATACCATACACAATAGCATTAAACAATATACTTTAAGTAACCAAATGATCAATCAAAGAAGGATATTAAGGGGAAATTATAACAATATATATTGAATAAAAATAAAAGAAAAGAATATTTACCAAAATTGATGAAAGCAGGCCTTTAGAAAGGACTTCTGAGCTGTAAATGACTACACTGTTTTGAAAAGTAAAGATCTCAAACCAAAAACCTACTGTTCTAATTGAACAAGTGATGGAGGTAAAAGGACAAACTAAGCACAAATCTAGACAAAAAAGTAGAGCTGAAAATAATGAGAAAATTTTTAAAAACATTGCAAATCAGTGATCCAGAAAGTTGATTCTTTGAATACTTCAATACAAATGACAAACCATTAATTCAACTGGAAGAGAGAGAGAGAGGGAGGGAGGGAAAGAGCTAGAGAAAGTGTATGCTCAAATAAGAAGACTGACCCAGTCATGGTGGCACATCCTCATGATTCCAGCATTTAAGAAGCTAAGACAACAGAGTCATGAGTTTGAGGCCAGTCTGGGCTATACAGAGTTCAAGTCCAACCTGAGATATGCAGTGAGAACCTGTCTCAAAAAATAATAAAAGACACAAATAAAAAAAAGACAAAGCTGCAATTATAGATGAAAGAGACATTGCTACTGCCCTTACAAAACTGAAAGGATTACAGGGGAATACTGTAAAATATCTACTGTAACTGCATATGTTACTACTATAAACTTATCATAATACTTTAGGTTATTTAAATGAAATGGAATTTTTTTAGAAAAAATAAACAATTGAAAATATTACTTGAATGGAAATAGGAAGTAGAACAGATATATAAGAAGTAGCAACTAAAAATGGATTAATATTAAAAACTTTCCACAAAAAAAGCCCAGGATCAAGTACTTCATGGGGTCATTTCTACATAATGCCAGTCCTTCACAAATGCTTCCAAGAATAAAGTCAGTAGTATTGCTAGCAAATCCAGACAATGACATAAGAAAAATAAAATTACTTGCTGAAATCTCTCATGTAGATAGACACAAAGACCTTCAACATTAGCTAATTGAATATATGTGGAAAGGTTTATAATCCATGGCTAAATGGTTGTATTCTAGCATTATAAACTTTATTCAAACATACTAAATTCATTCAATGTAATACTAGTTGCATAGCAAACCAAAACCACATTTCAGCTTACTCACTTCAGAAAAGGCATTTAGCAAACAGCCTTTATATTATAAAAGTTCTCAGAGACAATACTTAACCCCATTATAGCCATTAAACAAAATCTCACAGCTAACATCCTTCTTGATGAAAACCTGACAGAAACAAGAGAAAACGTATACTTTATAGTTAACATTGTATTGGAAGTTCTAGCCAGAGAAATTAGGGAAGAAAAACAAATAATAGATGTTCAGGTTTAGAGAAAGAAGAAAAATCATCTCTATTTTCAGATAGCATGATCTTAATATTGAAAATCCTAAGAAATACGTAATCTATTAGCATCAATACTTGAACAGCATTGAAGGATAATATCAACATTAAAAATCTATTATGTTTCTATCTACCAGTAAAAAAAAAATTAAAAAGTACTTAACAATTTCACTTACAGCAGCATCAAAAAGAATAAAATGCTTAGGTATAAATTTAATAAAAGAAGTGCACAATTTGAACAGTGAACACTACAAAATATCATTTAGAGAAAATAAAGACCTAAATAAATGAAAAAGGCCTTCCTCACTCATGGATTGTTAAGCATGCATATTATTGTTAAACTGCAAATACTTAAAAACTGATCCACAGATTAAATACAGTTTGTTAAAATCTAACTGGCTTTGCTGGCTCTCTCTCTCTCTCTCTCTCTCTCTCTCTCTCTCTCTCTGTGTGTGTTTGTAATTGTCAATGATATGAAAATGCAAGGCTTGCTGAACAATAGCAACAATCTTGCAAAAGAAAACAACAGTAAAGGTCTAATATTTTCTAGTTTCAAAACTTGCTGCAGAAGTCTAGTAAGCAAAACTAAACAAGTACTAAAACAAGTATAGATATGTTTCCTTGATATATACATAAAACAATGGCATAAATTGAGAGTCCAGAAACACTCACATTTTATGGTCAATGATATTTTCTCACATTTCAGTATATTTACACTCTAATCATTTCTCAAGACCTCCATTGCAATGACTTGATCCCAGCTGTCATCCTCTCTAAAGCAGATTACTGCAGTTATCTCCTAATGCATCTCTTCTCTTCTATATTTGTCATCTTTTCATGTCCTTCTCAAGCAAACTTTCTAAAATATAAGATCATTCACATTATCCCTTCATCTGCACTAGCTCTCCACTTCTCACGAAGTAAAAACCAATACTCTTAACATGTGGTCTATACAAGATCTATATGACCTGCCAACCTACAATCACCTCATGTCTCTCCAAACTCCTTTTCTCCTATATATTCTCCATATGTACATTTCCATCTCTCAGACTTTTGCACTCCTTCTTCCTTCAAACTCTTTACGGAAACCCCTTAATCTGCTTCAAGTCTTTGCGTACATTGCATCTAATTTGGCCTCTCCTGACAATGCTATTTAATATTCACCTTTCCTCTCATTCTAGCTCATTACTCTTTTTATTTTCCTGTTCTACCTTTATTCCCACAGCTTCAATGACCCTCAATCATACTGCATAATTTTTATTTATTAATTTATTATTTTATGTCTTAAGAGAATATAAGTTTTATGACAGCAAGAGACATTCTTTACTCATGAGTATATTCCAAATCTAGAATACTGCATGATGGGTATTATGGGTTAAACAAGTATTTTTAAATAAATGAAAATTTCCAAATGAGACAGCTGAAACATATGGACATGAAATAATTTGCCAATGTCACAAAATTCCAATATTATAGAATAAACAATTAAATGCAGATTTGTCAAACTATAAATACTGTGCTTTTTCTGCTACATCACATGGCCACAAAAATATAACCAATTTGACTTCAGAAAATAATAATCAAATGTTCTTATTTTGAAGAAAAACTACATTGTTACATACAACTATAAATACACAGGTGTATCACAAAGTTAAAACGATGGAAATGCAGGTCTTGCTATAACATGAATACTGGGTCCTCAAAATTTTATATTTTGCAATCTAATCCCTACTGTAGTATGGAAAGAGATAGGATCTTGGAAGGTGACTAGGTCATGTGCATTCTACCTTAATAAATGCAACTACCATTCAGGTCTGAAAGAGTTTGTACACTCATCCACAATGTGAGGACACAACCTGAAAACACCATCTCTGAGACAGTGAGTCCTCATTAGACCTTACCAGATGGTGATGTTGCTAGTGTCTTGATTCTGGCTTTACTAGTCTCTGTAAACTGTGAGAAAAACAATCTATTATTTATAAATTATTATTAGGTATTTTTTTATTTATACAAGCATACAAAGACACAAGCTGTCTCAGTTACTCCTCTCATTGCCAAAACAAAATACACAACACCCAGAGTAAAAGAGGGAAAGGTTTATTTAGCTCAGTTTGTAGAGGTTTCAGTCCATAATTGGCTGGCTCCAAGACGGTGGCATGACAGACAGATACTGCAGAGGAAAAACAGTTCATGGTAGGCAGAAGGTATCAAAGCAACCAAGGGACCTTAACAGCATTTTACTACCTCTTTTATACTGTAGGCAGTTTACCTGGATTAGGGCAGTGCCAAAGCAATCAGTGTGATTTAGTAATCACACACCCTTAATCCCAAAATCACATACTCTAGATCTAGCCACCTCTGAAAAACTCACACTTAGTACTTCATGAGGCTTTGAGGGAACATCTGGACAAAAGCCATAATACAAACTATACAAGTCTTAGGAAAAAATGCAGGGAGATACAAAATAAATAAACACACTAACAATTTCAGAAAGAAAGAAGTTTGTCTTGGTTAACATAACCTTTTCAAGCAATACAGTAATGCCTACTATAGCATGTAGTATAGCGGCTATACTCATTTAGTATAACACAGTAAAATCTTGATTTGTTCAGTGGATTAATTATTTTATCAGTCATACAAAATTTATTTCTCAATGTATTCTTCCTTCTGCTTATATGCCATCAACACTTCCAAATTTGTTTTTCTGGGCAACTATAACCATTATACAAATTTTATTTACATTATTTAATTACATTGAACTGAATTTAACTTCAACCCCATATTATTTGAATTAGGCTTTTTAAATTCATGCAGAAAAATACACTAGTTTTTTTTTTTTTTTTTTTTGGAGACAGTTTCACTATACAGTTCTGGCCAGCTTTGAGCTTACTTTGTAGCACAGGCTGGTCTCAATTTGCAACATTCCTCTTGTCTCAGCCTCCAGAGTGCTGGGATTACAGAGGTGTGCCATCACGCTGGGTTATACTACCAATTCTGTATAATAAAAGTCTGAATATGTATTTATAATCATGTAAAATTAAATTCATCTCTTCTCCAGACTTAACATTTCCAACTTGTTCAGCTGATCTTCCCATATCCTAATGTCCTACTGAAAGTACTCTGATCACCTTCTTCCAGATTGTTTATTATTCAGGAATGTTTTTATTTATTAATGTCTAGTGCCAAGAGCTTTACTTAATGCATATCTGATTAACTGAGTATCCTGAATTTTGTTTTCCTTTGATTTTTTTGTTTTTTTGAGACAGAGTCTCATTGTTTGTTTTTGGTTTTTTTCTATTTTTCTAATTTTTAAAATTTTTTTTATCAGTACCAGGGATTGAACTCACGACTGCGCGCTTGCAAGGCAGGCACTTATACCACTGAGCTAAATCCCCAGCCCCTGAGACAGGGTCTCACTATGCAGTTCAGGCTGGCTTGAGTTCACTTTGTAGCCCAGGCTAGTCTTGAACTCAGAATGATCCCAGTGCCTCAGCCTCCTGAGTGCTGGGATTACAGGCATGCATTATCACGCCAGACTGTTTCACACTAATTAATCCAAGGTTATTATTAAATGGTTTTTATATCCTGATATGTGGAGCTTTTATTTTTAGCATTCATTTCAATTCTGCACAACCAACACCATGACCACTACCACCATCGCCGCCACTGTCAACACTGATCTCAGTTTGATAGGTAACAAGGAAATCAAACACTTTGGTGATAGGCTAAGGTTAACAAATATTTTGATAGCAAAGTGAATGAAATATGAGTTCTTTATGTGAGCCAATGACTAATTCAGTCTACACATCTTAAAGAAAAATTATTTCTTACAAGATCTTTAAGACTAAACATATTTGATCCTAGATCAAGCCATTTCTGGAACTAATAAACTCCAGGGAGTTTTTTAGCTCAAACAACTAATTGCATATTTTCCTCCTAAGATCATAAAATTGTGTAACATAATAATAAACCAAGGCAGTGATGGCGAACATTTTAGAATTTCTAACAATATAAACAGCTGGCTGGGTACACATGCCACAGGTTCACCACCATGAAACTAAGGGATACATTAGAGAAACCTTATCTATGACTTAGAATCATGGTCAGTAAATATCTAGAAGTTGTCCCAAGGATTATTGTCTGATACCAAATAAAGAAGCCTTTCATTTTTTAAAATTCGAGTCCATAACAATATTAGTCAAATACGTAGAGACAGAAAATGGAAAGGAAGTTACCATGGGTACAGGAAACTGTGAAAATACACAGGGTTTTTTTTTTTTAATTTTAAAGAGAAAAGAGAAATAACACAAAAATCAAAACTAAACAAATTAACAAACCAACAATAATAGCAAAATGACAAAAATAACAATAAAGAACAGCAATAGCTTTGTAAGTCTTCAAGATTTAGGAATTTAACAATGGTTATTATATTGCGTATTGTTATGTTCAAAATAGTTGCTCATGTTACCAGATACAGAAATAAAACAAAACAGTAAAGTGAAACAAAGCATTGAATTCAAAATAATACAGAAGGAAATCCCCCGCAGTTGCTATAATGCATATTGTTATCCTCCAAATAGATGCTCAGACTAACAGCTGTAGGCCTACAAAGTCAATCAAACAATACAAGCATGAAGTTATTTCTTTACTTCAATTGCTATCATCTCAGCCTGACTTCCTCCAAATCAGCCCATTGCTTGGGGTGGGGAAGGAGAGTTGCTCTTAGGCTGGCTCACAGGAAATCCTATCCTGCTCATAGGCTGGCTCATAGGAAATCATTGGTTGGCTTTTTGATTCTCTTCCCATTCCCCATGGTGGCTGCTCAGTTTTATATGATGAAAAAGTTCTGGAGATAGTTGGTAGTGATTATTGCACAACAATATGAATGTACATAATGCCACTAAACTGTCATTTGAAAATGGTTAGAATTGAAAATATTGTCTATATTTTATTACATTAATTATAAGTGGTCTATTTTCTGATCACATAGTTCAGTCAAAAGTCCAGAATGGGTCATGGTTGAGCTGGTTCCTCTAATTAGAATCACATAAGGCCAAAATCAAGGTGACAGCAAGGCTGTTTCTTTCTGGGGACTCCAGGGATGAATCTGCTTCTGTACTCACTTAGTTTGCTGACCAATTTTACGATAGTTTCTTGTGTTTCTTAGACTGAGGCTCCTTTCCTAGCTGGCTCTCAGGCAGGTATGCCTACTGTTTGTATCCATTTTCATGTTTCCCACGTGGGTCCTCTCCAACAATGCTGACTTTAGTTAAGTCCTTATATTGAATTTCTCCAAGTATTCAGCTGTTTCATCTGACTGAATGTAGCTGGAGAATGTTACTAGATTGAGCTTACCTGAATAATTTTCTCTAAGCCCCCATAACCTTAATTACATTAGCAGAATTCATTTTGCTAGCTGTATTAATTCTGCACCTAACAAAACTCACAAAACTGGAGGTTTTAAAGCAAAAGAAATATATCTGGTTTTAGAGGTCAGAAGTCTGAAATGAAGCTCATTAGGACTTCGGATTCTTGCCTGAAATCCTTAGTATTCCATAGCTGTAGTCATACCACTCTCATCACATGGCCATCTTCATCTTGTCTCCTCCATTTGTCTGACACTGTGACCAAATTTTCTTTTCTAGAAAGGTATCAGTCATTTTGCATAAATGCCCATTTCATTTTAATTTAATTATGGTTCAAAGGAAATATTTTTAGGGTGATGAAATATTCTTCTCTCATTTCACAGATATAGAAAACAAGTCTGCCATTGATATGACTGAAGGCAAAAAACCTCCCATCTCTTAACCAAACTCACTTTATGACATAATTTCCACAAAATTATTCAAGGCCTGATTACTCAGGAGTAAAGCAGTATGCTATTTTTTTCACATTTTCTGGTCAAAGACTTTTTCTTACAGTTTTTACAAGCTCCTCTTTAGGATAGGACATCAGACCTGAGTCTTACAACTGCCCTTTGCTCATGGTTGGTTCAGCTTTGAAAACAGCATCCCAGAGTCTCACTTGACCTTCACTTTTGTGAAATTTTTACTACAGCTTAAGGCAGTAAAAATAATAGAAAAGTTTTCTAACTTTGCCTACTAAATATTATGACTGTGGGACAATGACAACCTCTTAACAAATTCTTACAGAGATATTAATACTTAGTCTCACAAGAGCAATTGTGAGGATTTTCTGAGATTACATGTTAGACTAATTTATATTGGTTTTTATTCTTTCTTAAGCTTTTTCAATTCCACAGTGATCAATTGTACTTAACAGCATTTAATCTCTACTATTTTTCAACTAGTCAGAGTTCTTATAGTATGTTTCATATCTTTCTCTTTAGACTTAGTTATAAATCGATTGCTTAATCAAAAGATTTAGCTATGTCTTCTCAACTAAATTTTACATTTAGGGAGGATAAAACACTATTTATTGACACATCTCCCACAGTTCCTACAATGCAAGCAAATGTTGAATAATCACTTGATACAAATATTTTTCAAATAAATAGTATTCAATTTGAGACAAACTATTTATTTTTGATGTAGAAAATGTTCAATAACAACTGTATTAGTCATTGCTCCCCAGAGAAACAGAATTAATAGAATATGTGTATGTGTAAACCTATAAGTGGGCAAAGAAAGGAAGAAGGGGAGCAAAGAAAAAGCAGAGAGTGACTTGAAAAAGGGATAAAGAAGAAAAGAAAAATTTTAAGGAATTAGCACTCGTTCACATGACTGTGGAGACTGGCAAGTCCAAAATCTACATGGTAGTTGATGGTCAACCTGGAGAACCAAAAGGAAATTACGTTGCACTTCAAACCCAGGCAGAATTCTGTCTTTTTTACTGAGAGTCAGTCTTCTCAAAATCTTCAGCTATGAATTCTTCTCATATTGTGGGAGATAATATGCTTTACTTAAAGCCTATTTATTTTTTAGTTTGATTTTGAAAATAATAAAACCAGATGAGAAAACAAAAAAAAAAAAAACCCCGGAGTTATTCAAAACAAAAGGATGGATATAACATAATTTAAAACCACAATACAACGTGATCTACAATGGTTACCATGATGTCGCTTGTTATTTTCAGTAGAATTGCCCCTATCATCAGGTACAGTAAAACTGCACATAACAGTACAGAATAAAATCAATAAAAACAAAACATTGGGGACATGATAGAACTTCAAAAGAGGGTAATAGTCAAACCAAAATGGGTATCATAGTGAATAGTTATTGTCTTCAGAGTAGTTGCCTATATACTCAGACTTGATACTATCAAACATAACAGATTCAAATGAAATCAGTTAAAACAAAGACAGCGAGTGAACAAGACAGATTCAAACAAAATCAGTCAAAACAAGGCAGTGAAAGCAATACACGGTTTCAGATTAAGTTAATAGGAAATTAAAAATGATTACTGTAATATACCCTGCAGTTTTTGTAATAGCTGTCTGTGCCCTCAAATGTAGTATAAGTAGACAAACTGGGCCAGAATATAACCAAACAAAACAGAGTGATGAAAGCAATATGGGCTTCAAATTGTGGTACAAGATTAACAATATCTTTTGACTTCCCTTTTTAGACAATTCCTTCACTTTTACTTTCACAAGTACATTTTGTATCCCACTAATTCCTTTAGTTTTTAGATTAGGGAGGCAACCCACTATTTACCTACGTGGTTCTGAATCTTTTTACCCCTGAGCTTGATCTCAAGTTATATTCCCTTACTTACAAGAGCCTCAAGGTTTTCCTTCCTTATAGCTGAGTAGTTCTCCATTGTATTAAAGTGTATGTCTTTCCAAACAATCTGTAGCTGATGGGCGAGCCACCCCCACTTTTTTCTGGTTCCTTGTTACATAGAGCATTATTTTCTCATCTGTGACTTTCAGTCCATAAACCCTCCTTCAGGTTAAATATATTTGTTATATAGAGCATCTCATTGGACCCTATCTTCTGATCTACTCTGCCTGTTTCTTTTTATTAGTGTATCCAGGCTAGCTATGTTAGCGATTATGGCCAGTCTTCTCTGCCTCATCTCTGCCATGCTATTTTTCTGCCACTGGTTGTCTACTTTTCCCCTTCATTAACTGACTGCTGCATTCAGTGAGCTTCCTCTGTCACTGTGCTTGAAATCATGGTCATTTTTTCTCTCTCTCTAGAATGTCCTCCAGTATGTTTTATAGGGTTGGATTGGTGGTCATGAACTCCCCCAGTTCCTCTTTGTCATGGAAGCATCTTGTTTCTCCATTAATTTTGAAAGATAGTTTTTCAGGGTACATAAGTCTGGGTTGGAGGTTATTTTCTTTCAGGGCCTGGAGTACTTCACTCCAAGCTTTTTTATTTGATAGTTCGTGTCGAGAAGTCTGTCATGATTCTGATGGGTTTTCTTTTATAGGTGATCTGTTTCTTTTTTCTGACAGGTTTTAATATTCTATTCTTGTGTTGAATTTCTGGTATCTTGCTTATTGTATGTTGGGGTGTAGATCTATTTTGGCTATAGCTGGCTGGGGTTCCGTATGCTTCATTGTATCTGGATAACATTTCCTTTTCCTATGGTTGGCAAGTTTTCTTTAATTATTTCTGTAAATAGCCTTTGTATTTCATTTGTTCTTACCCCTGCTTCTTCACTCACCTTTTTTATTATTAAGTTATAGATCCTCTTGTCATCTTCCAACCTTTGTATTGTTATTTCTTGGTTCCTTGTTATTTTTAAGAGATCTTTGCTTTTGAGATCACACATTGAAAACCTGTATTCAAGTTTTGATACTCTATCTTCAGTTTCTTTCAAGTAGTTTTGCCAGCTTTCAATGGAGTTTTTAATTTCCTGGTAGCTTCTTTGAGTCTGTTCCATGTTTTCTAGATTTTTAAAAATTTTCTACATCGAATATTTCTCTCCTTTTTCTATGTCCCTTCATTCTTCCATCTGTGTATTCTGAGAAGTACTTAGCATTTCTTTTATTATTTTTCTTCTATCTTCCTTTAATTTATTAGAATTTCAGTTTTTAGTTCTTTTATAATGTCATGAAGATAATTATTTATGTCAGATGCTGCTTTTTCATATACCACAGCTGTGCAACCCCAATTTCTTCTACATTTACCTGCCCTGGGCCAGTAGTGTTTGTGTTGGGGGATGGAGATTTCCTTTTGTTTCTTCCTCTTGTCATGTTTCTGGTTTCCTCCAGAGGAACAGATAATGGGGGTCCCCGGAACTTCCTGTATTGGCCATGACTACGCTAAAGCATGCTGGCTAGTGATTGCTGCCCTCCCCAGTCTGCTGATGGCCACTGAAGTACAAGCAGGGGCGAGGCAGGCTGGCCCTCCCCTTCTAGATGATTGACCACTGGGAGTCTTCACCATGTTAGCGTGTGCCACTCAGACAGGGCCAGTTAGGGTTAGTTTCAGGGAGACCTTGTCTTTTGCTATCAGATTACGCACAGAGGCAGTTCTTAGTCCATGCAATCTCACCAGTCTGCTCTGCAGTAGTTGTGGCTGACTGCAGTTCTGGTTCTGGGTTTACCTTGCCCAACTCCAAAATGCTGCCTGGCCCCCTTGCCTACTCCTATGGGAGGACTGATTTCCACACGCTCACTGAGAGCTAGTATGGACTTCTGAGCCAGAGCTCCAAGCTGAGTGCTGCTCTCTGTTCTACCATTCCCCCTCATGACTGCTTCCTCCCACCAAGACCCTCAGGCTCATCAACCCCAACTTCACCATGATTGAAGTCTCCAGATTCCAGCAGTGTTTTATACACAATGAGACTGGCTTCAGTGAGAGTGAGTCTCGCTACAGCCTTCCATCCACAATTTTTGTTTGTTTGTTTCTTTTTTTCTTTCCTTTTAGTTTCTTCCTGAGCTGAGAGGATCCATCTCCCTCCATCTGGTCTTTTCCAGGATGTTTTATTCTGGCATCTGAGCTGTTTCTCTCAGAGAGGCGCCCTATTTTTCTGCTTACTAATCTACCATCTTCCAGAACCAAGCCTATTGATTTAAATGTTAATGTCATCTTTAAAATATCATCATAGTAGGATACAGATAAGCATTTAACCAAATATCTAGGAACTATGACCCTAGCAAGTTAAAGTTTTGATTTTTAGAATTATTTCTCTCCCAATGACCCTTAATGAAGACTAAGATGTAGTAAGAATAATAAAGCATTTTAAGGTTCATTGTACATAAAATAAATTTTGATGCAACCAAATGAGAAGTAAATTTCTGGAAGGTATATTGTGTTAACCTAAAGTTGGAGTCAGTTCTGGCTCTTTGACTTCTAATCCTTTTAGCTGCCACATACACAGGCCTGGGCTTCCGCTTATGTTTCAACCTCATTTAAATGATGACAATAATTTTAGGAAATAGAAAGCTAATCAGTAAATGTTGAAAAATTCTCTAGTATTCCTTTGAAATTTTCTTAAATACCCCAAAATATCTTTTCTTAAGTACAAAAATTAATCCCATTTCTCATTCAGCGCTGGAAGACATTTCTGTAATCCCTCATACTATGAAATTTCATAAAGAATCCCCGGAAAGTAACATGTGTTTGCTGAATGATAATTTTATCATACAGAAAGGATGAAAGGAAACATCCTATCACTCACCAACCCCAGTGTGTTGCTTTCATTCAAGACTTCATTGTTTCACACTGTTTTCCCCTGCTACTTGGCCTCTGTGTCACCAAACCTCATCCATGTTGTTGCCACAGTCAGTTTCTAAAATGCAGACCTAACTATGTCATTCACATCTTCAAATCCTTATTTAGTGGAAAACTTCAATATCCAAAGCAATGCATAATTTCAATGCTATTACAACAAAAGTTCCATGAAGGTTTTCCCCTATAAATTGATGATTTTATTATAAAAATTACATGAAAATACAAAAAGAGCAAACAGATAACCTTAGCCAAACTTTTAAAAAAATTTTTACTAGTACATCTTTGTATTAATGACTACATTTTTCACAGAGAGTTGATACATGTACACAGCAGATCTCAATTCTTTTTTATTTTCCTTCCTCTGTCCTCCTTTTAACTCCCTCCACCTCTCAGTTTCCTTCTCTTTGGCAAAGAACTATGTCCCTATTTCCTATTATCTATGTTGTATTTGTGGTTTCTAGCATAACAGAGACAATGTGATGTATAAGCTTGTGTTCTGATTTGTGCTTCATTATGAAATAGTACTCCATTATGTATAAAGACAAACTTATTTTATCCATTCATCTGTTGATGGACATATAGGCTACTTTCAAGATTTATCTATAATGAATTCTGTTGTGGATATGCACATATGACCATATTATAGTGACTTTAACTCTTCCAGAAAAATACTTTAAATGGGAATAGCTGGGTCAAATGGAATTTCTAGCTCTAGTTTTTAGGGAAACACATATGCCACAACAGGCTGTTTATATCATTGAAATCTCTAAAAGATACACTATCACTGCTCTATGCTGATTTCCATAATGATTGTGTTAGTTTATATTCCACCAACATTTATAAAAGAACAAGTTAGGAGGGCTCAATATAATAGCTACTAAGAATTACTGTTGGAAGTGAAAAAATTGATGTTAACAAGATGACTAAAAAGAGTTATCTCTTACACATCTTTCCAACGAAAAAGGTAACACAGCAAAAATTACCATATCCCAACTAAAGTGATAGAGGAAATACGCCAAAGAGAAACAAGAAACTGACAAGATGCCTATGCAGTGTGAAGACCCATGATAGTACCATATATAGGAGGAGAAGACATCTTGTCCCTCTTGACTGCCTTCCTTACCATGATTGTGTTAGAACTTAAAGAAATTTCTCCTTATATGGGAGAGTAACCTGTAAATCTCCAATATCCCTGTTGCCACCACAGACATCTCCTGACTTTAAAATCCAGACTTATGCAGTTCTTCACAAGTCCAAACACAGTTTAAAGATTTCCTCTCACATTTATGCACCTGGGTTGCCCCTACCTCCAGAATATAAAATGCTATAGCTTAGTGCCATCCTGTAACTAGGCACACTAGTAAAATACATCCCACACTTGGAGTTAGTAGCCATAATCTATCTCCATTCTGGAGAATCAGCTATCAATCTACCATGTTCATACAGAAAGCTGCAAATTCTCAGAGACTAGCCCTAAAAGGAAGGCTGAGACCTCAATACTTCAAGATGCCCCAACCCATAGAATAGTTTCCCCCCAAAAAAGAAAAAAACCCACCAAAAAACTAAAACCAAACAACACAAATTATACAAGGAACTACCATATGGTCTAATTATTCCATTACTGGTATATATCCAGAGAAAAGGAAATCAGTATTTCAAAGAAGTATCTGCACTCTCTTTGCTGTAATTTGGATCTGAAGTGTGTGTGTTAAAAGACTTGGCTGGTAGCTTATGACACTATTGGGAGGTGGAAGAACTTTTAAAAGATGGGATCTACTAAAAGGAAAGCAAGCATTGGGAGTGTGTTCTTGAATAAATAAAAATTTATAAAAATGACAATGGAGTACTATTCTGATACAAAGAAAGATAAACAAATCATCTGTAAGAAAATAAATGTACTAAGGTTAATACATGTTAATGCTGACCATCACTCATGCAGTATGTTTGTTTACATACTGACTACTCCATGTAATTTCAACCAGTTGACACTTGTTTGCAAGAGATAAACTCATATATATGTTTATTTGTTTTATATCAAGTATTTTTGCAGACTTTTAAACTTAGAATTTGTATTAGCCTTTGATGTTTGTTTCTAATGAAATTTAATAGTGTTTTGATTTTTTCACTAATTCAAGTTTATTTTATTTATGAAAATAACCTATAATTTTGTACTACAATCTATAAAAATTTATATTGCAAGTACATTAGATATAATTTTTATAGTTCTCCAGAACTCAGTGATATTCTTTTATAATACAAAACAAACATGTTTGATGCTGTGAGACTGAATAAAAAGGAAATGCCAAAAGATGTGCAAAACAAAAAGCTGGAAAAGGGAGAAATGTCAACATATCAGATTTGAAGTGTCTGTGTTATGGAATGAAAAGACAAAAAAGATGTCTGTTTATTATCAACTGTTCATAATACAGAAATGATAGAACTTGAAAGAATAATGAAACTAAAAACATTACAAAAGTGGTCAATGACTATAATAATTCTTCTATGGGTGGTGTTCAGAGAGTTGGCCAACATCTATCAAGCTATCCTGTAATCAAAAAGCAAGGAAAACAATATTATTATAAAATATTTTTGCATCTTGTGGACCTAGCAATACAGAACTCATTTATTTATTCAAAACAAGAAGATTCAAAATGTTATTTACAATTTAGATTAGGTTTAATAGACCAAGTAATTGAAAAATGCAGGATACCAAAACACCAACCAGGACGTCCATCATCGACATTTTCATTATTATGTTTAGTGAATAGATATTTTATTGAAATTATGCTATCCACAGATAAAATGGAAAGGACAACATGACAATGTAAAGTATGTCATTTGAAGAAAGACAATAATGAAAATTCAGAAAGAGACTAGATACTATTGTCTAAATTGTGATGTGTTGTATATTGAATGCTTTAAGATACATTATACAGAGGAAAATTATTGAATAAATTGGGTAAATTTTTTTTATATTTTCTATTATGGTATCTATAAAAATTTTAAAAATGTATGAAACTTTTGGTTAATCTGTATTTAAATAGTTGGATTGGTAAGTAGTGAAGAGAAATATGACTATAATGTTAAGTAAAATATATCAGACACATGTGCTTAAATATTGCATAGTTACTTATATATGAGAAACCCAAATTATAAACGAAAAGTAGAATACAATATAGGGAATAAAAGTGGAAAGAAATAACTTTCTAAAATGGGGAGAGGATCAAGAGTTGGAGGGAGTGACAAAAAAGAAATGACTTGGGATGAAAAAAGGAATTGGGATGTGTTATGTACATATGCCAACTCCACAAAAGGAATTTAAACATTATGTACTGCAAGCATGTATCAAAGGAAGGAAAGAAGGGAATCAAGAGATGAATGGATGGGGGAAGAGGGAACGAAAACTGGATAAAAAAGGAAATAAACTGTGTTACGTACATGTCCTAACTTCACACAAGTAATATAAATACTGTGTACTGCAAACATATACTAATAAAAACAAGAATTACATGTACTAATAAAAATGAATAACAAAAAATAATTACAAAAAAAGAGTTCCATATTGTTTGGTCCAGAATGATATTTTATGATAATATTGTTTTACTTATTTTGGATTATGGGATAGGTTTTTAGATGTTGATCAAATCTGTCAACATGGTGACTATGCAGAATTTGTGACATCACAAATATCAAAATAAATATTTCGGAATCTACAAAAAAATGTTGCTTGGTAATTGCTTCTGCAGGAATGTACCATGGGAAGCTCTGGCATAGTAAATATAAAAGGAGTAAGAATTTTGGCACTCCAGAGATGCATCCTCACTACCTGCACTGAAGATCTTAACTCTGCCCATCCCATCATCCCAGCACAATCCAGGAGAGGAATGCCTGGCCAGCCTGACTGGTTACAGAGGTCCCAAACCCAGCCCAACCCTGAGCCACAGAGCTGGCCACCAGGCAATAATGAAGGGTCTTAGAGAATTTGAGCTCTACCCATCAGAACAAAAGGCCCCAGCTCCTTTGTTCAGTGTTGTGGCCCAGCTAGCCATGCTGCAGGTCCCTGAGCTTCCAAACTCCACCCAGTCAGGAGCAAGGCCCTGGCGCCTTACATTATGGATGCACTTTGGCTGTGACTAGCTGTGTGCTCCAGAGGCTCTGAACTTTTCCTAGCCAGAGACGAGATCCAGGCAGTGCCACACTCAGGATTGTGATCCACCTAACCTGCTGGATCCTGGAGTTTCTGAAACCCACCCAGCCAGGCGCTTGGCCCAGGTGACACACTGGGGGTGCATCCCTACTAGCCACCTGTGTGCAGAGGTTCTCAACTCTACTCAACCAGGTTTGAGGCTTCAGTAACACACTCCTGGAATGTGTCCCTGCTAGCATCAAGATGATCCAACCTTTACCCAGCCCAGTATCCCAGAGCAACCCAGTGCAGTACATCAGGGGAACATCTGGCCAGCCTCACAGATCACAGAGGACAAGAATCCAGTCCATAGGTTGGGGGTACACCCAGGCTAGACATAGGGATATTGGAGGATTGAAACTCTACCAGTGTAGCATTTCAGTGCAATCCATCAAGAGAATGCCTGACCAGCTACACAAGTCCCAGAGGCAAATGGCAAAATGAAAGAGTAAGAGGCAGTCTCAATCCTCCAGCCCACTGAGAACAAACCCAAGAGACAGCGAAATGGAAGACACTGAAAATTGCACAACTGAACTTTCTGAAATGGTAGCAAACAAAGAAACAACTCCATGAAGTTTCAGAGGAAATAAGGTCACAAATAATCTCTCAGGTAAAAAATGAAATGACAAACATTACAAAAGAAATGCTGTGTATATCTAAAGAAGATCTAAATTTAAAAAAAACAAAGGAACATAAGAAAATTATGGAAACTTTGCATGAACACTATGACACAGAATTAGAATACATGAAACAGATACAAAGGAATATTCAACAAATTAAAAATTCCATTGAATGCTATCAAAACCAGTTGAATGAAACTGAGGATAGACTCACAGACCTTGAAGACAGGATGGCCCATTATGACCACAGAAGAAATGATCTCTTAATAATAACAACAAACCAGGATACAACAATTCAACAGTTGCATGATAATGTAAAGAGAAACAATATAAGATTGATAGGTGTCAATGAAAAAAACGGGTCAACACAAATGACTTGTGGAGACTATTTGCAGAAATAATAACAGAAAATTTTCCAAACACAGAAAGAGAATTGATATAAGGATAAGTGAGATATACAGAAATCCGATTAACCATAACCAAAATAAATCATCACCCAGACATATAATAATTAGGATATCAGAAATTCACACAAGAACATAATACTAAAAGCTGTCAGAGAAAATAAACAGATCACCTATGAAGGAAAGCCTATAGGGATTACAGTAGACTTCTCAACACAAACCTTCAAGTCAAGAAGAGCTTGGAGTGAAGTAATGCACATCCTGAAAGAAAACAGCTTTCATCCCAAATTGATGCATCCTGCAGTTTGCTTGAAAACTGATGGAGAAATAAGATACTTCCGTGACAAAGAACATCTGAAGAAATTCATGGTCACCAAACCAACACTAAAAAAAATACTGAAAGACACTCTGAAAAGAGACAAAGATAATTACAATCCCAGCAACAGCAGCAAAAGGAAACCACTAAATAGGGAAAACAATTTCACAGAAAAAATAGAAAACCAATAACAGCAGATAACATGACAGTAATAAGTCAGTACTTATCAGTTATATCCATCAATGTAAATGGACTCAGCTCACCGATAAAAAGAAACAGACTGGCAGAGTTGAGTAAGAGACAAATCTAACAATATTCTGTGTACAAGAAATACATTTAACTCAAAAAGAAATTCATAAACTAAACATCAAAAGATAGAAAACAATGCTCCATGCACCAGGAACCCAGAAAAAAGCAAGGGAAGCTATTGTATTTGTGGACAATGTGAGCTTCAAAGCAAGAATGATCAAAAGATATAAAGACGGTCATTATATATACTTGTTAGGGGAAAAATTCAAGAGGAAGAGATTACAATCTTAAATATAAAGAGCAAGTCAAACCCAAGACACAAAGAAGGCTGGAAATTATAAAGATCAGACCAGAAATTAATGCAATTGAGACTAATAAAACAATACAAAACATTAATGAATCGGAGAGTTAGTTCTTTGAAAGAACAAATAAAAGTGATAAACCTCTAGCCAACCTTATCAAAAAGAGTAAAGAAAACCTCAAGTCCATGTAATAAGAAATCAAAATGGTGAAATCACTACAGACCCTATAGAAATAGAGAAGATCATCTTTACCAATGTTGACAACGTTTAATAAGTTCAATAACACAGAAGAAATGGACAGATTCCTAAAACTATATGAATTACCAGCTGAATCAAGAGGATATAAAACTGCTGAATAACTCAAATTCAGTTAATTAAATTGAAAATGTAATTAGAACCTTAGCAACAAAGAAAAACTAATATACTAATGGATTCACTGCTGAATTCTTTAAGACATTTAGGAAAGATTTAATTCCAACATTCCTCAAATTATTCAATGAAATTGAAATGGAAGTAATTGTCCCTAACTTATTCCTGGAAGCAGGATGGTTCAACATACACAAATCAATAAATGTAGTACACCATATCAACAGAACCAATGACAAGAACCACATGGTCATCTCAATAGATGCAGAAAAAGCTTTCAACAATATCCAACACTCATCAATGATAAAAAATCTATAGAAAATTAGAATATATGGTCTCTACCTAAGTCTGATAAAAGCCATATATGATAAACCAACAGCCAAAATCTGACTAAGTAAACAAAAACTGAAAACTTTCAACCTAAAATCAGGAAGCAGACAAGGATACCTACTATCAACACTCCTATTCAATACAGTGCTGGAAACATTAGCCAGAGCAATCAGACAAGGGAGAGAAAGAAAAGGAATAAGCATAGGAAAGGAAAAAGTTAAATTGTCATTATTCACAGATGACAAGAACTCTACATAGAAGACCCTCAAAATTCCACTGAAAACTCCTAGACATAATAACAAAATTGAGTATTGTAGTTGGATAAAAGGTCAACACTCAAAAATCAATAGCATTCCTGTATACAAACAACAAACTTACTGAGAGAGAAGAGAAATAACACTCTTCATTATAGCATCCATCAAAATGAATACTTAGGGATCAGACTAACAAAGGGAGTAAAAATCTATTCAGTGCAAAGTATAGTAGTCTGAAAAAAGAAATTAAAGAGGATCTCAGAAAATGGAAACACATCTCTTTTTCATGGATAGTAAGAACAAGCATTGTGAAAGTAGTCACTGTCCCAAAATTATTGCACAAATTTAATGCAATTGAAATCCAAATACCATTTGCAGATCTAGAGAAATCATCCCTAAAATTCACCTGGAGCCAGAAGAGCCATAGAATAGCAAAGGCAAATTTGGGCAACAAAGGCAAGGCAGGAGGCATCACAATCGCAACCTTGAAATTATATTATAAATCTACTGTCATACAATCAACATTGTATTGAAATAAAAACAGACCTAAATATCAATGGAGTAGGTTAGAAGACTCATCCAGAACTAGAAACAGACTGAGCTAACTCATCTTTGATAAGGGGGCCAAACATGTCCACTGGAAGAAAAATAGACTGTTTAATAAGTGGTGCTAGAAAAACTAAAATTGGACCCATGTCCCAAAAACTAAAATTGGACCCATGTCTATCACCATGCACTAAACTAAAATCAAAATGTATCAAAGATCTAAATATTAAAACAAAAACACTATATCTACTGGAAGACAAAGTAGGTAGAAATCTTGAAAACAAAAGAGTAGGCAGAGAGTTCATGAGCAAAACTCAAACCTCATGGGAAACATTTCCAAAAATCAACAACTGGGATCTCATCTTATTAAAAAGTTTTTGCATGTTAAAGGAAATCTCCAACAGTGTCAAAAGAAAACCCAGGAATTGGGAAAATATCTTAGCAAACTGTCCTTCAGACAAAGTACCCTTATCTATAACTTACAAAGAATTTTTTAAAAATCAGGCCCCCATAATTCAAAGACTCAATCCAAAAATAAGGATCTGAGAGGAATATACACTTCTCAGATGAAGAAATACAAATGGAAAATAAATATGTGAAAAAATGCTCAATATCAAATGTGATTCAGGGAATGCAAATTAAAACAACACTGAGATTTCATTTCATCCCATAAAGAATGGCCAAGATCAAGAAATCAAGCAACAATACATGCTGGAAGGGCTGGGGATAAAAGGGGACTCTTCTGCCCTGTTGATGGGAGTGTAGACTGGTGCAACCACTGTGGCAGTCAGTGTGGTGATTTCTCAAAAAGCAAGGATTTAAGATTCTATTTGATCCAGTTATGATGTTCCTGGGCATTTCCTGAAAAGTAGTGAAAACATCATACCAGAGTGGTACATGTGCACCCATGTTTATATCAGCACAATCTGTAATATCCAAATTTCAGAAATAGCCCAAGTGCCCCTCAATAGAGGAAAGCATAAAAAAAGATACAGTATTTTAATTCAGTGGAGTACTACTCAGCTATAAACAAAGATTGTGTCAAAAAATTTTATAAGTAAATGGTTACAACTTGAGATCATAATCTTAAGTGAAATAAATCAAGCTCACATGTATAAATACTGTATTGTCTCTCTAGTATAAGAAAGTGGAAAATTATATATGCTCCAAAATCTACAGTGAATACTGTTTAAGAGTAAGAAACTATTCAAAGAGGAAGAGTAATTAGAATAAGGGGACAGAGGAAAGCAAGAGAAAAGGAAAAAGGCATAAATGTGTGTGTGTGTGTGTGTGTGTGTGTGTGTGTGTGTGTGTGATACATATATATAATATATATTGTAGCTAAAGTGACTATACTACTAATTGTATTATCTATTGGAAAAGAACAGTTAATACTCATATTTAGATCAATTTTACATGTCTATGTCTGTTAATCTAAGCAACCTTCTTGAAGGTAACAATATACAATATTATACCCATTATCAAATTCCCATTTTGTTTTGTAAGACTATACTGTTATTGTATTCGGTTTATTATTGTTGTTTGTTTTTCTGTATTGCTTTTCGTTTTTTCTTTATGTTTTTTTAATCTTAAATAAAAAATAGAATTCATTGTAGCATTGTTTAAAGAAACAATTATCTACTAATGAGAAAATTTTAAAATTATAGTACAGTCATATAATTAAGTACTATACCAAAAAATAAAGTTACAAGTATTAATAAAGAAAAAATTAAGAAAAAAACTTTAAGAACAAATTTTAAGAACAATTTCTGCTGGGAAATAATAAATATATAATGGTGTTACAACTTGTAACTACCATCTTGTAAAAGAATAGTCCAATCGACATGAATATACTAAACATAAATTTCAGGAGACTTTTCCTGGAGAGAGAGAGAGAAGATAAGAATTAGTAATGTTTAATATGGAGCTTCCTAAAAGTTAACCTGAAGGAAGTATGGCAAAACCTAGGAAGACTAATTAAAGAACTAAAAAAAGGATATTTGCAAATGGAATTATAAATATAACTGTATTATATAAAAAAGTATACTAAGCATATTGTAAAACCCATGGCAACAAAAATCAAATAAAAGAACTTTGTTTTGAATATGCTATTTAAAAATAAACCTTGTACCCTATTCCTCCAAGATGTTTTACAGGTAAAAATCTCTGGTTCCAGTATGTTACTGCAATATTATTCTACCCATGTAGATTTCCTCATTTTTTTTGATGTAGCTGAAAACTCCATACTTTCTAAACTTTCAACTGAAATATGTCTCCAAGTCACCTACTTTTCCAGGCCAATTAGTTAGATGCTGTAGCTCTTCGAACCCTGTGCCCTCCTTTATCATGTATTTAACGATTCAATTTAAATGTCTGTAATTCCTCAAAAGAGCTTGCTACACACACACACACACACACACACACACACGAACTGCATTTGCTGATGGACTATAGCTATCTCTTTCAATCAGACATAGCCTGTAGGAATAAAATCCAGATCCCTGAAATTCTTTCTTCACAAGGCATAGTGTAACTGTAGTTGGATGACTTTCCCTTTCAGGGTTTTTGATGATTATAATCTTTAAAACAAATATATGGACTTTCAATTATTTTATTATGATATATTATCATCCTTTTATGAGACTTTGCCAGTATAAATGGCATGTTCAGCTTTTTGTTTTGTTCTGCACACCTCCCCCACCACAAACATCATTGGGGATTGAACCTAGGGTCTCCTACATTCTAAACAAAGGATGCACCACTGAGCTACATCCCAGCTCCTTCCCACTTTTTAATTTTCAGATAGTCTTGTTAAATTGTCTGGTACGAGTTTAACTTTGAGATCCTCTTGCATCAGTTTCCTGAGTATCTGGGATTACCGGCATGTATCACTATGATGAGATGTATACTATTCTATACTGAACTTTTTAAACTTACGTAGGAGGGGTTAAATAATGAAAAAATATAATAAACTCAAACTAACATGTTTGTTAACTTTTATTATCAAGTATATATACTGTACATAACTGTTTGCACTTTCACATGACTATCAGCTTGGGAGTTTATTTACACCAGGAAATATAAATTTTTCTGTTTCATTATCATTTTTGAAAACACCATCATATGGGTGGTTCATTATTGGTTGAAAACTCTTTGTACAACAAATGACTATGCTATACAGATTTTCTGTTTTGCCACTATTTAATAGATCTTTTCCACTAAATGTTCATCAGTTTGCTTATGTGATAGGATAAATTTTGTATACTTCAAGTGTTTGGTCTTTATAAGTTTCACTGGGTATATTATTGTTTCATTGAGAAGAGTCATTATGGATATTCTCATACCATGATTCCGGAAATTCTACTTTTTCCTTGGGAAGAATTTTTCAGACCTTCACAAGCATAATGAAAGCAGGAAATTGCAAAACAGTCAAAAGCTAATACAAACCCCTTTCTCTTGGTTTTACATGGGCAGAGAGGACATCAAGTTCTTTGATTTTAGAGTTCTTGGGCTTCACATAATTAAAACTTACTCTTCTCATTTAAACTTCATTTTCCAAGTATATCCAATTGACTCAATTTAATCTTGAGGAAGAAAAGTGCTATAAAAAGTTTATGCTTCTAATTCTAGATATATTTAAGGATTTCTACACTTTGGTATGCCAAATTTAGACTATTCTTTAAATTATACATTACAGAATATCATTGCAAAATAAATCAACTTACACACTTTCTGAGATTAGAAAAAATGAGTGCTGTACTGCCACAAAAATAGTTGTTTGCAAGGAATTTCAACTGTGACAAAGCTAAATTCTAATGCCTTTAGGAGACCTAATTATTATCTTTAAATCAGAAGAATAGAATTAATTCAACAGCTTTTATGAAGTAATCGTTATGTGCTTGACTTTGTAATACTGGAGGGGAAGGAAAGCTTTATATCTCAACATTCACCTCAGGGCCCATAAGCTTTAACATTTTTACTTCATGTTATTTTCAAACACTTTTCATACCTTCTGGCTTTTGTCAATTCAACAAATAATACATTTAATTAATATTTGTTGAAAATGTCTTTTGTAACAGGCATAGTTTACTAGAATATTATTCTCTGTGTTCATTTATTCACTGGATGTAGTGAACACCTGTCTGTGTGAAATATTGAGTTTAAGTGCTATTATATAGTGAGGATAAAAGATGGTCTGACCCTTCACAGAACTTAAAATTTTGTTGGGAAGGCAGACATTGAATATAAAGCAGGTGAAAAATGGTGATAAAACCCTTTGTTTGAAAACCATGGTGCTGTAGGAACAGCACTAACAGGAAAGATTAAGAAGACCAGAGAAGACTTCTTTAGTGAAGTGATATTTAAACTGAATCATGAAGACTATGTGGACATGTATGATATGAAGAATAGTAACGAAGAGTAATTCAGGCATAGGGAAAAACATTGTGTTAAAGAAACCCGGAGACAGAGAAACTGGGGATTTTGAGATAAGCATATACTGCAATAAGGAAGTATTAGGTCTAGATGAAGCTAGAGTGATATTGAAGCTCTTTTCTTCAGTGTATAAGGTCCTCATATCAGTGTTACATATTTTAGGTTACTTTAGATTATATCATTAAAGAAAGCACTTATGGCTACATAGAATAGAAATGTATCATGTTTACATTTGAAAAAGTTTTTTCAGGCTACTGCTGGAAAAGAAGGACAGAGTTCTTAGGTCTATTGATGGAATACTTGGGGAAGAGGCTATTATAGAAGATCAGATGAGAAGTGGATACAGCAAAGATGGAGAAAATAGTTCTAGATACTTTTATGCTCTAATATCTACTGTAAATGCTGTTAATTCTCCACAGACAAATTGACCATTTTTTCTATAACTTTCAAGCAGACTCTGGATCATACCACCCTAAAGTCATAACTATATGTATTACTCTGTATTGTCATTGGTCATTTTAATATTTTTTGCCGTTTTACTCTGATCTCTCAAAGCAGATGGAAACCATCTTATTCTTTACTGTATACCCATCACTGTACTATTTACAAGCTTAATATATTTATATTGCCCCAAGGCAAATGGCTGGTAGGGGTCAGAATTGTGAAGAAATCAAGTTATCATTGACTCTAAAGCTCATACTCTTTCCATTATAATGATAGTAGTATTCCAATTTTTTGTTGTCAGTGTTTAAATTAAAAATTTATTACAGTGAAAGCATATGGCCATTTATTTCATTCAACATACTCTTTCTCATCTCAAGTTCACTTACCCCATTTTCCTTGCCACTTTCCGAAGTAGGTATGGAAATATTTAAGGAGTATCTTCAGTTGCTCTGTTGTGGCTGCTTTGGTGTCCTGAATTAATTTGAAATATTTTCACGGTCATATTGGCCTTGCAAAAAGCTAGAAGTTGCATGGTGCCAGATCCAGGGAATAAAAAGGATGAGAACACATCATAATGTTTTTATGTGACACAAATAGTGGTAAACAGTTGATCAGTGAGGTGTCATTAAAAAGACAGTAAAGTTTAAATTTAAAAATTTATTACAGTAAAATAAATACTGCTACTGATATCCTCAAAGTATTTTCCCTTGCATCAACATATTTGTTTTATTGTTCTTGGCAATATATCTTTTACTGTAATATGTTTTCACTAATTTAAATATTCACAGTAATTTTTAATCACCCCTTATAAATAGATACAAGATGAGAATGTTTGTGTCTGACTTATTTCAGAAGAATAACTGTTTTAAAATTTATCCTTGTAAAATTTGTTAGTGTCTCTTTCCATTTTAATAACTGAATGACAGTACATTGAATGGGTGAATATTCCACTCCCTTGCTGATTACTTCGTTTGTTCATTGACATAGGTTGTTTTCATCATAGAATAGTTTTAGACTTATAAAAAACATATAAAGAAATTACTTATTTATAAATTTAATAAGAAATGCAAATATAGAGGTAGGATTTTCCTAGTTTTTCATATACTTAATGTCTTACATACCATAGTATACTTTTGATACTTAATGAATCAATATTGATATATTGTTAGTAACTAAAACCTATGCATTATTTATACTTTAGTTTTTTCATAATGCCCTTTTTCTGTCTCTCAGTTGCATCCAGGACACCAAGATATATATTTCTATCATGTCTCCCTAAGTAACATTATATAATGAGAACTTTTCAGACATTTGTTATTATTATAGCTTTGATTACCTTTTTGAAGAATATTGGTGAGGCATTTTAATAATATTTCTCAATTTAGATTTGTCTAATGATTTTCCTATGATTAGACAATGGTTATGGGACTTTCAGGAAGAACACTAAAGAAAATTACAGGACATTCTTGTCACATATTAATGATACACAGTCATATAATGTTAACTTTGATCACCTAGTAAAGTACTTCTTGTCAGGTTTCTATATGAAATTTACTCTTTATCTGCCTTTCTGTACTGTTTTAAATGAAGTTATAATGTGCAGCTCATATTTAAAGAATGGTGAGTATTGTTTCACATCCCCAAGAGAAAAGTATATACATAAGTTATTAGGAATTCTTATGCACAGTGATTCATCTCTTCCTCCCCATTTTACCTATTTTTAATTTGTTTATATTTAAATGTATTCATGAATCTTTAGTATTTTTGTCTTTCATTTTTATCATTTTACAATATTTTGTAGTGTAGATCTACTACAGTTTATCCATTCAACTACTGAAGGAAATTGTGCTTGCTTCCAAATTTGGAAGTTATGAATAAATCTTTTATTAACATCTGCATGTATATTTTTATGTAAACATAAAATTTCAACTCATTCAAAACACGTACAATTACTGGATCATGTGTTAAGAGTATGGTAAGCTTTATAAGAAACTGCCAAATTGTGTACCAAGAATAACTGGATACTTTGTAATACCTTGGGCTATACTCTAATACTGTATTATTAATTTTATTATTCAAGTTGTTCCAGCTTCAGCCATTGTGGTTTCTTTCAGTATGCTTTTTTAAATCTTTGCTTTTTTTGTTTGCTTGTTTTTTAATTAATGGTTACTTTTGGTCTCCCTCATGTACTTTACTATGGTTATGCCATATATTGTTATTAAGTTAGATTACTTTTCTTATAATTTCTATTCTATCCTGCAATCCTAAATGATCTGAGATTTTGCAGACATTAAGATTAATTTTTTAAAGAGTAAAAAAAGCAAAACAAAACAAAATAAAACAATACAAATAACATATGACTTCAAAACAAGACAATAGGAAATCAACAGCAGCTACCATAGGGTTTCTTGTTTTCTTCAAAATAGTTGTCTATACCTTCACACATAAAGTTAATGCAAAAGAAAATACTGTAAAAATAATCAAAATAAAAGAACGAGAGCTTCATGAGTCTTCAAAACCAGACAATAGGAAATCAATAATTGCTACCATAATGTCTCTTGTTTTGTTGAAAATAGCTGTCTATACCTTCACACATATTGATATCAAATAATTGAAAACAGACTAAAACAAATCAAAACTAAGAATAAAAGCATTATAGACTTCAAAAAAAAATGATAGGAAATCAGCAATGGCTGCCATGAGGTCTCATTTTCTTCAGTGTAACTGTTCATGCCATCACACATACTAAACTCAATTCTTATGAATGCTTTAGGTGAAGTTCTTGGTATATATAAGCCTATACAGATACATCTATGCTTTCTGTATTAGAGGGAATAACAAAACAAAACAAAGTATAAGAAAAATAAGAAGCAACAGTCAATAGTAAAACAAATAGCCCAAAACAATAACAATAACAGTAACAATATTAACAATATAGTGTTTCAAAACAGAACATAACTAATTTTGATGTTGTTTTGCATAGTTATCATAGAAAGGCTTACTCGAATTACCAGATACAGTCATGCAAAACTGATATAAACCTATGTATGTTAACTGTTTTTTTTTGCAAGAACTAACAGAATTAGTAGTACAATTCCTGTAATAATTTTAAGTGTATATATACAAATCTTTTTTCTTCTCCCTTTCTACTTTTCCTTATCTGAGTTGTTTTTCCTCTTTGAGCAGTTTCTTGCACTTTTGCAATATTTATTTAAGATTCTCTCAGTTTCTTACATTAGAGAGACAATATAGTATTTATATATGTGAGTTTGATTTATTTCAATTCTGAGTATAGTCTCAAGTCTCATCCATTTACCTATAAAAGCCTCAATGTGGTCATTCTTTATAGCTGAATAGTATTCCATTGTATAAAAATGCCACAACTTTTTTATTCATTCCCTTAATTCATGCGCATTTGGGTTGTTTCCAAGATTTAGCCATTGCAAAATGTGCGGCTGTAAACATGGCAACCATATATCACCATGGTATGAGGTTTTCAGTTCTAGGAATATGTCCAAAAGTGGAGTAGCTGGGTCAAATGGGATCTCCAATCCCAGATTTTTGAAGAACCTCCACACTTATTTCCACAATAGGTGCACCGTTCTAGACTCCTACCAACAGGGCAGAAGAATTTCTTCTTCCCCACAGCCCCTCCAGCATTTGTTACTGATGGTTTTCTTGATTTTGGCTATTCTTTCTTGGTAAATTGAGTCCTTTTACATTAATGGTTATAAATGATATATATTGGCTTATTTTTGTCATTTTATCTTTCTGCTGTTTGTTCTTTACCTGTACCCTCTGTTTAATTGTTTACCTGCTTGGTGTTTTTTTTTTTATATTGGTATCTTGAAGTCATAGTTATTTTTATGCATATCTTTGTAGAGTTGGTTTGGTGGTCATGAAGTTCTTCAGCTGTTCTTTGTCATGAAAGTAACTTTTTTCTCCATTGATTTTGAAGGATAATTTTACAAGGTACATCAATCAGTGTTAGAAGTTATTTTCCTTTAGGATTTGAAATAATTCACTCCATGCTCTTCTTGACCTGATTGTGTTGAGAAGTCTGCTATGATTCTGATGGGCTTTCCTTTATAGGTGATTTGTTTAACAACTTTCAATATTATGTTCTTATGTTGAATTTCTGGGATGTTGATTATTATATATTTTGGTGTAGATTTATTTTAGTTATGGCTAATTGGAGTTCTGTATGCTTCACCTATCTTTATGTCAGTTTCTTTTCCCATGTTTGGGAAATTTTCTGCCATTATATCTGTAAATAGTCTTTATATAATTTGTGATGTCACCTTTTTCACTTACACTTATAAATATTATATTGCTTTTCTTTATACCATCTTGCAACTCTTGGTTATTTCCTTATTCCTTGTTATTTTTAAAAGATGTTTCCCTTCCTATTTATTTGCTGCAATCTTGTCTCTTAGGTAAAAAATCTACCTTCATTTTCTTTTAGGTGTTTCTGCCACCTTTTGATGGAGTTTTTGATTTCCTGGATATCTCTTTGAGTCTGTTTCATGCATCCTCATTTTTCTGATATTGTTCATTCAAGGTTTCCATTCCTTGGCAGTGCTGTTTTTTTTAACTGTCTCCTTTAAATGTGTTCATCATTTCTTTCGTTACATTTATCATTTCTTGTTTTACTTGGAAGATTATTTTTGATCTGGTGTCCTTTAAAATATCATGGGGTTGTTTATTTACTTTAGTCACTATCATTTCAGAAGTTTCATGTGTATGGCTTACACTTTCTTCTATGTCATTGTCTCCTAGGCTTGTTTGGGTTGGGCTGGAGGTTTGTGATTGAATTTTGCTGTTTTGTTTTGTTATTTTCCTGTAATCCTAGGGCAGTTGAATTCAAAGACTCTGTTGTCTCCTGGGTTGAGGATGGCTGTCCATGCTGGCAAGGGCTTCCTCAGCTGAGGCAGGGGTGGTTATTAGAGAGGCCTTGCTAGGTTCTAGCAGCACTCAAAAGTTCCCAGAATGGGTGCAGTTCCCTGAATGGACCCTTAGCATGCCTTCACATGGCATGCCCAGGCTCCTTGTCTGACTGAGCTTGTTAGATGGAGCCCTACCACTACCCAATGGCACACAGAAATTCCCTGGCTGCTTGGGGTTGCTGTGTGGGGTCATACTAGGACCTAAATGGCATACCAAGGCTCCCAGGCTGCTTGGGGTTGCTGGGAGGGGCCCTACCAGGTTCTGAGTGGTATACCAAGGCTGCAAGGCTAGGTGAAGTATGCTGTGTGAGCCCTTTAGCTGGCACTATGTGGATCACTGAAGCTCCCTAGCTTCTTGGGGTTGCTGGGCCCATACGTTATTTCTTTATATATTCTTTCCTCTATCTCCTCTCCCCTCTGGAATTCCCATTATGCACTAAGGGTTTGTTTGTTTTTCTTCAAGCTTCTCACCTGTTCCCTGACTTGATATTTCAATTGATTTGTTTTTAATATTTCTGCATCATTATCCTGCCTGTTTCACTGTTGATACTTTCTAGTGATTTTTTCTTTTTAGTAGTACAGAGGATTGAACCTACTGTCCTTGCACTGTGCCACATATCCAGCCTTTCAATGTTTTTTTTTTTTAAATTAGTCTTTAAATCTTTAAAGATATCTTTAAATCACTCAGTTTCCCAGGCTGGACTCAAAGTATGAGCCCCTGTTTCTTACTCTTTCTGAGTACTGGCATTGCAGGACTGCACCACCATGCTTGGTTATAATGTTAAAAAATAAAAGAGACCATTTCTGCCGTGATCGTCATCTGGGATTGGGAAAAATGGTGAGAAGAAGCCTACAGGTTTTGGTGCCTTATTCTGGTTGCATTCTGTTCTCCAGGTGAAGTTGTGGTTTCCACAACCTGGACTGGGACATTCCCAATTTCCAGCTTGGTGCTGGCCATTTCCTTCTCCAGAGAGGTTTCTTCGGGAATCCCAGGTCTGCTTGGAGGGAAGCCTTCTCTTGTCTCCTCCATGGCCTCCCATGCAACCCATGGCAGTCAGTGGATCTTCATAGGACACTGTGGCATCACCTTTGAGTTTTCCTGTTCTTTGTCCAGGTAGATATGGATCGTGGGTTGCCCCACATTTCTTAAAGAACTCTGCCAGATCATCGAGTGTTACATTGTCATTTAATTCTTGTATGTAAATTGCACTGTTGTCAGTCTTCATAAGGCTCTATGGGAGGGCCTACATCAAGATGTGGTCTTTCATCCATGGGTCCACGAGGCTTATTGAAGTCACCTCACTCTCCAGCACTGCACATTGTACTGCATCTTCCTCCATGACCACCTCTGCTCATACCTCCACAGTCAAATCCCCCTTTTGCTCTCCCCCAATTATCAGGGCCACTCATGCTCTGGTTCTCTCCTGGTCCAGAAAATTCTCTAGACTCTTGCCCATAAACTCCCTGGCTATGGCGGTGGTCCTGTCAGAATGAACTCTGCTGCCTGTAGTTGCTGCTCTGTTGGCTATATTGGTTCTAATTTTGTGGGGAATAACTAGTGGGCACTACTGCCTATAGCTGCTTTGTTAACCATAGCTACTCTACTGTCTATAGCTGCTCGACTGTTCATAGATGTTCCACTAAGAGTAACTGCTGTGATCATAACCAGTTGGCTATATAGAGGAATGGCTCGTAGGAGGATAGGATGGAGGTGTGGTTACTAGCTGCATTGGGTAGCTTCCAGGAACTTGAGGATAACTGTAATTATTCTGTCCATATCATAGTCTGGGCTAGTTATAAACCCCTGAGGTCAATTGGTCTCAGTAGGCTTGTTACCATCCTGTGGTCTTGCAGGTGTCGTAGCTGCTAGCTGCTACCCATAGAGAGGTATGAGTGCCATATGTAGACTGAGGTGCATACGCGTGCTGGAAGATAGTAATGGTAGCAGTGGTGATGTCGTAAGCACAGTACCATACTTTAGGACAGGTTGGCTATAAACCTCAAGGGAAGCCGGAGTAATGTAACCAGTGGGAGGCTGTCCATAAGAAGTTGTGTGTGCAGTCTGCCCATAAGTGGCAGTGGTCTGAGCCTGGGTATAACTGACATCAGTAGGCTGTCCATAGGTTCCATAGCTTTGTTGCCCATATGCCTGCGTATTCTGTGCATATCCTTGAGTTGGCTGGGCGGTGTAAACACTGTAACCCTGCTGGGCAGCAGCTTGGCTGCGGGTACTATAATCCGTGAATTTCATTTTCTCTACTTCCTTCAGTAGTAGTTTTTAACTTTTTAACTTCAGATTTTCACTTTATTCTTAAGAAAATTCTCTATATGCCAATCTCTAGGAATGTATTTCATTTTAATATTTGTGTTTATTTAGTTGCTGAGGATTGAGGTCATGGCTTATGGTACGTATTAGACAGATGCTGTACCTTTGAAATATATCCTTACCCCAATATTATTTATTGTACTTTAAAATTTTGATAAAATCAATTATCACTATTTTTCTTTGATGTCATAACTAGGAACTATTTGCCTAACCTAAAATCACAGAACATTTCTCCTATCATTGTTGATATTTTGTTAGATCTTTATTGAAGCTCAGTATCTTTATTAAAAAAAAAAAAAAAAAAAAAAAAAAAAAAAAAAAAAACGTTTGTTTTAATCAGGTTCTAGAAGTTCAAGTGCATGATGCTGTATTGAGTTAGTGCTGGTGAAGACTTCATAGAGGGTGACATCACAATGGCAACAGGAAATCACATCTGGAGACAGAATTTACAGATTAATTCAGGGCTCAGGCCTAGGTTTTTATAACAGTTCTAACAACCCAGGATTCCCACAAGCACTAACTATATCAAAACTATAATATTCCATCCTTATTCTTTAAGGTTTCTTGTTATTTCCTAATGCAAAATTTTATCTCTAGTAGCTCCCAAACCTTAAATCATTCAAAAGTCCAAGTTCACATTCTTACAATGCAAACTCTTCTCAGTGGTGGGCCTCAGTAAAAACAAAACAAAACAAAAAATACCAAAACAAAACGGAAAACAAGTGGCCTTATGTCCAAGATAAAATGGCAGGGCAACAACAAAGTAACAAAGTAAAATGTTTTTATTCTAGTAAGGAAGAATAGAGAAGTTAAAAGAAGTAGTTGGCCCAAAGAGTGAAACCCATAAGGCTAGACATTAAATCATAAAGGTCTATGTTTGTCATCTTGTGCATATTGCAGCAAGTGGTGGCCTCAGGCCCTGGACAGTCCCTTTACTACAGCTTTGTTGGTCATAGGCTGTATGTTTTCTCTCTTTGCTTGACTTTGCATTCTTCCTGCAGCTTTCCCTCGAATACATTTTGGATTTTTTTTCTGTCTTTCTGGGGTCTTCACTGCATTTCTACTTCCATGTGTTATCTAAACATCACCTCACTGAAGCCCATCTACAGGAGTTCTGACTTATAAAAGACTTTTGCCTTACCTTCCACATGTCCTTTGAAATCTCAATGTAAGATACCATGACTCCACAACTTACATTTTAGTTTTTTGGAAAACCATTCCCCTATGCATATCATGAAGATCTTCTGTGAACAAGAACTATGACTGAGTATAAACTACAGTTGTAGTCATGGATTTCTTTACTGGCTTAAAACAGGAAAACAAATCTTGACTGTATGGAGAATATCTCAGGCTTAGTTCCTAGTTCAGTTTTGCCATATAAGGGATCCCAGATTTGATATGAGAGGATCTGCCTTGTGGAATCCTGAGATATCCTTATTTGACTTTGCCAGTTGGCATGATGGTTAGCATTCCTGCTGATCTATGACAGGCAGTGGCTTGGCTATTCCCTCAATATATATTTTGTTTTCCAGGCTGCAAATTTCCTACATCTTTTCATTTCTTTTCTTTTTTTAAGGGTTGAATTTTATTTTATTTTATTTTATTTTATTTTATTTATTTTTATTTTGAAGAGAATAAAACCAAATGAGAAAAAACAAAATGAGGTCAGTCCAAATAAAAGGATGGACATAGTACATGACTTAAACCCAAAATGCAAGGTGATCTACAATGGTTACCATGATGTCCCTGGTTATTTTCAATAGAATTGCCCATGTCATCAGTCACAATAAAATTGAACATAGCAGTACAGAACAGAATCAATAAAAACAAAACATTGGAGGCAGTATAGGACTTCTAAAGAAGATAATAGTCAAATCAGAATGGGTATCATAGTGAATGTTATTCTCTTCAGAGTAGTGCCTATAATCTCAGACTTGATACTATCAAACATAACAGATTTAAAAAAAATCAGTCAAGACAGGACAGTGATCACACAAAACAGATTCAAATAAAACCAGTCAAAACAATATAGGGCTTCAAATTAAATTAATAGGAAATTAAAAATGGTTACCGTAGTATATCCTGTTATCTTTGGGATAGCTGTCCATGCCATTAAATCTAGTATAAGTAGACATACTGGAACAGAATATAACAAAACTAAACAGAGCAATTAAAACAATATGGGTTGCAAATCATGATACAAGAGTAACAATGTCCTCTTCCTTCTCTTTTTAGACAGTTCCTTCACTTTCACTTTCACAGGGTGCATTGTACATTTTGTATCCCACTAACTTCTTTAGTTTTTAGATTAGGGAGGCAACCCACTATTTACCTAAGTGGTTCTGAACCTTTTTATCCCTGAGCTTGATCTCAGATTGTATCCATTTACCTACAAGAGCCTCAAGATTTTCCTTCCTTATAGTTGAACAGTTCTCCATTGTATTTATATTAAAGCGTTATGTCTTTCCAACCAATCTGCCCCCGAAGGGCGAGCTACCTCCACTTTCTTCTGGTTCTCTGTCATATAGAGCGTTATTTTCTCATCTTTGACTTTTCAGTCCATAAACCCTCTATGAGGTTGAATATATTTCTTATATAAAGGATCTTGATGGACCCTGTCTCCTGATCTACTCTGCCTGTTTCTTTTTATTAGTGTATCAAGGCCATCCATGTTAGCGATTATGGCCTACCTTCTCTGCCTCATCTCTGCCATGCTATTTTTCTGGACTGAGGATTTAGCTCAGTTGGCTGAAGCACTTGCCTGGTAAGTGGAAGGTCATGAATTCAATATCCGGTACAAAAAAGAAAGAAAAGGAAAGAAAGAAAGAAAGAAAGAAAGAAAGAAAGAAAGAAAGAAAGAAAGAAAGAGAAAGAAAGAAGAAAGAAAGAAAAAGAAAGAAAGAAAGAAAGAAAGAAAGAAAGAAAGAAAGAAAGAAAAGAAAAGAAAAGAAAAGAAAAGAAAAGAAAAAGATTTGGCATTCATTTATTTTCTTGTTACTCTATATCCTCATTGTAAATTTCAAATTTCTAGAACAATCCATCTCAATGATTTATTGTTTAAAAATCTCCTCATGAGATAAAGTAGTCCATTATTTTTAACTTCAGACTTAAGTTTAGGGTATGATCACAATGTAGCCAAATTCTTTGTAATAGTATAACAATGATAGCCTTTTCTTTGATTTCCAACAGAATCCTCATTTTATCTAGGACTAGTTCACTAATCTTGTCTTCTAAGATCCCAATAGAATCATTCAGTATGCTCTATCTACCGAATTTTAAGCTGTGTTTAAATTGCTCCTCCAAATTCTTCCAAACTGTCTTTATAACTTATTTTCAAACTGCCTCTATATTTTCAGGTATAGTGATTATAATGATTCTACTCCTCTGTATCAGTTTTTTGGTTATTCCATTTTTGTTATTGTAACAAAATGCCTGAGGCTGGGTTAGTTTATAAAGAAAAAAAGGTTAATTTAGTCCAGTTATGGAAGTTCAAGTGTATAACCGTGGCAGCATTGTCTTTGCACTGATACATACCTCATCATGGGTGGTATCACAGTGTTGGTAGTACATGTGGGAGGAAGGGATCACATCTCAAGACAAGAAAGTTGAGAGTGATTCAGCAGTCAGGCTTAGCCATTAAAAAAAAGTAAAAAAAAAAAAAAAAAAAAAAAAAAACTATTTCAGGGTCCACTGAAGACTACCATATCCCTTCTGAGAGCAGCGTCCCCAATGCTCTAAGAGTTCCCGTTACACTCACTCCCTAGAGGATTTACACAACTCTATGCAATTGAACTGAAGATAAAGCCTTGACAGCATGAGCCCTTGGTGGACAAACTGTTGTCGCAGAACAGTGAGAAACACTCACTGAGACCCAAAACAGACACAAGCAAGCTTTGTTGCAGGCAGATGAAGTCATACCAGAGTGAGGAGCTTCAACCCTGAGTTAGGCCAGTTTCTAAAAATAGCAGTATTTCCAGAGAAGCAGTGTACAGATTTTATCTAATCATGTGGAATCATATGATAAATTATTGGGTGATTTTGATTAGCTAGGCATTTTAGCACTTAGGAGAAACAGAAATTTAAGGAAACAAAATTAAATCTAAAACAGTGCGAGTTTTCAAAATGGTGTCAGCTGCATCCGAACTACATCCAAATCATGGCATGTCTGTAGTACACGTTCAATAACTTTTCTTTGTCTGGACAGAATATGTATTAATTTCCTCTTGCTGCTATAAATCGTAAGTTTTATTCTTAAAATGACTGAAGTTTATCTTACAGTTCTTAAAGAAAGATCAGAAATAAAGTATCATTAGGATAAAATCAAGTTATTGATATCATTCTTACTTGCACTTGCAGTTTCCACTTTTAACTGATGGTCCTTTCTTCTTTATAACCCAATAATACCTTCTCTGTCTCTGTCTTCTTTAATATTGCACTAGCTAGAAGCTTTGTGATAGTATTAAATTTTAATGGCCAGAATTACTACACTCGTGTTGTGCTTTATCTTAAAAAGGAAGGTTTAATTTTCTTATTTTGTATTTTATCTGTAGTTACATTTATACCCTTCTCAGTTTGAAGAAGTTAACTTTTATTCATAATATGTCAAGAGCTTTAATGTGAATGGTCGTTGAATGCCACATTATATTTTTTTACATATTAATATTTTCAAAGAGTTTTTATACCTTTTAAATTTTATGATATGCTGGGGATTTAGTTCAGTGGCATAGGCACCTGCTTGGCAAATGCAAGGTCACAAGTTCGACCCTCAGTACCAAAAAAAAAAAAATCTATGATGTATTACATTAAATAAATATTGGCAAGCAGCCTTGCATTCCTGGAATGAATCTAACTTATTTATATTATATCATACTTTCAATATTTTCCTAGATTCAGTTTGACAATTTTTGAAAATGATTTTATAAGTCATTGATCATGAGATATGTTAGCTGGTACTATTCATTTTCTATCTTTCTTTTTTTTTTTTTTTTTTTGGTACAGGGAATTGAAGTCATGACCTTGTGCTTGCCAGGCAGGTACTTTATAATGCTGAGCTAAATCCTTGGCCCCTAACCTGTAGTATTCTTATGGTGTTGTTCCTTGGCTTGTCAGTTGTAGAGTAATACTGGTCTTACACTTATTACTATCTATATGATTGTGTGAAATATTAGTATTATTTTTTTCTTTAATAATTTGACAGAATTCAGTATATAGGAAGATGTTAAATAATTAATCACACTTCTTTCCTATATTTCTATTTAGAGGATCATGAAATTTTAAACTATTTTCTATTATAATTTATAAATTTTATCAAATTTGCTTACTTGTTGGCATACAGTTGTTTATCTTATTTCTATTTAATATTTTTATTTCTGTAGCATCAGTAATGACAACTCATCTTCCTTTTCTTATTTGATAATTTGGAATTTTTTTACTTTTTTATTCAGTCTTTCCAAGAGGTCAGCATAGCAATTTTTTATTTTCTTTAAGCTACCAAGTCTATATTACATTATTAAAAATAGTCCAGTTAGTAGTATCACCAGACCAAGACACACAGCAAGAATGTGTATAAAGTTTTCTTTACATATTCTATGTAGTATATAGCTTTCAGAGACAAATACAGATGAGAAAAAAAGAAATCATATAGTCCTTACCCACAAGTTTACTATTTGTGATATTCTCCATTTCTTATTGTAGGTTGGATTTAGTACTAGGTATTATGTTCTTTCTTTTTGAAAAGCTTTCTTTAATAGTTCTTGCATGGCATGCCTGCTAACAAGAAACACTCTCACTCATTATCTAGGACTGTCTTAATGTTCTTTTTGGTTTGTGTGAATAGTTGGGGTGTGTATGGAATTTTTTGTTGCTATTACCCCCATATGGCCTCCGACTTTCAGAATATGTCATTCCACTGCCTCTGGCCTCCATTATGTCTGAAGAAAAGCCAGCTACTGATCTTACTGATCTTATTGGGTTACTTTTTATGTGACAAGGTATTTTTCTTTCTATTACTTTAAAAATTTTCTCTTTAAGTTTGGTTTTTGACAGTTTAACTATAGATATATTTTCTTTATTTTTTTCTGCATGGAGTTTACATCTTTTTGAAATTCAAATTTTTCATTTTTTTAAAAAGTTTTAGGCAATGAAATTTTTCTTCCCTTTTCATTTTCCCCTCTCTTCTTGGGCTAACTCAATAACTATCTGTCTGTTTGTCTGCCTGTCACTGTGTTAGTAAATTCGATATAGCACAGATCTCTGATCCTTATTTCATTTTTCTTGAAAAGTTGCCTCCATTTATCAGGTTGAATAATTTCTATTGTTTTTATCTTCAGGAGTACTTGTTCTTTTTTCTTAAATCTCAGATCCACAGTTTATCTAGATTTGTTGTTTTTTTTTTTTCATTGAATTATTATACTCTTCAACATCAGGATTTCCATTTGATTCTCTTATAATTTATATATCCTTGCTGAGAAACTCTACTTGTTAATTCATACTACCATGCTGTAATTCTTTAAACATTTGTTTTCCTTTTTTGAATAAATGTTTAATACATACTTTAAAGACATTGTTAAATACAGCTTTTTGACACTCAGAGATAGTTGTTGTTGACTGTGTTTCATGTGAATGTGAGCCATGCTTTTCTGTTTTTCTGCATGTCTTTTTTTTAAAGTTATCCACAGACTTTACTTCTCCTTAGACCTTTGTAAGGCTTATGCATGTAACCTCTGGATACATCTTCAAATAGCTAGGTAGTTTTTGAATCCTTTGCGTATTTTTGCCTCCATTATGGATGTAGATAGCGTTGGCCACAGCTAGTTTCCCCAACTAGCTCTGCACTTCAGGCTCGCAGGGTTGTATTGTTGCCACTGACCCTTGGTTTTCAATAAGTGATTTCCATTGTCATTGCTGGTTGAAATGGGCAGCACACCCACATCTTCAAACTGAGTGAATCCTTTTCAACTAAGGCAGAGAAAATTTGGCACCTCATAGCTCACCTTACATGATACTTAAAACACTTTAAGTATCAAAGTCTTACATGACAGAATTTTAAGGCCAAATGTGATTGAGGGCAGTTATAGTTGCATTCCCAGCCTATCCTGTCACAGTTCACAGTATTCCAGTGGTAAGTTTAGCACTTTCAAGTCCATACAATTCTCTTATTGTGTGCTTTTGAAGTGCCACCCAAATTGCTCTTTTAAAGACTGTTTTATTTATAACTTGATTTCAGAGTAGTATTTTTCCACTTCTTCATTTGATCATAGACAAGTTTCCAGTTTTATTATTTTTCATACTTATTCCTGCCAAAATGTTAGTTTTAATACATAAAACTATCTCTTTACCTTTGTAAAAGGCTATACATAAATAGACTATTTCTTTGAATAATAAATGTATTTATCAATTATCAAAGAACTCACATAAATTGTTAACTTCTTTTGTTGCTTGTACTTTCTTTTATAAACCCTTGGTATCTTATTGATAAGTGTTACAACTCCTCATCTTTTGATTTCTTTGATACTTAAAGTGTTTTAACCATGACTTGACCCCAAATATCAACTATGTGTAATTTATATTAATTGATTCAGCAAATACTAATTCTAATTAGTCCTCTGATTTTGGCTAGTTAGAGTTGACATATAATGCCATATGGCCCGAGGCATCATTTCACTGTAATCGTGAAGGTTCTGGCCAGAAAAAAAAAAAAGTTTGTTTAACCTTAGGTAATTTTTTTGAATTTTATAAAGGCTCTCTGGCTGTCTTTCATCCTAACCGTGGCACCTCTATCTACATTCTTTCTGGCTGTTTGATTTCTTTTTGTCCTTTTATGATGAAAAAGTGTGTGTGTGCTCAACCACCTGATATTTGACAAAGGGGCTAAACACGTTCACTGGAAGAAGGATAGCCTCTTTAATAAATGGTGTTGGAAAAATTGGCTCTTCACATGCTGAAGACTGAAATTAGATCCATGCCTATCACCGTGCACAAAACTAAAGTCTAAATGGATCAAAGACCATTTAGATATTAAATATTAAAACAGAAACACTAAATCTAATGGAAGGCAAGGTAAGCAGAAGTCTTGGAGACAGGGGTAGGCAGAGAATTCATGAACAAAACACAAGCTGCACGGGAAACACTTTGAAGAATCAACAACTGGAATCTTATATTCTTGAGAAGTTTCTGCACTTCAAAAGAAATCACCAACAGAGTGAAAAGAAAACCCACAGAATGGGAAAGAATTATAGCCAGCAATCCCTCAGACAAAGGAGTTATATCCAGAACATAAAGTTTATGTTGTAAGCCAGAGAGATTTGGGGTAGTTCACTGAGCCTTCCCCATCCCATTCTCCTTCTCCCTGTCTTCTCTTCATTCCTCCTCAGGGCATGTCCTTGTAGTATCAACAGTGCTTACCAGAAAGCACTGTTTGTCTGTTTGTAATGTCAAAACGAAATACCATGAGTTGTATGGCTTATACAACAGAAATTTATTTTCTTGTAGTTACAGAGATTGAAAAGCATAGGATCAAGGTTCTGGCAGTGTTCAGTTTATGCTTAGAGCTTTTTCTCTTGCTGTGTCCTCACATAATCTTTCCTCAGGGCATACACTCATGAAGGTAAGGATAAAGTTTGGGAGAAGGGGAAAAGAGGAAATGTGAATGTGAACAGTAGTTCTATATCTTTTCTTACAGGGATGCTAATTCTATTGGACCAGGATTCTACTCTAATGACTTTATTTGAACTTGTCTCCAAATGTAATTACTTTGGCTCTTAATATTTCAATGTATGAATTTAAGGAAGGACACAATCTTTCAGTCCATACAAGTAAAAACAAGGGTTGCCTGCTTTCATTCCATAAAATTCATTCAATTATTTTATTGAATATTTTTATTATACCAGGAGTACACTTCTCCTTCATAACTATCATACTTGAAATGATTTGACTCATGTTTATCTTTTTATGAGAAAGTAACAATCCAAAGAAACAGATTATGTATGTCTCATTCGTTCTTACTGCTGTGGTAATAATTATAATTTGACTCACTTTATGTTTAGTAACTGTTGACTCATTTTTCATGAAAGATAGGTGGTAGCTTGTTTACTTTCAAAATGAGGATTAAGAGATTTTATATATAATGTTACTTTCAGGAATTATTTATTGAATATATACATTAGAAGTAACAAAGGAAATTGATGTATTAGTGTTTGGAGTCCAGAGTGCCCCACACTGCATTTGGTACTCATTCTTCTTGGGCTCCTTGCTGATAATACTAACCAACAATAGAACAAAATGGGATATTAAATATAGCCTTTTACTGATTAGCCTAGCAATGAAGGACCTATTTTTATTTTTATTTATTTATTTATTTTTTGTCTTTTCCCTTTCTATCGGTACCGGGGATTGAACTCACAACTGCCTGCTTGCAAGGTAGGCACTTATGCCGCTGAGCTAAATCCCCAGCTCCTAAGGACCTATTTTTAAGGTCTACTCATTTCTGCTCCACTCCACTCACTGACAAACTGAACTTTTCTGGTAAGCACTGTTGAATGTGAATCTTCAGCTTGAAAATCTAATAGGTTACTGTGCTTCTTCACTGAATTTCTTCTATTTTATATATTCTCAGTGCCCAGAACATGGTCTGGTGTGGAATAAACCTTCAAAACATTACTTCATTGATTCTGTCATTTTTATTACTTAAGTTTTTATTTATGCAATTATTCAACAGGTTTGAGTATCATTTTGCCTACATATTGTGAAAAGTGCTAAAGATAAAAGATGAACCAAAATACATACATAAATGCACACACACACACACACACACACACACACACATATACTCTTTTATCACTGAAGGCAATGAGAAGTGGTTGGATTCTAGATATATTTTAAAATTCCCTTTTATTAGTTCTTCAACATGAACTTTACAGCAAAATGAAAGATTATCCAGTGCTTTTTGGTTTATGCACTGATTCAGTAATATATAGAGATGGTTTTATTTCATCTATACAAAAAGACTACAAAGAAGTTATTTTATCCCTTCTATAGAAAGGAGAAAATTAAAGCCTACAGCAGTTAGGCAGTCTTGACCAGGCTTCACCCTCAGTGTCCACTCTGCTAACCCAACTGCGTGGGCTGTGTTGCTAGGTTCCCAGAAAACCACAGAAGCTGAAGGTGTGTGAGGTGATTCCCAAGGAATGGGAGAAGGTTTGGAACACTTCCAGCCTGTAAGACCCCACCCAGCATTATAAATCACAGAATATGCACAGGAGGTCCCCGTGGGACTAACTGGGCCACACCCAGTGACCTCCATACTGCCTGGGAGCCCAGGATGCAAGATGATTCCCAGTACATGATGGAAGCTTTGGAACATTGCTCCCATCCAGTAAGACCCCACCCAGTGTCCTAAATCACCAGAGGATGCACAGGAGGTCCCCACAGGCCTAACTGGACCATGCCCAGCAACATTCACTCCACCCAGGAGCCAAAATTGTGTAAAGTGATTCCAAGAACACAGGGGAAACTTTGGAACTTCGCTTCCAGCCAGTAAGATTCTGCCTAGTATCCTACCCACTGGAGGTCCCATGGGGCTAACTGGACCAGTGACCTCCAAGCAGCTAGCAGTTGCCTGCATTCTGCATCAAAAGCTGAAAGTACACGAGGTGATTCCCAGCATACGGGGAAGTTTTGGACATCGCTGAAAACCTGGAAATATAGGAAAATGACAAAACAAAAGAGCAAAATGCAATCTCAAACACCCAGTTCATCCCAAGCAAGCCTAGGAGACATGCACAAAGATGATTCAAAGAAAAACAGCACAACATTGATAGGGATAAACAAAAAAGGTGACAAAATAAAACTATACCCAGACATTTAATAACCAGCATCCCAGAAATCCAATATAAGAACAGAATAATAAAAGCTATTAGAGAGAAGAGACAGATTGCCTATAAAGGAAAGCTTATCAGAAGCACAGCAGACTTCTCAAAACAAACAATGAAGTCAAGAAGAACATGGAGTGAAGTATTTCAGATCTAAAGGAAAACAATTTATAATCCAGACTGATGTACCCTGAAAAACTGTCCTTTAAAATGAATGGAGAAGTAAGATATTTCTACAACAAAAAACAACTGAAGAACTTCATGACCACCGAACCAACCCTTCAAAGAATACTGAAAAACATTATGGATAGACACAGGAAAAAAAACCACTAAGCAAGGCAGACAGTTAAATAGAATGGAAAGCTTAAGAAGCAACCACAGAAAGATAACCTGTCAACAATAAACCAATATATAACAGTTGTAACCATTAAAAAGTGGTCTCAATTTGCAAATTTAAAAGAAACAGACTGGCAGAATGGATCAAGAACCAACATCCAACCATATGCTGTCTACAAGAAACCCATCTAAACCTAAAGAAAACATAGACTGAAAGTCAAAGGATGGAAAACAGTACTTCATGCAACAGGAACCCCTCCCAACAAAAAAGCAATGTATGTTGAAATTAAACAATACAAGACAGACTAAAATCACTCTGAACAAAGAATAATGGCATTACTGGATTTCACAGTATTATATGGAATCAGCAGTGGATAACACAATGTCTCTTTTACTTCAAAGTAGCTGTTCATTTCATCATGAATTACACAATCAATCCTCATAAACTGTTTAGTAGAAGATCTACACATGTATGAGTCTCTACACGTATACCTATCCTTTCTGTATTAGAGGGAAAAACAAAACAAAACAAATTACTAGGAAATCACAAAACAAATAAGACAAATTAATAGTAGCAAAGATCCCAAAACACTGAAAATATAGGCATTCAAAACAAGGTGGTAGGAGTATAACTAGGATTGTTATTTTACATAGTGATCTTCAAGAGTTCCTCAGATCAGCATACAATAATATGCACAATTGTTCTAATCCTATGAATGTTAAGTATTTTGTTCCAAGAACTTATAAAATGTGTAGCACAATCATCTGAGCTATCCTATGTGTTTATATAATTTTAGATATTTTTTCTTTTCCCTTCCTTTTTCTTTTTCCTCATTTTTCCTGAAGTATTACTTTTCCCCTTTAAGCAGATTCTTATCCTTTCACTGTATTTGTTGAGTTTTTTTATTTTATGTATTCTTACTATTTCATACACTAGAGAGACTGTACAGTGTTTATACATGAGTTTGATTTATTTCACTTATGAGTATGGTCTTGAGTTGCATCCATTTACTTATGAATATCTCAATGTGATCATTCTTTACAGCTGAGTAGTACTCCACTGTATAAAAATACCACAACTTTTTATCCATTCCTCAGTTGATGGACATTTAGCTTGTTTCCCAGATCTGGCTATTACAAATTGTGTTGCTATAAACATGGGTGCACATATATCAATGTGGTATGATGTTTTCAGTTCTTCTGGGAATATGCCCAGAAGTGGAATAGCTGGGTCAAATGGCACTTCCAATCCCAGCTTTTTGAGGAACCACCAGACTGAACTCTACAGTGGTTGCACCAGTCTGCATTCCTACAAACAGTGCAGAAGAGTTCCTTTTTCCACACATATAATTGTTAATTCTTTCTGTTCAATCGTTCCCTTAAACCATATGTAGTTACCTTCTTTGTCTCTTCTGACCAGTCAAATTGAAATCCATTTTGTCCTGTCTTCTTTCAGGTTTCTTATGTGCAAAATATTATTTTCCACCCTTTGATTTTTCATTTGTGAGTATCTTCTTTCATTAAATACATTTCTTGTATACTCAGTATTGCTGGGTTTTCTTTGTTGACTCATTATGCTATTTTGTGTTTTTGAATAAGGAATTCAGACAATTCACATTGAGAGTTACTACCGAGAACTATTCACCTATTGCTGTCATTACATTATTTTTCTCTTGCTGAATTCCTCATCCTTTCTCCCTTTGGTTTAGCTATTTAGAACCACCAAATGCATTCATTCTGTTTCACTTACTGGCATTTTTGGTTTTGTTGTTTCTTTCTTGGACATTCATGAAAATTCTTTATAATGCAGGTTTTGTGGTCATTAATTTCTTGAAGTGCAAGTGTTATAGAAATACTTTAAAGAGTCCTTCATACTGACAATACAAGAATTCTTACAGCTAAAGCTCCAATGTAGATGAGATTAAAATCCAGATTTCTGCACACAAGAAGATCATCAAGTATGGATAGAAACACTGTGATTAATTGTAGACTCCCAAAACTTCTGAAGAAGGACTAAAGTCACATATATTTGATTATAAAAGTCACATATAAATGATTATAAACACCAGAAGGTCTAAAAATCTCAAGATGTCATTTAAAGTCACATATTTATGAAAAAGATTTATTTATAAAAATGTCTAAATAGAATTTCTCAAAATTAAACATACTATCATTGAAATGGGAAAGATTGAGTCTTGGTTAAATAACTGAACACCAAGAGAAGTTAATAAAGTAAAAGACAAAGCTGAAGAAATTACTCAATTTAGAGATGAATAGAGATAAAATACATATGAAAGTCAAGTGATATTGAAATCAACAGAAACAAGCCTGGTGCAATGATGCACATGTGTAATCCTGGTGCTGTGGGATGCTGAGGAATGAGGATTGCAACTTTGAGCCATTCTGGGCAGCTTGGTCTCTTAACAAGACCCTGGGACTGGGCTAAAGCTCAGTATAATGTTCCTAAGAGTTATCAAAGAAAAGAGAGGATTAGAGGCAGTATTCAAAGTGATAATTTTCACATATGTGAAGTGTCAGATTCTTAAAAAATTCAATTGTGCCTGAGAACTTATCACTGTCTGGTTCTGGGAGGTGTAACAAGTACCAAAAATAATAAGTAACAAATTGTTTTGCTTTTGAAAGTTAGTCATGAGGTGATCAAGACCAACAAGTTCTAACTTGCACATCTAGTACAAAAGAGAGAGAAAGTACCTGGGCAAAACTTTCTTGTCAAAATATCTTGACAAAAAAATTCAATGAGTTTCAAACAAATCAAATACCAAAGTATGAGTGTAATTAAAACTATAGACTTAAAATCATTACTTTTCAATATATAGAAGTATAACCAATGAATGATTTAAAGAAAATGTCTTAAAATCACCTAGGGAAAAAAAGGTAAGTACTTAATGGGGAATGACAATTCTAGAAGTCTTAAATTTTTTTGAGGAGCACTATATAGGTATTATTTAAATTTACATTGTTATATCAGGTTTCAATCTTTAAAAAAGTTAATACTAACTACTGGAACATCCATAGAATGAAAACTAAACTGATATAGAGGAACAAAAGAAATGAAGAAATTCTGATTAATAGAAAAAAATAGAAACATAACAAAAGTATATCTGGGAAAAATAAGATGTTTGAAATTCTTTTAATCATTTTAATAAGTGTAAATGGACTGGGTTTCCCAAATAAAATATAGCAATATTACATTCCATTCATAATATTAAAATCAATATAAAATTCTTGGGTTCATATGATTTACGTAGCTTTATGACCTTAAGTGAATTACGTAGTTAACCTCTCTGCTTCTATAAAATAAAATGAGATTCATAATATAGCTTATGTTAAGTTACTTAAATGGGCTAACATAATTTGGTAACTAAAAGAATGTTGGGCACATATTAAACACTGTAAAATTATTAGCTGTTAGTATCCATTTACAAATAATAGTAAAGGTTTTTTTTAGTATTTTTTAAAAGAGAAAAATGTAACAATATAAAGAACTCAAAACAGAGTTGTATAAGGATGCTTTTTACTTTACTTTTTTGTACATAAACTCATAGTTTCTGTTTACTTTCTCCACAGAATTATGGCAGTGTAGCATATTATTTTGCTTAAAAGTTTTTTATTATTTGCATTATCATGCTTCTCTACAATTAAACCTATTTTCATACACACACACACACACACACACACACACACACATATATAATACTCGTGTACATACAAACATTAAAAACTTACTTTTTGGAATTTAAGACATCAATTAATTCATTAAAGTCCTTTTATATAATTGATGGAATAACATAGATATATCACCATTTTTGATACTAAGTATAAAATATAATTATCAGATTACTTCAGAGAGTAAGCAGGAAGTTCTAAGTTTGAAGCCAGATTGGATAGCTTAATGCTACTGCAATAAATAAATTAAAAAAGGAAGATATAGTTCAGTGCAAGGCCCTGCTTGAGTTCAATTCCCAGTATTGAAAAAAGACAAAAGAAATCAGAATGTTTCTCAGTTAAGTTAATAGAGCAATTTATCCTAAAATATTGCTAAGTGTGACAAAGTGTTAAAATGAAGTAATGTGTAGTAGAAATTAATAGTAACACATATTTTGGGGCTGTAAGCTTGGGACTTACAAAAGGTACATTGATGATTATTCAGTGTAGTCTTTATCATGAAATCTTTAGTATATTCAGATAAAATTATCTAAATTAAATGATGCATTGATTAGAAAGAATAGAAGAACAGAGATATAGGTGACATTGGAAAATTTATATCCAGTGAATTTAATGTATTTTGCAAAGATTAAAAAAGTTTCTTCTGTGAGTCTGAAGAAATCAAGAAAATTAAAACCATCAACTTCCAAAAACTTTCCAATATACAAGATGTAATTGATCTATAAGAAGTAAGTAATGAAAATGTTATCTTTTGTATAAAATTATGAACACGCTATTATGGGAGAGAATCAGTAGTTCTTTTATACTTTTTAAAAATTTAAATATTCTGAGTTAGACTCAACTAATAGTGTCTTGATTACATTTCTCTCAATGCTGAAGTAGAGTACTTGACACCCAAAATGAAGGAAGGAATTACTTTTCAGCCTTTGGCTAAGATCAAGGGTAGAATTAAGGAAGGATTTATTTGGCTTATAGATTTTGAATGTTTCAGTTCATACTCAGCTATTTCCAAGGCAGGGGCAGCTCTTCATGGTGATGGCAAATACTAAAGGTGACAAGAATCAAAAAAGGCCAAAAGGAAGAGCGTGCCTCCTTTGCTCCCATACATTATATGCTGGCTATCTGCCTCTGTGCAGCACTCACACTGCCAATCCTAGCACTAGACAATGAACCAATCACAAATGCTAGACTCAGCTGCCTTTGTAAGGCCTGTCCCAATGACTGCGTAAGGAATTGGGGGGGAACATCTAAACAAACCATAATAGATAGATAGATAGACACAACACTGCAATGAATCTGTCACTTGCAAAAAAAAAAAATCAGTTACTGCTGCTACCAGTCTTTCTTATCAATGCCTCTTTGCTTTGCTGTTTTGCAAGTATCCTTTCAGAATGATACATTGTTTTTAAAAACCTGTGCACACATGCCTGTAAGAAAATTCAATACATAGTTGAGGCTGCTTGATGAATAACCAGAAGTGAGATGGAATCTATTTCTGTGACTAAATTTACTTAGCTAAAACAAATTAGTAAGAAAATACGGAATATGTCATATCTTCTGGGCAAAGAAATGCTATATAGCACTGTATAGGTATACTGTAGCTTTAATGTGTTTTGGTATAGAAATTATACTCTGGTATAGAAATTATACTTAACCATTTGAAAAGGACACCATGCAGAGTCTTATCTTAATGCTCAAATCATCAATATCACTACATTTTATATTAGTGCTTATAGCATCAGGAAATGTATTCTCAGAGAGTGTAAAAAAGAGAATAATAGATTTTTGATAATAATGTGAAGATAGGAGAAGCAAATCATTATACAGAAATTGTCACAACTACTGCCATCATAGGCTATGCTACATCCAAATTTAGAACCTACCAAAATGGTCCCAAATGCTTCATTTTCATGCCACTCTTTACCTTTAACAGAAAAAGTTAGGAAGAAAAATAAAAGCTTAAGATGGCTTTATGTTACTTTCACTGAAGGGGAAAGATTGTACACCAGTATTTCAATGTGTTTATTTTTTTGTTGCCCCAAAGGGTTTTATGTGCCATTAAGATGAAATATTTTTTTTCTCTAGGAAAAAAAAGTAATTGTGGAAAGATAAGTGAGAAAAAAGCCACTAAGTTACCTGATTCATGAACATGTTTCCAGGAAGACTTTAATTATGAGTTTATATGAAGCCTTAAATATAGAAATAGAGACTTCTATAGGTGCAAATTTGAAATGTTCATGTTACTGTTAGAGGTTGTTGTATGTGGTTAAAATATTGCTTGACCTAGAGCAATCTTTGCACACATGTACACAGAAACATTTACAAGAGTATCTGTTGTCCATAATTCAGAAAAACAAAAGCACCCTTAGAAACTTCAATAGGTAATTGTGGATAATATTGTGTTTTTAAAAAGAATGCAATATGAAATTAAGACAAATATACTACATATAATTTATTAAAAGTATATATAGTATATCAACAAGGATAAGTAATCAGATAAGTAAACTTCCATAAGGGAACTCCCAGTATGGCTGCTAATGGTACGTAGAGAAGAGTGAACCATAAGTTCAATACTTGAGGCTTAATACATGAGTGCAGAGACACCCCAAAAACTCTGCTGGGCTTAGAACAACTTGGGCAAATGCTACTTGACTCACTGCGGTAAGGAGTAGTGGAATCACTGCTGCAGTAGAGTGACCGTTATCATAAGAAATCATGATAGCCTTGGGTGACCAAGTGGCTGCAGAGGAGAGGATAAAGAAATTAGAAGAGCTACAATTTGAAAGAAATACTAATCTTTTACCTATATCTTAACTTCTAACCTGACTGAACATATTGAAGATCAGGACATCAATTTAGAAACATACTTTGTGTGGCTGGGTAGAAAGAATGAAAAGAAAAACCAGGTGTAAGCTGTTATCTTTTAACCAAAATGCTGTTATAAAAAAAAATGGAATTCCCTAGGACGAAGGTGAGTGAGGAAGCATCTGAGGTTGAAGTAATAGAGAAAGAGGATCCTTTTGTCTGTGGTTGCTTTTTCACACAACCATTTATGCAATTTAAGGCAAAGGTACAGCGTAGGGAGATGGAGTAGGGCCCTCAATTTAAGAAGCTACGATTGTTCAAGAATACACTGCAGTACAATTGGTAGGCTCTACAAAATCATTTACATAACTGCCACATGAAAGTCTGACTGCCTGGGTAGAAAGACCCTAGAACACAAGAGTTAATCAGGAAGGAAACTGAAAGCTGTGAAAATAAGTAATATTGCCAGTCATGCAGCCTTAGGAGTGGCTGAATGTGAATAGTGACTGCTAGGTCCAAGGAAATTATTTGCTTATAGATTGGGTCATCATAGGCACAAGAGAAGTATTGACAGATAAGGGAGACTTTCCAGGGCAGATGCCCCATGGAAAAGCAGAGGAGAAACCTCTGGCTACTCTGCCTGGGGTGGATTGCCCCTACAACAATTAAGGTTGGGGCCAAGGTGTTCGTGAGTAAGGGCTGTAGGCATATGTGACAAGCCAGGTGTTTCAAAGCTTCCATAATGCTGTGGATACAGTTAGAAAGAAAATGCTTACAGAATGCTTCTCAAGAATGGTATGACCTTCATTCTTTTCTCTGTGGGACAGACAGAATATTTATGTGTGAGGTTAGTATTGCCAATCTGTGATAGACTGAATATGATCAGCATGGGGTGCACCCTGTCACACAGTATGCTAAGAAAAAGGGATAAACAAGAATGGGAAAGAAGAGAAATAAGGAAGTGATTAATAAGTAGAATGCAAGTGGCATGATGTGTCATACAATCTTAGTAACTTTATGGAAAGAAATTAAGCTAAGCAATGGTTTACTCTGGCATTGCTGCCTGCTTGCGGTGAATTACCCCCATTACATGATTAGGGTTGGGGCTAGGATTGTCTAAGAGTGAGAGCTATAATGGAAAACCAGAAGCCCGACATGGAAGTTACCATTTATTGATTCTTCCAAAACAAAGAGAAGATTATCTGTCTGGCAGATATGAGACCCTGTTAGGTTTCTTACCTCTAGAATGATAGTAACTATAAGGTATTACAGGATGTTAGACAACATGCTGAGATTAGAGAAAACAAAGTGATTTGGAATTTTATAGTCTGACTGTAGTGAGATCAGTGACCCAGTTTTGCTGGTAAAAAAATCAGATGGAACTTAAAGAATATCTGTTGACTAGAGGGAGCTAAGTAAGATGATACTTCCTATCCATGCTGCAATGCTGGAAAACATCATGTCCTCTCTTGTCTTTCTGTGCTATACTGGCCTTAGTTTTTCAGCATTTCCTTAAATTCAGACTAGAAGAACCAACTGACTTCACTGAGGAGTGTAGGGTAGGGATGTTAGCTGTATTTCCTCAGGAATGTCTGTATATTCCTAGAATCTTCCATAGTATGGTGTCTTGGGATTTTACTTTATTCTTATTCCCTGCTGATATTGTCTGTCCTTTATATTGGTAATATTGTGCTAACTAGTGAAGATTGTGTCCTCTAAAAGGACACAGTAGAATGATTATGCATTCACTTGTGTGTCTATAATGGCCTGCTAATCTCAACAAAATTTAGAATCCTATACTGTGAAGTTTCTAGGGGTAATTCGATGAGACAAGTATTGTTTGATTCTGTTTACAATGTACGATGAAGTTAAACCTTTCTCATAGTGCAATAAAGGGTGTACAGATTTTTGTGGGGGGCTTCTTGATTATTGGAAAGCTTTCATTTTACGTAGCTCAGTGCCTATGCCCACTATGTTGACTAATTAAGAAGGAAGCCATTTAAGACCAAAGTGTCCCCCCGTATGAACCATTTGAAATAGCAAAGATTCTGGTAGCCCAGACACAGGATGTAGGCCCAATCTATATCAAGTGTGCCAGTGCAGCTAGATGTCACGTGACTGCATTGACACTGCTTTTAAAGCTTGCAGTTGAACTTTTCATCTGAGTTATTATATTCTTCATCTCCAGAATTAATTTTTATTGTTTTGTAACAGTTTTTAAAATCTATGTTGAATTCCTGATTTTGTTCATGAGTTTGGAATGAATTAAGTTATCTGAGAATAAATACAATGAAAAAAGCTACCTCTGAGTTTTTTATCTCAAAATTTGGAAGACTGCTAAAATTAACACACCTCTTAGAACAGCAGTTGCTAGTAGTATGCAATGCATCATCATAGGTGGAGCTACTAGTCAAGATTTTATCAGTCATAGAACCAGCCTACCTCTAAACTTCAGGGTGGACAGCCTATTTCACCAGCATGTAGCACAGACCCTTACTTTAAATAGTTAGCATGCACATTTATAGCATCATAGTGTTATTTCCAATAGCTTATTGCCTTCCAAACTATGAATAGATTTGGGCTTGGTTACTTATGAAATGCCTTCCCAATTCAGATTGCTGCCTTCTTGCCTCTGATTGCACTAGTGCAAAAGAGGTGGCCTCTATAGCTTAAAATGCTTGGTGTACAGATAAGCCATGCAAGGGGGACTCACGTACCTGGATGTTACTGTAATATGACCTGCCACTGACCCTGACTGGTTTGAGACAAAAATAATCAGAGCAACCAGTGGGCATTAAGTAGAATGACTGAGTAATTCTTGAATTGTGGCCATAGTTGGACAACATAGCAGAGTCTTGTATGGTGGGTGGCAGAATGACAAAGAGAACAATAATCTATACTGGGAAAACCTCTCTGAGGACCCCTGATATGACAGCAAATGTGCAAAAGTCTACATGAAGGAAGAACACAATGAACTCTGTACCATTTACTCCCTCACATTAGGACAACTATCCTATAGAAATATGGAGGTATGTTTTTTTCACAAATGTACAGGTTTTGGCCCCAACCCAAGCTGTAGACATGGACTCATTAGTCCATAGAAAAGTTGAATATAAAATTGCTAACGTAGAGTAGTAGGATTGCTGCTAAAATATAATCACTCAGTGATTATGGCAACCCAATCAATGTTAGATTAATCTGACTTGGTGAGCAATAAGCACTTAAGCAACCTGAAATGGTGAGGCATTCGAGATGACCAGGTCCAGTACCATCCCATATTTTGCATATATTGGTGTGCTTCATTGTTCACAAGTCCTGTATATTTGCTTTTTTTGTCTTTAATAAATTAATGATTTTAAATAACATTTGCTGGTTTTTTCCTTCGGCTTGATTGACACTGCTTTTAAAGTTTGCAGTTGAACTTTTCAGCTGAGTTATTGTATTCTTCATCTCCAGAATTTATTTTTGATTGTTTTGTAACAATTTTATAAATCTCTGATGAATTCCTGATTTTGTTCATGTATAATTTTCTTGATATCATGTAGTTTTCAATTTGTATTCTTATGTTACTCATTGAACTTGTTTAATTATTTTGAATTCTTTGTTAGTAGTTCACAGATCTCTATTTACAGTTGGTTACGGAAGTTTTATTTATTTATTTTTATTGGTGGTGGATCATATTTCCCTAACTGTTTTTGTGATCGTAGTACCTTATGTTTATATGTTGACATGTCTCCATTTTAAGATGTCACTTTTCTCAGTCATTACAAACCGAGCAGAGAAAGCCCTTCAATAGTCAGCCTATGCTGACTATGTCCATTTGACTATGTCCACTGATGGCCTGATTGTGGACTCTGTGGGCTGATGGGTCCATATTGCCAGGAATGCAAACTGGTTATTGAAGTTCTTTCTCTTGTTGAGAACCATCAATGATTTTCTTTGTTCTTAGCTTCTTTCAGGTTATCTAATTGTGGTGACTCTCTCAGTGTTCCAAATATGACAAAAATGTATTGCTCAGTTAGAGACCCCACAGATTCAGGAAGTTAGGAGTTCATTTCACTATTTCCCATATGAGAAATTATAGTCTGAGAGGGTCTTCTCTGCCTGGCGCAGTGCTGCTTTGGAAGAAGGGTGATAGGGATATGGTGAAACTAATATTCTATCCTTTTTATACTTTTACCAACTTTATGTTTGACTAGTGTTTTGTAGCCTAATACTTGGATTCTGGAGCTCTTGTAAAGGATCTTTGTCCGTGGATGGTTCTTACATCAGTGTTAGTGTTGGTATGAGGATTGGGACCTTTCAGTCATCTCACTGATGTCACTTTTGTTCATTCCTAACATCAACAGAAGGTTTGTTTTTCTGATTGAGTAGTTAGAATTTGTTAATATTAAAAATCTTTATTAGAAAACACAACCAACTTTTGTATTTTAAATTTAAGACGTATATTAAAAACATTCTGTGCTATTTTGTTGCTTCTGTTTTTATTGTTTGCTTTGAAAAGCTTTAGTTTTTAAAGCTACTTTTAATATTTTCTAAAATATTAAAATTTTCTAAAATATTAAAATTTTAATATTTTCTACTTTTAATTATTTTCTCTCTCAGAGCATTGACTTTTATAAGTCAGTGAAAATCAATGATCTATTTCTATCTACATGGAAGTATATATATATATATATATATATATATATATATATATGTCTCTTTACAGATATAAACTTCTGTAATTGAAATATTTATTTTTGTATTTAGTTGTATTTCACATTTTATTCCTTCATATTTAAGATAATCCATTGATAATATTATTGTGATAAAAGAACATACATAATATGATACCAGTCTTTTGAAATTTGTAGGAACTTTCTCTGTATGCCAGAATATAATTTTGAGACATGTATGATGTTCATTTAAAATAAATTTAGATTATTTAACTCTACAAAAGTCAAGTGTTTATAAATAAGTTTTAATTTTATGTTGTATATTATGAGTATTATTAATCATGCCTTTAACTTGTTCAGTATTTTCTGCATAACTGGGGGAATTTTCTTATTTAGAAACATTAATGTGTTAAGCTTCTAAGATTCTAGATTGTATCTTTTGTGTTTTGAATATGTTTTATGGATATATAAATTATATTATCTTAGGACTTTTATCTTAAAACGTTCTTGGTATAATAACTCTTTTGTAAAATATGAATTAGCCTTTGTGGTAAATGTTTCTTGAAGTCTTTTATTTTATATAAGTGTAGCTGCATTATTTTTTCTGTTCCTTGAGCCTTCCTGTTAAATTTTTTCATTCTTTTATTTTCTGTCTTTCTGTGCACTCAAATGTAAGGTTTTGTTTACAATATATAGTTTTTATATCTATAATAAAATTTTTATCTTTTACTTGAGATATTTTATAATATATTTTGAGTATATAGTATGATCTTTTGTTATATATATGTTTAGACAATTATCAAGGTCAAGTGTATTAACATATCATAGTATCTATTTTTTTTTCTTTTTATTTGTGTATATGTGGTAAGAACATCTAAAACAGTGGTGGGCAAACCTATGGCACACATGTTGTTTTTCTTTTAAGACAAGAGATGTTAATGTATGATTTGCTTTTTCTAAACTAACTCCTTAGTATTCAGGTTTAATTGCAGTGTTGACACCTTGCAATAAATAAGTGAGTATTGTGTTATAGTTCATCACTTAGTCCTTAAAAGGTTCACTATCATTGACCTAAAATCTGTCCTAGCAAATTTCCAGTATAGAGTACCAAATTGTTAGCTAAATCCTTATGATGTACATTAAATATCTAAATCTATTCTTACTTCATATCTGCAACTTTATATCCTTTGTCTTAAATCCCATTTTCTCAACTAATCCTCCACCTCTGTAGTCTCTCTGCATAAGTATCCCTAATTCCAGGCACTGACAGTGCTTAACACAGGACTTAAATTTTAGCTGAGGGAAGTAGAAGCAAGTAACCAAGTTCCTGGTGAACTGAAAACTGATGGTCAATTTAAACATCACTCGAACTAAATCAGCGTGGTGCTGAATTAGATGGCCACCTTAGGATTGTTGCCAGCATATAAAGGAAACCTGGAGAGGAAGAGTGATAGTTGTTGATTGATGCTGTTGGTTCTGCTGTTGCTGTGGGTTCTCTGGGAGAAGCTTGCTCAGCTTCTTTCTGATATGAACTTGGCTGTTCTCATCATCAAAGGAGCTCAGGACCTTATTGCCAAGAATGGCTGTAGTTCACTTTGGGGGAGCTCTTACTTTGAGAATTGCTTCCTGGCTCCAGAGGAGAAGATGGTACCCTGTTTAATCTCTAGGAGAAGCTTCTCATGTTGGCTTCCTGATATGAACTCAGCTGTGTTTATTGTCAGAGGAGCTCAGGAACTTATTGTCTCTGAGGATGGCTGTGGTACTTTTTAGGGGAACTCTGGTCCTTACTTTGAGCGCTACTTCCTGGCTCAAGTATAGATCTCACAGCCTGCTAGGCACAGATCCTTCATCCTGCTGTCGCAGACTTTCTAGCTTCCACTGCTGACCTTGGGGCCTTCCCAGTGCAGACCCATGAAACAGACTTGAATAAATCATTGTTGTGAACTCTAAGCCTCCAGTTGTACTCCTGAGGCATTTTCATGGACTGTAGCTTTTCAATTGAACTCATGCAGGATATTACCATAGGATCCTTGCCCTCAGCTGGATTACTTGGGTCTTAGTGCATGGACAGATTTCCTGCACTTCTTGTATTTAACTCTTTGGGTATCATAAAATAACAATTCCATAAATTATGTGTCTTTATATGTGATTATTTTCCTTGCAGTTCTTAATTACAACAAAGGGCCAAACAAAGATGCTTGTGTCACAACCTAGGCTAACTGAAATCCTTCTTTGCTCTGAGCTGATTTAGAGTTTGTGGCCTTACAGAATGAGGGCTGAACCTATTAGTACCGCCTGATGATGAAAACCAAAACATAGTTCACAATATTTAAAGATCTGTGTCATTGAACTGCATGTCATTCTATTAAAACAGAATTCTCTTAATTTTTTATTACCAGGTAACCTTGGCCGGGTGGACCAGGTCTCTGAGTTTGAGTATGATCTGTTCATTAGGCCGGATACCTGTAATCCACGCTTCCGAGTTTGGTTCAACTTTACTGTTGAAAATGTAAAAGAATCACAGGTGAGAGAAATAATGGATACCATCTTATAGTTTGGATAAGAAGAATATCCTTACTTCACAATGATCAAAATAATGACTATAGTAAAATATAGTTTTGAAATCTATAACAATGATTTGTTTCAAGAGATATGGAGAGATAGGTAAAGCATACCGACTTTTATTATCTGATGGTTATTAAATAACCAAATATTTTGTCTAAGGATAAAGTACTCTTTATTGATTTAACCATTGGCATGATGGCTAGGCTTCCCTGAAGGACATTATAAAGACACACTGGAAGTGACTTACTATTATGTTTCCATAGGTACAGTTCTCTATATATCTTCTTTGTAAAGACCCACGAGAGACACTTCTCAGAGGTCCCTATTTAAAAATCAACTTTTCTTTTGTATTGTTTATATTTTTAAGACAACATTGTTTTACATAATTTCTCAATTTTCTCTTTGCTTTGGCTACTGGGAAACTCAGAGTCTATTTTACACTTGTCTTTAGTGACTAGATAACTTTTTGTGATTGTGTTCCTGGGTACTAGCATTGTTAAAATTGTCAATATATTAATTTGCCTGTAACTCTGATTTCTTCAGGTCCATTTCTCAGTTCATTTTTGTAATCATTTTCAAGTCTTCTTTTGCATGAAAGATTATTGAAGCTGGGTGTGGTGGTGCATTCCTGTAGTCCCAGCACTCAGGAGGCTGAGGCAAGAGGATCATTGTGAGTTTGAGACCAGCCTGGGTTACAAAGTGAGCTCAAGGCCAGCCTGAACTTCATAATGAGACCTTGTCTCAAGAAGGCAAAAAAAAAAAAAAAAGAATATATATATATATATATATATATATATATATATAATTGATGAATAAACAGTGATGAAAATGTAATCCTAGGAAATAAGCTATTACTTTTATATTGAGACAGCTGATCATAGACGACTATGTACAAACTTCACATACACTCTAATTTTATGATTATTTTAAGTAGATGAAGCATTGTCCTGTTACTTAAACATCTGTCTTCTTTCGACATATAGGAAAAAGTGAGGAGTTAACCTCCCCTCTTAAGTCAGTTATCAGCTGACTCTTTTTTTCTCATTACTTATTTCTGTTTCCCTCAGATGAAATTTAAATCCTCTACTAGGCAGTTCAGTACCTGAAATTAGTGACTCTTAGTATTTCTCCACACAGTGCTATTCCTCTCATTCTGGCTTCACGGAAAAGGGAGCAGGGTGCAGCCACCTAACCTTGATTACCAGTTATCTTAAAATACTTTGCAATACAACTGACATGGGACTAGAAGTATGTGGTAATTACTGAAATTTTGGAGCTAACTGGAATAAATGAAACATAGGAGAGATCTCTGTGAATTGTTCACTAACAAAGATCTATCTCACAATTTTAGGACTGGGAGAGAAAAAGAAAAGTTAAAATCCACATAAGGAGACAACTTTAGCTTCTACTTTAGCTTCTTGGTTTTACCTACCTTCCTATGACAAAAGGTACTTTGTCAGTTTTTCACAAAGATGAAATCATTCTCTTGCTCTCCTGACCCGATAGGAAGCCAAATTTTACTGGTACAAGTTTGCCTAAACCTAAGATTTCCCTTCTTATCCCACAAAATAAATCAATCATTCTCAAAATATATTTTCGAACATATGTGTTACTGACTCTAGAGAGTATAACTCACAGCCAGACCCCTTAGTCGCCTGCACTGGTCTGATCGCCTATAAGAATCTTATTCTGTGACGAGGTAAACATATGCTTTCTTGTTTTTGTGTCAGAGTTCCTAGGACATATCCATAATTTATAGTTTTCACATATACATACTGATGAAAACAATAATTATAAAGAAGTGTAGTTAAATAATGTGAAAGAAGAGAACATGTCTTGAAAGTAGTATAATTGTGAAGGATTTCTAAATTTATAAAAAAGATTAATTTTCTCCTCTTTGCATATTTTATGTGTATATTTCAGCTCTCCTATAGCATCCAAGAACCCACTAATGCCTAGAAATGGAGCTGCTTACTTTTCAAGTAACAGAATCAACTATCCTCAGTATGTCTCTTGCCAAATAGAAACTTAGAGGTAGCTTGGCGAATACACTGTTTCTTTAACCTAGGCTTACGTTAATTTCTGGCCTCATTTTGCATTCACTATAGTCTCTACAAAGCTTGTCTTTATATAGTTTATGCTTGTAAGGAAGGGGATAAAAGTGAGGTGCTTAGAGAGTTGAAGAAATATGTTCCTTCAATTCTACTACATGACATAGTGTTTTGTACAGATTTCTCATATTTTCCAAACATTCTTATTTACTCATCTAGTTCATTTAAATGGATGATCTTTACACTGTTTAAAATGTCACAGCCACAATGTTACAATTTTCACATTATATGTTACTACTACAAAACCTTTATGGAAATTTTATCTGTCAACTAAATAAGGAAGTAACATGATATATAAGGAGTTATTCTATTAAGGGAATTGGACATGTTTTTGGATGCTTTCTTTTACAGTTGTTAGAACTAAGGTTTTCTTTTTTTCTCTGAGGTCTTTGTGTGTGTGTGTGTGTGTGTGTGTGTGTGTGTGTGTATACAAATCTAGTGATAGCTCACCCTTGTTACAATTAGAAATCAGTAATATGGTTATGTGGTATTCTGGAGCCTAATGCTTTATCAGCCTCTTTCTGTGGCCACTGTCGCATCAACTGTAATCACATTATACAGTCATGGAAATCTGTCTCAAAAAGGTATGAAGATCTGCTGGAAAGATACAGTATATATCTCTAGCTCACAGGATATTTGTTTTCATGGCTGTGTACATAGAAGAGAATTTTACCATTAGTTTGACTCGTGAGTTTTTTTAATAACGTCTCTTCCTATAATCTTCTTTCATCTCAATTTCCGTTAGAATGAGAGCTGCATAAATGTAATCTAGCCAAAGTCCTTATTTAGGGCGTGATACTAGCAGACAAAAAAATATTAGTTATTGTATAATGACTCCTTTAAATGAATGCTTGAAGTTGAGGCACAGGTTTTAGCTTTGTGGTTCTTTTCCTTGATGCTTTTAAAGTGATTAAAGCTCAGACTATGTAACTGTGTCCCAGAACTTCTATATTAACCCCCTATAAAAGGAGTTGTTAAAAAGTAAATTTGTAAGAGTTGATGAAAACTAAGCATCCTGATGCCTTTATAAAAAAGTAATTTTTTCTCTCAAAAACAGATACTAAACATTTCTATGAGGAAATTTATTGTTGATGCAACCAGAACGTTTGTGTGATATGAAAGCAAATCTTTCTATTAAATACTCATGGTAAAACTTTAGTCAATAAGAGTAAATAAGTTTGAATAACTAGACTATTTAAACTTTTTTCCTTCATATTTATCTCTTTGAATTTATCCTTCCCCATTCTACTTATGAAAGTAGTTAGTGCTTAATGTAGTATATTTGTGAAATATAGATAATTGTTTGAAGTAGACAACAAACATGCACACACATAGTTATCATCTTATGAGTCTGAAACAAGGAATATAAACTCTTTGGCATGTTTATTTTTAGGCTTATTTTATTTTCTATGTTATTTCTGGGACAAAATTAAATTATACATATCTATATATCTGTATCTATCTATCTATCTATCTATCTATCTTGCTTCTGAATAACCTATAATAACTTATATCTTCCCTCCAAAGCCTCACGGACTAGTATGTGAGGCTTTCAGAAATGACTGGATCGTGTGTGTGTGTGTGTGTGTGTGTGTGTGTGTGTGTGTGTGTGATATTGGATCAACCCACTTACTGGTTTAGCATAATTCTGGGTGTGGATGATGGATTTACTGGAGGAAAGACTCAACCTGAGTGTGAGTGGAACCAACCAATAGGCTTGTAGCCTTGATGGAATCAAAAGGGGAGGCAGAAGGAATTTGCTGCTGCCTTCTCCCTGCTATATCATGAACTGTTTTTCCTCTGCCATGCTCCTCTGCCGTTCCACCCTACCTTGGAGCCACCTGACTGTGGACTAAAACCTGTACAAAACTTTCAGCTAAATAAACCTTTCTTTCTTTAACTTGTGGGTGTTGGATATTTTGTCTCAGCAATAATAAAGTAAATAAGATAATACTTAAATATCATCACAAACAATTTTGTGTCATTAAAACTTATAGACATGGCTGTCCAACAGTCATTTATATGATCATTAATTATTCTTAGGCATAAAGATTGTTTTCTATTTTCTGTTGTTGCAATGGCAATGTACTGAAAATCTTTATGTAGGAAATATTGTGGCTGAGGTGATAGTTCAGTTGCACAGCACCTGCCTGACAAGCACAAATTACGATTTGATTCACAAAACAACAACAACAAAAAGTAAATATTATCTCATTAAATTTTGCTTCCTTAGGACAAGTTATATGAAGAGAATTTATGAGGAAAAGTTATGTATATGATAAAGACCCTTTATGCATGTTTCTGAAGTGTTGCCTGAAAGTTTACTCTGTTTCATTGTCTTATCAACAGTTGTCTTTTCTAAATTTCTTGCTTGAATCATTTTATGAAATCAGATGTTTACATATGATTTCATAAGAGTAGAATGTTTACATCCTCCTCATTTTCTTTGAAACTTCACTCAAATAAATTACGATGCTGTGTATCAGGCTTCTAGTCATAAAGGGATTAATTGCTTTCCAGCAATGACATGAAACAACAAATAGATTCATTTACTTTTTTGGCTTTTTTCTGAAAATATCAGTCCTTTTTTATCTAGATATGGCAACATATCATCCTATGAGTTATGATTGAGAATTATGTAGTACTTCTTGAGCCACACCTGGTGATATATGTTGCTAGTTTCAGCTATTCTAAAGACAGAGGCAGAAACATAGCTTAAGGTCAGGAGCTCAGTTCCATCCTGGGCAATATAATATCTTACCTCTTTCAAAAAGTGTCCTGGATTTTTATAAGCAAGAACATAGTTTAAATACACACACATACACACACACACACACATACACACACACCACCACCACCACCACCACCACCACGTATTGTCATATATCATGTGTTTACATTTGACTTCAGAAATGTACTGCTAGAAAATGACTACTGTTTCCATTCTTCCTTTATTCCTTATCCACCTGTTTTCACTGATCCTCCTCCTTCCAATGTCTGCAGTCACCATCATTATAAGCAAAATGTAGTGGACTCTTGTTAGACAAAACTGTGTCTAACAGCTTAGATCTGCCCCTAAGAAATTCTAACCTTGAGAAATTTATGCATCTTTTCTTTATACTATCAATATCTTTGTGTATTCAATAAGGTTAGTAATATTTAATAAGGGTGAAAGATAATAGTAGTACTAAGGTTTATATAAGAATTAGATGTGACAATGCATATAAAGCACTAAAGATAATTCTTCATAAATAAAAATAGTAAATGTTTGCTACTGATAGTGCTAAGATTGTAATACTCTTAGAAAACAGAACAGAAACTCATTTTCTGTGTTATTCAATTTATTACAGTAATAACATTTACTGAATATTTTTATGTTATAGATTTTATCCTAAGCCCTTTATGTTACTTAGCTAACTTAATCCTCAATCCTCTGAGGTGAGTACTATTACTACCTTCCACTCTATAATATGTTGAAGAAATTGAGAAACAGAAAGAATGAATAGCTTTCTGAAGGCTACATAATTTGTATGTGGTATATTTAGGATTTTTACTCAGGTAGTCACTGTTAGAAACTTATACTATGTAAAATTTGGGAAGTATAGGTAAACGCTAAAAGCAGGAAACAACAAAAACAATAGCACCTTCAAAATCGTAATCCTAATAAAAAGAATTACTATGAAATTTTTTGACATTTTTACTTCTGTTTGCTTTCTATTTATTTTTGAAAAAAGATTATTTTGTCTTCAGAGATTACTGTTTTTAATCTCTATTTTCTACAGCTTTTTAAAGTATCATCTAAAAAGGCAGAAAAATCACTAGTTAAAATTCAGTACTTAATCACACTAAAACCCATACAAGTCTCTAATGAGAAAGGAACTTCTTTACTTGATAAGGAGTTTCTCCCAAGACTCAAGATGAACCATCAAAGAAAGTGCATTCACTTTAAAATTAGATGAGAAAAGGATGACTTACCAATATACTGTTCACATTTATATGGAGATGCTAATTAGTACAACATGACAAGAAAGAAATAGCTAGTAATAACTGGACAGAGGAATTGTAATTATTTGCAGTTGCATGATTATCTTAAAAATATCCATAGGCAAAGTATTAGAATTAAACAAGAATTTAGCAGGGTTAAAGAGTGTAATATCAGTATGTATAGTATGACCTGAACATTTTCACCAAAAATGATATATTGTAATCTCAAATTGACTAGTAATGGTATGAGAAGATGGAGACTTTTGAATGTAATTAAATCATGGGACAACGTCCTTCTAAAGAATTATAGCCCTTAAAAAAGAGGCCCAAGATGGCTACTTTTCCTTTTCATCATGTTGGAACACATTGTGAATTGCCATCTATGAATGAGGAGTCAGACCCTTACTAGAATTGAAACCTTTCCATTCCTTGATTTTGGACTTCCCAGTTTCCACTATTGTGAGAAATAAATATTTGTTGTTTGTATGCTTCTCTGTGTATGACATTTTATTATGGCATTTTAAAAACAGATTAACACAATTCATAAGTTAGTAATTTCCCCAACATCAGCAATAACAATCATAAACAGTATAATAAAAAAATTCCAGCTAGGAAATCAAAACAACAGCCTGGAATATTTCAGGCTTTTTGGAGGTATGGCAAAGAAATCAGTGTGATTAGAGCTAAGCAAGCAAGGTAGAAAGTAATAAAAAATATTTTCAAAGAACTATATATGTGATAAAGCAGAAGTGACTATGGATTACAGTGATGATTTTATTGGATCTGGTTATCCATTGTAGAGATACTGTCTTACACTCTGAGAAACAAAAAAATTACAGGCTTTACCCAGTAATCACATGATGCACCATGTCTTAAAATTACTCTTGTTTCTTGGTTGAGAGTAGAATCTAAGCATAGCACAGCCCAAAGTTAGTAACAGGGAAGAAACTGTAAGGAGATTTTTACAGTAATCTAAGAGAGATACAATAGTAGTTTCAACTTTTGAGGTAGCAGGCTAAGTGGTGAGAAGTGGCTAAAGATACAACCAAGGGACTTCCTGATGTGTTCTGTATAGATTTACAATGAAGACAGCTGTTAAACATGACTTTAAGGAACAGAGAGGTACAGCTTAGCAGCACAGTGCCTGCCTGGCAAGCACAAGGTCCTGAGTTCAATTCCTAGTACCAAAAACAAAAACAAAAAATGATGATTTTAGGCTTTTGACATACATATTTGGAAGAGTAAAGCTATCTAATTTTCAAAGATAAGGAAAGCTGCTAGAGGAGTAAATTTTGAAGGAAAGATGCAAGTTTAATTTTAGACGGGTTAAACATCAAATACTTTCATATTCAAATCACTGCATAGGCAGTTGGGTGCGTGAGTCTGGAGAATGAAAGAGAAGTCAGGATCAGAGATAATACATTTGGAAACGCTGGCATATAGACAGTATTTAAACAAGAATAAGACTGTATCACCAACAAGATATTTCATACATAGAGAAGAGGACCAGAAGCAAATCCAAATATTTCCTGACCAATGAACCAGCAAATGAAATGGAGAAAAGCCAGATTGTTAGTAGAAAGAAATCCAAAAGCTTGCATTATCCTGAAAGGGAAATGAAGAGTTTTTGAAGGAAAAGTGAGTGGTACAGAGTACTCCCCCAAAATTCATGGGCATTACATCCCTAGAGTATTCACAAATTGTGGAAAACTGAATTTCAGATAAGGTCAGAAAAATGCCTATAAATGCCTATGTTTATAGTTTAAACCCTAAATATGCTATGTCTCCCACAGTTATGTAATTTAATATAATAAAATACTGTATTAATAAAGCCTTGGGCACTTTGGCACCATCTTAGGAATCTTAGATCTTTAAGAACAAAAAGGAACTAAAGATAGCTACACCTGCTAGAATAAACTTTTATGATGCAGGAATGCCTTTGTTTCTGCAGGAGATGGGTTACAAGGCAACAGCCTATTAGCAGCAAGAGGAACAGAATAAAGCTCTTGGACTAGCTACTTGCAACCCCCTCAAAAAAAATAAAGTTGCAGAGGATATTTGCATTGCAAAATTTCCAGGCTTTCCCAGAACAATTATTAGTTAGATTCTAAGGAAAAATCTGCGAACTACTGAGATTGTGAACACTGAATTGGAACAAGTGTATACTGTACATCATATAAATGCTATTTGTCAGTCAAGTAAGTATGATGTGGACTCAGAATTGATGATTATATTTGGAATTATGGCCCTCATTGATGACTTTGACAAAACAGTTTTGTTAGAGTGGTAGAGAAGGCATAAGAGAAGATAGGAAAAGGAGATTGAGGACAGCTACTACAAGAAACACTTTCCCCCTGAAGTTTGCTTCAAAGGAGAACAAAGAAATAGATGGTAGCTGGTAGAAGCAGGAGCAAGAAAACGATGATTAGATGAGAGAAACAGCATGCTTATCTCATGATTGGAATGATCTAGTGCACAGCAAATGATGGAGAGTGAGTGAATGGGAGTAATTATGGAATGATGTTCTTAAGTATTAAGAGGAGTTAGCTCATAAATTGATAGATTGACCTTAGATAAGGCACCGATACTATTGCATAGTAACACTTTGGACAAAGGAGAAAGTTGGAGCAGATATTAGAAATAAATGTCTACGTTTTTTTGCTTTAGTTTTCACTTCTCTCAGTGAAATATAATGCAAGGTCATCAGCTGAAACTGATGGGAATATGTTCCTTGAAGTAAAGCAAGGCGCAGCATATTTATCAAAGAGTAAATGAACTTTAGTGAAATCTATGATTTCTGACCAATAATAATGTAATATTGAGATGTATAGACAGGACATTAAAGACATAAAACTAGTGTGAGCATGTTTGATTTTTACCTCTCTTGTTTAGTTACAAGGCTGCGTATGAACACTAGGAGAAGAAAGTTTGATTTAAGCATTGTTGATTTTCTATTTTTCCTGAAGCATCATTTTATTTTGTCATTATACTTTTACTATTTACACTCACTTGTTAAGATGTAATTTTTAAACAACTAGATTAAACTGTACCACAATGAAACTATGAAATACTTCTGTTACTCCAAAAATGATTGTATCCTTTAAATTCTCCCCATCAATATGGAAGAGCTTCTTGCTAGTTAATTTTTGTATCATCTATTTTTCTCATCATGATTATGTTTTGATTAAATCCTTGAACTTACTTACAATAAATAATATATTAATTGTAACTATGTAGAAACCTTGTCTGTGAACCTTTTATCTTTGCCTTTCTAGATATTTTCCTATTGGTTTTTTCCATGTTTCAGTGGGTCACATTTTTTGTTTTCTTTGCATATATTGTAATTTTTTATTAGGCTTGAGAATTGTGATTAGTGTGAAGTACTTAGCATATTTTTTTCTGGCAGGCTATTACTTGTGAAACAGCTTGATTGATTTTGAGGCTATTTAAAAGTTTTTAAAAAGGCAGTCCTAATGTAGTGGTGGTAGTTTAGCTGTACTGCTAAGGTATAATCATTCTGGAATACCTACTGCATGTTCCAGATATTCAATAGAGAAGCTCTAAAAAGTCCACTCTCTTACTGGTCACTAGTTATTTAATGAAAGGGATACATTCTGAGATTTGAACCATTAGCTTGTTTTGTTGTGGTTCAAACATTATGGAATACACTTATACAAATTAAGATGTTTATTTAGGTAATATGATCTTATAGACCACTGCCTTATGTGACCATTCTCTAATGTGAACTTTGTTGTTGAGACATTGTTATATGACATGTGACATTACTTACTATTGTCACCTAGTAGACAGTAGATCTTTTAATTTGATTCCTCTAACTGAACTATTCTATCCATTGACGATCTTCCCAACATTTCCTGCTCCCAAGACACTGGTAACCACTACTCTACTCCCTACCTCTATAAATTCAGCTTAGTATCCACATAAATAAGATCATGTTGTGCATGTTTTGCTTTTTTGGTATGTGTTTTTTTTTTCTTTTTTTTTTTTGTACCAAGGATCAAACTCATAACCTTGCTCTTACTAGGAAGACCCTTGTGCTGCTTAGCTAAATCTTCGGCTATATATGTTTTTTAAATACCCGCCTCATTTACATAATGTAATATGTCCTTAACATAATGTTTGCTGGGCTCATCTATATTGCAAATGACAGGATTATCTTTTTTAAAGGCTGAATAGTATCTTGCTAGCATATATACACCACATTTTATCTATTCATTTATTGATAGACATTTAGGTTGATTCCATATCTCTGCTATATGAATAATGCTGCAATAAAATTGGGATCTTTTCAATGTGCTGATTTCATTTCCTTTGGAGTTGTTCTCAATATTAGCATTGCTGGTTCATGGTAGTTCTTATTTTAATTTTTTGAATTGGCCCCATACTGTTTTCCTAATGGCTATAATTATATTCAAAAACAAGAGTGTGCAGGAATTCTCTTTTCTTCATTTCCTTAACAATACTTGTCATTGTTTGTCTTTTTGTTAATAGCCATCCTAACAGGTGTGAAGTGATATTTCATTGTGGTTTTAATTTGTACTTCCATGATGTTGAGCTTTGTTTTCCATATACATACCTACTGACCATTTGAATATCTTATCAGTTTGAAGAAGTAGTCTGGCACCATGATGATCTACCAGAATGTTTCTGGATCCTAGGTCTGCTGGAGCTATGAGCTGGCCTGAAACCTGGAGAAGTTTGGAATTTCATCCAGAGAGTTGTGCCTGGATTTGGATGGGCCTAGAGCTTACATTCTTATGAGCTAGCCTGGAGACTGGATCCATGGGTGCTGTTTGATAAATAATACTTTGTAGACTGGCATGGCACTGAGCCTGCGATCACTGGGACAAGCCAGGCAGTAGCAGATTTCCAAAGACCAACTGTGAAACTGAGACTTCGAGATTTTGACTTCCTTGTACCAGGGAAGGGTTAGAGGTTTAGTTCTCAGATGCTGTGTGGTATCTGGGGCTTATGCAGATATGAGAGTGAGTTTTACAGAGGTGGCAAGTGTTGGAATAAGAGACAGCAAAATCTGTTATCTTCTGTTTCTTTTCCCCCAGTAGAGGATACAATGCTACCTGGTTTTTGAGGGGTTGCTGGCATGAGTAAGGTAAATATGTCTTTCTTACCCTCTTTAATGCATCTTTTCTTATTTTGGTCTTATGTGAAAGGACCACAATCTCTCATTTGTTTTCTTAGTTCTTGGGAGGGGATAAAGAGTACTTGAAAGTCCTTTTTTTTTTCCTGTGAACATCTTGCTGATATCAATAAGCTGAGACTCCATTTGTTATAACCTGAAGATTCTGTTCTTAGAGTAACATGGTGATTTTCTTTTATTGAAACTATGATTTGGCATAGGAGACATCAACACATTCACATATATTTAATTATATCACTAATCTAAATAATAACACCGTGAAGTATTAAATAATAACATTGTGAGGTATCATTATTAATTAGGAAAAAGAGACATAAAGGTTAGATAGTTAACTGAAAGGTAGGACTGTAGCCATCTATGAAAACTTAAAATTCTTCTAATACTTTTCCCTGTTTGCCTTGTAGCCTCCATATTCACGTGCTTCATCTTAAAAATTTTGTATTTTTTCTTTTAAATGAAGTACTTGAAGTTCAGAATGATGAAGTGATTGACTCAAAGTCATACATCTAGTTTATGGCAGAGCTGACCTTATATTCAAATCTTCTTGCTTTCCACATGCTACTTACTTTGTCCCTTCTTTAAGGTGTGCTCAGATTTTAATTTAGAATATATAGCTTTTTCATATTTTATTCTCATAACTTATACATTGCAGGGACTTTGCTTGTCCTTAACTGGTGGTGTTTCATATAGAAATTTTGGTAGATGATTTTGACCTTAAAAATTAGTGTATCAGCACAGTCTGGAGGTTCTAAACTCCACACGGGCAGGTGCAAGTCCCCAGGGCCATAGTTTGGGAGTTCACATCGGCTAGCTGGGTGAGTCCTGGAGGCTGTGAACTCCACACAGCCAGGCACAAAGCCATGGTACCATACTATAAGGGTGTATCTGGGCTAGCTGCCAAGTCCTGGAAGTTCAGAACTCTAGAAAAAGAAAAAAATGAAGTTCAAAGCTCAAAGAAGGCAGGAGATTATAAATATCAGAGAAGAAATCATAGCATTTGAAACTGAGAAAACAATACAAAGAATTACTGAATTGAAGAGTTGGTTCTTTGAAAGAATAAATAAAATTAATAAACCCCTATCCAGCTTATCAAAAGGAGGAAAGAAAAAACTCAAATCCACACAATAAGAAATGAAAAGGATCAAATGACTGCAGACCCTGTGGAAATACAGATTATCAATACCTTATACACAAACCTTTGCTTAGCTTCAATAATGTAGAAGATATGGGCAAATTCCTAGAAACATATGAATTACCAAAGCTGGATCAAGGACATGTAAAACTGCTGAATAACCCAATTTCAGTAAATGAAAGTAAAAATGTAATTAGAACCTTACCAACAAAGAAAATCCCAGAACCTGATGGATTCACTGCTGAATCCTACAAGAAATTCAGCAAAGATTAATGCCAAAACTCCACAAACTCTTCAATGAAATTGAAAAGGAAGCAAGTCTCCTCAACTCATTCCTGGAAGCAAATATTACCCTAATACCAAAGTCAGAGAAAGAACCAATCAAAAAAGAGAATTACAGGCCACTCTCCCTAATGAACATAAAGGCAAAAATCCTTAATAAAATACTGGTAAACAGAATGCAGCAAATCATCAACAAGATTAAACGCCATGATCAAGTGGGATTCGTTCATGGAATGCATGATGGTTGTAATATACCATATAAACAGGGCCAAAGACAAGAATCATATGATTATCTCAATAGATACAGAAAAATCTTTTGACCTAGTTCAACAGTCATTTATGGTAAAAACCCTATGGAAAATCAGAATAGATGGGTTCTATCTCAATCTGATAAAAGCCATATATGATAAACCAACAGTCAATATCTTACTAAATGGACAAAAACTTAAAACTTTCAACATAAAATCAGGAATAAGACAAGAATATCCATTATTACCACTCCTATTCAATATAATTCTAGGAACATTAGTCAGAGAAATTTAACAAGAGAAAAAACTTAAAAGCAATAAGGTTAGAAAAGGGAAGAAGTGAAATTATTTTTTGCAAGTGACATGGTAGTCTACATAGAAGATCCCAAACCTCCATTAAAAGACTTGTAGATGTACTAACCAAGTTCAGTAATGTAGCTGGATACAAAGTTAATACTCAAAAATCAGTAACATTCCTATACACAATCAACACACTCACTGAGAGAGAAATAAGGGAAAATCACACATTTACAATAGCATCCAAAAAAAGAAAGAAATACTTATCTAACAAAGAAAATGAAAGATCTATACATTACAAATTACATTACTCTGAAAAAAGAAATCAAATAGGATTTCAAAAAATGGAAAGACATTCCTTGTTCATGAATAGGAAGAACAAATATCATGAAAATTGTCATTCTCCAAAAATTGTTATTCAGATTTAATGCAATTCAAATCAAAATTCCATTAGCATACCTCACACATATAGAGAAAATGTTCATAAAATTCATCTGGAACTAGAAAAGACATAGAACAGCAAAGAGAATTCTGGGCAACAAAAACAAGATAGGAGGCATCATAATCCCTGACTTAAAATTATACTGTGAAGCTCCTGTGATAAGCTACTGGGATAATAACAGCTAAAGATCAATGGAATAGATTAGAAGATACACCCATAAATACAAATACACTTAGCCACCTTATCTTTGACAAAAGGGCCAAACACATTCACTGGAAGAAAGCTAGCCTCTTTAATAAGTGGTCCTGGAAAAAGTGGCTTTCCATATGTCAGAAACTAAAACTAGACTAATGTCTACCATTATGCACTACAGTCAGAATGGATCAAATGTCTAAATCTTAAAACAGAAACACTAAATCTGTTAGAAGACAAAGTAGGTAGAAATTTTGATGACATAGAGGTAGACAGAGAGTTCATGAACAAAAGTCAAACTGTTCAGAAAATACTTTCCAAAATCAACACCTGGGATCTTGTCTTATTCAAAAGTTTTTGCATGCCAAAAAAAAAAAAAAAAAATCTCCAACAGAGTGAAAAGTAAACCCACAAATTGGGAAAAAAAGTCTTAGTCAACCATCCCTCAGACAAAGTACTTCTATGTAGAATATATAATCAACTAAAAAATATATCAGGGTGCCAAAATTCAAAGACCAAATCCAAAAATAGGCATCTGAGATGAAAACACATTTCTTAGATGAAGAAATTCAAATGGCAAATAAATATAAGAAAAACTATTTAGCATCATTGGTTATTAGAGAAATGCAAATTAAAACAACACTGAGATTCTATCTCACTCCAGAAACCATGGCCAAGTTCAAGAAGTCAATCAATAACAAATGCTGAAGGGGCTGTGCAGAAAAAAAAAAGTCTTCTTTCCTGTTAGTGGGAGTGTAGACTGGTGCAGTCTCTATGGAAATCAGTGTGGAGTTTCCTCAAAAAGGATTTGAGGTCCCATTTGACACAGCTATCTTGGCTTCTGGGCATTTTCTTAGAAGAATTGAAACCTTCACGCCACAGTGATATATGTGCACCCATGTTTACAGCAGCACAATTTGTAATAGCCAAATCTTGGAAACATCCAAATGCCCATCAAATGATGAATTGGTAAAAAGATATGGTATTTTTTTATGATGGAGTACTACTCAGATATAAAGAAAGAAATGCATCAAGGCTTTAAAAGGTAAATAAACATGACTTGAGATCATATTCATAAGTGAAATAAATCAAACTCACATATGTAAATACCATCTTGTCTCCCTATTGTAAGAAATCAAAAGATCAAATAAAATCCAAAATCTACAGTAAATATTGTGTAAAGGTCAGAAACTGCTCAAAGGGGGAAAGTAACTGGGTTGGGGAAAGGAGGAAAGAACAAAGGGGAAAGGAAAAAAAGACAATATAAATTTGTGTATAAATACATAAGATAGCTAAGATGACCATACTACTAATTCTACTAGTTCTTGGAAAACAACACTTAATACTCACATGATTAAATCAGTTTTTCATGTCTATATCCATCTATATCTAAGCAACTATTTTGAAGATAACAACATGCAATATAACAACCATTGTTAAATTCCTATTATCTTGTTTTGAAAGCCTATGTTGTTATTATTTTAGATTTGTTATTTGTTTGTCTCTTTTGCTTTTTATTTTTTTTCCTGTGTCTTTTTGTCTGTTAAAAGTAGTGTTTCAAACTCATTTTTATGCCAGTATTTCTCTTGTTTCAATATTTCTGTTCCTCCCTTGAATTATATTATAAAAGGAGTGCAGAATAATTACATTTGATGTTGATACCTTGTTTAAGTTAGCCATGTAACTGATTATGATGCATTTTTCTAAATTATTTTTAATTTGTAATATGTAAAACAATACAGATGTAAATCTAAGTATTTTAATTTGTGGTTTTTGAAATACAAGATTTGACTTGATTCATGAATTTTTTGTTCAATATATGGAAATTATAATTAACCTTATTTCATTAAATGATAATACTAATGTATGAATGCACAAGATAATTAGACAACAAAATATAATTCTCTTTATCCTTTTTACTCAAACTAAAATGTCTTTTCTCTTAAACACAGTATTTGATTATCCAACAGTACTTAGGTCACGTTACAAAAACATGTTTGAAAAAATGGCTTTGTTTGGCTACCTTTTCTTCTGAGTAATATTAATTGATTTCATTTAAAAATTATTGATTAGGTGTTTAGTGTTCTTAATTACCCAATTCCATTAAACAGCAAAAGAATAAAGTTGACAGCAAGGAAGCTGAGCCACTTTTTCTCACTGAATTTACCTGAGTATGTAGTGAATGCTTAGGCTGCACCATGTAAGAGAGAATATAATTAAATAATACTAAATTTCAATTCAAGCTTAGCTACCTCCTAGTTTTTGACTTTCAGTTAGTTATTTAACCTATTTGACTCTCAGTTTGCATAGGAAGTGATACTGATTGAAATAATTATTTTTAAATAAATGAATAATTATGGTTATTAAACTTGAATTAAATTAGTGATCATAAAGAGTAATCCCTCATATATTGTACAATCTCAGAAAATATTTGCTTGATGTATTTATTAAACATCTAATATTTGTAAGGCACTGAATATAAAATGGCATAAAAAGAGATGTTGAATTTATGGTAAAATTCTAGTGAGGAAATAATGCTAAGAAAATAAATATTAAAAGCATTAATTTTGTTTATTGTTAAGTTTTGGAAGTGAATAAACCTTATTACTAAACAAAATTAGTATTTTTGATACTGAGATAGTGACACTGAATCTTAAATGTATAGTTTGGGTCAAATGATTCTATATCAACCTGATTGTTGAAAGATTATTTATTAAATATGTAATTATTGATTGAAATTGGAGTGTAGTACAGAGAGTAGTTTTATTTATTCGTAAATATCTTTATATTCACTGTGAATGAAGGTATTGCATGTAATGTTCTCCATTTGCATTCCTAGCTTGCACTGTAGCTATGAGGATGAAGCTAATACCATGAAATCCGATAAAGCAATGCACTAAGAATATAATTAAATTATTTTGAAAGCTTAACACTTTTAGTTTGACCAGGTAATGGAAAGTTTCATAGTGAACATAATGTTTGATTCTAACCTTAAGGTTAGACTTATATAGGAAAAACTCATCTTAGTTTAATAAGTTTCATAAACCTGTTATGATAGCCAAAAGCTTCCATTTAATGAGTGGTAAAAATACAACAAAACCACATCATGCTGCCAACTTATGTAAAGTGGAATAAATCTTTGCATTTTCATTAAGATTGTAAAATGAACCTCCAAATGGAATAGTCATATTTCACCTTTTATTGTGTTTCGGCATCAACACTAAGTTATGTGACATGACATGGTTGGTTGTTTATGAGGTAAACTAGCATAACCTTCACATGAGGGATTTCATGCTGAAGTGTTTTCATCTTTATATGTGGTTTCTAACTGCTAAACAATTTAAAAAAGACCCAAACTTAGACTGGAAACTTACTATGATATAAACTTATAAATATTGCTGTTGCAATATAAATAAAACACAGATGTTTAAAGTGAAAAAGATCTTTATGCAAATGAAACTGGGTACTAGAAACAGAACATCTTAGGCTAGAGGATTCTTATAGTTATGGTTTCTTGGCTGATCTACTGCCAAAGAAATGAGAGAGTGATATTTAAATTTTATGCAAAGTTTCATGGCTAGTCTAAGTGTTGCTTTGGCAGAACAAAAGCAATGAAATCTTAAGGAAAAGGTACTGTAACTTTTATAGACTTTGATTTGCTGAATGTCTGAGAAAATCTTTGGAGTCTAACAATCAAAGGCTTTTTATTATGCTTCCTTATGAATCTAGAATAGTCCAAACTGCTTGGTACCTGCACTCCTTTTGTATTCAGTTTAGGATTTCATCTTTCTTCTAGATTACGTAGGTTGACGGCTAAACACTTAAGATTCCTTAGTCTTGAGGTCCAGTTTCATCATAATCTGTTTTTTTCCCACCTGCCTATGAGACACTTTCACATTGGAGAACAACTTTTCCTCAGGTTTGCATCCTCTTCTTTTAGTCTTAATTTTGGTTTATTATCTGATCCCTTATCTCACCCAAACTAAAATTTGAGATTCATCCTTGATGAATCATTTATTATTCATATTATCTCTTCTGTCTGAAGGCTTTTTCTCTTTTTAACTTTGCTATGTCACAAATACTTTAAAATATGGGATAAACTGTCTCTTCTAGGAAGCGTCTCCTAATTTGTAGATTATGCTCTCAAGTTGCCATTGCTAATACAGTATGGCTTCCACATGATTGTTGTAATTCTTGGCTTATAGGTTATTCCCTATCCTCATATTTTTAATTACTTTACATTATAGACCCAAACTTAGTGATTTTTATTAAAATTTCTATGAAATGAAGCATGCTATTAGGTTTGAATGAACTAGACTAGGATAAAATAAGCACCTATTTGCTAATAATACTTAATACTATTTTAGTTTCTGCAATACTTATTATATGATTCCTTCCTTTATGTGTTTTGTATTTTTTTTGGCCTATTAATCTGGTAATATATATCTGATAATTAATTTTATAAGGACTTATAAATACATAAATGAATCTGACAGGAGGAGAAGAAAATTAAGAAATGTTATGTACTTGTGCCAATTCTCCATGATGAATGTAATCCTTATGTACTATAAACATGAAGCAATAAAAATTAAAAATGAAAACAAAGAAGTAAAAAATAGTTTTATACAATGAATATGTTTAACCCTTACCTTTTCTTTTGACATCAATGCACAGGCAGGTTTGGGGTCACTAGAATTTCTTCCCAAACTGATCTGATTCTGTTGATAGGGCTTCTTCTGCCTGAATTTATGCCTGTACTGAGAGGCTGATACAGATGTTTTTACTTTTTTAATCCAAAATATATACGTGAAGACCCTGGAGCTGATGAACTATGAGGATTAGGGATTGAGTATGAAAATGATAATTAAAGAATATGGCACATTGCTGAAAATATGGAACAAACCTCAGTGTAAGACTTGATACAGAGTTTAGAACTCAGCTTAGATATGTGACATGGAAACTTTCTCTAAGCCACTTGACTATTATGTACTAACTCTGTTCTCTGTAGTCTTCTTTACTTCTCTGAGTCATCATTTGACCCTTGATGTTTTTCTCTCTGATCTGATATTACCAACCCTTAAGGGGAATATGTATATCTATAGGATAGAATAAACCACATAATTTGTGGGGTCCAGTGAAAAGTGGAAATTAAAGGTCCTATGTTAATTATTACAAAGAATTGCAAGATGATGAAGTCAAAGTTAAATCAAACATGACCTCTCTCATTATAGGGACTTTGCAGTTATAGATCCCTTTGCAGTTACACAAGTGATATACTATTATCACTAGCCATGCCCGAAGGCCTACCTGTTTGTTCTGATATGAAGTAGTATGTTTGGTGAATACATGAATAAAGTACTAAAATTCAAAATATCTGATATTGTGCCAAAATTACAAAGACAAATTGAATAAACTTAAAAGTAGGCAGTTAGCTGGGTGTTGTAGTTCATGCCTGTAATTCCAGCACTTGGGAGGCTGAGGCAGGAGAATTGTTGCGAGTTTGAGACCAGCCTGGGCTACAAAGTAAGCTCAAGGACAGCTTGAACTGCATAGCGAGACGCTGTCTCAAAAAGACAAAAACAAAAACAAAAAGGCAGTCAACCCTTTTTCATAGATGAACGTTTTAAAAAACAATCATGATAAGCCTATAACCCATGAGGTTTATATCATATTGTATTAGTGATTTTCTCATCACCCAAACAAAATGCCCCATCCCCAAAACTTAAAAAAGAAGAGAATTTTTATGGCTCACAGTTTCAAGCTAGGGTCAGCCAGCTCCAAAGTAGAAACAGAATGGCACAGGAACACAGCAAAGGAAAAGGTGCTCAACCTATGACATCCAGGGAGCAAAATGTACCAGAAAGAGGCTGGGGAGAAGATTATCCCTCTCCCAGTGATTCCTTCAATCAAGCCCTACCTCCTGACAGCATGTTCAGCTACAGAACTCATGAATGGATGAATCCTTTGGAAAGTGTAGCACTTCCTGATGTAATTATTTTCTATATAAGCTTTAGCTCTGAACCCATGAGACTTTTGGAGGACCTTCTAGATCTAAGCATAACCAATAACCAAGGAAAAATACTTGACTTTAGTTAGTAAATAATAACATGGAAATCCTTCAAGAAGCATTTTTGTTGACAAATAGTTTATTATACCGCATTTAGTAGTTAGAGGCTCCTATACAGAAAATCACTTGCTATTTTGATTTAAATGAAAATATAGCTTAATAGTAGGCTCGTGCCATTGTAATATCCAGAAAACTGAAAAGGTTCTATAATGAACAGGCATGATTTTACTCCTTTGCTTTACAAAACCAAAGATCAACACAAAAGTATGATTATGAACAGAGGTAAGGATTTTGCACAAAAATTTAGAGAAAGGTTATGATAGAAATAGAGCAACTCATTGATTTCCAATATAGACACACTGTGTGGCTTTGTGTTGTTAAAGCAGAGACATAGGAACTCTACTTTCAGAAAAATGCAGTAGATACATTTTCCCCTCTTTCTCCTATTAGTACAACTGAAATCCTGGACATATATAGAAGACACATAAGAAGGATGTAAAAGAGCAAAGAAGGCAGGCCGCCTAGGGATAATATAATGGAGGCCTAATGGGAAGCTTAAATTCTCACCTTCAGTCTCTCCAAATGTTATGTATGTGGAAAAGTTGGACTTCTAGTCACACCTGAATGCAGTGAGGTAGAACCTCATTATTTCTCATCAGAGCAATGTTAAAAGAAGACTGTGAAAACCTAAGATTTATGTAAAATATAGCATTTCAAAAAATAATGTAAATAATTTCACATTTTATTTTCAAACCATGTCTTATCATAAACTAGGAAAATTTAGACAAAAGAAAACAATCAAGAGACATCAACATTGATATAATTCATGTTAATCTCAAAAGTTGAAAAAGCAGTTATAATAAAAATATTCCAATGACCTATTACTGACACATTTAAAATGAGAAAAAATTTAGTAAAGAAACAGCAGATATAGTAGTTGGAGCATAGCTCAATGATAGAGTACTTATGTAGTATATTTAAGGCTCTGGGTTTGATTACTAGCACTGAAAAATAAAAATAAATAAATAAATAAATAAATATATGAACATTCAAAATTGGAAAATACAGTAAAAGAGGTCAGTCAACATAGATCATGTCACATGTTAATCATTTCTTTTTACTGTATGCATATTCTTTTCAAGTGCCTAGGGTACATATATTTGTATAGACTATACACTGGTGTGAAACACACCTTAACAACTTTCAACTAATTGAATTTGTTGAACATGAGATAAGCATATGTAAGTCAACAACAGAAAAAGAACATAAAGTTTGTAAGCATTTGGAAACTGAACAATGCAATTCCAAATGATTTGTGAGTACAACAGTTAGACAAAATGAAATGAAAACTCATTGAACTGGATGAGATGAAAATGTACCAAAATTTATAGACTTTTCTAAATCAGTGCTAAGAAGATTTATAATATTAAACCCTTATGTTAGAAATGAAGAAAGTCTAAAATTAATATTATAAACAATACCTTAAGAAACGAGACAAAAAGTAAAACATAACCAAATGCAACTGAAGATAAGAAGTGATAAATGGGAGAAAGCAATGAAACCAGAAAATCAGCAGAAAAATTAATTTAATAAAAAACTGAGTTTTTAGAAAAGTTAAAAGCCACAATAAAAACCCAACAACTAACAGAGAGACTAATAAAGACACAAAGAAGGAAGATACCAAATTATCATTCCCAGTAATGAAATAGGCACACTACCAAGGTACTGCAAGAAGGTAAAAAAGGAGCACTGTTACAACTGTACATACATATATTTGGCAGCTTTATTGAAGTAATTTCATGAAAAGTAGAAACTACCACAACTCATTGAGCATGAAATGCAAAATTTGTATAGCTTAATAATTATTAAGGAAATAGAATTAGTAATTTTAAAAATTCAATTAGAATCCCCAAAGGAAAATTTTAGAACCAAATTGTATTACGAAATTTTTAAAGAAAAACTAACACCTGTTCTCCACTATCAGTATTAATCAGTTCAGAATCCCATAGAAAGATATCATGGGTAGGGTGGCTTGGTTATGGCAACTGAAGTCTGAGGTCAGGAAGAACATGGCAAGATCCTGGTGAAAGCTCTTTTTTTTAGGTATATTCTTATTGTGTCTTCATACAATACAAAGGGAAAGCAAACTTTCTAGTATTTCTTCTTTTTAAAATTCTAATCCTAACACGAGAGATGCACCTTCATGACCTCATCTTAACCTAATTAACTTCTGCTGTTTTTTGGATCCTAAAGACTTTTGTGTTATAGACTTGCATATTAACTTTGTCCCATTGTGAGTGGTCCACTCTTTCAGAAGTGATATCTAATAGGAGGTCTTTAGGTCATATGTGTGATGGTTGATTTGATTGTTAACTTTCTAGAACATGAGATGCCTAGGAAATTCATAAGGCAAACTTCTGTGTGTTTCTGTGGAGATGTTTTGAGAAATGTTTAGTACATAGGCCGGCACAATGAGTGGAGAAGACCTATCTTGATTGTGGGTAGCACCATCCAGGTTGGTGGCAGTCTGAATAGAAAAAAAAAAGGGATAAAATTAGGAAATTGCACTGTACTTTCAAGCTCAATTCAGCTTGAGTGGCTTTTGACATCAGCATTCAGCTTCATTAGCCTTTTAATGCAGATGTGTACTAGCAACAGTCCAGGTAGCTTCTGAACCTTCGAACTTGAACTGGCATTATAGTTGAACCTTCTCATTTGAATTTCCACCTTCTTTGACTAGAAGCTACTGGATCCTATGCTCTTCTATAGACAACCATTGACGATTATTTCACCTCTGATCCTGTAAATCTACCTGATAAATCCTGTTTAATACTTGTGGGGTAAGTGTGTAAGTGTGTGTGTGTGTGTGTGTGTGTGTGTGTGTGTGTGAGAGAGAGAGAGAGAGAGAGAGAGAGAGAGATCCCTTTCACTGATTCTGTTCCTCTAGAAAACCCAAGAATTACCTTGGAATTATGCCCGTAAAGGGGATAGTCAGACTCCAACCCTTTCTTCTTTTTCTTCTTTCAATCTGAGGTGAGAGGTTTTCCTCTGCTACATGTTTCTACCATGATGTACTGATACATGCCAATGAAACAGGGCCAAACAATCATGGACTAAAATCACCGAAACTGTGATTAAAAGTCAACCTTTCTCCTTAGTAAATTGATTATCTCAGGTGTGTAGTATAGTTATGGAAAACTATCTAACCCACCTTCAAAAGGTCCATTCACAGTTACCATCACATGGAGGGCTAGGACCTCAAAATGTTAAAATTTTGAGTGAAAATATTAAAATTTTGAGAGAGAATCTATAAATTCAGTTCGTAGCTTCTATTGTTAGAATCTGGAATGTCCCTCCAAATCTCATGTTATGAACTGTTAGTCCCCAGAATGGTAGTTTTGATAGGTGGTGGAACTTTTAGGAGGTGGGAAAGATGTTCCATCATTAAGGCAAGTTTTGAAAAGGATATTGGGAACCTGAGCAATGCCCCCACCATGTTTTTCTGCTATAAGATGAAAAGATTTGCTCTACCCCATGTTTCCTGCCATGTTTTCCACCTTACCCTAGGCCCAAAGTGATGGGGCCAGTTATCTATGTGTTGAGACCTCTGAAATCATGAACCAGAATGAATTCTCCCCCTTACAAATATATTGTCTTAGGTAATCTTGTAACAGTGACAGAAAACTAGCTCCATTTTCTTCTCTTTTCCAGAAAAGAAATAGACAAGAAAGAAGCATTTTCTCTCATTTATGAATTACTTCTGTGATATCAAAATGATAACAAAATAAGTACAAAAAGACCAAGCCAAAAAAGAAAAAAAAATTATAGACTGATGAACCTCATGAGCAGGATTACAGCTCAAACATTATTGATAAAATATTATCAAAAAAGTATTCAACTATCTAAAAAAAGAATTATATAGCAAGACCAAATGCAGTTTATTTAAGTGATAGAAAGCTGGTTCAGTGTTTGAAAATAAAGTTATAATTCATCATATAGATAAGATTTTTAAAAATAAAACAAATTAGTGTCATTGATACCCAAAACATTTGACAAAATTCAACACCTATAAATAATAAATACTTGTCATGGAATTAGCTCAGCAGCATAAGCACCTGCCTGGCAAGCGTGAAGTCATGAGTTTGTTTGATCCCTGGTACCAAAATAAATAAATAAATAAATAAGTAAATAAATAAATAACTTCTCTGAAAATATGGATAGAGGTTGGCTTGCCTAGATTATACACTGGACTAAATATTAGAATTATAAAGATTGTAAAGTTTAGTTGTTCTGTTTAGGGCATTCAGATCAGTTTCTAGAGAAAAGTTATTAGATAATTAAAGCACAATGTGAATCTATCAGGACAAGAGAGTAATGAGAAGTGTTAAGAAATGCTTCTTAAATTGTTTCCTTTTGTTCAGCTTAGTGTAAAAGAATGAAAAGTAGGTGTGTTAGTCTGTTTTCTGTTTCCATAATAAAGTGCCTGATTCTGGTGAATGTATAAAGCAAAGGCTCATGATTGTGGAGGTTGGAAATTGAAGATCAGGTGGCTACACTGAATAAGATTCTCAGGGTCCTTCGGTTCATGGCAAAGAGTGAAAAGGCAAGAGATCATATGCAAAAGAAACACAATATGAGATGAAGGCTTGCTTGATAACATTTTTAATTCATGGAAACTAAACCAGTTCTGAGAATGTGGAAACTCACATGCAAGAGAAGGGCACTAATAACGTCATAAGGTTCATACACTCATGACCCAAGCTATCACTGGGTGCCACATCTCAATAGTGCTATCAGTTTGGTACCAAGCCTAAGCATGAATTCTGGTGGAGACAATCCAAGTTCAAGTTGTAGTAATAAAACCAAAAATGATAATATATTTTAGATGGATGAAATAATAAATGATAGTATACCAAGAAGCATGATATAACTCTCAATATATCATACATTCTTAAATGAATCCCTTGATTGCTTGGAATGAATATATTATTATTATTAGACAGTGTTACATAGTGTTGGTAGAAAGAACATGGGTAGTAACTCTGGTTAGCCAAGCCTGAATTAAATTTTCAGCTTTATTATAATATCAGTTATTTACCTCTCTATAAAATGTGACTGTTAGTAATAGGGTTGCCACGGGGGGTGATGAATTAAATAATGTATGCAAATAACAGTCTGTATGTTTGTTATACAGTATATGCTTAACACAGTATTTATTAATAAATTATTTTAAAAATATTTATGAATTCTTAGTGTAGTCAAAATAGTAATTTATTAGAAACAAAACAGGAATACAAAACACACCCAGGTTCTGTGCTTTCATTTTTAGAAGGAAAATAAGCACACATGGCAACATAAGTAGAAAAATATGAAATGATGTTGATAATTTCAAAATTTGGTATTATTGTTAGTATGAGTTAGATGAAATGATAAATCATCTTCCTTAGGTGGGAAGTTTCTCAATGTCAGATAACGTTAGCTCAGCTCAATATCTAGTTTATATTTAGAGGATACTCAAAATTAGAGGACTAAAGTGCAGATCTGGGAAAATTTCAGACTGTGTATGCCCTCATGAAATTACAGCATGTTGCAATGGCTGGATTATCCTCTCCAAAAAATGCTAAATATAAGCTGAGTTGTAGGTTAAGATTTCTTGCTGTTTTGTGAATTAATGACATTATTTTGATGAGGAAATACTGAATTTTGATGAATAAATGGAATTCAGATTTTGTCAAACTGTCCTTATGATCTTGTGAAAATCTTTAACTCTTTGGTCTTTTTTGTGCTCACTAACCAGAATTACTATGAACATCAAATGAGGTGATAGATATGGAAATGCTTTACAAATAATTCAAAGCTACAATTGTGCAAGGTCTGTTTTTACTGACATACTCACATTGGACTTGTAGTCAAGAAATTTAGGTCATTAGCTAGTTGTGGTATTAATCTGTGTACGAGGAACTTGTGTACAAGGTATAAAATTGACAATGTGACAAAATTATACAGTGAATATTTAACTTTTGAAAAATTTTGGAGAAAATGACATCTTGATGGGTAGTGCTGATTTGGTATCATCTTGTTTTGAAGTCTCATCTAGCTTTTGTTCTTCTGTCTCCAGTGGTCTAGACAGGTTGTATCTTATTGGATTTTATTGTGTACGATAGTATAAGCAAAAACCTTTTAAAGACAAGGAGATTATACAGAAACCATTGTTCATTTTCTGTTAGTCGATTCTAAATACTCTGTAATGCTGTCATTCTCTTAAATGGTTTTACATTGTTTTGATGTACTTAATGCTACAGTATACGAAGTTGTACTCAAGGACTTCAAGGAAAGAGTCAATATGGTAACTACTTTTGGGTCGGAATTATCTGGTGGTGAAACACTATTCTGCTTAAATGGTTATGTTTTGATCTGCGCTGTTTCGCTGTTATGCCCTCTTTTTTTTTTCTCAATCTCCACTCCATTATTTACTTTTTTATTTTTATCCGTTTAATTAAAGGGAAAAAAATAGCAGGATATAATATAGTAACCCACTTTGACTTTCTATTATCTCGATTTGAAGCCCTGTATTACTCTCACCATCTTGTTTTTGACTGATGTTCCCCTATTCTGTTTTGCTGGATAGTATCAGGTTCGAAAGTTTAGTCATCAACTGAGAAGATAATGAGATTCATTATAACGCCCATTCTCGTTGACTTTTATCTACTTTTGAAGACCTACAATGTCTCCAGTGTTTTGGTTTTGTCGGTTTTGTTCTTTACTGTTTTGTTCAATTGTATTATAACTAATAATATAGGCAATTCTATTAGAGATAGCGGGAGGTATTATGGTAACCATTGTTGATCACCTTGTATTATGTTTTTATATTATCTATTATGTCCACCCTTTTGACTTGACCGATTCTGTTCTGTTATGTCTCATTTGGTTTTACTCTCTTCCAAAAAAGCAATAAGAACCGTGGGAGCAATGAAACCCAAAATGTGTAATAGTCATTGTACAAAAGAGAGGAAAAGAAAGTGCTCTAAACTATATAACTGCATGTATATTTAAGTGTATAAGATAGAAAATGATATCACAGAGTTTTATTGGATCATTGAACAGAACTGTTTGCAGTATCATTGTTGGAATGTCCACTCTACAAGCTTTAATTTTGTGACTTGAACAATTATTTCTAAGATGGCAATATGCAATCCATTAACTAGTGATTTCCTACTGTTCATTTTTTTCTTCTGTAAATCTGTGTAACTTGTACCCTTTCACTGTTTTTTTTTCTTTTCTCCTTAAATAAAAAAAAAGAAAAATTACTACAGTAACAGACATAAAACCATTAATTTCCCTTATAATACTTATCACTTCGAACACTTATCCTGCTTAATGCAGCAGTGTGGAAATCCTCTTTTATGAGTGTCTTATGAGGTATGATCAAATATTTGGTGAATACTGCTGGTGAGTGCCATCCAACAGAAAGATAGGCTCCTGAAAACATTGTATGTCCTCTTCTGCCTTCTTTACTGAATCTGGCATTGTGCAAGATCTTGCTCTATCACATAGTTGTCATGACTGTGAAAGGTCAGATTTTTTTTAAAAAACAAAACAAAAAAGAAATGATACAGAATTTCAAAAAATAGGAAATTAATACTAGTTAATATATTACATATCATTATCTTAGACATAATTGTTCAGGTTACAAAATTTAGACAAGTTATCTATCTTGTATATATATGCATACACATATACATATGTAAATCCATAATGTATAATGTTTTCCCTTCTTCCTTTTCCTTTTTCCCCTAATCCAGGTTTTTCTTCCCTTTTGAATACTTTCATTCCCTTTCATTTTAACAATACCTATTGTACATTTTGGATCTTTCAATTTTTTTTGTTTTCTTTACACTAGGGAGATAACACAATATTTACACATGTGAGTTTGAGTTATTTTGCTTATGAATATGGTCTCAAATTACATCCACTTACTATAAAAGCCTTGTTTATTCTTCTTCATAGCTGAGAAATACTCAGTCACATAAAATTACCACATCTTTTTTATCCATGCTGCTGTTGATGGGCATTTATGTTATTTCCAAGATATAGCTATTAAAAATTGTGCTGTGATAAACATGGATGCACATATATACCTGTAGCATGATGTTTCAATTCTTTGGAAAAATACCTAGAAGGAGAAAAGCTTTATTGAATGGGACCTCCAATCCTAGTTGAAAGGTAAACATTTTGAATTGGTAAAGGACCCTGAGGCAGCCACTACTGGGCAATCAACTAAAGACCTTCACAAAGAGGACTTCCAGAAATGCTTTACGAAGTGAGAAGAACAATGGGATCAGTATATTCAAAGTGATGGAGCGGGGGTGTATTTTGAGGGGAATTAATAGCAATGTGTCTTTTTACTATAGATTTTAAAAAATTAAATATTCACCATTTATTTCAATCACACCTTGTATAACCATTTCCTTTTTCCAGATATCAGTTTAATTTTTCAGTTAAGTGATTCTTCTAAGTTAGTGATTCTCATCTGGAAGTAGATGACTCTTATAGAATGCTTTGTAAATTTCATGTTCTTTTTCCTTCTGAAGTGTTCAACATAATCTTTCTGTTCAATTGGTGTAGCCCCAATGTAAAAAATTATTGTTACACTTAACTCACTGATAAACACATGCATTCAATAGGATAATTATGGCAGCCTTTTTTGAGCTTTGTGTTTAAAGTAGTATGTGTACTTATGAAATTGACTTAATACTCTTTTCCTAAATCATTATAACTTAATTTTATAAAAAGTTCTTTAGGCTGGGGATTTAGCTCAGTGGCATAAGTGCCTGCCTGGCAGGCATGAGGTCATGAGTTTGGTCCCCAGTACCAAAAAAAAAAAAAAAAAATCAAAGTAGCATTTTTCTAGTCCAATTATCCTAACTGGGCTGCAGCCTACATATATCTCAGGATGGCCTGCATGAGAGTGTCTTATTCCTTGGGTTAAAAAAAAGTATGTCAATCACTGTCCCAGGTGATTTATAGATAACTCCCATTCTCTTGAAACTTACAATCTCTGACATTTAAAAGCATTTTAGTTGTGAATAATTTGTAATCCCATTTTCAGTCTGCTTTAGAAAAGATAATAAATACTCAGGTGTTCTAATTTCTTGTCTTGATGTAACTATCACTCAGATGTCAAAAGCTCATTATAAATATCATAAACAAAATCAGTATTGAGTAAGATCATGATATTAACTGTATGTGCAGCCCTGTTTTGTGATTTGATATTATGTTTAGTGCTTGACACATTTTCACTGTATCAAGTTGTGATTAATCAAGTCTCACAGTGACATCTCACTATCTTTCAAAGACTAAAGTACCACTTAATGTTGATTTAGTCTTCTCATCTTTTTGGAAAACAGTAGTCTTCAATTTAGGCAGTTAGGTTGTTGCTAGGTAGTGAGTTTTTCCCTGTTGTCTCATTAGCCTGAAAAAAAAAAAGTAAAGGTGGTTAAATATGAAAAGAATAAGAGGAGGAAGAAGAGGTTAGAGAAGGAGGGAGAGGAAGAGGAAGAGGAAGAAGAAGAGGAAAAAGCTGCTTTTCTTTCACATTTTATTTTTCACCCTGCTTTGTATAGAGCAAAAATGGCAAATATGATTGGACTGTTAGGAAAGTGAGCTGAAGAACTTGTTTGTATCTGACATACTCTGGGACAGAAGGAGTCATGAAGACTTCTGGGATTTTAACAGTGGAAGCTTATAAATACCAGGAAAAACTATGTGTTGTGTAAATATTCATTGATTTCTTTAAAAATCCCTTTACATTTGAAAGGGTGATGGAAAATACAGTTAAGATAATACTTAAATCCTAGCTTACTGCAGCCCTTTTGAGTTGTATTTGGGAAGATGATACCTTCAAAACACAGAGGCTGGAACAAAAACTGTGAAAATCCCATAAATGAAATTAAACACACAAACTGGATTGTTTGGCGAAATAGGTGAGCTTTCATTCTTTCATTCTTGTAGAATTCTAGGGGGCCCTTGTTTACATTTCTTATTTTGGAAATGTATATTTTTATCTTTCTTTCTTAATTTCTAGGTAAAAGTTTATCGATTTTCTTGATATTTTCAGATCCAAATTTAGCTTTCATAGATTTTCAATTGTTTTTATATTTCTGTTTTGTTGATTTCCAGTCTGGTCTGTATTATTTATTTCTAATTATATTGTGCTTGATTTATTATTTTTTCTAGCTTTCTAAAACTGTTTTAATTACTGATTTTGTTTTTCTTTTTAATAAAGTCATAAATTTTACTTAAAACTGAATTAGATTTATTTATTTATGTTCTGTAGCCTGGCTTTTTATATCATGTCCGTGTATATATTGCTTACTACTCATCAAGTGATTTGTGTTCCACATGTCTGAAGCTTTACCTCAAGTTTTGGATTGATATTTCTTTGTCAATATGTGTATGTGTATGTTTGTGTGTATGTGTATGTATGGATACACCTTTATGTACATAGGCTACTTAATTCCTTCAAATATCAGTTTTTATATCTGTAAATTGAATGTAGAAGACTAACCTCATTGGTAAATCAAGTAACATATTCAATGTACCTAACGGAGTATCTGACATTGATAATCAGTTAATTTTTACTCTTCTATTTTCTGTCATCGTAAATGCCAATGTATATAAATGTGGTGAAATTCCACATGTGGTTAACAGAACACTGTTATTTAAAAGTCAAATGACTAACAACACAAAAGGTTAGTCCCTTCTAATGGATGTTAATATAGAAACAGAGTAAAATGCTGTACATTTTTGTGCTGTGTTGAGTGGTCATGTGGATTAGTCAACACATTGGGTTTGAACTTTTCATCATATGAATCAACTGAGGTGAAAACTTTCCAACATGCATTTTGACAAGTCACTTACCAGCTTCTAATCAGACCGCAGAGTAAAGTCATAAACAACATATGCGATCCTTCACGGTTTGGGCTATTGATATCTTTGCATCCTCAGTTGTTCCTGCTCCCATTGGCTTTTAGCTACACTGTTACTCCTTTATGTATTTTTGACTGTACCATGATGTTTTATTCTCCCATTGCAATTGCTCATAAAGCTTTCTCTTATGTACTCAGGATTTCATCTTCATTTGACCATTTTCTATTTGTTTTCTCTCTATATACCCATTCTCTATGTATACTATATTCTAAAGATCATTGCATTTATGTCTTTTCCATTAGACAGTAACTGAGAGAGTAACTCCAGAGAGACAGTAACTTATTTAATATTTGTTTATTCATTGGTTTCATTATACATTTCCATCAGAAATGGGAAAGAGCCAGCTGTACTCTGATAAAAGTAAGAACAGTAGTATAACAGCACCAACCATACCAATATAGCCCTAGAGTTTTGACACAATAGTTTCCTAAAGCCCAAAATCAGTTTTTCTGAATCTGATAAATGCTTTGCTGTATCTAGTAAATGGAATCCTGTCATCTTCCTCACCTACTATACTAGGGTATTTATGCAAATAATATATATCTTAGTTGATCACTTGGCAAGGTTCAGGTTTAGTTGTGGATGTGTATAATAAGGATACTGTACGTCTAGTTAACATAGAGGTGGGATTCCAGATGAGAGCGTCTGAATTTCATAGCAGAAGCATTTTAGTGTTTTTCCCTTTATAATAAGCTGTTGACAACTGCTGTTGTGATTACAGAGAGTAACCTTCTGTTTAAGGGAAACATTAGGCAGTTACTGGTAGATTTCTAACACACCATTACAGAATGCTTTGAGTTTTCAGGTAGAGGAGAGAGAAATAAATGTGAACCTATTACTGTCAGAATTACATGTCAAAAAGCTAGAGCAGAGTTCAATTTATTTTTCTAATAATAAGCAAACCAGATATTAAATTGGCAATTATTTCTATTTCCACTGCTTTTTTTGTGAGAGTAACATTTCAATATAAAATCAACTTGTTTCGACATCTTTAAATAAATAGACTGTGAAAATTAAAATTATCTCATAGTATCTAAAATTCAACTACTTGTTAAGTGGAAATGAGTATTTTATAGATTTCTCTACTGAAAAAGGATAGAAAATAATATTGTCTTGATAAAATAAAAATGTTGAGATAAGAATAAAGGCATATATATTCTGTTCTTCTTTCTACAGTACATAATTCTGGTACTCTGAACCCTTTATTACTACTTGGAGCTTCAATTTATTCAGCTATATAAACTAATGATGATTATAACTACACTAGTATTTATCAAGTTGGTAAACGGAGATTTATTCTACAGTGTGGCTAACATAAATTAGGTCCCTGAATTCTCACAATTTATTAATTACTAATATTTTTAAAAGTTCTCATGTAAGAAAACTGGTATTCAGAGACAAGTGATCTGCTCGAGGCCATATAGATACATAAGAGACAAACTAGGAAAAAATGTATATTGGTTTTTCTTTACTCTGCTCCTTTTATTCAGTCTTATTGATATTAAAACTGTATCTTTCAGAGTAATAGTATTGAAATAATATGTTTAAATGATTTATTAATGTAAAGTTAAGGCATTTTTATTTTTTATTTCTAGCTCTTCTTGATATCACAAAATTGGCATGAAGTTGTTTTGTGTTACTGTTGAGTGGAGACACTCAAGCTTTTTGCAGGCTTGTGCAAATACTTAAAAACTTATTTCTGAATCTTTTCTAAATGGTAATTTTTGGTCCTACTGGGTCTATTAAGCATTACAATATTTATTTATTTTTTTCCTGTTTCTGTTTTCAAATATTTTATGGATGAATTTATATATGCTAAGGATAGCAGAAAACTTCCTTACGTATATGGTTTGTAAAATGCTTTTATTGTTGTTGTTTTGGTTTTTTGAGATAGGGTATCACTATGGAGATCAGGCTAACCTTGAATTCATTATGTAGTTTAGGAAGGTCTCAAACTTGCAGCTATATTGTCTCAGCCTTCCAAGTGCTGGGTTTGCAAATGTGTACCACCATGCCTGGCACCTGTAAAATATTTTAACCTGCATTATACTGTTTCTCACTGCTACATACTTCTGATAACTGTGAAATAGTTACCCCCTTTTTTTTTTTTGAGGGAGATGGCACTGTATTGGAAATAGAACCATTGAACTACATCTCTACTTTTTGTTTTTTTTTTTTTAAAGTTTGTATTTTGAGATAGGTTCTTAAATTTCCCAGGCTCTCCTTCTCACTTCGATACTCTTCCCACAGCACTAGGATTATAAGTATGTACTACCATGCTTAGAAAAATAAGTATTTTAAAATTCCCATCTTACAAATGAGACAATTAGAGCTTGGTGAAGTATGCCTCAGTTCACAAAGAATGTTATTGGAGAAGGTCAAGAATCCAGCTCTTCGAGTGAGGCAAGAAAAATAAATAAAAGGCATATGTATAGGAAAGGAAGAAATCAAATTATCATTATTCACAGATAGCATGATTTTCTAATAAAGACCTAAAAAATTCCACAAAAGACTCCTAGAATTAATAACCAAATTCATTAATGTATCAGGATACAAAATCAACAAACAACAATCAATAGTTTTCTGGTATACTGATAATAAATTCACCCAGAGAGAAATTAGGAAAATAATACTATTTTTCACAGCATCCAGAAAAATTATATATTTAGAAATTATTCTAAACAAGGAGGTGAATAATATCTGCAATGAAAACTCTAGTATTCTGAAGACAGAAGTTGAAAAGGAAATAAAAAAATGGAAAATTATCTTCGGCTATTGGATAGTGTCGAAGTGAACATACTTCCAAAATTGATATACAAACTTAATGCATTCCAAGCAAAATATCAGTGGTATTCTTCACAGAATCGAGAAAACAATCCTAAAAATTAACATGAAATCCAAAGAGACTCAGAATAGCAAAAGTAATCCTGGGAAATAAGAACAAAGCAGAAAGCATCACAATCCGGGATTTGTATTGTTATGAGATGTTATGAAGCTATATTGCTATGAGATGATGTGTGACCAGTGGTTCTGGTCTCTTGTCCTGTTTAAAGAATTAGGTACATTCTGATGAATGCAGAATTGTTATTTATTTTAATTTATTTTTAATAAATTAAACTTAAAATTTTTATTTTTAATAATTTTATTTTAATAAATTAAAAATTTCGTTTACTGAAAATAAACCAAGAAAAAAGTAGGAATGAAAAATAAGAGAGAATAGAAGTAGTAGAAGTGAAAAGAAGTGACAAAATACACCCAGAATATATAGCATGTCTTTAGAAGTGTAGAGACAATGGCCAGAGACCCCCTGGCCTTCATGTTTTATATCCCTTTTCTGATGTTAGATCCAGGCTGTAGGAAGATGTTTTGTACTGTGAATTGGCAGCTCCCCATGACTGGAAGATCATGCCTTATTGTCTAGGCCCCTCCTTAATTGAGAGGTCACATTCTGTTGTTCAAATTACTCTGGATTTCCATGATTGAAGGATCATGCCCTATTATCCAGCCTCCTTGCCATGCCCTAATCTATCTCAGTATTACAAAGCTACAGTGATAAAAATAGCACGTGACTTGCACAGAAGCAGACATTTAGATCAATGGATTAAAACAGAGAATTAAAAAATAATCTTAGGCATGTTCAGCTATCTGATCTTTGATCAAGGGATCAAAAAACATAACTGGAAAAGATAGCCTCTTTAACAAATGGTGCTGTATCTACATGTAGAAGATTGAACCTAGACCCCTATCTTACGTACTAAACTAAAATAAAAATGGATTGATCTAAATGTTAAATCAGAAACACTCAACCTGCTGGAAGATAAAATAGGTAAAACTCTTGAAGACAAGTCATAGGGAAGGACTTTCTGAACAGAATCCCAGTTACACAAGAAATAACATCAAAAATAAACAAATTGGACCATATCAAATTAAAAAGTTTCTGCATAGCAACAGAATGAAGAGACAACCTCCAGAATGTTAAAGTTTTTTGCTAGCTATTCCTCAGAAGATAAACATTTAGAATGTACAAAGAATTAAAAATGAATAAATTAGACCCCTACCTAAATAAAAGACTTAATCAAAAAAGATGGACTGAAATGAACAGATATTTTTAGAAGTAGTAGCATAAATGATCAATAAATACTGAAAAAATGTTCAACATTCTGGCCATTTAGAGAAATACAAATTAAAACAACAAGGTGATTCAATCTTATTCTGGAAGAATGGGCCTCATCAAGGAATCAAATAATAACAAATATTGGCAGGGATGTGGGGAAAAGAAGCCCTTGTAAAATGTCTGTGAGAATATAAACTAGTAAAACCACCATGAAAAACAGTGTGGACATTCCTCAAAAATACTGAAACCAGAAATTTCATTTGATTCAGCCATTCCCTTTGTATGTATATTCCCAAAAGAATTAAAAGTGTCTACTACAGTGATATGCCAGTATCTATAGCAGTGCAACTCATACTAGGTAAATCTTGGAAGTGGCCCATGTGTGGATCAATAGATAAAAATGTAATATTTATACATAATGAAGTACTACTGTATTATAAAGAAAATAAACTTGAATCATTTGTAGGAAAACAGGTGCACCTTGAGACCATTATGTTAAGCTAGATAAGTCAGACATGCAAACTTAAATATTGCGTGATTTCTCTTATATGAGAAACTTAAAATATAAATAAACTATAGAACAAAATAAAACATAATGGTAAACAGGGAGATCTTTTGCATATGGGAAGGGGACCAAAAGATGGAGGGAGGGAAGTAGAAGAAAAGAAAGGGGAAAAAACACAAATAAACAAAATGTATTACGTACATGTACCAACTCCTCACAATGAATGTAATCATTGTGTGCTGGAAACATGTACTTTAAAAAATTCAGGTTTTAATTTACAAAATGGGGTATTTCAATACCCAAACTGAGTTTTAGAGACTGTTATCCTACAGTGGTTACTGCAAGTTCGTGAGTTACACATTTAGTTCAAATTTGCTTCCAACTGTATATACTTGTATTCATTCTTTAACCTCTTGGTTAGTCCAACCCTTCATCTAGAAAATGAGATAGTAATAAGACGATAACAGCGTCTGTCTTATAAAGTTGCTGTATGTAGTGGCATGTTTAGCACAATGTCTAATACATAAACACTCAAAAAATCTCATTAGCTGGAAAAACTGGCTCTCCATTTGCCGAAAACTAAAGCTAGACCCATGTCTATCACCATGTACTAAATTAAAATCTAAATGGGTCAAAGATCTGAATATTAAAACAGAAACACTAAATCTATTGGAAGACAAATTGGGTAGAAACCTTGGAGACATAGGAGTAGGTAGAGAATTCATGAACAGGACTCAAACCGCACGGGAAATACTTCCCAGAATCAATAACTGGGACCACTTCTTATTAAAAAGTTTCTGCATGTCCAAAGAAATTCTCCACAAACTGGGAAAAGATTTTAGTGAACTCTCTCTCAGACAAGGGACTCTTGTCTAAAACATATAAAGAATTAAAGAAACTCAGACCTCCAAAATTCAAAGATCCAATCCAAAAATGGGCATCTGAGATGAATACGCAATTCTCAGATGAAGAAATGCAAATGGAAAATAAATACATGAAAAAATGCTCATCATCATTGGTCATTAGAGAAATGCAAATTAAAACCACACTGAGATACCATCTCACTCCTGAAAGAATGGCCAGGAACAAGAAAACCAACAAAAAATGCTGGAGAGGCTGTGGGGAAAAAGGAACTCTCCTGCACTGTTGGTGGGAGTGTAGACTGGTACAGCCTTTGTGGAGGTCTGTCTGGAGATTTCTCAAAAAGTTGGGACTGGAAATCCCATTTATTCCAGCTATTCCACTTCTAGGCATATTCCCAGAAGAACTGAAAGCATCATACCACAGTGATATATGTGCACCTATGTTTATAGCAGCACAATTTGTGATCGCCAGATCTTGGAAACAACCCAAGTGTCCATCAACTGAGGAATGGATAAAAAAGTTGTGGTATTTCTATACAATGGAGTATTATTCAGCTATAAAGAAGGATCACATTGAGATATTTATCAATAAATGGGCGCAGCTTAAGACCATACTCATAAGTGAAATAAATCAATCTCACATGTATGAATACCGAATAGTTTCCCTAATGTAAGTAATGATTCAAATATATAAAAATATGTGGTAATCATGATTCCCCATTATGTGGCCCTGAAGCCTTATAAAATTTTCACTTATTAATTAGAAAGGCTTTATTCTGGGCTTCTTGATATGGAAATATTTGAAGCTATAGTATATGAAGTTTTATCCAAATATTTCAAGGAAAAAGACAGACACTATGGTAACTACTATTAAATCGGGTTATTTGGTGATGAAGCACGAGGTTGCTGAAACAGTCATGCTTTGACCTCTATTGTTATATTGTTATGTCCTGTTTTAACTCAATCTCTCCCTTATTCTTTAAAAAAATTATTTAGTTATTTCTTATGTTTATTTTAATTAAGGGGAAAAATTTTAAAAAATAGGATATATAATAGTAACTCTTTTTGATTTCCTATTAACTTGTTTTGAAGTCCTGTAATACTCCCACGATCTTGTTTTGACTGATTAGACTCTGTTCCATTCTGTGCGATAGTATCAAGTTTGAGGGTATAGGCAACTACTTTGAAGGCAATAAGATTCACTAAGATGCCCATTCTGGTTTGACTATTGTCTCCTTTGGAAGTCCTGTAATGTTTGCAATGCCTCAGTTTTATTGGTCTTGTTCTCTACTGTTTTGTCCAACTTTATAATATCTAATGAGATAGACAATTCTTTTTAAGGAAACAAGAGACATCGTTGATAACCATTGTTGATAACCTTGTACTCTGTTCTACATCATGTGCTATGTCTATCCTTGGTTTTGACTGACAGCTTTGTTTTGCCATATTTGACTTTATTCTCTCCCCCCCCCAAAAAAAAGTAATGAGAACTAAGGAGTAATGAAACCAAAAATGTGTAAATTTTGTTGTAACAAAGAGAGGGAGGAAAAAAAAAAGAGCTCTAACGGATATAACAGCAAGTGTGTTTAGGGGTGTTAAATAGCTGACTATATTAATGTTTTTGGATCATTGAACACAGCTGTTTGCAGTCTCTCTGTTTGAATGTCTACTTTGTATTCTTTGATACTGTGATTTGAGCAACTATTTCCAAGATGAAAATAATGTAATCTATTAACAGGTGATTTCTTACTGTTATTTTTTTTTTGTAGTTCTGTATTATGTGTAACCTTACACCGCTTTGTTTTGTTTTGTGTTTTTCTCTTTTTCCTCTTAAATAAAATTTTTAAAAATCTCATTAGCTTTTTGTTGACATGTTGATTTATTATAGTTTCCAGTCATATGATGATATATCAAATGTGTATAGCTGCTTACAGCAAATAAACTTCCAACTCATTAATTCAGTTGATACCTATTGAATGCCTGTGTGTTTAGGCTGTGTGCTAAACATAGGAGTATAGGGGTATATAGATAAGTCCCTGCTCTCAAGAAGCCACTATTCTTTAAGAAAAAAATTAAAGCATAGATGAAGAAAAGATCAAGTTTATTTACTTCTTGATGAATACGATTTATCTTGCTTAAAAAATAGTTTGAACAATGCATTTAAACTTACATTAGTTTTTTTAATGTAATTATTGAAATTATTTTTCTTAAAGTATTATTGTGTGTGATAGTTAAGTTATTGTCAATTTGAGTAAAAAATCCTCAACTAAACTGGATTAGCATAGTTCTGGGTGTACCTGACAGGTTGTACAGATGACAGAAGAACCACCTTGGGTGTGTGTCACACCAACAAATAGGCTTGCCACCTGAATGAGAAGAAATGGAAAAGGAAGAAGGAAAGTTCTCTTTCCTGTTTCTTTAGAGGAGCTCCTTGGATATCATCCCCAGGCTTCTGGTGCAGACCCTTCAGCCTTGTGATACAGACTCACTTGGAGCACTACAGTGAACTCCAGGGCTTCAGCTGGATCGTTTGGATCTCCAGCATGCAGAGAGCCCTTTTGCACTCTTCTACATGTGAGTGCAGGTAGCCATTGTAAAGCTACATAAATTCTTACATAATTGTATACCTTGCATTATATCTGTTTTTCTAGTAAGCACAGATTGATACATTATTTTATTATGTAGAGTACGTACTCCTTTTTGAAGTTTCATAACTAAATTCGAGCTGGAGAAAAAAACATATGGACTAATAAATTAATTGAGATCTTTTTGCATGAAAATAAATATTCCTTAATCTTTTAAAAAAATATAGAATAGAGAAATTTTGTAAGTATTTTTATTAGATGGTATCTTTAAATATATTAAATGCTTGTCATGTGTAACACATAGTATTAGGTAGCTCCTGGGTATTATATATTCTCAGAAACATTGTGAGTTAAAAAGTACTGTTTATATTTAACAGAAGAAGGAACTGAATCTTACAAAGGTGAAATAACTTGCCAAGCACCATACAGTTTCTAGATCTGGGCCACAAGCCCAGAACTGTCTGTCTCCAAAGCTTATGTTTGATTTGGAAAAAAGTTGTCACTTTTGATTCAAAATTTAACTTAATTGTATTAAAATTCATTTTGTTGAATTTGTAAGATACTATAGGAAAGAAGCATTACTGTTTGATATTAAAGTTAAATGTGGTTAACTCTGGCAGAGAATCTCGAACAAGATAACATAACTGCAATTTTTTTTATTTTCTCTTTGGAAAAGGACAATATTTAAAATAATAAGTTATATGATTTCTAAAAAATATATTAACCATAATTTAAAAGTATTTGGAGTACTAACATTTATAAATCATTTTCCTACCTTATGCAGTGTTTTCATCATCAGTTCAAAATATTTAAGAATGTGTTTCTGAATTTACATTTTCATTAGATTTAGTATTTAGCACCTACTGCTATAATTCTGTATTTAAAATTCCATCGTTTCCCTAAGTATTTATACATACTGAATGCTATTTATTTTGTTATACTAGTATTAAATTTTCAGTGAAAACTTTGGTAATCCATGGGTAATGTTGTTAACAAAGTCATATTATTTTCCTGAAGGAAGCTGTGAGATATTTGGGCAACACTGAATAAAAGCCAAAAATATCTGTTTCAAAAAAGAGATTTTGAAGAAAATTATTCTTCTCTACTTGGGCTTTTCTTATTCTCTCTTTTCTTTGGTTGTGTCTATTATTATTTTTGTTTGAGTGATTATAGTGGTTTTGTGGATGCTCTATAATTTATATTTTGCCGTATGCATTTAATATAATATCCTTTTGTGTGCTTCTCCTCCATTCAAAAAGCCAGTTTTAATTCTCAATTTCATTGTATTAGTTATAATTAACAATATAATTTTACAATTTTATTTTATTTTAATATGTTTTTATATGTTGGTACATATATTTTTATATATTGGAGTTGGTACAGGCATATAACACATCTTAATTCATTTTTTCATTCTGTTTCTCCCTCTTTTCTCCCTTGTCTCTTGATCTGCTTCCCATTTGAGGATGATCTGTCTCCCTACTTCCTATTGTATATATTTTATTCTCTCTTTATTTTGACTCTGGGTTCTCATTTATGAGAAACCATGGAATATTTATCTTTCTTGATAATTTTATGTAATATTATGATCTCATGGTGCATCCTTGAAAAGTTTATCTTTCTTTATATTTTCTTTAAGTTTGTCTTTATCTTCTCTCTATGGCAGAGTAGTAACCTATTGTGTTTATACACCAAATTTTCTTTTCCCATTCAACTCAATGAAAATGTAGCCTTCTTTCAAAATTTACCTATTGTGTGGAAAAATTATGTGAAAGGGAGGAAAAACATAGTTATCATGTGCCACTGTAATATAATATCTAATACTTTTGTAAAGTTTCCTAGAAAAAGAATAGCTGTGTCAAAGGGAATTTCTAGTTTTAGTTTTTAAAATAATCTTCATGTTGATTTCCATAGTGGTTATACTAGTTTATATTCTTACAAAGTAGTAGAAACAGTCCCTTTTCCCTTTAGTGTTGCTATCATTTGTTATTTGACATTTTCCCTTATTTTAGTTTAGTAGAACATGTGTATAGTACATAATAGTTACATTCCTTGTAGGAAGCCTGTGCATGTATATAACACATTCCTATTCCTCTTTTTCTGTATTCTTTCCCTTTAAGAAGCTTTTTCAGAGTAAAAGAAATTATCAATAGAGTGAAAAGACAACCTACACAATGGGAAAAAGTTTTAACCAGTTTTCCCTCAGACAAGAGAGTACTATGTAGAACATATATAGAGTTAAAAAAATCAGGCCCTACAAATTTAAAGACCCAATTTAAAAGTGTGCATCTGAGATTAATATACATTTCTCAGATGAAGAAATACAAATGACAATTAAATGTAGGGAAAAATGTTCATCATCACTGATAATTCAACAGAAACAAATTAAAACAACATTGAGATTCCATTTCAACTCGGAAAGAATGACTATTATCAGGAAGTAAACCAATAACAAATGCTAATGTGGGTGTGGGGAAAAAGAACCCTTCTCCACTGCTGATGGGAGTTTAGACTGATGCACTCACTGAAAATCAGTGTGGAGATTCCTTAATAAACCGCCATTAAAAGTCCCACTTACCCCAGCTATTCTCTGAGTATCTGAGAATTGAAAACATCATACCACAGCAATATACGTGCTTCCATGTTTATAGTGGTACAGTTTGTAATAGTTAAATCTTGGAAACAATCCAAATGCCTATCAACCAAAACTGGGTAACAAAGTTGTGGGTTTTTTTTTCATATAATGAAGAACGACTACTCATCCATAGGAAGGGTAAATTTAAGACATATTTAGGTAAATGCATGCGCCTTGAGACCGTACTTTTAAGTGTAGTGAATTGGTCACACATGTGTAACTATCACACTGTGTCTGTGGTGTGAGAAAGTGAAAGTTTTAATAAAGACCAAAGTGTATAATATATATTACAAAATAAGAAGAACTGGTTCAAAAGAAAGTGAAACTAGGAAGAGAGAGAATAGAATAAAAGGAAAAATGATAAGAAAATGATAAAATGGAAACAAAGCTGTATAAATAAGGAGGAGAAGAGTAGTTAAAGGGAAGGGAGGAGGTTGGGAAAAAATAGGAATCAAGATACATAATAGACAGTTACAAACTCCCCATGACAAGTATGATCATTATGCATATCTAAGTTGTACCAATAAACTTAATAAAATATTATTTTAATGTGCATTTCTCTAATGATAGTGATGTGTTGAACACATTTCTTCATGTAGTTTTTGGATGTTTATACTTCTCTGTGAAGTTTTTATTCACTTCACTTGTCCAACTTTTGATTGAGTCTTTTATCTTGGAGGGGATTTAAATTTTTTCATTTTTACATATTTCAAATATTAGTGCTCTGAGAAATATGTGAAAATAATTTTTCCATTTTGTAGGTTGTCTTTTCACTCTGTTGGTTTTTTACTTTTGCAAGCAGATATTTTTATTTTGATATGATCTCGTTTGTTGAGTCTTGATACTATTTCCTGTACCACCAGTGTTCGGTTCAGAAAGCCCTTGTTTAGGTCTACTGTTTAAAAATTTTATACATCTTCTCTTCTAGCAGATTATGTTTGTGGTTTAACTTTTTGTTCTTTGATAATTTGTGATTTTAGTTTTATACACAGTGGAGGAAATGGGTCATTTTAATTTAATCATTTACATTTTTACATTTAATTTTAATTTAATCATTTACATTTTTGTCTGGATTTTTAATTAGAGTAATGGTAGCTTCTAGGAATGAATTGAGGGAGTATTCTTTTATTTCATTTCATTTCATTAAAGAACTCAAAGAGCTCTTGATATTAGATGTTTTCTAAAATTTTTGTAGAGTTTGGCAGTAAATCCTTTTGGACTTGGCTTTTCTATTGAGTTTCGTTACATGTTACTGGATTATTTAGGATTTTAAGTCCTCATTCAGTTTTGGTAATTCGTAAGCTTCTGGAAATTTATCCATTTCTTCTGAATTCTTCAATTGATTAGTATACAGGTTTGTGAAGTACTTGTTAATAATCTTTTTAAAAAATTTGGCAGTGTCCATCATGATTTTACCTTTTTAATTTCAAATTGCATTGAAGTGTGCCTTTTCTTTCGTTTTTTTGGTTAGATCAGCTCTGTGTTTTTCTTTTTTTTTCCTTTTTCTAAGAACCAAATCATCATTTTTGTTTATTTTTTTATGTCAACTTCATTGATTTATGGTCTTATCTTTGTAATTTCCTTCCTTTTACTAGCTTTGGATTTGGATTTTTCTGGGCTAATGATTGCTTAAATATAGAATAGCTACATTTTCTTAGGTTCCCATTTTATGGAATATTGTTTTTCATTCTTTGATATTTAGTCTTATTAATTTAATTAATTTTTCAAACTTGGTTTTTTCTATTCTGAAGTTCTCCAGCCCCCCTACTTAGTGTAACTACTAAGTTTTATGAATCTGTAGACAGTTTAACTTTATGCTATTGCTTTTCAATATTGTTCTTTTAATAGTAGAGGTAAGTTGTATATTTGGTATATTTTCTATAGGTCAAATGTAGGGTTATATTTGATTTGTAATACTATTCATACTGTAATTACAGATCTCTTTTCTATGATTAAGGAACAGCTTTACTTTTACTAATAATAGAAATGAGTTTAGACCTGTGGTCTCATTAGACAAGGCTGTGGTGCAGAGATTCAAGTCAGCTGCTAGACTTACTGTCAACACTTGAGGGATTTGGTTGCTCCCTGCAGAGGGCAGGGTTCTGCCTTTCCCAGTCCCAGCTTACACTTTTTAGGGAGTGTCTGAGTCTGGCCTATCCTTCCTCCTGTGGTTGCTTCTCTCTCAGTCACTTTGAGAAGATAACTCTGGAATCTAGCAGTTACTGGCCGTTTCTCTACTTTTTCCCAGGTCTTCTGTCTTTCTGGTCTTACCTATACATCCTGAACACTGTCCTTGTCTGGGACTGAGTTGTGGAACTGAGCTGCCCAACATGTTTGCCATTTTTGTTTTCACTTTTTGGTTTTGAAAATGTCTGCTAAGATATCTGCAAACTCAGATATCATTTTCTTGTCCATGTGCTGGCTATAATAATTCCATCAAAGACTTACTTCATTTCTGTTATAGTTTATTTCTTAGAATTTTCTTTCTTTACACACTGATCATCTACTCTTACATGTTGTTCATTGCAGCCCCTGTATTTTAATCTTATAGAAATACCCCATTATCTATCATTTTGCTTTACATAATTTTAGTTACCTGCAATGAACTATAGTCCAAAGATAGGAAATTCCAGAAATAAATGTAAATTTTAAATTGCCTTTCATTCTGAGTAGTACAATGAAATGTGATACCACCCTTCTCTGTTCAATGCAAGATGTGAATTATTCCATTTTGCAGTGTTTCTATGCTGTAAAATCTTACCTGGCCATTTCATAACAATTACGATTATCATATTTTACTGTTCTCATATCATACTGCTTGTGTTCAGCTAATATTTATTTTCCTTAATAATGGTTCCAAAGCACAAAGACAGTGAGACAAAGGAATAAAACATGGAGGGACGGATTAACTATGGTACTTCAAATCACATAAGGATAATCATCTTATTCATGGGATTTAGTGTTCAATACTATCTAGGGTTTCAGGCTTCCACAGAGTTCTTGGAATGTACCTCCCCCATATATAAGTGAGTATTAATGTAGTTTTTAAAAATTTCCTGGCCTGATAATTGCAATATTCCTGTTATGTCTGATTCTGGTTTTGATGTTTTGTCTGTCTTTTAAGACTTTGATTTTTCTTTTTAATAGTCATAATTATTGTGATAACTGGACATGGTATACTGTATAAAATAGAAACACCATACATAGGCCTTTAGTAATATTTTGGTAAATGGTAATATTAGAGGAAGGGAAGTATTCTGTGGTTTTGTCATTAGGCATGCGTCTTTTAGTCAACCTGTACTTCTAGATTATGAACTTGTGTTTCTCAGCCCTGCCCACCTGAGGTGTGAAAGAAGCACTTGAACTGAGTATTTTTCCATCTCTTAGCTCAAATTTTGATAAAACTTCAGGAGATTAAGCTCTGGATAAATAGTTTCTCCTAAAGACAAACTTCATTAATGCTCAGATATGTTTCAAAATGTTTGCTTTCACTTTCCCTGCCTAAACATGGTAAAATTTTTTCAATATTCAATGTTAGAACCTGGTAGTTTCTACAAGTAAAACTCGCAAAACTGTGTGTGATCTATTATAATTGGGTCCTGTAGAGATTTTAATTCTCCTTTCCTTTCTAAGCCTCCAGCAACTCATTAGTAACAGTTCCGATTTCCTTACTTTGGCACTGCGTGGTATAGAAATTTTTATATGTGAAGTTTTTCACTGGTAAATTGTAAACTATTATATCAATTTTTCTTCATCTTCAATTTGAGGGTAGTGATTTGCTGTGTGACTTTAATTTTCCTGTGTTTCCTAATATGAATGCTTTGAAGTTTTTTGAGATTTGTTTTTTAGTAAACTATTGCTCATTATTTATTCATGGTAAACTATTGTAGTATAGTTTACTATGAAAAATATTTCATGGTAACTTTGAAATGAAAAGAACGTTGATTCTAATATTGTTGAGTGCAATGCTTTATTAACGTTACTCCAACGTGGAGTTGAAATAATGTATATACTTAGTGATTTTCAATCTAGTTGCCTAGACCTCTAATTTGGAGGTATATGTGGAAATATATGATTAAACATTCTGTTTTTAAAAAATTCTCCTAGAAGCTCTTATCAGTTTCAGATAAGGTATTCCAAAACAGTACCATGTGCATAAGATTTTTTGATTGGATTTTCTCTATCAGTGGATCCTTTCATTATGAAAAATCCTCTTTATCCTTTGTAATTTCCTTTAGAATTTTGTTCTGTTACTCATATAGCCAACTCTGCTTTACGTTGGTATTTGGTGTATTTCTCTGTAGTTAAATTTATAGTAATATATAAACTAGGATACAGTCATTGATGCATAATTGAATCTTACTTTTTATTTTGGTTTAACAAGCTCTGCCTTTTGAATCAGAATGTTTAGATACTTGCATTTAATGTGGTTATGCATGTTCTTGGGTTAAATTTATGTTTTTATTGTTTTAAATTGTGTTTTCTTTTTCTCTTGTGTGTTTAATTTTCTCTTTCAGCGCCTGCTTTTCACAAATTACACATTTTTGGTGCTTGCATCTTATTTATCTGTTATTGGCTATAAATATTTGTGTTACAATAGCAGTTATTTAATATTGATAGTATACATATTCAGTTCATCAATATGTCCAACTGATAACAATTCATGTATTTTGTCAAGCAGGCGCTTACACCACTGAGCTAAATCCCCAGCCCTTAATTCATGTATATTGTAAGAAACTCACAACAGTATGTTTTAATTTTGCCCTTTACAGCTTTCGTGCTATTTTTGTCATACCTCTTACATCTTTGTATTACAAACTAACAATGTACTGATATGATATATTTTGTTTTAAAGAATTATTTTTTAAAAAGTGTAATAAGAAAACATTTTTATGTATTTCGCTATATATTCATAATTTTAGTGTTTAGAACCAAATTTTTATGTATTTTTTTCATTCTGAAGGATTTACTATTACATGTTGGCAGATTAAGTCTTTGTTGTTGGATTATTTCTGTATTCATATATCTGATAAAATCTTTTCAAAAAACTTAGAAACATGTTCTTTCAGGGTATAAAATTCTAGGTTGAAGCTTTTTCATTATTTTAAAGATGTAAATCCATTTGCTTTCCATTTGCTTTTCTCTTTTTATTGTACATGTCTGCAGTACATAATGATTACATTAATTTGGGGAGTTGATAAATGCATATAACACATCTGAATACTTTTTACACTTCTTCCCCTTACCTTGCCTTCCTCCTGCCAAACTTCATAATTAGAAATAATTTTTATTTTCAGAGACCATTATTCATGGTATTTGAGTGCAGAAGACTGACTTTGCATATCATAGAAAAAGTAGTTAAAATATACAATATGAGAAGTAAGTAATGCCAGCATTAGGTTGATTCAGACAAAACTGTTGTATTATACTCAGGCACAGTTGAATACTGGTAATAAATGTGGCATCCTAGTTGATTGTAGCATTGGGGAGGTCAGAATGGTTCTCAGATGAGGCAGTAATTTTTAAAATTTATTGTTTATTAGTACATGTGTAGTACGTCATGTTTCCACTCCTCGTGGTAAATTGGTACATGTACATAACACATCTTAATTATTTTTTCATCACCTTTACCTTCCCTTCCTTTCCCCTCTATCCATCTCTTTTTTTTATTTAAGAGGAAAAAGAGAAAAACACAAAACAAAACAAAGCAGTGTAAGGTTACATATAATACAGAACTACAAAAAAAAAATAACAGTAAGAAATCACCTGTTAATAGATTACATATTATCATCTTGGAAATAGTTGCTCAAATCACAGTATCAAAGAATACAAAGTAGACATTCAAACAGAGAGACTACAAACAGCTGTGCTCAATGATCCAAAAACATTAATATAGTCAGCTATTCAACACCCCTATACACATTTGCTGTTATATCAGTTAGAGCTCTTTTTTTTTCCCTTCCTCTCTTTTTACAACAAAATTTACACATTTTAGATTTTATTACTCCTTAGTTCTTGTTACTTTTTTTGGGGGGGAGAATAAAGTCAAATATGGCAGAACAAAGCTGTCAGTCAAAACCAAGGATAGACATAGCACATGATGTAGAACAGAGTACACGGTTATTAACAATAGTTATCAACGTTCTCTTGTTTCCTTAAAAAGATTTGTCTATCTCATTAGATATTATAAAGTTGGACAAAACAGTAGAGAACAAGACCAATAAAACTTAGACATTGTAAACATTACAGGACTTCCAAAGGAGACAATAGTCAAACCTGAATAGGCATCTTAGTGAATCTTATTGCCTTCAAAGTAGTTGCCTATACCCTCAGACTTGATACTATCGCACAGAATGGAACAGAGTCTAATCAGTCAAAACAAGATAGTGGGAGTATTACAGGACTTCAAAACAAGTTAATAGGAAATCGAAAAGAGTTACTATTATATATCCTAATTTTTAAAATTTTTCCCTTAATTAAAATAAACATAAGAAATAACTAAATAATTTTTTTAAAGAATAATAGTTACCATAGTGTCTGTCTTTTTCCTTGAGATATTTGGATAAAACTTCATATACTATAGCTTCAAATATTTCCATATCAAGAAGCCCAGAATAAAGCCTTTCTAATTAATAAGTGAAAGTTTTATAAGGCTTCAAGGCCACATAATGGGGAATCATGATTGCCACATATTTTCATATATTTGAATCATTACTTACATTAGGGAAACTATTCGGTATTCACACATGCGAGATTGATTTATTTCACTTATGAGTATGATCTCAAGCTGCGCCCATTTATTGATAAATATCTCAATGTGATCCTTCTTTATAGCTGAATAATACTCCATTGTATAGAAATACCACAACTTTTTTATCCATTCCTCAGTTGATGGACGCTTGGGTTGTTTCCAAGATCTGGCGATTACAAATTGTGCTGCTATAAACATAGGTGCACATATATCACTGTGGTATGATGCTTTCAGTTCTTCTGGGAATATGCCTAGAAGTGGAATAGCTGGAATAAATGGGATTTCCAGTCCCAACTTTTTGAGAAACCTCAGACAGACCTCCACAAAGGCTGTACCAGTCTACACTCCCACCAACAGTGCAGGAGAGTTCCTTTTTCCCCACAGCCTCTCCAGCATTTGTTGTTGTTGGTTTTCTTGATCCTGGCCATTCTTTCAGGAGTGAGATGGTATCTCAGTGTGCTTTTAATTTGCATTTCTCTGATGACCAATGATGATGAGCATGTTTTCATATATTTATTTGCCATTTGCATTTCTTCATCTGAGAATTGCGTATTCATCTCAGATGCCCATTTTTGGATTGGATCTTTGAATTTTGGAGGTCTGAGTTTTTTTAATTCTTTATATGTTTTAGACAAGAGTCCCTTGTCTGAGAGAGAGTTCACTAAAATCTTTTCCCAGTTTGTGGGTTTTCTTTTCACTATGCTGGAGATTTCTTTTGACATGCAGAAACTTTTTAATAAGAAGTGGTCCCAGTTATTGATTCTGGGAAGTACTTCCCGTGCGGTTTGAGTCCTGTTCACGAATTCTCTACCTACTCCTATGTCTCCAAGGTTTCTACCCACTTTGTCTTCCAGTAGATTTAGTGTTTCTGTTTTAATATTCAGATCTTTGACCCATTTAGATTTTAATTTAGTACATGGTGATAGACATGGGTCTAGCTTTAGTTTTCGGCAAATGGAGAGCCAGTTTTTCCAGCACCATTTATTAAAGAGACTGTCGTTCTTCCAGTGAACCTGCTTGGCTCCTTTATCAAAGATAAGGTGGTTGAGTGTGTTTGTAGTTGTGGTTGTATCTTCTAATCTATTCCATTGATCTTCGCCTCTGTTTTAATTCCAATACCATGTTGATTTTACTACTGTTGCTTTGTAGTATAAATTCAAGTCAGGGATTGTGATGCCTCCTGCTTTGCCTTTGCTGCTTAGAATTGCCTTTGCGATTCTAGGTCTCTTCTGGTTCCAGATGAAATTTAGGAGTGATTTCTCTAGATCAATAAGGTATGTTGATGGTATTTCTATTGGGATTGCATTGAATCTGTATAAGAGTTTTGGGAGAATGGCCATCTTCACAATGTTTGTTCTTCCTATCCATGAGCAAGGGATGTCTTTCAATTTTCTGAGATCATCTTCAATTTCCTTTTTCAGTGTATTATAGTTTTCCTTGTATAGGTCTTTCACTTCTTTCGTAAGAGTAATTCCTAAATATTTCATTTTTTTGCTTGCTAATGTGAATAATCCAGTTTCTCTTATTTCCCTCTCTGTGATTTTGTTGTTTGAGTATAGGAATGCTATTGATTTCTGAGTATTGATTTTGTATCCAGCCACATTACTGAATTTATTTATTGTATCTAAGAGTCTTTCAATGGAGCTTAGGGGGTCTTCTATGTAGAGTATCATGTCGTCTGCAAACAATGACATCTTAACTTCTTCTTTTCCTATCTTTACCCCTTTTATTTCTCTTTCTTGCCTAATTGCTCTGGCTAGTACTTCCAGTACTATATTAAATAGGAGTGGTGATAAAGGACATCCTTGTCTTGTGCCTGATTTTAAAGTAAAGGCTTTCAATTTTTGGCCATTTAGTATGATGCTGGCTGTTGGTTTGTCATAAATGGCCTTTATTATATTGAGGTAAAGACCATCTATTCCAATTTTCTGTAGAGTTTTTATCATGAATAAATGTTGGACCTTATCGAAGGCTTTTTCTGCATCTATAGAAATGATCATGTGATTCTTATTTTTGGCTTTATTTATATGGTGGATTACATTTATTGATTTGCGTATGTTGAACCATCCTTGCATTCCTGGGATGAATCCCACTTGGTCATGGTGTATAATCTTCTTGATGATTTGCTGGATCCTATTTGCCAATATTTTATTGAGGATTTTTGCATCTGTGTTTATTAGGGAGATCGGTCTATAGTTCTCTTTTTTAGTTGGGTCTTTCTCAGGTTTTGGTACTAGAGTAATATTTGCTTCCAGGAATGACTTAGGAAGGATTGCTTCCCTTTCAATTTCATTGAATAGTTTGAGGAGTGTCGGCATTAGGTCTTCTTTGTATTTCTTGTAGAATTCTGCAGTGAATCCATCTGGGCCTGGGCTCTTCTTGGTGGGTAAGGACTTAATTACATTTTCAATTTCAGTAACAGAGATTGGGTTATTCAACAGTTTTACATCCTCTTGATCTAGCTTTGGCACTTCATATGCTTCTAAGAATCTGTCTATTTCTTCTGTGTTATCAAACTTTTGAGAGTAGAGGTTTTCGAAATAGGTGTTGATGATCTTCTGCATTTCTATTGGGTCTGTAGTGATTTCTCCTTTTTCATTTCTTATTGCATGAATTTGAGCTTTTTCTTCCCTTTTTTTAATAAGGTTGGCTAGGGGCTTATCGATTTTATTTATGCTTTCAAAGAACCAACTCTTTGATTTGTTGATTATTTGGATTGTTTTCTTAGTCTCTATTGCATTGATTTCTGCTCTGATTTTTATAATTTCCTCTCTTCTTTTGGCTTTGGGCTTGACTTGCTCTTCTTTTTCTAGCTGTTTGAGGTGTAGCATCAAGTTATTTATTTGTATTCGTTCTGTTTTCCTGATGTGGGAACTCAGTGCAATAAATTTTCCTCTCAGGACGGCTTTCATTGCATCCCACAGATTCCGGTAAGTTGTATCTGTATTTTCATTTTCTTTTAGGTATTGTTTGATTTCTTCTTTAATTTCTTCTGTGACCCACTGATTACTCAAGAGTGTGTTATTCAGTTTCCATGTGTTTGTGGGATTTTTGCAGTATCTTTTATCATTAATTTCTAATTTCAGAGCGCTATGATCCGATAACATGCAAGGGATGATTTCAGCTCTTTTGCACTTGTTTAAATATGTTCTGTGAGCTAATATATGGTCTATTTTAGAAAATGATCCATGTACTGCTGAGAAGAATGTGTATTCTGATGTTCTTGGGTGGAACATCCTGTATATGTCTATCAAACCCATTTGTTCACAGGTATGATTCAGTTCTGTTATTTCTTTGCTCATTTTCTGTCTGGTTGATCTGTCCCTTGGTGTCAATGGCGTATTAAGGTCTCCTGTTACAATTGTGTTACTGATAATTTGAGTTTTCATTTCTGTTAATAATTGTTTTATATAACTTGGTGCTCTGGAGTTTGGTGCGTATATATTTAAGATAGTTATCTCTTCCTCTTGGAGTTTTCCCCTTACGAGTATGTAGTGACCTTCTTTGTCCTTTATGGTCATTGTTGGTTTAAAGTTCACGTTGTCTGCAAACAGAATGGCTACTCCTGCCTTTTTTTGGATTCCTGCTGCATGAAGAATTGTTTTCCATCCTTTGACTTTCAGTCTGTGAGTATCCTTCTGGGTTAGATGGGTTTCCTGTAAACAGCATATGGTTGGATTTTGTTTCTTGATCCATTCTGCTAGTCTGTTTCTTTTGATTGGTGCATTGAGACTATTTACATTAATGGTTATTACTGTTAAATGCTGGTTAATTGTAGGAATGTTATCTCTCTGCTGTTGCATCTTTATCTTTCTGTTCTGTTTAATTATTTGCTTTGCTTAGTGGTTTTTTCCTTTGTGTATCTAAACTGTCTTTCAATATTTTTTGCAGGGTCGGTTTGGTGTTCATGAAGTTCTTCAGCTGTTCTTTGTCATGGAAGTATTGTATTGCACCATCTATTTTGAATGATAGTTTTGCAGGATATATCAGTCTTGGTTGGAAATCATTTTGCTTTAGGATCTGGAATATTTCACTCCATGCTCTTCTTGACTTTATCGTTTGTGCTGAGGAGTCTGCTGTGATTCTGATAGGTTTTCCTTTATAAGTGATCTGTCTTTTCTCTCTGACAGCTTTTAATAATCTATTCTTATGTTGGATTTCTGGGATGGTGATTATTATATGTCTGGGTGTAGTTTTATTTTGGTTATGAGTGTTTGGAGTTCTATATGCTTCACTGATCTTGATGTCAGTTTCTGATCTCATGCTTGGGAAATTTTCAGCTATTACTTCTCTAAATATCCTCTTGACATCCTTTATGTTGTCTCCCTCTCTTTCATTAATCCCTATCATTCTTATGTTATTCTTCTTTGCATCGTCTTGCAGTTGTTGAATTGTTGTTTCCTGATTCCTTGTTATTTTCAAAAGATCTTTCCTTTCCTGTTCACTAGCTGCAATCATGTCTTCAAGGTCTGAAATTCTATCTTCACTTTCATTCAGGTGGTTTTTACACCTTTCAGTGGAGTTTTTTATTTCCTGTATATCTCTGTGCATCTGCATTATGTATTCTGTTTGTTTCTTATATTGCTCGTCTAGGGATTCTATCTTTTTGTTTAGTTCCTCCAATTTTTTATCTGTGTTTTCTTTAGATATATTTAGAATCTCTTTCATTTCTTTTATCATTTCTTCTTTTATCTGGGAGATTATTTCGAGTTTGAATTTCTTTAAAGCTTCCTGGAGTTGTTTGTCAACTTCAGTAGCTATTATGTCCGATATATGAGGTGGATGGGATATATTTTCTTCTATATACATTGCTCCTAGGGATTCCTGAAATGGGCTGGAGGTTTGAGGTTGTAATTTGGTCTTTCGTTTTGTCATTTTCTATATTTCTGTGTTTCAAGTGTTATTTGAAAGCTTCCTCAGGATCTGTTGAAAATCCCCTTCTATGTTTGGAGCTACTGAGACTCTGACACCGCACTACCCCAAACCATTGGGCCTACAGAACCAGTGGCTCTCCTCTGCCTGCTCAGAACTCCGCAGTTCCAGACAAGCTGGGCCTCAGGGACACTGTGCGCCCACCTGCCCCTTGGAAGATCCACAGCTCTTCAATCGCAGCCGGGTTAGTGTGCTCACCACAGGTCCCAGTGCCTCAGGAGCCTGTGATCCCTCCCTGCTTGCAGAGATATCCACAGTCCTCTAGGCAAAGGAAGGGACTTCTGCAGGCACTCCAGATCCGCCCAGCTCCTCCTCTGCAGGCAGATGGCTAGGCACGGCTGGGCTCAGGGGTTAGTGTAGGCCCGCCCATCCGTCAGGAGCTCAGCAGACTTCCAAGTGTAGCCGGGAGGGATGGGGAGACGGCTGTAGTGGCCTCTAACCCACTGCTCCACTTCACTGCACCCAGAAGCCTGGGGGGTCCGGAACAGTCTGAGATTTGGGCAGACTGTGCTGGGCACTCACCACAGGCTGAGGTGCCTCAGGAACCTGCGATCCCTCCCTGCTTGCAGAAGTATTCAGTCCTTCACACAAAGGAAGGGGCTTCTGCAGGCACTCCGGATCTGCCCAGTTCCTCATCAGCACACAGATGGCTAGGCGCGGCTGGGCTTGGGGGTTAGTGGCCCGCCCATCCTATCCATCTCTTGATTCTTCTTTTTGCACATCTTTGTGGTATGTAGTATTTACATTTGTTGTGTGGAGTTGTTGCATGTACACATCTCATTTCCTTTTAACATCCACTGTCTCAACCATACCTTCTCCTCCATCCATTTTGTGATCTCCTCCCTCTTTAAAAAATACCTTCCAGTTATCTATAATTTATTTTGCACTTTATTTTTACTGTGGTCTTCTGATATAAGAGAAAATGAGAAATTTTTCTTTGGTCCGTCTTGTTTTGTTTTTTGTTCTTTGGCCTTTTTTTCAATCTTTTTTCTTTTCCTCTTCAAAGAAAAAGTTAAAAAAAACTGTAGAAGTAATGGAAACTAAAATGCGTGATGGTTAGTGTAAAAAAGAGAGGAAGGAAAGTGATCTAAAGGATATAACTGCATGTTTATTTAAATGTGTAAGATAGAGAACCATATTGCTGAGTTTTTCTTGGATCATTGAACAGAACTGACTGCAATCTCAATGTATTAATCTCCACTTTGTATGCTTTAATTTTGTAATCTGGACAGCTTTTTGTAAGATGTCAATGTGTGTTCTATTAACTGGTGAACTCTTACTGTATGTTTTTTCTCTTGAAATTCTGTGTTGCTTCTAGCCTTTTACTGTCTTGCTTCGTTTAGTTTTGTTTTTCTCTTTAAATAAAAAAAAGAGAAAAGGTGATATTTATTTGTGTGTCTGATTTATTTTATTTACTATTATGGTATTAAGATACATTCATTTTCCCACATTATCTTTCAGTATGACACAATAGTACTTTATTGTGTGTATGTGCCACATTTTCTTCTTTTTTAAATTTTATTTAAAAGGAAAAAGAGAAAAAACAAAACAAAACAAAGCAGTGTAAGGATACAAGTAATACAGAACTACAAAAAAAAAAAAAAAACGGTAAGAAATCACCAGTTAATAGATTACATATTATCATCTTAGAGATACTTGCTCAAGTCACAGTATCAAAGCATACAAAGTGAACATTCAAACAGAGAGACTGCAAACAGTTGTGTTCAATGATCCAACCAAAAACATTAATATGGTCAGCTATTTAACACCCCTAAACACACTTGCTGTTGTATCTTTTAGAGCACTTTTTTTCCTTCTCTTTTTTACAACAAAATTTACACGTTTTGTGCTTTATTACTCCTTAGTTCTTATTACTTTTTTGAGGGGGAGAGAATAAAGTCAAATATGGCAAAACGAAGCTGTCAGTCCAAACCAAGGATAGACATAGCACATGATGTAAAAACAGAGTACAAGATTATCAACAGTGGTTACCAAAATGTCTCGTTTCCTTAAAAAGAATTGTCTATCTCATTAGGTATTATAAAGTTGAACAAAACATAGAGAACAAGACCAATAAAACTTAAGCATTGTAAACATTACAGTACTTCTAAAGGAGACAATAGTCAAACCAGAATGGGCATCTTAATGAATCTTATTGCCTTTAAAATAGTTGCCTGTACCCTTGAACTTGATACTATCATACAGAATGGAACAGAGTCTAATCAGTCAAAACAAGATAGTGGGGGTATTACAGGACTTCAAAACAAGTTAATAGGAAATCAAAAAGTTACTATTATATATCCTGCTAATTTTAAAAATTTTTCCCCTTAATTAAAAAAGCCATAAAAATAACTAAATAATTTTTTTAATGAATAAGGGAGAGATTGAGATAAAAGAGGACATAACAATATAACAATACAGGTCAAAGCATGACTGTTTCAACAACCTAGTGCTTCACCACCAAACAACCTGACTTAATAGTAGTTACCATAGTGTCTGTCTTTTTCCTTGAAATTTTTGAATAAAGCTTCATATACTATAGCTTCAAATATTTCCATATTAAGAAGCCCAGAATAAAGCCTTTCCAATTAATAAGTGAAAACTTTATAAGGCTTCAAGGCCACATAATGGGAAATCATGATTACCCCATATTTTTATATATTTGAGTGATCATTTACATTAGGGAAACTATTCGGTATTCACCATGCGAGATTGATTTATTTCACTTATGAGTATGGTCTCAAGCTGTGCCCATTTATTGATAAATATCTCAATGTGATCCTTCTTTATGGCTGAGTAATACTCCAATGTATAGAAATACCACCACTTTTTTATCCATTCCTCAGATGATGGACACTTGGGTTGTTTCCAAGATCTGGCGATTACAAATTGTGCTGCTATAAACATAGGTGCACATATATCACTGTGGTATGATGCTTTCAGTTCTTCTGGGAATATGCCTAGAAGTGGAATAGCTGGAATAAATGGGACTTCCAATCCCAGCTTTTTCAGAAATCTCCAGACTGACCTCCACAAAGGTTGTACCAGTCTACACTCCTACCAACAGTGTAGGAGAGTTCCTTTTTCCCCACAGCCTCTCCAGCTTTTGTTGTTGTTGGTTTTCTTGATCCTGGCCATTCTTTCAGGAGTGAGATGGTATCTCAGTGTGGTTTTAATTTGCATTTCTCTAATGACCAATGATGATGAACATTTTTTCATGTATTTATTTGCCATTTGTATTTCTTCATCTGAGAAGTGCATATTCATCTCAGATGCCCATTTTTGGATTGGATCTTTGAATATTGGGGGGTCTGAGTTTTTTAATTCTTTATATGTTTTAGACAAGAGTCCCTTGTCTGAGAGACAGTTCCCAGGCCTAGATGGATTCACTGCAGAATTCTACAAGAAATACAAAGAAGACCTAATGCCGACACTCCTCAAACTATTCAATGAAATTGAAAGGGAAGCAATCCTTCCTAAGTCATTCCTGGAAGCAAATATTACTCTAGTACCAAAACCTGAGAAAGACCCAACTAAAAAAGAGAACTATAGACCAATCTCCCTAATGAACACAGATGCAAAAATCCTCAATAAAATATTGGCAAATTGGATGCAGCAAATCATCAAGAAGATTTTACATCATGACCAAGTGGGATTCATCCCAGGAATGCAAGGATGGTTCACCATATGTAAATCAATAAATGTAATCCACCATATCAATAAAGCCAAAAGTAAGAATCAAATAATCATTTCTATAGATGCAAAAAAAAGCCTTCGATAAGGTTCAACATTCATTCATGATAAGAACTTTACAGAAAATTGGAATAGATGGTCTTTACCTCAATATAATAAAGGCCATTCATGACAAACCAACAGCCAGCATCATACTAAATGGCCAAAAATTGAAAGCCTTTACTTTAAAATCAGGCACAAGACAAGGATGTCCTTTATCACCAGTCCTATTTAGTATAGTGCTGGAAGTACTAGCCAGGGCAATTAGGCAAGAAAGAGAAATAAAAGGGGTAAAGATAGGAAAAGAAGAAGTTAAATTATCATTGTTTGCAGATGACATGATACTCTACATAGAAGACCCCCTAAACTCCATTAAAAGACTCTTAGGTTCAATAAATAAATTCAGTAATGTAGCTGGATACAAAATCGATACTCAGAAATCAATAGCATTCCTATACTCAAACAACAAAATCACAGAGAGGAAATAAGAGAAACCACACTCTTCACATTAGCAAGCAAAAAAATGAAATGTTTAGGAATTACTCTTATGAAAGAAGTGAAAGACCTATACAAGGAAAATTATAATACACTGAAAAAAAATTGAAGATGATCTCAAAAAATGGAAAAACATCCCTTGCTCATGGATAGGAAGAACAAACATTGTGAAGATGGCCATTCTCCCAAAACTGTTATACAGATTCAATGCAATTCCAATAAAAATACCATCAACATACCTTATAGATCTAGAGAAATCACTCCTAAAATTCATCTGGAACCAGAAGAGACCTAGAATAGCAAAGGCAATTCTAAGCAGCAAAGGCAAGGCAGGAGGCATTACAATCCCTGACTTGAATTTATACTACAAAGCAACAGTAGTAAAATCAAAATGGTATTGGAATCAAAACAGAGCTGAAGATCAATGGAAGAGATTAGAAGATACAACCACAACTACAAACACACTCAACCACCTTATCTTTGATAAAGGAGCCAAGCAGGTTCACTGGAAGAACGACAGTCTCTTTAATAAATGGTGCTGGAAAAACTGGCTCTCCATTTGCCAAAAACTAAAGCTAGACCCATGTCTATCACCATGTACTAAATTAAAATCTAAATGGGTCAAAGATTTGAATATTAAAACAGAAACACTAAATCTATTGGAAGACAAATTGGGTAGAAACCTTGAAGACGTAGGAGTAGGTAGAGAATTCATGAACAGGACTCAAACAGCCTGGGAAATACTTCCCAGAATCAATAACTGGGGCCACTTCTTATTAAAAAGTTTCTGCATGTCAAAAGAAATCTCCAGCATAGTGAAAAGAAAACCCACAAACTGGGAAAAGATTTTTGTGCCACATTTTCTTCATCCAATCTGTTTTTGTACATACAGGCCATATCAAATATTTGACTATTATGAGTTGTGCTTCTAAAAAAATGGGAATATATGTATTACTGTAATATGATGTCTTTAACTTGAGAAGATATCTAGAAAGAAAATAGCTAGTCAAATGCAATTTCTAGTTTTTAAGGAATCTCCATACTGATTTCCATAGTGGTTGCATTAGTTTACATTCCAAACAACAGTATAGAAGTGTTCCTTTTTCATGCAGCCTCTTCAGCATCTTTTTGATGCTGATAATGTTTTGATCATGTTCATTCTTTCTCAGATAAAATGAAATGCCATTGTTTTAATTTGCATTACTTTAATGACCAGTGATGCTGAGTATTTCTACAAATATTTTTTTCCCATTTGTACTTCCTCTTCTGTGAAGTATCCATTTCTTTCCCTTGCCCATGCTTTGATTCAGTCTTTCATTTTTTGGTGTCTAATATTTTTTGTTCTTTATATGTTATAGATATGTACCCTCTGTCTGAGGAATTCCTGGAAATTTTTTCCCTATTCTGTAGACTGCATTATTCTGTTGGTTATTTTGTTGTGCAGAAGCTTTTTATTTAAGAATGATACCCTCTGTTTATTCTCAGAACTATTTCCTGTACAACTATCATTCTGATCAGTCTTTGCCTATGTTTATGACTTCAAGAATTTTGTCTATTTTCCTTTCCAAAAAGGTAAATGTTTTTGGCTTAATAGTTTTTGATCTTGTTTTATTTTAGTTTACTATATGGTGAGAGACGTGAATGTAGATTCAATCTTCAACATGCAGATATCCATTTTTCTCACCTTTTATTAAAGATACTTTCTTCCAGTGTATTTATGGTCCCCATCATCTAAGATGGAATAGGTGAATGTATTGGAGTTGTTTCTATATTTTCTATTCTGTTCCATTGATCCTCAAATCTGCTTTTGTGCCAGTACCAGTTTGTCTTGAATTGTTTCCACCAAGCAATTGGTTGTCATTCTTATATTTGTTGTTGTATACACGGTGTCTCATTTTTCTCTGGTTCCTTTTTTTGTTGTTGTTTTTATTAGTATATTTTAAATACACAAGATGATCCCTTCACCACAGGAAATTTGCACCTGTGCATCATATATTCTGATTCTTTTTTCTCCAACCCCTCCTCTCACTTTAACTCTGCTTTACCCCTTAGTTATAAGAGCTTTGTTTCCATGTTTTCCTTCTATTCTTTTTCTTTATCTTTTTTCTCTCCACTTTCTTTTTTCCTTCCCATTTGAACATTTTCTTCTCATTTTCCTTTGTCTAGTATACATTTTATTTATATTTATTTACACTTTTGGTTTCTCACACCAGTAAAACAATAGGATATTATAACAATACAGAAGATATCCAGAAGGGAAATGGTCAAATGGGAACTCTAACCTAGTTTTTTGAGATCTCTGCACACTGATTTCTACAATGGTTGCTTTAGTCTACACTCCCACCAACAATGGAGAAGGGTTCCCTATTCTGCACAGCCTGACAAGTATTTATTATTGATTTATTTATTGATGATAGCATTCTTTGTGGAGATGGAATATAAGCATTGTTTTAATTTGTATCTCTCAGCTGGCAGGGATGTTGAATATTTTTTTCATGTATTTATTTGTCATTTTTATTTCTTCATCTAGGGAGTGTGTATCACAGATGCCCACTTTTAGATTGGGCCAATACATTTGAGGGAGATCTGACTTTTTCACTTCTTTCTATGTTTTATATGTTAGTTCTTTGTTCTAGGTACAACTGGATAAAATTTTTACTTACTCTGTGGGTTGACTTTGCATTCTGTTGGTGATTTGTTTTGCTGCACAAAAGCTTTTCAATAGGATGAGATCTCATAGACATAATACATGGACTGATTCTTTGTATTATTTCCCATGTGATTAGAGTTTTGTTTATGAAACAAACATAACACAAACAAAGCTGTGTGTTTTCAGCTGTTCTACGTATATTGGCTTCCAGCAGATTTAGTCTTTCCATTTTAATATTTAGATCTTTGACGCATTTCTATCATAATTTAGTGCATGATGAGACTAATTTTAGTTTTAGGCATATGGAAAACCTTTTTTTTTTTTCACGTCAGATGGGTAATGTGCCAATGACGTAACAAGGTTCAAAAGGAGGCACATGTCATGCATGCAGCATGAACATCCAGTCATTACGCTTATGAACCTGAGGATCTGGAAAACCATTTTTTTTCAGTGTAATTTATTTATGAGACTTTCTTTCAGTGAGGCTGTTTAGCTCCTTTGTCTAAGTCAAAGTGGCTGAGTGGTATCATGCTGCAGTGATACATGCACAGTTGTGTTTATAGTAGCACAGTTTGTAGTAGCTAACTCTTTGATAAAACTCAAATGACCATCAACCAAAAAAATGGACTAAAAAAGATGTGGGTTTTTTTATACATTGGGGTACTACTCAGCCATAAAGAAAGAAACTTGAGACATCTCTAAGGAAATGGATGTTCTTCAGACTATACTCTTGAGTGAAATAAACAGGATACACATGTGTAATATTACATTGTCTCCATGATGTGAGCAGAATACACAGAGTAAATAAGGATCAAAATGTTTAATAGATATGATAAAATAGGAAAAATGTTCAAAAGGAAAGAGAAGCTAGGAAAAAGGCAGAGGGAGAGGAAGGAAGGGAAAGGGAAAAAATGATAAAAGAATAAAATGGAAACAAAGCTTTGTTAATAAGGCGGGAAAGGAGTTAAAGGGAGAGGAGGAAATAGAAGAATCATGATATATCATATAGAGATACAAATGACCTATGATTAATATGATCATTATATATATATCTAAATTGTACCAAAAAACTTTAATTAGAAAAAAAGCAATACTGAGATTTCATCTAACTCCAGAAAAAGTGGCCAAGATTGAGAAATCAATAACAAATGCTGGAGGCATTGTGTGAAAAAAGAATCCTTTTCCACTGTTGGTGAGAGTGTTGACTGGTGCAAACATTATGAAAATCAGTGTAGAGATCCCTCAAAAAACTGAAAATAAAGATTCTATTTGACTCAGCTATTCAACTTCTAGGTATCTTCCCGAAAAAATTAAAAGCCTCATACGGCAGCAATATAGACACACCAATGTTTATAGCACCACAATTTGTAATAGCTAAATCTTGGAACAGCCCAAATATATATCACCAGATAAATGGATAAAGAGATGTGATAATTTTATACAGTAGAGTACTGCTGTGCAATAAGGAAGATAAATTTGAGGTGTTTATAGGCGATTGGATACACCTTGAGGCCGTATTCTTAAGTGAAATAAATCAAGTACACATGTTTAAGTATCTCAGGTTATGTTTAGAATATTTTATTTGTCATCATTTTTGATAATTTGTGTTTGAAGTTTCTTGAATCTAGATTTAGGATTTATTTTATGAAATCTGTATATTTTAACAATTACTTTTGAAAGTATTCCTTTATTCTTATAATATGTCTGTCTTGGATTCTATTTATCTCTGTATTAGACTACTTGTAGTTGTTTTGTATTTCACCAATGGGATAACTTCACATTTTATTACTTGTTTCTATTGTCTCTTCTATCTTTAATTTGAATGATTTACCTTACTATTTCTTTAAGGTCTATAATATTTTCAACAGTAGTGTATATCTGCCTTTAATCCCATCCAACATGTTTTTCATCTTAGACATTATGACCTTTCATCTCTTGCAATCTTCTTTACTTTTAACCTCCATAATCCTCTTAGTATGTGCAATCTTTCCATTAGTTTTTTAGAATATAGATTGGTGAAGTTATTTTTTTTCAATACCTTATTTATTGGTTTGATTATCTAAATCATTTACAAGAGAGTCTTGACCATTTTTTTAATTTTAAAGAGGAAAAATAAAACAAAATTTAAAACATAATAATAGGAGGGCAATAATTGTTAATATACTGCATATTATCCTCTTTAAATTAGTGACTCATAGTACAAGATGTAGGCATTTATCTAGGGATCACTAGTGCACCACACAGCAGCCCCAACCAGCCTTGGAGCATTGGTGTGCTGCATGGACCCTAGGTAAAAACCCCTCCCACTGACTCCAACCAGCATTGGTACTTTGCATTGGGCTTGGTAAGGTCCCAGCCAGGAACTCCAATCAGCCAGGGAGTTTGGTATGCCATATGGGGCCCACTTAAAGTCAGCCCAGAGCTGTGGAACATTAGTGTGCCACACAGTACCTGATGAAGCCCTGCCAAGTGACAGTCTTGGAGTATTGGTGTAGTGGGCAAGGCCAAAGTAAAGTGTTGCTCAGTGACTGCAATTAGCCAGGGGTCATTGGTGCACTGTATAGAGCCTGCTGAGGATCTGTTCAATTAATCAGGGAGCCTTGGTGCACTGTGCAGGCCCTGGGAAAAGCTTCCCTAATGTCCCTAACTGAGCTGGGGAGACACCTTCCAGAATGGAAACCATCATCAACTCAGGAAGCAACTGGGATTTTGCATTCAGCTACCCTGGCAGAATATAGGAAAATGACTAAACGAAGAGCAAAATGCAATCTCAAACTTCCATCCAGTCTAAACAAGTCCAGCAGACATGGACATAGAAGAAAGTGTAAGTCACACAGCTGAAATTTCTGAAATGATAGCAACTAAAGTAAAGAAACATTTCCATGAAGCAGTAAGGATATCAGATCAGAAAAAAATCTCCCAATTAAAACAAGAAATGATAAATATAATGGAAGAACTGCTGAACACATCTGAAGATGACATAGTTAAAAAATAGAGGAGCATTGGAAAAATGATGGAAATCTTCAAAGAATAAGATGGGAAAGACCTAGAATGCATGAAACAGATTGAAAGAGATATTCAGGAAATCAAAAATTCCGTCAAGAGCTGGCAAACCTGCTTGAATAAATGTGAAGATAGATTTTTCAGAACTTGAAGACAGATTGAAGCTAGTGACTAGGAAAGATCTTTTTAAAATAACAAGGAATCAGGAATTATTAGTTCGATAGTTGCAAGACAATGCAAAATAAATATATATAACCAAACCAAAACAAACAAACAAACAAACAAAAAAAACAGTATACACCCGATAGGGGTCAGTGAAAAAGGTAATGACACAAATGATATAAAAAGATTCTTTTTTTTTTCTTTTTCTTTTTTGTCTTTTTCCTTTTTGTAGGTACCAGGGATCAAACTCACGACTGCCTGCTTACAAGGCAGGCACTTATGCCGCTGAGCTAAATCCCCAGCCCCTATAAAAAGATTCTTTACAGAACCAGTAGCTGAAAATTTCCCAGGCATGATAAAAGAAAGACATACAGGAGCTCCTGGTGGTTGAGTGCCTGCACAGCTTCCAGCCACACTGGACTAGGTTCATCAGGTTTCCTGGGCCTAACTGGACTACACCTGGCGAACTTCTTTCAATCCGGGGAGCTGAGGCTGCACAAGGTGAGTTCCAAGTGTACCAGCATGGGCCCTGGGAGAGTTTGAGACCATTGGTCCCAGCGGTTAAGTGCCTGCCCAGCTTCCAGACACAGTGGACTAGGCCCAGAAGGTTTCACACCCTGACTACACCATGCCCAGCAACCTTTATTCAATCACGGGAGCTGAAGGCACACGACGTGAGTTCCAGGGCACCAGCGCTACCTGAGGAGAGCTTTGGACCATCAATCACAGTGGCTTGGAGCCCACCCCGCTTTCTGGAACACCAGAGGTGGCACTGGAGGTCCTGCGGGGCTGACTGGACCATGCTCAGCAACTTCTATTCAGTCCCAGGAGCCAAGGGCATAGGAGGCGATTTTAACAGGCCCAGGGGAAGCTTATGAACATCTTTGAAACACAGAAACATAGGAGAATGACAGATGAAAGACCAAACTGCAATTTCAAACATCTAACCCATCCCAAGAAAGCCTAGCAACCATGTACATAGAAGAAAATATAAGCCATATACCGAAATGCCCAAAATGGTAGCAGCTAAAATAAAGAAGCAACTCCAAGAAGCTATAAAGGAACTCAAATTAGAAATAATCTCCCAGGTAAAAGAAGAAATGATAAAAGTAATGAAAGAATTGCTGAACACACATAAAGAAGACACAGTTAAATAATTAGAGGAACAATGCAAAATGATGGAATCCCTGATTGAACAATATAAGAAATAAACAAAATACTTGAAGCAGATTCAAAGAGATATACAGGAAATCAAAAATTCCATTGAAAGTTGTCAAAACCACTTCAGTAAAAGTGACAATAGAATTTCATACCTCAAAGACAAGATTGCAGCTAGTGAACAGGAAAGAAAAGATTTTTAAAAATAACAAGGAATCAGGAAATAACAATTCAACAGCTGTAAGATGATGCAAAGAACAACATAAGATTTATAGGGATAAATGAAAAACAGGGGACAACACAAATGATATCAAGAGGCTATTTACAGAAGTAATACCTGAAAATTTCCCAAACATGAGAATGGAAACTGACATATGGATTAGTGAAGCATATAGAACTCCAAATAGCATAAACAGAATAAAACTATGCCCAGACATATAATAATCACCATTCCATAAATCCACCATAAGAACAGAATATTAAAAGCTGTTAGAGAGAAAAGACAGATCACTGTAAAAGAAAACCATCAGAATTACAGCAGACTTCTCAACACAAACAATGAAATCAAGAAGAGGATGGAGCAAAGTATTTGAGATCCTAAAGAAAAACGACTTCCAACCCAGACTAATGTACTCTGCAAAACTATCCTTTAAAATGGATGGAGAAATAAGATACTTCCATGACAAAGAGCAGCTGAAGAACTTCATAACCACCAAACCAACATTGCAAACAATACTGAAAGACATTCTAGATATACACAGGAAAACACCACCAAGCAAGGCAGACAATTAAACAGAATAGAAAAGTAAAGATACAACAGCAGAAAGATAACATGTCAACAATAAACCATTATGTAACAGTTATAACCATTAATGTAAGTGGCCTCAATTCACAAATTAAAAGAAATAAACTGGCAGAATGGATCAATAAACAACATCCAACCACATGCTCTCTACAAGAAACCCGTTAAATCCAAAAGGAAACTCATAGACTGAAAGTCTTAGGATGGAAAACAATACTTCATGAAACAGGAACCCCCTAAAAAGTGGGGGCAGTTACTCTGTTTGCAGACAATGTGAACTTCAAATCAAGAATGATCCAAAGAGATAAAGAAGGTTACTATATTCTAGTTAGGGGAAAACTATAAGAAGAAGAGATAATTATCTTAAATATATATGCACCAAATTCCAGAGCACTCAGCTATACAAAGCAAATATTAACAGAAATGAAAAATTAAATAAGCAGTAGCACAATTATAACAGGAGACTTTAATACACCGTTAACACAAAGAGTAGATCATCAAGACCGAAAATCAGCAAAGAAATAACAAAACTGAATCACATTTGGAATAAATGGATTTGATAGACATATACAGAGTGTTCCATCCAAAAACATCAGAATATAAATTCTTTTCAGCAGCACATGGGACATTCTCTAAAACAGACTATATACTAGTCCACAAAACATGCTTAAATAAATGCAAAATAATTGAAATTATCTCATGCATGTTATCAGATGATAGCACCATGAAACTAGAAATTAATGAAAAAAGAAACTGAAAGAGCCCTACAAACACATGGAAATTGAATAATAGACTTTTGAACAATCAGTGGGTCACAGAGAAAATTAAAGAAGAAATTAAGCAATACCTACAAGCAAATGAAAATAGAAATAAAACTTACCAGAACCCATGGGATGCAATGAAAGCAGTCCTCAGAGGAAAATTTATTGTACTGAGTTCTTACATCAGGAAAACAGGACAAATGCAAATAAACAATCGGTGCTATACCTCAAACATCTAGAAAAAGAAGAGCAAGTAAATGTCAGGCCCAAAGAAGGGAGGAAATTTTAAAAAGCAAGGCAGAAATTAATGCAATAGAGACGAAGAAAACAATCCAAAGAATCAATGAATCAAAGATTTGATTCTTTGAAACAATAAATAAAATTGATAGACCCTTATTTAAAAAAGGAAGTAAAAAACTCAAATTCATACAATAAGGAATTGAAAAGGTGAAATCACTACAGACTCTGTGAAAATACAGAAGATCATTAACATCTACTTCGAAAACCTCTACTCTCATAGGTTCGATAAAACAGAAGAAATGGACAGATTTCTAGAAACATATGAACTATCAAAACTGGGTCAAGAAGATGTAAAACTGATGAATAACCCAATTTCTATTAATGAAATTGAAAATTAATTAAGTCCTTACCTACAAAGAAGAGCCCAGGCCCAGATGGATACACTGCGGAATTCTACAAGAAATACAAAGAAGACTTAATGCTGACACTCCTCAAACTCTTCAATGAAATTGAAAGGGAAGAAATTCTTCCTAAGTCATTCCTGGAAGCAAATACTACTCTAGTACTAAAACCTGAGAAAGGCCCAACTAAAAAACTATAGGACAATCTCCCTAGTGAATATAGATGCAAAAATTCTCAAAAACATATTGGCACACAGGATGCAGCAAATCATCAAGAAGAATATATATACCATGACCAAGTGGGATTCATCCTAGGCATGCAGGGATGGTTCAACATACATAAATCAATATATGCAATCGAGCATATCAATAGAGCCAAAAGTAAGAATCACATGATCATTTCTATAGATGCAGAAAAAGCTTTTGATATGGTCCAACATGCATTCATGATAAGAACTTACAGAAAATTGGAATATATGGTCTTTACTACAATATAATTTAGGCCATCTATGACAAACCAACATTCCACATCATAGTAAATGGCCCCAAACTGAAAACCTTTACCTTAAAATCAGGAATAAGACAAGGATGTCCCTTATCACTGTTACTATTCAATATAATAATGAAAATACTAGCAAGAGATATTAGACAAGAGAGTGAAATAAAACGAGTAAAGATAGGAAAAGAGAGTGTTAAATTATCATTATTTGCAGATGACATGATATTCTACATAGAAGACCCCCAAAACTCCATTGAAAGACTCCTAGATAAATAAATTCAACAATTTAGCTGGATAGAAAGTCAATACTCAAAAATTCATAGCATACCTATACAGTAACAACAAAATCACTGAGAAAGAAATAAAAGAAGGCACATCCTTCCCACTAGCATCCAAAAAATGAAATATTTAGGAATTAATCTCACAAAAGAAGTAGAAGATCTATACAGGGAAAATTATAATATCCCGAAAAAGAAATCAAAGAAGATCTCACAAAATGGAAAGACATCCTTTGTTCATGAATAAGAAGAACAAATGTTGTGAAAATGGATATTCTCCCAAAACTTTTATACAGATTCAATGGAAAACCAAGGAAAATACCACAAAGATACATCATAGATCTAGAGAAATCAATCCTAAAATTCATCTGGAAACACAAGAGACCTGTAATAGCCAAGGCATTTCTAAGCGGCAAAGGCAAGGGCAGAAGCATGACAATCCCTGACTTGAAGTTATACAAGAAAGCTACTGTAATAAAATCAACATGGTGCTAGAATAAAAACAGATCTGAAGATCAATGGAATAGATTAGAAGATACAACCCCAGCTACAAACACACTCAACCACCTTATCTTTGATAAAGGAGCCATACATATTCACTAGAAGAATGATAGTGGCTTTAATAAATGGTGCTAAAAAAAACTGGCTCTCCATATGCCAAAAATTAAAACTAGAGCCATGCCTATCACCATGTACTAAACTAAAATCCAAATGGGTCAAAGATCTAAATATCAAAACAGAAACACTAAATCTTTTAGAAAACGAATTAGGTAAAAATCTTGAAGACATAGGGGTAGGTAGAGAATTCATGAACAGGAATCAAACTGCAAGGAAACTACTTCCCAGAATCAACAACTAAGATCACGTCTTATTAAAGAGTTTCTGCATGTCAAAAGAAATCCCCATCCTATTAAAAGAAAATGCACAAATGGGGAAAAAATTTAGTGAGCTGTCCCTCAGACAAAGGACTTCTGTCTAAAACATATAGAGAATTTTAAAAAAGCGGAGCCCCGACATTCAAAGACCCAATCCAAAAATGAGCATCCAAGGTGAATGCACAGTTCTCAGGTGAAGAAATACAAATGGCAAATAAATACATGAAAAAATATTCATCATCATTAGTCATTAGAGAAATGCAAATTAAAACAACACTGAGATTCCATCTCCAGAAAGAATGGCTAGGTAGAAAACTACAAACAACAAATTCTGGAGAGGCTGTGGGAAAAAGGAACTCTCCTGCACTGTTGGTAGACTGGTGCAACCACTTTAGAGGTCAGTCTGGAGATTCCTAAAAAAGTTGCAATTGGAAGTCCCATTTGCCCAAGCTATTCCACTTCTAGACATAATCCCAAAAGAACTGAAAACATCATACCACAGTGATATATGTGCACCCATGTTTCTAGCACCACAATTTGTAATAGTGAGATCTTGGAAACAACCTAAGTGTTCATCAACTGAGGAATGGATAAAAAATTTGTGGTATTTTTATACAATGGAGTACTACTCAGCTATAAAGAATGATCACATTGAGATATTTATAAATAAATGGATGCAACTTGAGACCATAAACAAAATAAATAAAACTCATATGCATAAATACCATATACTTTCCCTAGTGTAAGAAAGGGTAAGAGTACATATGATTTTATGGTAATCATGATTCCCCATGACATTGCTTTGAAGCCTTATAATGTTTCATTTATTATTTGTAATGGTTTTGTTCTGGTTTGTTTGATTTTATTATGTGTGATGGTATGAACAGCTATGTTGAAAAAAAACAAGGCATTATAATAGGCATTTCTGATTTAATATCATCTTGCTTTGAAGTTCTACCATGTTTTTGTTCTTCTGTTTCCATTGGTTCTATCATGTTGTATCTTATTGAATTTTAATATATGTGATAGTATAAACAAATTTTCTGTGGAAAATGAGATAATGTAGTAGCCATTGTTCATTTTCTGTTTTTTAGTTCTGTATGCCCTATAATACTTTCATTCTCTTGAATGGTTTTATACTATTTTGTTGTGTTTGATGCTATTGTATGTGAAAGTATGCTTAAGTATTTCAAAGAAAGAGATATGGTAGCTACTGTTAATATCCAGTTGTCTTGTTGGAAGTGCTATGTTGCTTACATTGTTCTGTTGTGATCTGCTTTGTTCTGTCCTCTTTTTTTCTTAATCTCTTAAAATAAATATCTTAATCTCTTAAATAAATAAATCTTAATCTCTTAAAAATAAATAAAAAAGAAATACATTGAACTTAAAATGAAATTCATATACTGAGAGTCAAAGGATGGAAAACATTATTTCATGAAACAAGAGCCAAGAAGAAGCAGGGCTAGCTATTCTGTTTGTAGACAATGTGAACTTCAAACATATAATAATCAAGAGATAAAAAGGTCACTGTTTACTGGTTAGGAGAAAACTTGAAGAGGAAGAGATAACAATTTTAAGTATATAGTCACGAAATGCAGGAGCATCCAACTATATAAGGCATATAACATTAGACATAAAAAAATCAACTAATCAATAACACACTTATAATGGGAGGCCTTAATACACCATTGACATAAAGAGACAGATTAACAAGACAAAAAATCAGCAACAAAATAACAGAGCTGAGTCAAATTGGTGAACACATGGATTTAGTGGATGTGTAAAGAGTATTCCACCCAACAACATCAGAATACACAATCTTTTCAAAACTGCACATGGGACATTTTCTAAAATAGACCATATGCTAGCTCCTAATGCATGCTTAAGTAAATGCAAAAGAATCAGAATTATCTCATGCAAATTAACTGATCATAGTGCAAACTGGAAATTAATGACCAAAAAAAAAAAAACCAAAAAATCCATAAGCACCTGAAAATTAAATAATAAACTCCCTAATAATCAGTGGGCCATAGGAGAAATTAAACCATGTCTACAAGTAAGTGAATATTCAAATACAACTTACTGTGGGATGCAATGAAAGCAGTCATCAGAGGGAAATTTATTGTGATGAAATCTCATATCAGGAAAACAAAGTGAACATATAGAAACAACCTGAAGCTACACCTCACATATCTAGAAAAAGATCAAATCCAGCCCAAATCCCAAGAAGGAAGGAGATTATAAAGATCTAGTCAGAAATTACCACAATTGAGAATAAGAAAACACTACAAAGAATTGAGGAATTCAACAATTGGTTCTTTGAAAAAATAAATAAAATTGTTAAGCTCCTACCCAACCCTATCAAAAAAAAAAAAAAGGAAAGGAAAACTCAAATTCATGCAATTTGAAGATCTCTACAGGAATTAACTCACTACAGACCTTGTGGAAATACGAAAGATCATTAATACCTACTTTGAAAACCTTTACTCTCATAGGTTCCATACACAGAAGATGTAAACACATTTCTAGAAACACGTGAATTAGCAAAGCTGAATCAATAAGATGTAACACTACTGAATAACCCAATTTTAGTTAATGAAATTGAAAATGGAATTAAAACCTAATCAACAAATAAAATCCCAGAACCTGATGGATTAACTGCTGCATTCTACATGAAACTTACAGAAGTCTCAATGCCAACATTCTACAAACTGTTCAGTGAAATTTAAATGGAAGGAAAGCAATTCTCCCTAACTCATTCCTGGAAGCAAGTATTACGCTCATATGAAAACCAGAGAAAGCCCAACCAAAAAAGAAAGTACAGGCCAATCTCCCTAATGAGCATAAATGCACAAATCCTCAATAAAATGCTGGAAAGCAGAATGCAGCAAATCATCAAGCAGATTATATACCACAATCAAGTGAGATTCATCCCAGAAATGCTGGGGTGGTTCAACATACACAAATCAATAAATGTAATGCACCATAAACATCTCACCAGGTGCAGAAAAAGGATTTGATAAAATCCAACTCTTGTTTGTGATAAAAATAACCCTGTGGAAAATTGGAATAGATAGTCTTTATCTCAATTGGATTATAGTCATATATGATAAACCAATAGGCAGCATCTTACTAAATGGGGAAAAAGTAAAAACTTTCAATCTAAAATCAGGAGGAGACCAGGATGTTCATTATCACCACTTCTATTCAATATATTTCTGGAAATATTAGCCAGAGTAACTAGACAAAAGAGATAAATAAAAGGAATAAGAAGAGGGAAACAAGTTAAATTATCATTATTTTCAGATGACATGGTACTCTACATAGAATACCCAAAACTTCATTAAAAGAATTCTAGATATAATAACCAAATTCAGTAATACAGCTGGATACAGTTTACTCTCAAAAATCTGAACAACATTCCTGTAGGCAAACAACAAAATTACTGAGAGAGAAGGAAAACCACATCCTTCAAAATAGCACCCCCAAAGTTAAATATTTAGGAATCAATCTAACAAAAGAAGCAAAAGATCTACACATTGAAAATTACATTACTCCGAAAAAAGAAATTGAAGATTTCAGAAAATAGAAAGACAGTTCATGTTCATGCATAGGAAAAACAAACGTGAAAATTGCCATTCTCCCAAAATTGTTATACTGACTTAATGGAATTCCAATCAAAATATCATTTGCATTCCTTACAAATCTATAGAAATTGTTCCTAAAATTCATCTGGAACCAGAAGAGACCTAGAATAGCAAAGGCAAGTCTCTGCAACAAAGGCAAGGCAGGAGACATCACAATCCCTGACTTGAAATTATACTACAAAGCTCTTGTGATAAAATCAATATGATACTGTATAAAAAAGACCTGAAGATTAATGGAATAGATTAGAAGATACATCTACAACTACAAACACACTCAGTCACCTTATCTTAGACAAAAGGGCCAAACTTCCATAGGAAGAAAAATAGCCTCTTTAAGAAGTGGTCCTGGGAACGCTGGCTTTCCACATGCCAAAAACTAAAACTAGATCCGTGTCTATCACCGTGCACTAAACTAAAGTCAAAATGGATCAAATGCTAGAATACAAAGTAGATAGAAATCTTTATGACATAGAGATAGGCAGAGAGTTTGTGAACAAAAATCAAACTGTTCAGAAAATACTTCCCAGAACCAACACCTGGGATCTCGTCTTATTAAAAAGTTTTTGCATGTCAAAAAAAAATCTCCAACAGAGTGAAAAGAAAAGCTGCAAAATGTGAAAGAAACCTTAGTCAACCATCCCTCAGACAAAGGACTTCTATTTATAATACATAAAGAATTTTTAAAAAATCAGGCTCCTGAAATTCAAAGACCCAATCCAAAATGGGCATCTAAGATAAATACACATTTCTCAGATGACGAGATACTATTGGAAAATAAATACATGAAAACATATTTAGCATCGTTGGTCATTGGAGAAATGCAAATTAAAGTCACACTGAGATTCTATCTCAATTCAGAAAAAATGGCCAAGATCAAGAAATCAGCCAGTAACAAATGCTAGAGAGACTGTGGGAAAAAGGAACTCTTCTCCAGTGTGAGTGGGAGTGTAGACTGGTGCAACCATTATGGAAATCAGTGTGGAGTTTCCTCAAAGAGCTAGGAATTGAGGTCCCATTTGACCCAGCTATTGGGCTTCTAATCATATTCCTAGAAGGATTGAAAGCATCATACCGCAGTGATATATGTGCACCCATGTTTATAGTAGCACAATCTGTAATAGCAAAAACTTGGAAATGCCCCAATTACCCATCAACTGAATAATGGATAAAAAAAATACAATGTTTTTATATAATGGAGCATTACTCAGGTATAAAGTAGGATCAAATCAATGCTTTTATAGGTAAATGGATGCAATTTGAGACCATACTCATAAATGAAATACATTGAACTCACATGTGTAAATACCATGTTGTCTCCCTACAATGAGAAGCTGAAAAAGGAAAAAAAATCCAAAATTTACAATAAATATTGTGTAAGGGTAAGAAATTTATTAACGGTGAAAAGTAACTGGGATGGGGAATGGAGGAAAGGAAGGGAAAAGGAATAAGATACATAAGGTAACTAAAATGATTATACTACTAATTGTTAGTTCTTGAAAAAGTATAGTTAATATTCATATGATTAGATCAACTTTATGTGCCTATGTCTGATTATCTAACCAATGCCTTTGGAGATAACAATATGCAATATAACAACCATTGTTAAGTTCCTGCTCTCTTTCTTTAAAAGCCTATATTTTTTTCTTATTCTCCATTGTTTATTTCTTAAGTTAGAGTATACATCAACTCTACCAGAATAAATTGAGCACATGGCTGTGCCATTTGTTTCATCACAGTATGAAAATAGCTCTTCATATTGCATCTCACCTACAGGAACACCATTGTGGTCGAAGAAAGTACACTCAAGTCAAAGCTGTCTGTACACGAGAGGGTTTTAGGAACATATTCCCCAAAGGTATTTTAAGTGACCCCTTGGTGTAAGGAGTGCCCCGAGCCCTGGGAACAGGAAGCAGCACAGGGGTTTAAAGCCTCATTTCAGAGAGACAGGCTTCTCATGGCTATGTATGAAATTAAACTGTTCCCTTGGATGATGAGGACAGTCACAGTTGGCACCAAGAGTCCCTGCCAACTTGGAGCAGCACTAAGGTTTCAAGCTCTGGTTTCATGTTTCTTAGAGGCAAGCTACACATTCAGGTTACCAGCACCAAATGTCATCAGAGGTATGAGCTGCAAGGACCTGCTGGCTTTGGCGAGTCCATGTGGCACACTGTGATGGCCTAGGCACCCACAGGAAAGCAACAGGCAAAATACACTTGAATCTATAATCATGCAAGGTAGATGGAAAAGCAAGGTACAATACCTGGTCATTAGTTCCTGACCTGATATCTGGTTTCTCATCTCAGAAACTGATGAACTAGAAATGAGCTGTACACTCAAGAGGCAGTGCGTCCTGTCATTATACATGATGAGATAAACAAGTTGTCAATTTTCTAAGTGCCTTTTCCCCATAATAAAATAATCTTGATTAAAAAACATAATTTAAAAGAAGTATCAAGGAAGGGGAGGGGATTGCGAAAAAAAAAAGAAGAATGAAGATATATCATGTATAGGAACAAATTCCCTACATGAATGTGATCGTTATGTATATTTAAAATGTACCAATAAAATAAAAAGTGTCAAAAGCCAAGTGTAAAATCATAGCTGTAAACCCCATCAAAGATTCTCTTGAATCATCACAGATCAGTTGTGATTTATTGATGGAAACTTTAGTGATTACAGAGTCAAAAGAGCTACCCACTTCTGTCACTACAGGTGTCCCTGGGTGAGAGCCTGCAGCCTTTCTGGTGATAATGCAGCAGATGCCCACAGAGGCCAGGAGGAGGTAGAGGTAGGGTGGGAAGGGTTTGATAGGCCTGGACAGGAACTCGGGGTGGTATTGAATCCTAACAAAGGTAGGATGATCTTCCAACTCCACAATGTCCATCCTCGTGCCTTCAACATCTTAGCCAACAAATTTCAAACCTTGATCTTTCACATGATTTTTCAAGATCGGATTCACCTCAAACCAATGGTGGTACCTTTTTTTCCAAGTAGTCTAAATCTCCATAGTTTCCTCATGACGGAGTTCTTGATCTGGCACATGGTTTTCTGCTTGCCTGGCCTCATGGCTGTGCCCTTATGCCCAGTGTTCTGCTCTGGCTTTTCTATGAGCATGGGGTAATTGGTCTTAGGATCACACTCTGCAGAGTTGGCATCTTGCCATTCCAACACGTTTCTTGAAAATTCAACCACTGCCAAATGCATCCATAAGCACACATCCATAAAAAGCTTTCTCTGTTTTTGAGTCTAGAAAATTGCTTGGATTTTTCCTTCAGTTCATCAAACACTAAACCCCCCTGGAACCAGCACCCCATGGGCACTACAGAGCTTCTGCCACACCTCATGGTAGCACGTGGGCTCTTCCTGCATGATGCTCAGCTCCAGGTCCATGGAATCTATGTACTTAACTTCCAACTTGTGGTTGATTGCCAATGCAGAATGCTCTATTGCTTTAATGACTGAGGCATATGAGTCCGAAAATTAGGAGTATTTGCCCACAACAGTAATAGAGCACATCTCCAGCGATTGATCATGTCTGTCTGCCACCTTTTTCCACTTCATCAGCATTTTTCCTGGCTCCCTCTCAACAGGAAGTTCAAGTATTCAAAGAAAATAATCTACAACCCTTTGCTATTCTAACAACAAGGGAACTCAGTAGATAGTGGAGACATCATGAATCACTTGTTCAGGTTCCACATGGCTGAACAATGATATTTTTTCTTTCATGGATGTGTCCAGAGCATTTGAGCACCTGTACACAACCAGGCCTGGGGTGAGTCCGAGACCTCTTAAGTTCCCAAACACTGTTCTGGGTGGATTTTGTCTTCTGTTCCCCTGTTTAACTTGGCTGAAGAACTAGACTGACATGGTTATTACAACAGTTCTTTTTAATCTTGGACTGGAACTGCCGAAAGGCCTTGATGTTGGACATGCTTTCAATATCTACCACTGTCCCACGAGCTCAATGACACACACTAGAGGTTCCAGGCTATCTTCATCTACATGTACTAAAGCCTGTTTCATCATTCAATCTTGGATTGCATCTTTGATGTGATGTATGACAACTTGTACAGTCTTCCGCAAGTAGTCCCCTTTGCATTCCTTGTTAATGACGCGCTGGTAGATTTTGTAGTGGTCAGATGGTTGTCCTTGGAGAGGCGGATGTCAAGGAACCGCTCCTAGTTCCCCAAGTCCAAGTCAACTTCCCCACTGCTGTCCAGAACAAACATGTCACCACTGTCTAAAAGATAATTTCGTACTTCCAGTCTGTCAAGGAAAATGATGTCATGCTTATAAGGTGAGAATGTTTCTACATCGGTGTTAATGTAGGGTTCAACTTTAATTGAAGTTACATGCAAGCCACATGTCTTCATATAGTGCCCACACTACTGGCAATGATTCCTTTTCCAATTCCTGATATAACACCACCAGTAACAGGAATATACTTCATTTCCTTTTTGACCAGTGTGTACTTCCCAATGGACCGAGCCCTGGATCCAGGGCCGGAAAATAGGGATCAGAGCTGCGTTCCCGGGGATGGCTGAACGCAGGGTACTTCGCGCCTCCACAGTCCTCTCGAAACCACAGGCCAGACCAAGCTGATCGCTGCCACTGGACACCATAGCACTCCGCAGCAGCCCCCAGAGGAATGCAACCTTGTCCAGCAATGCCGGAAGCGGCAGCCGGCGCACAGGTGCCGGCACTCTGCTCCCTTGGACTTCCTGCCCCACTTTCTTGCCTGTATTGTTACTGTTTTGGACTTTTTGTTGTTGTTTGTTCAGCTCTTTTGCTTTTTGTTTTTCTCTTCTGTGTATTTTTTTTCTTTTCTCTTTAAAATAAAAATTGTTATAGGTATTTAGTTGTGCAAACAATATTAGCACAAACCGTTCTTTTCAATGAAGTAAGGCAAAGTATCATATATATATATATATATATATATATATATATATATATATGAAGAGAGAGAGAAAGACAGACAGACAGAGATTAATTTGCTTTCCTTCTTTTCTCCTTTCTGTCACCCCAGTTTCTTTTTCCTTTTGAATATCTTCTTCCCATTTTACAGTATCTTTGTACATTTTTGATCTTATAATTATTTCAGTTTCAGTTTTGACCAATTGATTTTTTTCCTCATTGTGTATGGCATTTTTCTGCTTCTTTACATGCTTGTCAATGTTTTATTATATTCCTCACATTTTGAATTTCACCTTGGTGAATTCTGAATATTTTTACATTTATAAATATTATGAGCCTTGTTTTGGGAAGTAGCTAATTTATTTCTAAACAACCATGTGACCTGCACAGCTATTTCTTATAAACTTTGACTCATGTGTTACCAGCAGTATTTATTATTGTGCTTTTCTCTCTTTATTGAGGCAAAATTACCCACTGTTAATTTTTGTTTTGTAGTATTTTTATGTTACTACTAATATGGTTAATATCATTACTAAGAATATTATAAGTCATTCTCCAATTGATCCTTTCTATTTTTTTACAAATTCTTGGTATTTTATTTGTAAGCATACAGATATAATACACGATGTTTTAAAGCTGACATGGGAAATACAGTGTTTTAGTTTCACACACCACAAAATTTTTAGAAATGTCATTTCTGAATGCTGCAATACTTGTTTGCTTTAATGCTTACCTCATAATTTCTGATTTCTTCTCTAGTACTAACAGTAATAGGTAATTGGTTCCTATAGTATGATAAGGTCTTATCAATCTTTGGTGATACTATTGTAAATTTTGCTTGATATTAACAAGGTCACATAATTGTCACTATTCCTTTGTAAACCAACAATCAGGTTGACTTTGTGACATAACAATGCTAGAATATATTCCCAGAGTTCTTGACTGTGGGCTAATTACACTGCATTTTCCTCTCTGAAAATACCAAAGTAGCCAAATATTGGCATTGTCACAAATGACTATAAGTAGTGATACACAAAGTACATCCCTGTAAAGTAATTGGATATCTGTATACCAGTATCAAAGTCTTTAGAATATAAGCATGCACAAACCTCAACATGAAACAAAACAATAGAAACAAGAAAAGAAAAAGGCAACACAATACTTCCCCAAATGCCCATCTTCTCTGAAGCCAACCCAGGGAACACCAAGGGTCAGAATAATACAATCTACACACCTGAATTATTCAAAAGCATAGCATAGGAGATCAGAAAACAATTTAGAGAAATACTCAGCAGGATATTGCTAAACAAATAATGGAATTAATGACAAAAATAATGCAGGAGCTCCCATGAGACACCAGCAGAAAACTAGATGAGCTAGACTAAATGATACAAAACATGAATGCCTACCAAAGAATTACAGTCCATGAAAAGATCTCAATCGGAAATCCATGAGATTAAAAATTTTTTAAAGGAATGCATATCAGGGTAATTGAGTGTGAGGACAGAATATCCAAGCTAGAAAATAATAATACCTTCAAAGACCAACTACTGAAAGGTGTTTCAAAAACAAATGAAAATGAGAAATGAATCCAATGACACAAAGAAGACTAATCTAACAACAACTGATATAAGTAAAAAGTAAATCAGAAAACAAGACAAATGGGATAAAAAAAAAACCTGTTCACTGAAATAATGGCAAAGACTTCACAAACATAAAAAAGAAATAAATATACAGATAAATGAATCATATCAAAAGCCATATAGCTATAACCAAAAGAGAACCTCTACATACTACATTCTACTCAGAGTTCCAGAGATCTGTTACTTTAAACTTTAAAACCTGTTAGAGAAAGACCATGAATCACACATGAAGGCAAACCCAATAGAATCACAAAAGATTTCTCTACATTATGGCCACGAGAGCTTGGAAGGAAGTGTTGCAGGTCCTCAAAGATAACAGCTTCCAAAGTGAATTTATGAATCCTGAAAAACTTCCTTTGAAATTGATGGAGAAATAAAATATTTATATAACACTTGAACTTCAAGAAATTCATGACAAAACCTGCATTCTAAAGAATTTTCATGAATGTCCAAGAAATAAACAACAAAACCAAAAATGCCAGTAAGTGAAACAGAATGAATGCACTTGGTAGTTATGAATAGCTAAACAAAAGGGGGAAAGAATGAGGAATTAAGCAATAGAAAAATAATGTAATGACAGAAATAGGTGAATAGTTCCTGGTAGTAACTCTTCATGTGAATTGTCTCAATTCCTTAATCAAAAACACAATAACATAATGAGTCAACAAAGAAAACCCAGCAATACTGAGTATACAAGAAATATATTTAATCAAAGAAGATAGATTAAAAATCAAAGGATGGAAAATAATATTTTGCACATAAGAAACCTAAAAGAAGACAGGACAAAGTGGATGTCGTGTTAAAACTGGTCAGAAGAGACAAAGAAGGTAACTACATATTGGTTAAGGGAACAATTGAACAGAAAGAATTAACAATTATGTGCGGGGAAAAGGAACTCTTCTGCACTGTTTGTAGGAATGCAGACTGGTGCAACCACTGTGGAGGTCAGTCTGGAGGTTCCTCAAAAAGCTAGGATTGGAAGTACTATTTGACCCAGCTATTCCACTTCTGGGCATATTCCCAGAAGAACTGAAAACATCATACCACATTGATACATGTGCACCCGTGTTTATAGCAGCACAATTTGTAATAGCCAGATCTTGGAAACAACCTAAATGCCCATCAACTGAGAAATGGATAAGAAAAAATTGTAGTATTTTTATACAACGGAGTACTACTCAGCTGTAAAGAATGATCACATTGAGATATTCATAAGTAATTGGATGCAACTCAAGACCATACTCATAAGTGAAATAAATCAAACTCATGTGTAAACACTGTATAGTATTCCTAGTGTACGAAAAGGTAAGGATACATAAAATATAAAAAACTCAATAAATACAGTGAAAGGATAAGAATCTGCTTAAAGGGGAAAAGTAATACTTTAGGGAAAATGAGAAAAAAGAAAAAGGAAGGGAAAAGGAAAAATGTCTAAAATTATATAAACACATAGGATAGCTAAGATGATTGTGCTACACATTCTATAAGTTCTTGGAACAAAATAACATTCATAGGATTGGAACAATTGTGCATATTATTATGTGGTGATCTGAGGACCTCTTGAAGATCAGTATGTAAAATAACAACCCTAGTAATGCTCCAACCACTTTGTTTGGAAAGCCAATATTGTCAGTATTTTAGGCTCTTTTCTGTTGTTACTTTTGTCATTTTTATTTCATGTTTTTCTAGGAATTTATTTTGTTTTATTTTGTGTTTTCCTTGAATATAGAAAGGATAGGTATACATGTAGAGACTCATACATGCGTAGAACATCTCCTAAACAGTTTATGAGAATCAATTATATAATGCATGATGAAATGAATAGCTACTTTGAAGAAAAAGAGACACTATGTTACCAAGTGCTGATTCCATAGTGTAATGCTGTAAAATCCAGCAATACTATTATTCTTAGTTCAAAGTGATTTTAGTCTGTTTTGTATTGTTTAATTTCAACATACATGAAGACAGCTATTTTGATGAGGATGACATATTATGGCAGCCATTGTTGATTTCTCTATTGACTGGTTTTGAAGGCCTAAAATGCCTTCATCATTCTGTTCTGATCAGTTTAATACTATTTAGTTTTGTATGAATTCATTGTGTGTGAAAATATGGACAACTATTTGGAAGAAAACAAGAGACAATATGATAGCCAGTGCTGAGCTCCTGTTATCTTGCTTTGAAATCTGTCACTTCCATTGTTTTCTTCTGATCTGCTTTGTTCTATTTTGTTATGTTTAGTTTTACCCTCTTTAAAATAAAAATTTTAAAAAATAATTAACAATTATAAATATGTATTAAACAAATGCTGGCACACAAAACTTTATAAATAAATTCTAATAGACATAAAATCCAGATAAGCACCAATACAATTGTAATAAGGAGCACAATACTGGAGTGGACAGATGAACTGGACAGAAAAATCAACAAAGGAATATCAGAATTGAACCAGACCATTGAGCAAATGAACTTAATTAATCTACAGAATGTTTTGTTCAACAATAGTAGAATACATTTTTTAGCAGCACAAGGGACTTTTTTCAAAATAAACACAAAGTAGCCAATAAAGTATGCTTAAGTAAATATAAAATAATTGAAATTATAACATTCCTATTATAGTGCTATATTGTACTGAAATTAGAACTCACTGGCAAAAAAACACTACATAAAGTATGCAAAAACATGGAAACTAAGTAATATTCTCTAATAATCAGTGAACCATAGATGAAAGTAAAGAAGAAATTAACTTATATAATCAAATGCTAATGTCAGTTTGACTTACCAGAACCTCAAGGATGTGATGAAAGTACTTCTGGGTGGGGGTAATTCATGGTAGTGATTTTCCACATCAGAAAATCAGAGTAAGTTAAATAACTTAATGATGTACTTTACGGTCCCTGAAAAACAAGCACAATTGTTACCCAAAGACTACCTGCAGGAAGGAAAACACAAATATCAGGGCAGAAGTTAATGAAATGGACACCAAAAAAAAAAAAATATATATATATATATATAAAGCATCAAGGAATCAAAGAGTTGTTGCTTTGGAAGATTAAACAAAATAGACAAATTCTTAGCCACTCTTACAAAATAAGAAAAGACCAAAATCCATTCAATTAGAAGTGAAAATGTTGAAATTGCAACAGATTCTGCTGAACACTTTAAAATTTATTGGTAACTTCTTTGAGAATCTGTATTCTGATAAAATGGAAAATTCAGAAAAAAATGGGTAAATTCCTGGATACATATGAATTGCCAAATCTGATCAAAGATATAAAAATGCTGAATAAGCCAATATCAGTCGGTGAAATTGAAGAAGTAATATGAAAACTACCAACTAAGCAAAGTCCAGATCCTAATGGAGTCACTGCCAAATTCTACAAGATCTTTAGAGAAGATCTAATGCCAGTACTGTCAAACTCCGTAAGATTGACAGACAAGTAGTACTCCCAAAGTCATTCCTGGAAGCAATCAATATGCTGACTTCAAAAGCAGAGAAAATCCAACCGAAAAAGGTTGGATCTCCCTAATCAACATAGACACAAAAATCCTCAATAAGATACTGGTAAACAGAATGCAGCAAATCCAGTAGGATTCACTTTAGGTAGGCAGGGATGGTTCAACATATGCAAATAAATAGATGCAATATATCACATAAACTGAAGCAAAGCATCTCATTAGATACAGAAAAAGCATTTGACAGAATCCAACATCCACTCATGATAAAAACACTGAAAAAATAGGGATAATTCTTTATCTCAATCTGATGAAAACCATCTAGGGCAAACCAATGACTAACATTAGATACGTATACCAATTACCTACAGTGAATGTAATCATTGTGCACTGCAAATATGTACTAATAATAGTAAAAAACAAAACAAAATTAAAAACCTAATATTAATTGTTGAGGATACATTAGAGTATTATAAGGGTTAAAAAGAGACAGATGCATAGCACATAATACAAAAGAAAAGCAGTATATTCAGTGGTAATGTTAACATTGTTAGCAACAACAATAGTTAATATCACTGGATTATTAAATGTTATATACAGTGGCAAGATAAGAGAAAATAAGTTATAAAACAGGAAAAGGCATCTTTTAAAGATTTTTTTCCATAAAATGGAAAACAGAAATGCAATTTAATCATCACTCATTTGACCATACTCACTGCTGAATAATAAATGCCTCTAAGATAAAATAAACATGAAAAAATACTTTGTGCTTTGTTTATTATTTAAAATTCATTTATGGAGAAAAAGTAAGCCTATACTATAATAAAATTAATGTAATGATCGCTATTCAGGTTCCATCACATTTAGATACTGTATGAAATAGAAATACTTCAAGCTCTTAAGGTTTTACTTTCAAATTTTAGCATTCTCACATCTATATACACAAACTTCTCATTTTCGTGATAAAGTTTGAGAATGCCCATATGAATCCCTGAATTATTTTGCAATATGGTTTCATAATGACCCAAGACTATTACAGTGTTCTGCACAAAATAACATTGTAACAGTGAAGAGTAAGAAGCAAAAACATTAGCTCAATTCAATTGTTTTCACTTTTATTTGTCCAGAATTTAGTCTTTGTCTGCTTTGCCTTTACTATCCAGCAGTCTGAATTATTTTTGTGTACTAGCAATAAAAAGGAAATTATTTAAATAACAACTTCAATATTAACAACAGAAAAATGAGATAAGTAAAATGTCTGTCATTTATTTAGCAACACTTTAAAGATTGTTTTAAGTGCTTTATATATTATCATGTCATGTAAGTTAGTTCTCACATAGGTTAGTAAATACATATTATTTGTTAAACAAGGAAACAAATTCAGAATGACTTGCCCTAATTTATCTATTAAGTAAGCTTTATAATCAGAGCTAAACCAGGAGTCATATGCTTGAAAAGCTTTTATTTTTCCAATATATTATACTATATTTTAACCAGGTCATCATTTTTATACTGTGTATGTCAGGTTGAAGTAATACTATTGTATAGTATAAAACCAAATAGTCTGATTTTCAAATCATCTAAATGGATGTGTAATGGGGTACATGGGAATAAATTTGAAGTTTATTAGCACAAATTATTATTATACCCCTTTCCCTGCTGAAAAACAATGCAGAGTTACATGACTAGGTTATAGAATTCAATATCACAAATAAAATACAAGTTTTCTCATTTGGTTTTACTGAACATTGTTTCATAGAAGACAGGTTTGAGCTTAGGGGAAAGTACATTGGACTTGAAGTCACTTATCCAATTAGGCTTAAGGCTTGGTACTAGCATGTGGCAGTGTTCATCAGAGTGAACAAATTACTTAACTTCTCTGTGCCTCATTTATGTCAACTATGAAGTAGCATTTATAGCAAAACAATACAGGGCTTTTATAAATATTATGTGAGGCAGTATAAATTTGGTAAAGTCTAAAGCACTATACAAATAGAAAGCAGTATTATTGTTATGTACTGCTTTATGAACTAGATTATACATAAAGATTAAATACCAGAATTTGTATCTTCCTTTCAAAAGAAGGAAAATGATTATAGAAAGTTCTCTAGAAAAAAGTATATCACATGTGAGAGGTGAGTGTAAAAGTTTTCATCTTCTTTCTTAATATAAAATATCATCCTTTCCAAGTCTTCTATAGATATTTCCTTTAGGGACTAGGCAAATCCCTGGAGTAAATTCATGGAAGGAGAACATATGGTGGAACATGATATTGTATTATCCTCTGCTGGAGCAGATTGCTTTTTCTGCTTTTAGAATGTCAATTGTTTCTGCTACATTAAAAAAAAATTCTTTTTGAAGTAAGCAGAGCAGGAAATATGGCCAGAACGAATTGCACAGTAATTGTAAACAGTGCTTTCAAGATAAGCAACCCCTTGATCTGAAGATCTCTCACTCTCCACGCTGTGGTGTGAGAGTTCCTGATTACCTTAAAGAGGTTGTTCTGCTGTTTCAGTGTCCTGAGTTTCTTTAACAGAGGGAAATTGCAGTTGGTGTCTTCTCAGAACATGTTTAATTGTGGTTATATTTATTTCATTGTTTGCATCCCTATCACCTTGGCAACCCTGTTCTATTACACAAATGACACCCGAATCTTACTAAAAGCTACCTGAAAGTGAGTTTCTGAGTAACTTCTCAGTGCTGCTCTTTTGTTAAAAAATGTAATTTTGTTGGAGGTTTAAAAGAACAACCAAATCTCCATATATATATATATATATATATATATATATATATATATATATATATTCTGTGACCTTGGGAGAATTAGACTCCACAGTTTAGTTTTTAAAATGATAATAGCCATGTTCTTGTTGCAGGGGAAACACTGGATACCTTTCTTCTTGTTTTGCATCTCTCCTTCATGGTTCCCATCTTCAGTTGCATAAAACTGACATCTTTTCATGTTGTTTTTTATACATACATACTTCCATATCTTTGCTCATATGATAAATGCTACCTGAAATGCTCTTCCACATCTTTTCATTTTGTCTACATGCTGTTTATTTTTCAGAGCTCAACTCAAAATCTATTGTTGAAAACTTCTTGATCTCCCAAAAAATTGTACACATCTCTGAACATGTACTATGTTGTTTTATATATCTACCCAACTATTCTACCAGTCTGAAGGCAGAGGCTCTTTTTTTCATGTTTGTATGTCCAGAATTTGGTAGCTGTGCGGCTTTGAGCAAATCTCAAATTCTATATTCCTCATTTTTGTAGAATAGGACAAAATTTGTGAAATAAAATAGGACATCATAACAGCCTCCATTGTCAGGTTATGATGATTTAATATATGTAAATTATGTGTAATAGTACCACATATAATAAATGTTTACCATCATTATTTTCTAAATTACTCTTCCATTTCTGTGTTCATTTCCCCTTCCCATTTGACTGCAAATGTCTTTCAGAATATATTAGCCTGAATGCTACTCTATTACTCAATTTTTTTCTTTTACCTAGAGTATTTCTGTTTCTAATTTTTGTTCTGATGGCTTTCCAGGTGGTATTATCTTTTCACAGGAGTAAAAGTCTTTTCTGAATATATGAGCCCTGCTCCTACCTCCCTGATACAGCTTGCATGACTAAGTTTGTGTTGGAATCTATTATGCATCAATTAAAAAGATACTTTGTATTGATAATAACCCTAAACTAGAGTCCTAAAACTTACTCAATTTAGATGCCAGATCCTGGCTGTGAAGCTAGACCTTAAGTATCACCTATTTTAGTCCTTAAAATGCCCTCCATTGTAACCATTATGCTGATTCCTAACAGTGCAGGTTTTTATTATGTTTTTCTATTTCATCATTCCATATCAAAGAAATAAGATAGTATGTGTAGTCTTCTAATGTAACATATTTTATGCAAAATAATATTTTTGAGATTCAGTTATACCTTTTTTCATTAGAAACATTGGATTGTTTTGACCTGCTGTATTGCTTGGAGAAAAGAAGCTTAAAGTAAATTTATAGTTTTATAAATTTCATATATATAATATACCATCTGTATGTACTATTAATATATATTATGACAAGTATTTTATATCATGTTATATGACAATAGGGAACTATATTATGCAGTATATATTTATGTAATGTACAGTCAACAGTCATGTGCTGCAGAAAATTGTGATCAGTGTCATTGTGATCAGTGTTGGACAATGTTTATGATGTTGTTCCTTAAGCTTATAATGTAGCTAAAGAATTCCTGATGCCTAGTGTTTTACTGTACCTTTTCGTGTTTACGTGTATTTGGAGCCACATATGCTTATTAATTCCTGCAGGATTCAGCACAGTAAAATACTGTATAGGTTGTAGCCTAGGAGCTATAGTCTAATATCATACAGCCTGTGCATATAATAGGCTATATTGTCAAGGTTTCTGTAAGTATGTTCTGTGATCTTTATACTGTAATGAAATCATCTACTGGTGCATTTCTCAGAATATATCCCTGCCTTTAGTGTCATTTGGTGAAAAAAGTGGAAAGTAGCAAACCAAATGGTAGTTTGTAATTTACTTGTAGCACAAAATATTTAAAGAAGTCTATATGTACATAATGAAATACTAATCTTTATTTAACTTACAGTAAAATTGTAAAGAAATAACTTTCTACAAAGAAGCATTTATCTACTTCATTTACTGATTTATCATTTCCTATAAATCTCTTTTTATGCCTTTACAGTATTATATCTTTATTATATATCTAATTTGGCTGTTTTGGGAATTTTTTAATGCTGTTGTTATTGTAGCGTTTATATTCTAGCAAATCTGAAACCTTTATATATATGTTTGTTAAATTATTAAATATTAAATAATTAATAGAATTAAATAACATTTAGTAATATTAAATTATTAAATAATTCCTGATTCATGACTTTTTCAACTTAGTGAAACATACAGGTATCGATAAAAAATTATAAATATGAATGCAAAATAAATTCCAGAGTGTACATAATCCAGTAGTCCAGGGACTATACTTTGAGAAATACTGGTTAAAATTAATAATTCTGTTGGTTGATGTGTTTTGTTCTGATCTATATAGATTTGTTTTAGATATTTCACTACTGGGCTTTTGCCTTCAATTTGATGAGTAATAAATTTTCTAAGATTGCTTTGGAGTGGCTAAAGATGTATAAATATGAGCAGCTCAGCACAGCATATTTGCTGCTTATTTGCTGCTTATATACTGAAGAGGCTAATTAGTTTGGTTGTCTTACTTTTTTTCAAGACCACAAAGGCAGTTCTGTATTTACATGGCCTGGTTGCGGAAGACAGACTGCTTATATATAGCATGATTGAGTGTTTTTGGTTTTACTGGCTAGTGAAGGGAATAGAAATACCTCTTTTGGGTAGGCCAGAATAAGAAGTGATTTTTCTAAGTAATTCCATGGCTAAAAAGTGATTTCCTAAGTAATTCCATGAATAGCAAATTCTTCTTTTCCAGCTGACCAAGCATAAAGGCAAAAGTTAGGAAGTCAGACAAGTGTTCAACAAGATCCTCCTGTAGGGGCCAGAACGCCCATGTAGGTAAATGCAAACATCCTTCAGATTTATGCTGGGCTGGTTGGCTACTTTCCACCTTCTTCACCAGTAAAAAACAAGATAGCATTTCAAAATCTTAGGTGTGAATGGGAGATCCTTCTCTATTTCTTAAATGTGGTGATGAGAAAGCCCATCTTATCAATAATAATTGAACCAACATAGCAAAGAAATTGAAGAGAATATGAGTTTACAGATTTTTATATCATCATCTTCTCAGGCTTCCTGTAATATATTACATTTTAATATTATACTTTAATAAAACTCATTCCCTCAACCTCACTTCAAATTGATTCCTTATTTTATATTTAGATTAATTTCTTTCATTATATTTTGGATGGTGACTCCTCGTCTTCTTCTATCTTGTCTTCCTACATCTTCTTCATCGTGCTGGAGATTGAACCCAGGTCCTCACAGAGGCATGGTAGTACTGGCCTATATTCCCAGTCCTACTTTGAGCTTCATGATTATTTGAATTATCTCAGAACTCCACTGAGTTTTGAGTGGTCTGTGCTGCATTCATGTGGCAATGATGAAAACACATGTCTTAGAAATTCTGGTATGAGGATACTTAATTGATTGCTATTTGAAACTCTGCTCCTCTTGATCTATCACCAAGTGCACCCTGAGATACTACTGTATACCCTTTATACTGTTTCCAGTAGTGATTAGACATGTCAAGAGCCTTAGGACTCTGCTTTCAAGGACTTTTCTATTGTCTGACTTTGGACATAGGACTCTCTTTTGACTCCGCTTAGAACCATTTTGTAGTTTGAGACTCTTTTTAACTTGTTTGTTCAAACCCCCATTCTTTAAAGGTAAAATGTAATGGTTTGTTTTCGGAAGGTTCTGCTTTAGTCCTTCACAGGAATCTCTACTACTAAACCTTTTGCTGACCTAATCCAAGCTGGTGCTGTGCCACTGAGCTATATTCCCAGCTCAAGAAGTTTTGAATACAGGCCAGGTGATGATGTTTAACCATCAGGTGCCAGAAGATTGTACTTAATTCAGTAGAAGACTTTTCCACTAATGTTACTTTTTCCTTGCATAATTCCTGGACTTGAGTCAGTTTTGAACCTGGAATCTACTGGTTGAAGATGTTAGCTAGGTTTCTGGGAGGAAGGACGCTGTAATAATGTAACAAATGTGTTCCATAATGATTTTCCACCTGTGACAGTCATCTGAATGACTAAAAAAAAGTCAGGTAGTTCTCACACTTCTGGACACAGAATCAGAATTGAAATTTTTATCTAAAGACCAGAAAAATATCGTCATGGAGCCTCTGTTAAAGAAGCCCTCTGGTGGAGCAGGGGAAGTAATCAATTTGTTACAGTAAATGAAGTTCATCTCACAGTGGGTCCACTGTTCCATAGATCAATTTTTTTTACCCATCCCTTGAGTGTAAAATTGGGATTGATTTACTTGACTATAGGAGTAATTTTCACCTTAGGTCCTTGATCTACAGGATAAAACTCTCATGTCTGTGGAAGAACAAGTGAAAGCACTTTGATGGACCATTCCCCAAGGCAAGACTGTAAATAAAAATAAAAGAAAATTACATTATTTCAAGTGGAGAGAATGTATGGGGGATATTAGTTACACTATCATCCTTGTCAAGACTATAATTCCTCTTCTAGTCTGCTGCTACTTGGATATAAGAACTCCAAAGTGCTAACTGACAGGCAGAGTTTACAGTTCAGTAACATGCCTTCTGTATCCCTTTGACAAAGCATACCTCTTAGGAATCAGCAAACTGACTGTAAATGACCAGAAAATAAATATTTTAGTCTTTGTGATCTATTCTATATTGTAAGTATTTAGCTTTGTAATTATATTGTGAAACTCCTAGGGACAACCATAAATGAATAGGAATGGCTGCGTGCTAGTTAGTGATTATTCATAAAATTAGGTAGCTTGTTAGATTTGGCCTTCAGATTTTAGTTTTATGGTACCATTCCAAAAAGTGGTACCATTCCATTTAGAGTGGAAGTCTCTAATGTATCTCCATTCTATTCCCCAGGCTGGTTCCTGAATAAAAGGAATGTATTGCATATGAATTATGATAAACTTAATCCTGGAGTTGTTCTATTAATGAGTCTAATATGGTATCAATTCTGGAGAACATTAATTATTCCTCAAGTATGTCGTATGTCACTATTGCTTTCGGAAACATATTATTTCCTATTTAAATTATAACTGGAGAAATAGTTTATTTTACATAAGATGGAGAACAGTATTCACATTTACTTCCAATTTTGCCTTAAGTATTTATTTAATCTCTTGCCTCTGTCATAAGATAGCACAAAGAACTTTGGATTTTCTGAAACAGAATATAACATTGATCCATTATGTTCACTGGATAGGAGGAACAAGAGTTATTTTCTCATGATGGAAGCCTACATAAGCCACATGTATACCAGAGATTAAAATATAAACCTTATGATGACTTGAAGACCTTCCACATCTCTGTAGACTTGAAAGTTCAGTGATTAGAAGCATACCCAGGATATCCCCTCCAAAGAAAGATACATATCTGTGTCTTTCACTTTTTCTCCTAGCTAAAAAAGCACAGGACTGAGTGGGCCCATTGGATTCCATAGATAACACATTCCATACCTAGTATAATTGGTTTGGTACACGTACAGAGTTACCCATGAGCTTCCCAGCTATTGGTATGAACTGCAACAGGTCCAGGATATAGTAAAGTACTCTTTGTGGCACATAACTTTTCAAACTGGTATTAGAAATATGTCAGAATAGGAAAAAATGTAATGTACCGTCTGTGGTGAGATCCAGGATGAAAATCTGTACACAGACCATGGTAGAGTTATGTGCCCTTTGAACAGTACCTGCCATATTAGTTAGCCCTTGTGAGGTGGAATGTTTTTACAATGAGACAACAAGTGGACATGAAACTTTAACTTTCAGTTATGAACTGGAATTTTTTCTATTACTTGGAATTGGACCCATAGTTTTCTTATTGAGCTATGTCCTCAATCCTTTTTTTCGGTTTTTGACTTTTCAAAACAATTTTGAGATGATGTTTTACTAAGTTGCTAAATTGCCCAGGCTGAAGTTCAAACTTCTGATCTCCTGCCTAAGCCTCTCAGAATGTTGGAATTATAAAAATACAATATCATTCCTGACTATAACGTGGGATTCTTTGACTCCTGAAATCACATAAAATTGGACAAACCCAGTGCCAAGTCCTTATAAAATGGAAATGTTACACCTGGGATTGAGTTAATGCAATATTAGAGATCATGAATAAACTACATAAATGGTAGTCTAATTTTATGTTTTACCTACTATTGCATGAATTCCTTTCTCCTAACTTTCATCCATGGCCTTATGATTTTATTATATATGATAAGTTAAAACAGAAAGAAAAGGTTTTGAGCTAAGTTTATAGTTAGGTCAAATCATTTTATCACTGAAAGTCAAAAAAGAAAAAGAAAAAATAAAATTTTGGTGCCTGCAGTATGGTCATATAATACAGAATGGCCATAAAAGCAGAAGAGGCTATAAGTGATGTGCAGACAGATGAAGGGGTTATATGCATGGTGTATCTGAATATCCACTTTGTGTAGAAGTAGTGCTCTGAGGTGAGAATGTATATAATCTGTTAGTGAGTGACAAATACCGTGGCCAATTTACTAGAAACATGAAAACAGGAAAAGTACAAGATTGGAGAGAGAGAAAAGAAGGCTGGAATACAGGCATATGGTTGAACAACTGAGTGTAAGCATACTCAGAATATTTTATTGAGCTACATTTAATAAATGCTTTTTGAGAAAACTTTCATTTGCAACTACTCCAGACATCGCTAGGCTTCAGGTACATCCATGAGAAAGGCTTACAACTTTTTTATTTATTGTTCTAATGATAACATATCTGATTGTAGCCCACTAATAACAGCAGATATTGTAGCTTCATTGTTGGATGAGGAATATGATCCCTCTGGATAGAGAGTATTTTGTAGTAAATCCATGTTTGATAAAAGGATTTTTTAAAGTTTTGTTAATACATTCAAGGAATCAACCACCATAGAAGTGTCACTAAACCTAGAAGACAAAAAATGCTTATCCAGTTGACATCCCCATCCTTTATCATGAGTTGTCCTAGAACTATAATGTTGTGTTCAAAATATAGCAACCACAGGGAGGTAGCTATCTGTTACTCTGAAAGGATGGGCTTCCGCTTACCAAGACTGACCTGTCTACTTCTGCTTCTGAGTGTCCAACTTGTGAGAAATGGAGAGCAATGCTGAATCACTAGTATGTCATTGAATGAAATTAACTGGAGACGAAACTGGGATCCTTTTATTAAGAAAAAACTGAATAGATACCTATTCTAGATGTGAGGTTCCTTTTCTGGTCAACTATATCATTATACAGAGTAGTATATGCAGTCTTATGGAATACCCAATTCACAAGTATAAAATTAAAAACATAATCCTCGGGGCTGGAGGCTTAGCTCAGTGGCATAAGCGCCTGCCTTGGAAGCAGGCAGTTGTGAGTTCGATCCCTGGTACCGATAAAAAAGAAAAAGACAAAACAAAAAAAACCCCATAATCCTCAATGAGAAATCCCATCGCTGCAAAAGAGGTGTGAGAATGGGTCTTATAATCCTTGTATCCACTGATTGTGTCATGTATAATTCATCCGCAAAAAATTGACTTCAAGGGAACTACAACTTTCTGAAGGTGCATCTGAAGAGTCAGATGTGGACTCAGTCACACCCTGAAAGGATAGGATACTGTTTTTCAGGATGTTGTAGGAGACCTCTATTTAGTGTTGTATTTCAAATATAAAGAATATGCAGATCCAAGAAGCAACAGGGGGGGCATAGTATTGGTGCTACATATCATTAATGCTAATGACCTACTAGAAATTTATGCTTCTGTCCCTGCATCTCTAATATCTGTAGGTTTGAAGTTCCAGTCTATAAAAAGAGTGTACTTTGTCAAGGGGACATAAAAGGTACATTACTAAACTATAAACTATGACATTCACTTAAGCACTTCAGAGTTCTTATATTGAAGTAGCAGCAAACTAGAAGAGGAATTACACTACTGATAGTGATAATTGACTCTGATTAGCAGGATGACTTAGGGAAGATTTTACTTCGTGGAGTAAGTGCAGAAAATGAATAGAACCTAAGTGGTTACCTCTTAAAAGTCCCTTGGACTGAAATGAGTATATGTGAATAAGAGAAACAATCATTTCAAGAGGAAAGTATGATGAGAAAAATCTTGAGTCTTTCAATAATGGAAGTTTGTGCTATAATGTGGAAAATAAGCACATGATCTTTTGAAGTGATGATTGAGGAATTTATAATAAGGAGAATTTAGGATAGCTACTGGATGATGAAGAAAATGGTTATCATTTTAGGCCTTAAGACTAATTGCAGTGATGTAGAAAACAGTTTTTCCCACTGCCCTCCATCTTGCAAGTTTCTGCCCAGAAATTCCATAGGGACTGTGAAGCACATGCTTCCTGAACCTATGATTCTCCTGGTTTGTACTGTGACAGCCATGTAAAAGTGCTACACATATCATCTCTTGTGCAAAAATAATTTTGATTGACAGCCTCTGCTACTCCACTGGATCCATCAGAGAAGACTCATTGGTTCTTCATTCATGCTGAAGTCACAATTCCTTTACGCTGATTTTGCTAGCTATATTCATCAGGGTTCTTCAGAGAGACAGCACCAATAGGAGATAGATAGATAGATAGATAGATAGATAGATAGATAGATAGATACTAGGGAATTCATTTGGAGGGTTGGCTCATGCAATCATGGAGACAGAAATCTCAGAACAGGCTTTTTCAAACTAGAGACCATAGGAAACTGGTAACACGACTCAGCACAAGTCTGAAAGCCTCAGACCCAGGGAAACTTATGATGTAACTCTAATTGGAGGCTAAAGGGATAAAAATGCAGGAGATTGCTAATATAAATACAAGTCCAAAGGCACAAAGGTCTGGAATTCTGAAGTCTAATGAAGGAGAAGGATCTCTAGCTCCAGAGAGAAATACTTACCTTTACCTCTACTCCTTTGTTCTATCTGGCTTTCCCACTTACTGCTCACATTGAAGGCACATCTTCCTCAGTTTATCCACTTACTGACTTCCCTCAGGGAACTCCCTTCTGGGCACACCTTTACTAGTTGTTTACGTATTCTTTAATTCAGTCAAATTGATACCTAAAAGTAACCATCACACTATTCAAGAACATTGGAGGTGTTTCTAGTTCTATTTGTTTAGACCTCCACTGCAATCTGATACTCTTCCTACCCAATATTCTTTCCTTCTCCCCTGTTTTCACCAATGTCAGATCTACACTATAGTGTAAAATCTTTTTCTACTTACTCTTTATTCATCCCCTTTGACTTTCACATTTCCTTTATTAAATTTACTGCATGTATGATTTCATGTTGTTATTTGCTTCTGATAGAATTGAATAGGTCTTCAGAAAACGGTCAAGAATATATTCTTAATACTGACACGATAGAACACAAGCAGTGTTTTTGATGTTTTTGAGTTCATAATAGAAGTTTTAATTCTTTCATTTTAGGGGTTGAAATTTTTTATTTAGGCATATGGTATATATTTTTTACCTTTTAATCCTGTTTTTTTGGAAACACTATGACTTTATACTGAGATAGCCATGCATTAGTATTGGCTTCAATATTTATTTCCTGTGTGCTAACACTGTGATTTTGGGCATGACAGTGCATCTTTTTTGGGTTCTGTTACAAAATTCAATTCATACTTTACAATTTGGATTTATGAAACTACACATTATGACTTATTAGGATCTGCAACATAACAAAAGCTTAATAAATGACGGTCTTACTTCTAGTAGTTATGGCACATCACTACCAGCTGCTTCGTGTTTTCTGAACAAACTCTGGATAAGAGCAGAATGAGTTCTCTGGTTCTACCAAGTTTTTGTTCATTTATTGCTTGTTTTAATCATTTCCCTTGTTGCTGGGACAAAATATCCAACACCCACAATTTAAAAGAGAGGTTTAGTTTGGCTTCTTTTTTAGAGGTTTCAATCCATTTGTCTCTAGGATAGAATCACAATGGAGAAAATCCTGCTACAGAGGAAAACTGCTCATGTCTTGGCAGTCAGAAGACAGAAAGAGAGAGATACACCCTACCAGATCTTGCCTCCAGCGACCTAACTATTCCTAACAGGACCTACCTCCTAACATCACATTTAGCCCCATCACCTCTGTGGTTCAATCATTTTCCACAATCCTCACCTGTGAACTCATGAAGCTCTTGCAGGACAGTTCACTATAAAACATAACACTGACATTCTTACCTTAATGGTTCAATGTCTGATGCTATTGCTTATAAATACTTTTACAAGGGCCTTAGATTCTCCTGCAACAATGATGGAATGGTTTATTATCCCAGGCAAAAAGGCATTTCAAATAGCAAGGTATTATGGGGACATAATACCTCCTTCCAAAATTTTATTAGTCTTATAGTAGTTTTCAAGAAATAGAAAAGGAGATACAGATTCTCTTTCTCTGGAAAGTTTAGCTCACTTGAGCCATGTTCATAATGAACTATTAACTTCCTAAGTCTTTGGATAAGATTTGATTTGTGCTCCATTGGGTCCAGTAATAGATGCCTGAACAAGTTTGGAAAATTTCAGTAAGCGCTTATGGGAGCCTCCCTAGGTCTTCTGCAGTATGGTTCTTATTGAAGAACCGCACTGCTAACAAATGCTTTAGTTTCTAAACTGGCTAAGATAAGCTATGTCCTTAGATCAAATATTTAAGGAATAAAACATAGAGAATGAAAAGTTTCAGAAAATTCTTTTCTGGAACTCAAGGTTCAATTGAATGTGTGAGAGAGGGATAACAGAGAAGGGAAAAAAGCTTAACATTCAACTTTGAGTGTTTTACACAAATTAAATGTATTAGCTAATTTGACCTCTGCACAGGCCTGGTTGGGTGGCATTATCCAACATTATTCTTTCTGATAAGAGACAGAAATTTCAGGTTTATAAATTCAGAGTTAGATTTAAAAGTCAAGTCTCCTTGTCTCACAAAGATTTATGAATCATTGGGACAAAGATATACATCAGAGAAAATTAGAGAAGAATAAAAACTATTTAGTGAAAATATTAAAGGTTAAAGCTAGAATAGATAGAGAAAGGAGGTAAGCAAATGATGAACTGAAAAATCCTGGATTATTTATACTGACCTTAATGGACTAACCTTTATAGGGAAAATGTTTGTACCTAAGAAGTGTCATTACACCTTTGTTGTCTATAAGTACAGGATACTAGACTAAAGCACAAAGGTGATTGTGGAGTTTATTTTTGTGGAGTATAAGTGAATATGAAAAAAAAAACTTACCCTTGTTATTTCAGGACTGAAGAAATTATGTTGTTAAGATTGAGCATGTTTAAATATAGCAAAAAAATTAATGCTTAATTAAGAATTGTAAAAATTTCTTATTATTTCACATAAAATTGCATAATTCATGGCTGCTATGGTCACTTATGAAGTCATCAAATTCAGGCTTCTTATTCTTTTTTCCCAACATTCCTAAGTCTTGGATGTATCACTAAGGGGATTTGTTTTGGCTTGTATCTAAATGTCCTCCAAAGCCTTATTCAGTTATAGATCATATGCAAAACATTTTAGAGGTGACTGGACCAAGGGTGTATGCTGCTCATATCAAGGATGTGATTCTGGGGTTCTTCGTGCTGTGATGCTAGGATTAGGCTGCCCTACCCTAGCCATGAGTGCTACTGTCCTAAGGGTTGATACCCTGGATAAGGTATAAGGGACAAAAAGAGTTTCACTGCGTGTTGCTTCCCAGTTGCCACTTACTTCTTGCTATTTTTGCTGCTCTGCTGCCTTTGCCTTCTGTCCAGTGTGAATTGTTTGTCTCCTGTTATGCCCATCTGCCATGCTATGATGCGTTGGAGCCAGCTACCTGTGATTTAAAGTAAACCTTTCCTCATTTAACCTTGAGTGGCAGATATTTTGTCTCAGCAATGAAAGAAAGTAACTAAAACAGAATTTGATACCAGGAGTGGGGTTATTGACATGATTATCTGATCATATGGTTCGGCAGATTTTGGAACTGGCTTATAGGAATATTTTGGAAGGGTTTGGAGATGTTGGCTGAAGAAGCACCCCTGAAATGTCTTAAACTATATTTGATAGGAAATTCTAGTCAGAGCTGAGAAGACCAGAATGTTAATAGAAATGGTGGCAGTAAAGATTGGGCTCTGTAGATTTATGGTAGGAAGAAGGATAACATGACTTTTGTGTTGCAGAACATGTGTGTTTTGCATTAGCAGAAACTTTGTCTGTGTTTTGCTCATGTCCAGCAACTTTGCCTGAAACTATGATTAAGGGCAGTGGACTAATTAATCTGGCAGAAGAAATTTCATGAGAGACTAATGTTGAGATCATAGCATGACTACTCTCAGGAGCTTGTGGCCTGAATTATATTGATAGTCAGGAGCAACAAGCCAGCAAAATAGCTGAAAATGTTGTGAGTTTGGCCAAAAAGGAAGCTCCAGTAAATTTTATAGTCTGCAAATTTTGAAAAAAGGAGAAACTGGTCACTGAAAAGACTATCAAGAAAAACAAACAAGTATTTCAAAAAAGGACAGTAGAAAAAAAGACCTGATGGTATCACAAGATCCAGCAGGATACCACACTTCACAGCCTCAAGACTGCAAAACTGAGAGACCTTGCTTTGAGAAGAGAGTTCTAAAGCACCATATTCCAGAATCGCAGTAGCCAAAGAAGTTGTTTGTTGGTTTTGGTTCCTAAACACTCAACTCCTACAACCAAAGGAGAAGGAAAGGTGGCTATTGCTTTAGCAATCAGCACACCTTGGTATCTTCCACATAGTTCTGGTTTTAGGTATATGCAAAATGTAAGAGTTGTGGAAGTCAGTAAGACTTCCATGCAGGTTTCAAGGGCCTGAGAGGGTAGGTAGTGTGCACCAGAAAGGACAGTGTGTAAAGATGTGGGTGTGAAACTGAAGATGCATTGGAGACCCTAAAATTTGAAGAAGACAGGAATGTGGATTGTATTAGGAAGACTGCAAGGAGAACTGCAAGGAAACAATCTGTGGGAGTTACAATGAACACATTCAGTAGCATAGAAATGGAACCACTCTATCCCTTTTGAGTTCAAATCTTGCCACAGATTGCCTCAGATTGTCCACAGATGCTGAAACTGTGGGATTTAATATTTACCATGCTGGATTTTAGATTTACATAGTTCCCATTCCTTTCTATCTCCCTCTTTATTTCTTTGGAATGTAAATTACTGTCTTGTGTCATTGTCTGTTGCAAATGGTTAACTTTCTTTTCATTTGTGCAAGGCTTCCAGCTTAGAGTTTACCTTAAATCTCAGAGGAGACTTTAAACGTGGACTTTTCAACAGTGCTGAAACTTTAGATTTTGGCAATTCTCAGGGATGGACTAAATGCTTTTTGCCTACAGGAATGCATCTTAGTTACTTTTCTCATTGATAAGACAAAATACATGACACCGAAAATTAAAGGGGAAAGGTTTATTTAACTCACAGTTCGTGCAATCAGCTGGCTCCAAGGCAGAGTAGCACATGGCAGAGGGGAACAATTTTGACAATTGCAAAAGACAGCAAAAGCAATAAATAGGGAGAATAGAGAGAAAGAGAGGGAAAGAGGAGAGGAGGGAATGAGTAATGAAGGGAAGGAGGAAAGGGGAGAGAGAGAAAGGGAGAAAGAGAAAGAGAGACAGAGAGAGAGACACACACACACACAGAGAGAGAGAGAGAGAGAGAGAGAGAGAGAGAGAGAGAGAGAGAGAAGTTGCATTCTGTCACTTATGTTATATGCAAGTTACCCACCCTTGGGCAGGTTTAGCCCACTGTGATGGTTTATGTTCATATGCCCCCCTAAAGCCTTATGCAATCATGGATGTGACTGAAGCTAGCCTTTGTGATTGGTTCATTATCTACCACTGAGATTGAAAGTATGAGTGCTGTACCTTCTCAGGGGTGGAGCTGACATACAATATGAAGGTGGGAAGCAGGCATGCTTTTCCTCTTTTGCCCTTTTCACTCTTGTCTTTGGGGCCACCATGAATGACTGTCCCTCAGCCATGCCACCCTACCTGGGAGCCAGCTCATTATGGGCTGAAACTTCCAAAAACTGTAAGCTAAATAAGCCTTCCCTTCCCTAATTTTGAGCACCTGGTATTTTGTCTCAACAAGAGAGAAAAGTAACTAAGACAGAATTTGGTACCAGAGGGATGGGGTTGTTGCTGTGACTACACCTGACCATGTGGTTCAAGAACCTTTGGGAATGGTTTGTGGGAAGAGTTTGGAAAGATATGGAGATGTTGCATGAGTGTATATAGTTGGAACAGTTTAGGGTGCTCTATATGAGAGCTTTTAGTCAGAGCTCAGAAGATCAGAAGGCTGATACAAAGCCTGCCAGTAATGACCAGGCTTGGGAAGTTTCCACTGGGAATAAGGACTACATTGGTTGTTGTACTCCAGATGATATGTGTTATGACTTGGCAGATGGTTTGTCTGCATTTTGCTCATGTCCAGAGACTTTGCTTGAGACTGAGATTAAGGGCGGCAGACTGATTAATCTGGCAGAATAAATTTCAAGGCAGTAGAATGGTAAGGAGGGGCATGGCTGTTGGAGGCTTTTAGCCAGATTTATGTTGCAAATCAAGAGCAAAAAGTCCAGCAGGATGATTCAAAATGTTTTGAATTTGACCAGAAAGCTGTGGACTACAAAGATAGATTTGAGACCTTGATTACTGAGAAGGAACAGAAGAATAAAATAGACAGCCTGGCTTCATCATGGGAAATTATGGTGAGTCTCTTCCCTTTGCAGCTTCAAAGTATTTGCTTGGAGGAGAAAGCTGCAGAGTGTCACTTTCCAGAGTGGTGATGGAAGCCACATGTGGTTCCAAAATGGCAACAGCTACCCCAGGTTCCAGAATAGCAGTGACATAGAGAATATGTTCCTCACAGTTGAGTTCAGAGTGCCCAGTGATCCAGGCACTCAGCCCCTACAGCCAAGAGAGAGGAAACCTGGCTACCACCCCAACTGGCTTCAGACCTTGGCAGCATCATATGGCACTGGTTTTAGGTGCATGGAGAATGCACTAGTTCTGAAGTTAAAAAGGTCTCTATCCTGATTTCAGAGTGCCTTGGGAGCCAGGCAGTGTGCCCTTAGAGGAAAGTGTGTGAAGCTGTGAGTGTGAAGCCATAGGTGCACTGGAGAACTCAGAGGTTTGAAAAATCCAGGAGTGTGGATCATCTAAGGAAAGCTTGCAGTGATTGAGCAGAGTGGGCCTAAGAGAAAGCTGTGGGAGCTTTAACCCATGAAGGTGCTATGGGGGTAGAGTCATTCAAGCCTTTTAGAACTCACAACTATATTGCTTCAGATGCTAAGCATGGAATTCAAGGATTTAATGTTTGCCCTCCTGGATTTTGAACTTCTTTTGGTCCTAATCCTTTGTATCCATTTGTACTCATTTGGAATGGTAATGTTTTTCTTGTGCCACTGCATGTTGGAAATGTTTAACTTTGTTTTCATTTGTACAGAGGCTTGCAGGTAAGAGTTTGGCTTAGCTCTGGGAGGAAACTTTGGACTTGGACTTTTCAGCAATGCTGAAACTTAGGTTTTGGCAACTCTTGAAAGTTGACTAAATGACTCTTGCATAAAGGATGTGCATGACTTTGTGGGGTCAGGGATGGAATGTTAAGGTTTGTGTTTGAAAGCCTCATGCAATCATAGATGCTGCTGAATGTATCATTTGTGATTGGTTCATTGTCTAGTGCCAGGATTAATGATATGACTACTGCACCAGCCCAGAGGCAGAGCTGACATACAGTGTGAGGGCAAGAAGGAACCATGCTTTCCCTCTTTTGCCCTTTTCACTCTGTCATTTGGGGGCTCCATAAATGGCTGTCCCTCAACCATGCCTCTCTGCCTTGAAACCAACCAGCTAAGTATGGACTGCAACCTCAAAAAACTGTAAGCTATATAAACCTTTCCTTATCTAATTGAGCATCAGGCATTTTGTCTCCACATGAGAGAAAAGTAATGAAGACACACACCCTTAATCCTAGCATTGGACAATGAATCAATCACAAACTCTAGATTCACCTACCTCTGAAAATCCTGACTCCCACCATGACTGCATGAAGCTTTGGTGGAGAAATCTAGACACAATGTATATGATTTTTAGAAGGGAAGAATAGGAGCAAAAAGTTATGGCTTGTATCTAGGTATCTGTATAAAGCCTCCTGCAGTCATAAATGGGGCTTTTTGGAGGTGGCTGAATCTACTGTGTGTGTTCCTGGGATCAAGAATATGTTACTGGGACTGATTCAAGATACAATACTAATAGTAAATCTTCCCCACCGTGGGTGTGAGTGCCACAAGGCCTAATAGTGGATAGCCTGGATAAGATATAAGGGACAGAAAGAGTGTCAGTGTTATTTCTTCCTACCTGCTGCTTGCTGCTTGACCGCTTTGCTGCCTGCCTGCCAGAAATAGAGCAGGAAATAATAGCAACAACAGAGCAAAAATGTTAGGAAATACGTAACTTTACTAGAAAAAGAGCATGTTTAAAATGACAGCCAAGGAAAGTACAGTTGCTAAAGAGATTAGTAGTGTTAAAAGTAGCCAAGTATTTTGCACTAAAACAATAGTAAAGATGCCTTGAGTGCATCTCAGAAATTGCCAAGTCCCACCCTTTACAGGTCAAGGCAGTATAAAATTGTAAACTCATTTGAAAGATTTTGCTTTTACAAGACAGCCCTGGGATACCATGCTTTCACAGAGCCACCTAGAGGGTTATTCCCCCAGGAATTGTCTCTGCACGGGCAGCCATCCAGGCACTCAGAGGCCACTGTGGCCATTGTCCAAAGGGGTTTAACTACTGATAAGCAGTCAATGAAGGAATAAAACAATGTTGAGAACTTTTAGGAGGACCAACTAGTGATACCAGAAAAAAAAACCCAGAACAGTATAGGCAAACCAATTGAAGAAAATGCTTTGAGGAGTACAGAATGACTTAGTATGACAATTGGTACTATTTCATAAAGTATATTTAGGCATTGATTTCAGATTTAGCAATGTGGAGGACATTGTAAGTCAAGACAAAAACAGTTGCAGTGGAATAATGGGGTCAAGAATTTGACAAGCATAACAGAAGTTGTGAGATTTAAATAATAATAATCAGTAAGAACTATATGGCTAAATACTTAAGACATAGTGCTGTGTATGTGCATCTCTCTCTCTCTCTCTCTCTCTCTCTCTCTCTCTCTCCTCCCTCTTTCTCACTCTTTCTCTCTCTCCATCCACATATATGCCATCTCCCTGCCATCTTTTTTTCATCTTTATAAAGAGCAGTGTCAAAGACAGTGAAACAGGATCTCAAAGTTGTATCATATGATGAAATGAAAGTCTGTAGCCAATTCATTCCCCAAAATATGAAAATTTAGGTAAAGGGCTGAAAATTTAAGTTCATGAAAATATCATAATAGAAACTCCTATATTTCATTGTATCTTTCTCATATTTTTGCATACAGTTAGTACTAAAAATGATTCATTCATTTAAGTGCTTTGGATCTAAAAATTTAATAATTTGCAAAAGAACTCTGATTGTCTTGAAGAGATACCAAATGATCTAAATGCTAGTTTCTTTCAAATTGTGATAGTATTTATGGTGCTTCTTTTATTCATTTCTTTCTCTGTATATTTTCTTTTGTGTTTTGCAAAATTCAGTATAAATCTATATTAGAAAATTATTTAGCAGAATTTGCTAATATCAGGTCATGACTGTAAGATATGAGGGCATATCTGGCAGTTGTCTCATCTCTTGTCTCTATATGATGCTTTAAAGTCTGATACTATATTTTAGAAATTGAAACTATCTCTTCAAACTTGGAATATTTTATTTTGTTTATTTATGAGATTTTGCCCCTAAATGTTTTAGCCCTTGTGTACCTGTCTATCCCAAAGCATAGTCTGTATTCTAGATGCATTTTCTCTCAGCATATATAAAAGTACCATAGCCTTACTATCAGAAGACAGTAAGATTCATATTATCAGGAAATGTATTCTGCATCCTTTCCCTTCTCGAAAAGAAAAATATAGGGAAATTTCTTTGTAGGTTTATTGTCAAAATAAGATGTTTAAGGGAAGAAGCATGTGTAATAGAAATAGCAATGCGGGAAGAATAATAAAACCCAGATTTTAATCCCATCTTTGATTCTGCTGTTATACCAATGTTTTAGATCACTTCTCTCATACTTGATTTTTCTAGGCCTAAATTTTCTTTTACAAAAACCAAGGAAGTAGCACTAAACTAAAAAAAACTGACTAATTTATTTTACCAGTATTCTCTAAATATTTGTTGCACTTTAGGATCTATTAGGAGTTTCACTATGAATAAGATATATTTTCTATCCCCAAAACACTTGAATGCTAGAGGTACAGAGATAAAAAAAACACAAATCAATTAAATAAAAGAATATTTATAGATGAGAGTAATAACACAAAAGGCAACTAATGAATTCCTGTGGTCATGAAATAGCCACAAAATAAAATAACTAAGTTTAAATTGAATTTTTTAAGATGATATGGACCGTAGCAATTTTTACATTTTTGATGAAATTTAAAGTGGTACAATAAAAACTACAAGAAGAGCTAATATACACATGCCTTTTGGCTTCCTATATAATGACAGTTTTACATTTCTAAAAATGTATACAAACATTTTCTAAGAAGGTATTTCAAATATTATTATCGTTCTATTTATCATAGCCAAATTCTGGGAATTATTCAAGTGGCTATGGATGGTAAAGTTGATAAATTAGGTTAAAGTAAATTTCAGGCATTGAAGATGAATGAAATATAACTAGCTAGAATAGCATGGAAGAATCTCACAAAAGTAATACTGAAAAAAAGTAGACGAAAAATTTTAAAAAAGAATATATATAATATGATACCATTCATGTAAATATTTAGGATGGCTTTTCTCAAGATACTCATTTTTTTTAACCTTAAATAATGGGAAAACAGACAAACCTGTGTCATCTAGATTGGCATATCAGCTTGATTGCATTGGGATCCATCTGGGGAATTGGTGGAGCATATTAATAAGGGTTTAGGATTGAGTAATGGAGATACAATGTTGGGTCTCTGTTTGATTCTTCTTCTTTCTCTCTTAAGCACAGTTCCTCTGGTTCAGTGTGCTAAGCAGGTTTGCTGTGCTATATGCTTCCTCCTTGATATTCCTGCTTCAGAGCCTACTAGCGATGGACTGAATCCTTCAAAACCTGAGTCAAATTAAACATTTCCTCCTTTAATTTGTGCATATAACGTATTATGTCTAAAAACAAAAAAGCTACCTAGAGCAGAAAAGTGATGCTGGAGAAGTGAGGTCATTGTCGTGACTGTCACCTGACCATGTGGTTCAGAAGCCTGTGGAACAGGCTTGTGGAAGGAGTTTAGAAAGGCTTAGGGGCATTGCATAGAAAAACCTTATAATGCTTCATTTGGAAACTGACCAAAGGCTTTGGTCAGAGCTCAGAAAATCAAAATACTAATAGGGATGGGAACAACAAAGGCCAAGATCTAGAGGTTTCAGCTGGGAGCAAGATTCCATTGCGAGTTAGACTAGAGGCCATTTATGTCACACTCTGGCAGAAAATTTTTCCACATTTTGCCCATCTCAGAGACTTTGCGGAAGTCTGAGATTAATATCAGTGGCCTGATTAACCTGGCAGAAGAAATTTTAAGACAGCCCAAAATTTAGGCTGAGATATGAATAATGACTGTTTTTAGCCAGACTCATGTGAAAATTGGAGACAAGGAAGAACACAAAAATTTTAAACACTTCAGTTTTGACCAAGATGGAACCATGAATAAAAACAGAGCCAAAGGAGGTATATTAACACCTGTAAAAGGAAGTATTTTGCTCCTGGACAAGAAAAAATGTGCCTTGAGATCAACTTAATAACCAACAAGATCTCACCACTGCAGGCTCACAGGAGCAAAAGTGTTAACTTTACAGTTAAGAAGAGAGTCTCCAGGAGCCCTAATGGAGAAGGGATTCCTAGGGATTTGTTTTCTGGGATTCATTTCACCATGCGTAGCCATCCAGGCACTCAAGAGGTTGCTGCATCCATGGTCCAAGGATGTGAATAGTGCTTTCAGACAGAATACCTTGGCATTTTCCATGTGACTCTAGTTTTAATGGGTTGCAGAATGTAAGAGTTGTAAGATCAGGGACATTCCACCCTAATTTTAAAATAAGGTCTAGAAAGCCTGGCAAGGAGCCACTAAGAAGGAAGTGCATAAAGATGCTGTAATGAGGCCAGAGGTGCATTGGAGACCTCAGGGAAATGAAGATGCCATGAAAGTGGAATGTCTGCCAAGGGAAGCCACAGGCTGTGAGTGCAGCCAGTCTGAGAGAGAGGCAGTGTAGGCTGCAACCAGTAAGGCCATGAAGTGGAACTGTCTAAGCCCTCTGGAACTCACATCTCACCACTATGTGCTTCAGATACCTGATACAGAACTACAGGACTTCACATTTGCCCTGCCACGTTTTACTCTTTCTTTGGTCCAATTCTTTTCTACTTCCTTGTTCCTCCCTTTTGCAGTGGAGTTATTTATTCTGTGCCATCATACTTTGGGGTTATGATAGGTGCTTCATTGCTAAGAGTTTGCTTTGAGTCTCCAGGGAGAATTTGACTTGGACTTTTGAAAAATAATAGAACTGTTGAGATTTTTGAGGAAAGGATTATTTTGTTTCAGTTATATGTAAGATAGGCTAAATTTTGAACTTGTTTTTGTTTTTATTTGTGTATTAACCATGGTTAAAAGAGAAGTGTTTGAGATGGAATTGACAAAGTTAGAATGTGAGAGTCTGTCAAGCTGATTGGCTTTGGGTTCACCTGAAGGATTGATGAAACATGCTACTAGGTGTGTCTGAGTGATCCTGGAGGTATGGCTTTGGTTTTCTAGTACCCTGCCCCTTCCTGTCCTGTACTGTTTTCCCTCCTCCGTGATCTAAGCACCTTGCCCTACCACACCCTCTGCCTGATGTTGCTGCCTTGGAACCTGAACACCATGAATTGAATCCCCTAAAACATAAACCAAGTTAAACCTCTCCTTCTTTAAGTTTTGAGTATCAGGTATTGTGTCCAATAATGACAAGGCAGACTGAAACAATACTAATCTGTATTGAGGAGGGAAGATATACTTGGCAAATGAATACTGCCTGGAAAAATGTTTTGTGCTTGCTATTTATATTCTGTTTTTTAATATGATAGCTATGAATGTAAATGAACTGAATTTTAAAAAAAGATTATCACAATATACTTTTGTAATTTGTGTACGTTTCTATATGTCTGATATATTTCAATACAGTCCTTTACAATGTGAGAATTAGTGAAGGTCATAGCTAAGAAATGTGTTCTATGTTGAAAAAAGAACATTTAGAACAAATAAAGCAAGCCTTAAATATATCAGAGAATTTTCTAATTCTTACATATTGTGATTGTCATATTAATATTTTTCACTTTGTGTTCATAACAAAATTATTGATGGCTACTATAAGATATGATTTTCTTCAAATAGTAAATATAATGAAAATAATACAAGTAAAACAGTTCTTTTTCTATTTTATTGATAATTATACGATCAAGACAAAAAGTAAAACAGAAAACAACTTTGCTGACTTCTGAAAAGTGACTATGTTTTTAGTACCTTTTTCTCACTATTAACTTGCATAGAGCCTTTCAAACAATCATGAACTAAATGTTTAGTGAATGTGTCAGATCACCATCTATATTTCATGGACAGGCAGAAAATACAATGAGGCTTTTACCTAGATTTTGATGATTTCAAAAGTTTGGAAGATCAAGGGGCTGGGGATTTAGCTCAGTGGCATAAGCACCTGCCTTGGAAGCAGGCAGTCGTGAGTTCAATCCCTGGTACTGATAAAAACGAAAAAGACAAAAAAAAAAAAAAGTTTAGAAGATCAAAATTTTTCAACCAATAAAATACCATTTTACTTAGTACTTAAACTTGTAAAACTTTTTCCTTCTTAGGAACATAAGAATTTTTATGCCATATTTCCCCTATGTAGTAACAAACATCATTTAGAAAGTATAATGGAAATTAACAAGTGAAATAATCAGTGCTTCCAGCAATTTGAGATGGTCTAGTATATTTTGTATTTTAAAAAGTATTTTCTGGGAAATTAGGACAAAAATAAGATCAGACTGTAGCCTTTAAATGTGACAGTTTCTCTCTTTACTTGCAATCCCACATTAACTTCTCCAGAGCAATGACCTCAAGTATAAACTATTCATTTCTGTATTTCACAATAGCAAAAATGTACTTCAACAATATGGTTGATCCCTAAGGACAACGGAGCCATTCACTATGTTTTGAACATTTTCCATTAGACACTTTAGACTCACTCTCCACTTGTTTTCTACTTTGATGACTATTTCAGGAGTCTGACTTATAGACTGAATCAGCAGACTCCCTTAGAATCATACTTGCAATTGAGTATCAATGGAAGTCACTGGCAAAAGATTATAAGATGAGAAGAAAATATACTTGGGCTTTTATTCCTTTTTCCCTTAAAATCATCTTTATATTCTTCTGGTTTTGGTAATAACACTGTCTTTATCCCCCTCATACTTAGCCTTAGGTAAGGCTCAGCCTCTAGGGAAGATAAACTGTTTTCCACCACTGCTAGAGCTGAGGTACAGGTTGGTTTTCTATCTCTGTTCACAACCTTGTAAATAGTACTTTTGTTAAATTCTACTTGTTTATCATGAGATTGCCATCCATTTCCACCCAGAATCTAAATGATGTGTTAGAGTAGTTGTGTGTGTGTGTGTGTGTGTGTGTGTGTGTGTGGTTTCGCTTTATATTTATTGCTTTCCTGCTGCTCTAACAAAACACTTTGGAATAGGTAATTTATTAGCAACAGAAATTTATTACACAAAGTTCTGGAGGCTGGGAATTGAAGGTCAAAACACTGGCAGATTTAATGCAAGTGAGGGCCCATTTCTAATGTTCCTATATTCTCACATAGCAAAAGGGCAGAGGGCTCTCTCAAGTCTCCTTTATGAGGGCATTAATTCCATTCATGAGGGGTGTCCCACCTCTTACTATCGCACACCGAGGATTAGATTTCAACACATGAATTTTGAAGGAACATAACTGTTCAGAGTTTAACACTTGTTTGGTTTTGTTTTCTATACAATATTGTGCCAAACCTACTCTTTCTTTAGGACCCAGCTCAATGCTACCTCCTCTGAAATACAGGTTTTGGAATTTAAAACTTCTGCATCTCAATGAAACTTCCATTTCTCACCTGAGTGACTTTAAGCATATTTCTTCATGTTTGAAATTATTTTACTTCTTTGTAAAATAGAAAAAAACACCCCACTGCAAAGTTGCTATACTGATTAAAATAAAGATTATATTTTTGAATGGCCCTGCCATTATAAAGGGTATTAATAAATGTTAGGTTTTTTTCTTTTTCCTTCTTCTCTATCCAGCTTTACCCTATTTTTCTTTTTTCTGCCATGCATTTACTTGCATGTTTCTTTGAGTTTGTTTTCTAGTTTGTCATTTTACTCTAAATATTTTGTCTTTCTGAATCTATTTTGAATTTCTTAGTGTAGTATGTAACTGAGAAAAATGAGAAATTGAAAAAAATACTTTTGTTGTTTATAATCATTATTATAACTATGTGAAATATTTTGGTGTATATTTAGATATCCTCTAAGAACCTCTTGCTCTGATAGGCAGAGTTTTGGAAGTAACTAAATCATACAGCAATATAGCTGACTTGTTGGGAGATGGGATTTGATCATAAGAGGCAGGTCACTGAAACATGACTGAGAAGGGCATATCTTCCTCCCTGGCTAGGTACTTTGCTCTCTCTGTCTTCTCTTCATCATAATGTGAGTAGCTTTCCTCTATCCAAAGCCTCTATCTGACTCTCTCTTTGTCTAACCAAAACTTCTGAACTGTGAACCAAAATGAACTTCTCCTCTTTTAAACTGCAGATGTCAGTTATTTGTGATAGTAATGAAGAAAATGCCTAAGATATAACGGAAAATATTTAATTTCTGTTATGTTTTTAAACTGGAGCTCAGAGAAAATAAACTACTTGTCAAAGATCACAGAACTAAATCATGATAAAATAGGATTAATCTCAGGTACTCAGATTTTAATTCTCCTTTTTCTGTTATATTATAATATTCTTTTTCCGGCTTCAATATTTTACTTTTTATTCTCACTTTCTTCATTTGTATTACATGATTTAGAATCTATCTCTGTCTCTGTCTCTGTCTCTGTCTCTCTCTCTCTCTCTCTGTCTCTTTCTGTCTCTCTCTTTTTCTCTCCTCTTTCTTTTTGATGATTTGGCACTTATCTCTAATCATTAATTTTTGTGATTTTTATCTCATCAAATTGTTTTCTCCAAAGATAAAAACTTAAAATTTTTATAATGAAAACACAGAAAGCCAGCATGTACTTCTCTGAATCTAGTTCTGAGTTACAGTATATATTAAGTGGCCTTTGTTTCCCCTTTAGTCATATACTTGACTATTTTCATTAGATGGATAGCCCTGTGTTTATATTCAGACATTTGCCAATATTAAGCAACATTGTGCTGCTTAATGAAAGAACATAATATCACAAGTGACAATAGAGCTTAGCAAGTACTAACTGTGTGACATTAGAGAAGTTGAACTTGCTTTTTAAAGTTCAGATTCCTTATTTATAAAATGATATTGATAAGAATAGTGGGGGTTGAATAAAGCAGTAAGGACATCTGCATTGCAGATTACTTGTTATAATTAGCTATGCCAGTATGTTTTTGAAAATATCATATATAGATCTTAAACAGTCATTTTTTGTGCCATTAGTAATATTATTATCCATAGAAAGGGCATTGTAGAGTCCTATTTTTTAAATTTATGCTCAAGCCACTACAAGTGTTAAGTGACGAAAAGAACAGTTACTATATTTGGAGTTTGGCTAGGCCGTTGCCGAGCATGTCAAAAAGCACAGTATCTTAGAGGTGCCCAGTATGGAAAATCTCCTTTGTTCTCTCTGCTTTATGATCCACAATAGCTGCTGCTTTGGTGGTGCCTTTGACTGAGTATTTTAAGGCAATTGGTAGGATTAAGTTTCTCTAGGTACCACAGCAGGATGAGGCCTACATGGATCTAGTAACAATGCCGTCTTTTTCCCATGCAAGTTAAGACTTACCTGACAACTTTGTAAATCTCTCTAGGTCCCCTTTATAAAGAGCATTCTATGCTAAAAGGCTTGTCATGGATAGGGAATTTCTGTTGCCAATTACTTTCTAAAACAAAAAAAATTAGAACTGGAAATAGTGAGAGATTAAAAAATAAATTTGTGTATTTAATGAATATGGACAGTGCATTAGAACGGAAAATATACTCCCAAATCCCAGATCTTTATTCATGTGATATTTCTTCTTCCCCTTTTCATTCTCTAAGAATTGCTACTACTTTTCTAAGAACCCATTCACTGTTTCTTTTAATAATGTCTCACAGACTATGAACCCCTGAGAGCCAAGTCATTTTTATCTGCCCCACTAACACTGAACTTGTCGTATGAAAGGTACTTGACAAATGAATAAATACAGCCCAGGTGTTTTCAAAGCATTGGAAGAAAGTCTCACTTTTCTCATGTAATTCAACCACAATGTCTAATGTTTTCCTTACAGGCTTTTATGGAGGCCTGGTCAAATTTTTCCCTTGTTCAAGGAACAAATAAAAAACAATGAACAATAATGGTAAATTTTTGAAGTGTCCAGGCAATATAAAAAGGAGAAATATTGTGTAGGCTGGAGAAGTAGAACCAAATTAGATCTGAATGTGGCCAGGCCTCACAAAGAGCCTCGCCTTTCTGTATCCTTAGGGATTAGTGAGATCCAGCTGAGCTTGACCTTAAGGAACATAGTCTTGTTGTAGATTAAAGCCATATTGAAAAGCACACTCCATATAAGGCTGAAAGTAATTAAATTCTGAAAAAGAGTGGTGGTGAGTAGACTTGGAAGAAAGTGATTACCAGAGCTAGAAAGGCCAGAAAGTGCTTCCTAGAACAGGTGAGGCTCCAACAAAGCCCTAAAGGATTCTCAGGAGTTCTAGGGCAGAAAATTCCAGATAAAGAGAAGGGTACATGCAAAGAAATACTAATGAATATGCAGTGTTGTGAGAACTATGTGATGGCCTATCTGGAACAACCAAATCATTTTAGAAAGCAATAGAAAATATAAAATAAAAAGATAGTGAAAGATTATCATTGAACTGAAGTGTTTTGAGTTTATCTTAAACAGCAGCCTTTTGAGAGATAAATGAATAAATTTATCAAAATAAATCTCATTCATGGTATCATATAATTTAGGAAAAGGAAAAGCAGACCAGAGGACAGAAATGTAACTCTTTAGCCTTTCTCAAGTGCATAATATTTGTTAGGAGTATGGTGACTGTTGACATATTATTAGGGAAAGTTCATAATTTTCCCTATTTTTTAGTACAATGTGCCATAGAGAATATATCTTTGGAACTGAAGTTAAAGTAGGAATCTGGGCTAACAGTTTTTGTGCCTAACACCTATATAGTTGGTGAGACAGATGAAGGTTAAGAGACTATAAAACAGATAGGAAGGAGCAGAGACCATACCTCTACACTGCCTTTTCTGCTATGATTCCAGGAATGTAGTGTATTGATCAGGTACTGCCAAATTTTTAAAATAAAGAGATACAGAAAAACAATTAAAGCCCTTGGGTCAAGCACATTATCAGGGTTTTTGGATCCAGAATTACCAGGGTCAGAATCTTGGTTCATGTACTTCGTGTGATTTCAGATATGTAACTTCACTTTGCTGAATGTTTCCTGACACATAAAATCGTAATGATAGTAATGAATTTTAAGGTTTGTTCTGAGAATTAATACATATTTGTAAACAATTTGATTTTCAAAGATTTGTTCTCCTAATCAGGAGAAAATAAAGAACCTAAATCAGTCTTGTCAAGGGAAATCTCCAACACTGGCACAGCCTAAGGCCATGTCCCTGTACTATTATCATCCAAGCACTGTAAAGAGACTAAGAACCAACGTAAATAGGACTCCGTAAATATAGATCAAAACATCCTCATTGACTGTCAGAAATAAGATTGTAGCAGCATTAAGGCACCCAGATGAAACACACCAGCACTTATCCACAGCGAAATCTATAAAGTGCTTTCGATTGCTCAGGGGATCTTTAGATATAGCATCATTTTCTCTATCTTATGGATGACTTGGTCACCTCTGCTATGAATTTTTCATGAATCCCCTGACCCAGCAGCTCTTGCCTGTGGAGAGAGTAATACAGTATTGATTTCAGAGTTAGGTTTCTGCCTTTTCACCACAACAGGATTTTTGTAGCCTAGAAACCTCAATCCCCTATTACTCATTAGAGACTAGTGCAACTTTTCTTAGATCTGGAATTCAAGAGGCAAACCATTTAGCTACTGGTGTCAAAAATGGCCTTTATAGTGGAATTAACTGATCTCAATAATGAGAGTAGCTGTTATTAAAACTTCCCTAATTGAGCCAGTAGAGGTAGGATTATAGAGAAACCCAAGAAGATTTTAGTCTCCTTTGTCTGTCTCACAATTAGCATATTTTTTCTAGATATACCTGGATGAGCCTATTAAAAATATATCAGAGGCTAAAAAGAGAAAATAAATCCAACAGGAAAATGCAGTTCATATTTTAGTATTTTTACTTCTGTATAATTTTTGGAATAGAGGTCTAGATAATTCTTATTTTCAGTGGTCCTTGGTCACATAAGAGAACTGAAAGGAGGTCATGCTGTTGGTAGTTTTTATTTAAACTGCTTTTAAGAAATCAAAAAATCCATATCTTACATCCTGTGAAAACTCATTCTTGCCATTGCCATGGTAACAAGACTTTTAAAAGGGAGTTAACTGAAATTTAGCTGCATATATTATTTCTTTGTGATTCATACTTTATATAAATGCAAATGTCACACTTATACATGTTTTACCTTAATGTTTTATACCACCATTAAGCCTTAATTGAGCTAATATTTTCCTTAATTAAATTTTGTACTTTGGATGTTTTTTCTTCTCCCCTCTTCCTTGGACTCCTTTTCTGTGGACTCATCAAACTATCCAACTGTACATTTCAACTGGCTGACATGCAATTTAGCAAACTGTCACACAGGAGATCAATTGTCTCAATCTAAGACCTCAACAAAGGATTTCTGGAATACTGCATGTCCTGCCTAGAAATTCAGCTACTCCTCTACTCCAGTAGAATATTAATACCTCCTCCTTTCACTTGTCCGTTCCTTCATCATTTGGCTACCTCTTGAGACTGAGAAGCTGTATAACTGATGGAGAAAACATCACCAGTGCATCCTAGAGTAAAATGCAGGCTTCACTACTTCATAGTTTTGTGTCCATGGGCAAGTGTTTTAACACAGAATTTTGGCACAGTCTCGTGACACAAAATTTTCTCCTGGGTTCTACAAGATATAATAATATAAAGCCTTTTTGTCACAGGGCTTTTGTGAGAATTAAAACAATGTTGGTAAAGTACTTTGTGTATCATGTGATACAAGATATATGTTCAACAAATACTAACATCATTTTATTGTTACAATAATGGTTAAGGAATTAAGAGAAAATATTATTCACTGATAGCTCTGTATTTGTGTGGATGTAATTATCTTCTAGGGATGAAGACTGAAACTCCAAGTATAGCATATTACTCCTGAAACAGATGACAGATTTTCTTTTTATGCTTCATAGAGTAAGAGGGAATACAACTAACAGAGAGTGTAATGAAGAAGAGAGAACAGTTAGAGCTAGTGAGACCCATTCAAACAATCCCCAGATATTTTGAACAAATCTATAAAGTGCTTTGCATAGTGAAGTATGTGTATATGTGAGAGAGAAAAGTGGTCAAGGTTTGGAGTTTTGCACTCTGATTGAAGTAGGCTGATATAAGTACCCCTTGCTGATACAGTACTTGAAATAAGGGGACATTTTAAAGGATTCAAACATCTGAGAGTTCAGAAAAAAAAGGCACATATATTGCCTTGTCTGAAGCTGGGTGCAGTGTGTTGGGGGATACTGTCCAGTCTATCTAATCTTTAAGAGAAAAATGCCTCATTGAACGCTGAGATTACATAACAATAATGAAAGTCATTTTTTGTTAGTTTGATTGGTATATTTTAAATATTTTAATGATCACAGTCATCAGAGGGAATTTGTTCCTGTGCATAATATATCTGGATTCTTCTTTTTACTCCAGTCCTCTCCCTTCTTCCTTCAACTTCCTTTCCCTTTTTGTTCATAAAAGCTTTGCTTCCATTTCTTCAATTCCCCTTTTTTGCTTTTTCTCTTCTTTTTTCTCCTTCCCCTCCCTCCCCTTTACATTTGAACATTCTCTTCCCATTTCACAATATCTATTAAACATTTTTGCCCTTATTTACACTTTCATTTTTCTTAGAGAAAAATATGATATTTCAACATGTGTATCCAGTTTGTTTCACCTATTTGTTAATAAATAGGCTATCATTGTTCCAATAAAGGTGGATAGGATGGCTGACCATGTGTGGAGTTGTTTCTGTATCTTCTAGTCTGTTTAATTAATATTTAGGTATGTATTATTTGTTAGTGCCATGCTGTTTTCATCACAGCAGTTTTGTAGTATAATTGCAAGCAAAAGATTGTGCTGCGCTTGTGTTGCCCAGAATTGTTTTTGCTACTATAGGTCTCTTCTGGTTCCAAATAAATTTTAGGATTGTTTTCTCTAATTCTTTGAGGTATGCTAATGGTATTTTAAATGAGATTACATTGAATCTGCATAGTAGATATGGTCATTGTCATGATATTGATTCTTCCTCCTCAAGAACAAGGATACCTTTCCATTTTGTGATATCTTCTTTGCTCTTTTTCAGAGTGCTGTTGTTTTCAATATAAATATATTTTACTTCCTTCATTAGATTGAATTCTAAGTATTTCATTTTTACTGCTATTTTGAAAGGTGAGGTTTGTTTTAAATATCTCTCAAGGTGAATTTGTGATTTGTGTAGAGGAAAGTTATTGCTTTCTGAGTGTTGACTTTGTATCCAGCTATCCTGCTGAATTTGTTTATTAAATCTAGAAGCTTTTTGGTGGAGTTTTGGGAGCCTTCTATGCAGACTATCTTGCTACCCATAAGTAATTTACTCTGGACGTCTTTCTCTCATCTAATTGCTCTGGCTAATGTTTCAAAAACTGTATTCAGTAGGAGTGTTGCTAGCAGACACTCTTGTCTCCTTCCTGATTTTAGAGTGATAGTTTTCAGTTTTTGACTGTTTAGTATGATGTTGGATATTGGTTTGTCATAGATGGCTTTTATCAGATTGAGATTACGTCCATCTACTCCAGTTTTCTGTAAGACTTTTTTTGGTCATGAATAGGCAGTGGACTTTGTCAAATGCTTTTTCTGAATATATTGAGATGATCATGTGTTTTTTGTCCTTGGGTCTGTTGATACAGTTTATTACAGCTATTGATTTATGTATGCTGAACTATTTAAAGATGAATTTTGCTTTGTCATGGTGTGTAATCCTTTTGATGATTTGTTGCATTTCTGCACTTGATCTTGCCAAAATGCTAAGAAGTGATTTTTGCTGCATTCTGTTTGCCAGTATCTTACTGAAGATTTTTGTGTCTGTGCTGACTAGGGAGATTAGACTGTAGTTCTCTTTTTCAGTTGTGTTTTTCTCTAGTTTTGATATCAGAGTCATGGTTGCTTGACTTTTCTCTAGTTTTGATATCAGAGTCATGGTTCAGTTTCACTGACTGATACTGGGTTATTTAGAATTTTTATGTCTTCTTGATTGAGCTTTGGTAATTCATATGTACCCAGGAATCTATCTATTTCTTGTATGGTTTTAATCTTATTTGAATACAGTTTCTTGAAGTAGGTATTGATCGTCTTTTGGATTTCTGCAGTATCTGTTGTGATTTCACTCTTTTAATTCCTAATTGCATGTGATTTGAGTTTTTCCTTTCTTTTTTGAAATGGTTGGTTGAGGGTCTGTCAATTTTATTTAACTGTCAAAGAATCAACTCTATGATTTGTTGATTCTTTGTATTTTTTTAAAATCTCAGTTGCATTCACTTCTGCTTTGATCTCTAATTTCCAGCTTCATATCAAATTTGGGCTTAACTTGTTCTTAATATTCTGGAAGGTGGAAGTTCAATATTAGGTTGTTTATTTGTGCTTGCTCTGTTTTTCTAATGTGGGTATTCACCATTATAAATTTTCTTTATTGGATTGTGTCCTAAAAGTTCCAGTACATTGTATAGGCATTATCGGGTAATTGTAGAAACTATCTAATTTTTTTGCATTTCATCTGTGACCCATTGGTTGCTCAGGAGATTGTTATTTAATTTCCATGAGTTTATGAAGTTTTCATGGTTTCTTTTGCCATTGATTTCCAATTTCATGACACTATAATCTGATAATATCCATGAGATAATTTCAGTTCTTTTGCATTTTCTTAACCATTTTCTATGAGATAGTATGTGCTCTATTTTGTAGAATGTCTTTGTGCAGTTGAAAAAAATGTGTATTCTAATGCTGTCGGTGAAACATTTTGTAGACATCTACTAAGTCCATTTGTTCGCGAGTTTGGCTCACTTCTGATATTTATTTATTGTTTTTTTTTTTTTTTTTTGTCTTGTTGATCTGTTTGTTTGTGATAGTGGTGTATTGAGGTAGCCTGTTACAAATACGTTAGTGATTATTCTGCTTTTCATGTCCACTAATATTTATTTTATACAGTTACAGGCCCTGGTATATTATATATATATATATATATATATATATATATATATATATATCACAAAGACACACATGATTGCTATATCTTCCACTCTTGAATGTTCCTTTAAGAAATATGTAGTGACCTTGGTTGTCTCTCTTGTTCCATCTTGGATTGAAATCCATTTTGTCTGCAAATAGAATAGCTATTTTTGCTTTTAGGGGGTTGGTTTTTGTCACATCAAGTATTATTTTTCTATTTTTGACTATGAAAGTCATTTTTACTGGTTTGCCTCCATAGTCCTTAAAACTTCTTTTTTGGAACAACTCTTTCTAGAAAGAATGTTTTCTTTTTCTAGAGTCAGACATTTCCCTCTTTGTTTCTTTCAGAATACCATAAGGTTGAGAATAGGCACTTCATTTCCTTTAGATGGATCCTCAAAGGATATTTCTTCCTAGTATCTGTTATCTCTTTTCTCTGAGTTTAATTCCTTTCCCTCTGTTCCTCAGCCAAGTGTTTGACCTTTTTACCTTTAGCTCAGTATATATCTACTAGAGCAGGAGCTAGAAGGCTCATCTGGAATCATATATTGGCTCTGCCATTGATTACTGTAGCTATGTAATGTTTTTTTAAAATTTGTACATGTTATAGTTATTTTGGTAGTGAGTACATTTATATAATATAGCTTGATTCTTTTTCTAAATCCTCTTCCCTTGTCTACCCCTGCACTCCCTCCTCTCCTAATTTTCTATTCTCCATTTCATTCATGTTACTATTATTAACCTTAGCTTCTCTTTATGATGTATATATAATGCTTACTTTCATTAAGGTTGTTAGATTCCTGTACATAGCATATCTTTATTATTTATTTCCCCGTTTCCTTCCCTTCTCCTCTTGTCCTTGTTCTCCTAGACCCCTTCCTTTTTGTATGAGATCTATAGACTTTTCTCCTTCTGGCTGTTGTGCTTTATGATTTTTGATCATACTTCCCTTATTCAAATGAGATATACCTAGTATATTTAAGTGTGTGTATATGGTTTATTTCAGTCAATGTTATATTTCCAAGTGAATCCATTTTCATATAAATGTCTCAAATTTGTCCTGTTTCATAGCAGAGCGATACTATATTATGTATAGAAGTCACAATTTCTTTATCCAATTATCTGTTGATAGATACACTGATTGCTTCCATGATTTAGCTATTAAGAAATGATACAGAATTTCAAAAAACAGTAAGAAATCAACACTAGTTAATATATTGCATATTGTTATCTTAGAAGTAGTTGTTCAGGTTATAAGATTTAGGTGTAAAAATGATCAAATATTCACGTTTATATCCTACACTATTTGAGGCAGTGTATTTATAAGGCTAAGTATAGTGCCTGGACTATAAAAATTCAGGGCTGTGTAAATCCTTCTTAGTTGATTGATTAATATTGTTAATCAGCCCAAATGAAGATTGGTACCACCTGAATAGATTGGTAAGCACATTTCAGCTCTAAGACCATGTGATATCATGACTTAAATCTGAGTTACTGAGAAAAGTAGGAATGCATGTTCTTTAATACATACACATTCATTTTTCATTTTAAAAATGTTTCATTTCCTTAGAGAATTATTTTAAAATGAAAAATGTTTGTTTCACTAGAGAATTATTTTCCACATTCTCAGCTATAAAACATTCATCTGAAAACTATTTTTGAGAAGCACTTTCTACTATGTCCTCTTCTGGGAGTGTCACAATGAATGTAAGCACTTTTATTGTTTTGAAGTAGTATTGAAAATGTACAAAAGTCCATCTAGTGTCTCAAAATGTATCAGATTATTGATATTCTTTTTGTCTGAACACTTGTTAACATTTGGTGTGATATAAAACATAAGGAATACTGGCTTCAGGAAGAGTGCCTTTTCTTCATTTTAAATTGTGAGATGTCTAGCAAAGATGATTGAATTCAAATGTTTCAACTAAATAGAAAATAATGTCTTCTCATTAACATAATCTTTCAATTGAGGATTGATTGAAACTTCATTTTGGAAGATTATTGTTTTTTTTGGAGTGGAAGTGAAGTGTTTTGCATAAGAAAGAGGAGGACACCAACATTTCCAGCAAGAGTGCCCTATAACAGTTAAAGTCAAGTTTCTCAAAGCAGATTGCATAGACATGGTTTTAGCTTTGCCACTAATTGCCTTTTGCATTTTCTCCCAAATTTCCAATGTATCTTTGCTTGTCAGTTGCATCTCTGGCGCAGTGAGAATACAAGCTAGATTGGCAGCTCTTTCAAGGGTGAAGAGAACAGGTGAGATATACGGGTAGAGCTAGCAGCAAAAGTGCTGTCTGCTTGGGAAACAGCATTTTATTCTAAATGTCTTAGGTTTAACTATTCTGGAAAAAAATGGTGGCTAAGGAGAGGGAAAACATGACTTCCACCTAGGACTGTGATATATAGTATTAGTAACATACCTTGTTGCTGACGAAAGCTGTATTTGTACTTTTGTTTTTAACTCAAAGTGTGCATTCTAAAACATTTTTTCTCGCTCATTCATAATATGACATAATTTGGATTTCAGTATCCAATAAGAGAAATCATTTGTCATGTCCAAGAGAGAACACAATTTAAAAAAGAAGGTCCTAAATCTCTGTTCTGAATATGTCATTCTTTTCCACAAATGTCAGTGATTCACAATAGCCCACAGAAATGTTTCCAAAATGGAGTTCTTTGGACACAATGTGATTTTTAGGTGTTCCTTACAAATGTTTCACAGAGAAATTGGTGAGAAAATAGAACTTTAATGAAAATTAAGAATGCTATTCTGTAGATGTTTTGAAAAAAGGATACATCATTTTAAAATATACATTGAACAATAATATAAGAGGAAAAATAAATGTCCTTGGTCTCCTATTACCTGGGTGTCCAGTTCCTTCTCTAAAAGCAACCAATGGTACGCGTCTTCTAAATGATTATGTAACGATGATTATGTATATATATATATTTTTTTCTTGTATACTTCATATACAAGTATTCACATCTACATATTTTCTCACATCTGTATCTGTATGCTTTAATATTCAAGTACTCTTATTTAGCTCTCTTGGTTTTTTATTGAGTAAGCAGTTTGTAAAGAATAATACTAACTAGTATTTTTAGAGTACTATGTGTCACATACTCATTTAAGGACTTTGTAAAACTCATTTAGTTATCATAAATATAGGTGATAGATAATATTTTTGTTCCCATTTTACAGACAGAGAAACATTGGAATGGAAAGATGGTGTAATTTGCCTTATGCCATACAATAATGGCAGAACTGGGTCCAAATGATGACTATCTGATTCTAGAACCCTTTCTTTCGACCACTATACCTCTTCATTGTTATATGTGCATAAGTTATTTTTGCCTTACATTTGTATTAATTGCATAATACAATGTTATAGAAATGTATTGCAAGTTCTTTAACAAATTCTTCATTTTTAGATTTTCTGTATATCAATAATTGCTTCCAGTATTTGCATTGGTATAAACAATGTTATAGAATATTTTTATGTAAAGCAAATATACCTCTAGGATAAATTGCTAGAAGTAGAATTTCTGAATTTAAGGACAGGTACATAAACACTGTCAAATTGTCTTCTATGAAATTATATTATTGAGCCAGCAGTGGCCATGTATCTCTGGAAAAGAACTAAGTAACCATTTCCTTCCTGTGAGCCAGTGGTAGTGTGAGCAGGGCTAACCCTTTCTTGTGAGCCAATGGCAACGGCGTGTCCCAAGAAGAGAAGCAAGAAGCTAACTGCTTCCTGTGAGCCAGTGGTGGTCCTTGGCTGGGCCAACACCTTCCCATGAGCCAGCTGGCATGTGGGTTGGGAGACAAGAAGTATTGAGCACCCGCCACTTGTAATCAACCAGCTGATTCAGAGAAACACAGGCTGAGTTGATAGCCACTGTAAAAAAAAAAAAACAAAAACAAAAAAAAAAAACCTTAATGCCTATATTGCCAAACTAAAATAGGAGGCACTGGAGCAGTCTGCCTTGGTTCAAGTATAAATGGATTGATTTTTTAAAGAGAATTTTAAAACAATAATAAAACAGACTAAATGCCAACTTCTATAGGTCACAGGAAAGTGACACTTCTAAGCATGGTGACAAAATATTTCATACTGATAGGGGTAGCTATTTTAGTCATCTTTCCTTTCTTGGTCCAACTATTGCTTCTTCCAACTATACATGTATGTAAATTTTAGAGCCTTCTGTAATGAAATTTTAATTGACTAGTCTTTTAGGGGCCTTAAAATGTTTATCAGAAGTTTATATTTTGTCTTCTCAACAAAAACCCTAAAATAAAATAGAGCTGGAGTGATGTATTTCAAGCTTAAAAGAAAAGAATCTTCAATTCAGATTGATATACCTCACAAAACTACCCTTCAAAGTCAGTGGAGAAATAAGACATTTCCATGACAAATAACAACTAATGGAATTCATGACCACCTAACTGTCTTTTCAGAATATTCTGAAGGATATATTAAAATGAGAAAATGAAGGCCCCAAACACAAGAACAAGAGAAAGAAGCCACCAGTTAGGGTAAGCAATTAAACAGAAAAGAAAGACAGAAGACTGATAATAGGAAAGTAACATGAAAAAGATAAGCTGATACATATAAACTATAGCCATCAATGTAAGTGGTCTCAATTCATTCATCAAAAGAATCAGACTGAAAGAATGGATCAAGAAAACATATTCTGCATTCAAGAAACACATTTTACCCCAAAAAGAATCCATAGGTAAAAGTCTAAGGATGGAAAACAGTATTCCATTCCAAAGGAAACTAGATAAAAGCAGAGGTAGCTATTATATTTTCAGACAATATAAACTTTAAGCCAAAATTGATCAAAAGAAACCAAGAGGGTCATTACCTACCTGTTAAGGAAAAACTCCAATCATAAACATATATGTGCCAAATACTGATGCACCAAAATACATGCAAAATATTAACAGACATGAAAAACCAAATAAGCACTGACACATGGTAGTGGGGAACCTTAATACCCCGCTCTCATAAATAGAAAGATAAACTAAACAAATAATTAATAAAGAAATCATAATTTAAAAATCAGAATTAAACCAAGCTTGAGAACAAATGAATTTGATAGAAGTCTACAGAGTATTCCACCATAGAACATCAGAATACACATTCTTCTCAGTTGCATATGGGATGTTCTCCAAATTAGACTACATATTAGCCTATAAAATATGCTTGAATAAATGTAGAGGAACTGAATTTTATGTGATGCATACAATGTGACCATAGTTAAGGGAAACTGGAAATCAGCACCAAAAGGAATCACAAAAATTCCATAAACACATGGGAATTAAACAACATAATTCTGAAAAACCAATGGATCACTAAAGAAATTAAAGATGAAGTTAAACAGTATCTTCAATGAAACAGAAATGCTGATACAACATACCAGAACCTATGGGCAGTCCTACAAGGAAAATTTATAGCAATGAACTCTCATATGAGGAAAACAGAATGATCTCAAAGAAAAAACCTAATGTTGAACCCCAAACTTCTAGAAAAATAGCAAATCAAACTCAAAACTCATATGAAGGAGGATATCATAAAATAAGAGCAGAATTAATGCATTTGAGACTAAGAAAACAACGAAAAGAATCAGTGAATTGAAAAGTTGGTTCTTTGAAAGAATAAAATTTATAAACCATTAACCATCCTTATCAAAAAGAGGAAAGAAAAAGCACAAATTCAAACAACTAGGAATTAAAGGAAAATCACAATGGATCTCACAGAAATGCAGAAGATCATGAATAGCTAATTTGAGAAATTGTACTCCAGTAAGACAGAAGAAATGGACAGGTTTATAGAAATAATTGAATTGCGAAAACTAAATCAAGAATATATAAATATTCTTAGCCAGGGATTTAGCTCAGTGGCATGAGTGCTTGTCTGGCAAGTGCAAGGTCATGGGTTCAACCCCTAGGGAAAAAAAATAATATATAAAGATTCTAAATGAACTGATATCAACCAGTGAAATTTAAAATGTGATAAAAATGGACCAACAAAGAAAATTCCAGGTCCTTATGGTTTCACTATAAACTTCTTCAAGAAATGTAGATAGGAACTTGTACCACCATTGCTGAAACTCTTTCAGAAAATTGAAAGGGAAGGGCTGGAGATTTAGCTCAGTGGTTCAAACAGTTGCTTGGTAAGTGTGAGACTGAGTGTTTGATCCCCAGTACCAAAAGAGAAAAAAGAGAGATACTAAAGGAATGGTTGAGGTCCACTTACAGCTACAAAAGAAATGGCCATGGCTTATTGAGTATTTAAGGACTTTAGAAATTTTAGGGCTGGGGATTTAGCTCGGTGGCATAAGCACCTGCTTGGCAAGTGTGAGGTCATGAGTTCGATCCCTAGTACCCCCCCAAAAAAAAGGGAAGTAATAGTTCCAAAGTCATTCTTAAAACCAAGCATTACCCTGTTTCCAAAACTAGAGAAGAACCCAACCAAAAAAGAAAACTACAGAGAAATCTCCCTAGTGAGCATAGACACAAAAATAAGATACTGGAAAAATCATGCAACAATCATGTTGTATAATCCATAAGATTATATACCATAACTAAGAAGAGTTCATTCCAAGTATGCAGGAATGGTTCAACATACACAAATCAATAAATGTAATACGCTGTATTAACCCAATCAAAGACAAAAATTGCATGATTATTTCAATAGATGGAGAAAAACTGTTTGACAATGGCCAACAGCCATTCATAATAAAAACCCTACAAAAAATTGGAATAGATGGTCTGTACCTCAATCTGATAAAAGCCGTCTATGACAAATCAACAAGTAACATTATACTAAATGTTCAAAAATTGAAAGCTTTCACTCTAAAATGAGAAACAGGGCAAAGATATCCACTGTCATCACTCCTATTCAATATAGTTCTGGAAACATTAACCAGAGCAATTAGACAAGAAAGAGAAATAAAAGGAAAAAGGATAGGAAAGAAAGAAGCTAACTTATCACTATTTGTAGATAACACAATACTGTACCTAGAAGACCCCAAAAATGCTACCAAAAAGCTTCTAAATTTAATAACCATATTGAGCAATGTACCTGGATACCAAATTGACAGTTAAGAATGAATAAAATTCCTGTATATAAGCAGTGATCTCACAGAGGAAGAAATTACAACCTTTACAATAATACCCCAAAAATTCAACACTTGGAAATCAATTTTAAAAAGGAAATTAAAGAGCTATACAATGAAAATTACAATACTCTGAAAAAAGGAGATCAAAATGTCGAAAGATATCCCTTACTCATAGATAAGAGGAACTATCATAATGAAAATGACCGTACTCTTCAAATTGTTATATAGATTCAATACAATCCCAATCAAAATACCATTAGCAAACCTCAACATTCTTAAAATTCATTTGGAACCAGAAGAGACCTAGAATAGTAAAAGAATTCTGGGCAACAAGTATAAGGTAGGGGGCATCACAATCTCTGACTTGAAATTATACTACAAAGTCTGTGTGATAAAACCAATATGATATTGGACAAAAACAAACCTAATAATCAGTGGAACAGAATAGAAGATGTACACACAACTCTCACCTCACTTAGTCACCTTCTGTTTGACAGAAGAGCTACACGTGTTCATTGGAAGAAAGTCTTTTTAATAAATAGTGCTGTAAAAACTGTGTCTCTACGTGCCCAAAACAAAACTAAACCCCTGCCTATCAACATCCACTAAACTAAAGTCAAAGTGGATTGAGAATCTAAATATTAAAACAGAAACATAAACTCTAGTGGAACAGAAAACAGAAATTGTGATGACAAAGCTATAAACCGAGACTTGAACAAAACCCAGATTGCACTGCAAATACTACGAAGAATCAACAAATGGGATTAACTTTATTAAAAATATTTTATACAACAAAAAAATCACTAACATGGTGAAAAGACAACTCGTTATGTGAAAAAAATTATAGCAGTTGTCCCTCAGACCAAGTATTTATATCTAGATGAAAGAATTGAGAATAATCAGGCCCCCCAGATTCAAAGACTCAATCCAAAAATGGGCATCTGAAATGAATACACACTTCTCAGATGAAAAAATGCAAATGATAAAAAAATACATGAAAAAACGTTGAACATCATTGGTCACCTGAGAGATGCAAATTAAAACAACACGGAGATTCCACTTCATTACAAAAAGAATGACTATTGTCAAGAACTCAACCAATAACAAACGCTGGTAGGGCTTTGGGAAAAAATGAAGCCTTCAACACTTTTGGTGGAAGTGTATGATGGTGCAACCACTGGGTAAATCATTGTTGAGATTCCTCAATAAACTAGAATTCGCAGTCCCTTTTGACCCAGCTATCTTTCAGCTATCTGGGTATCTTCCCAGAAGAATCTTGAACACTGAGTATCTACTCTGAAATAACAACATGAAATTCATTAATTATTGTTACTTTCCTATTACCTCGCTTTGTGTGTGTGTGTGTGTGTGTGTGTGTGTGTGTGTGTGTGTGTGTGTGTTTATCGGTACCGGGGATCGAACTCATGACTGCCTGCTTGCAAGGCAGGCGCTTATGCCGCTGAGCTAAACCTCCAGCCCCCAATATTACCTCGCTTTTAAATTGTTTTATTTTTTCTTCTTTTTATAACAATAATCAAAAGAAAAAATACTGAAAGCCACTACAAAGAAAAAGCAAGTAATTTATAAAGTTAAACCTATCAGAATAATAGCAGATTTATCAGTACAAGATGTTAGGTCAGGATAGCTTGGAGAAGTGTATCAAGTCAAAAAAAAAAAAAAAAACCTTTCTATGTACATTCTAATATCCTAGCAAAATATCTTTCAAAATTTAGGGAGAAATAAAGAATTTCCAAGACAAAGACCCCTTTAAGAAATTCATGACCATCAAACCATCAGTGCAAAAAAATGAGAAGTAATGCAAACAGAAAAAATATATAAATCAGCAACTGAAAAAAGAATGTAATGACAGGAATTAGTCAATATATTTCATTAATAACTTATAATGTAAATGGCTTTACCTTTCAGGGTTGTAGACCACAAAGTCAGAGATCGTAAATATTCAAAAACAAATTAATAATTTAAATACAAATAAAACAGTGGAGATTATACAGAGCAACAGATTCTACTTATAATGCAGATTTTGCGGTTGTAAAAGCATATTGAAGAAATGAATTACAAACAACATTATGTAAAAAAGTGAAGATAACAAAGAAAATATCATTAATCAACTAAAAAATTGACATCTCAGGATATTTTACATGCAATGTAAAATGCTCAAATCATCTTGAAAATTTAACATCAAGAAAGTAATATTATTGACAAACATGTGCCTATTTAAAACGTTTGATTTAATGACTTTTAAAATAAATTGATAGTTTTGCTGCCTTTGCCAAAAGGCATTTGAAAATTATTGATGAGAGAGTTATACAGCCATTAACAAAGTTAGAATATTTCTACTACGTGAAGAAGTTTCCATGTGCCCATTTTCAGTTAATTTTCATTCACATTCCCCTATCTAGGATAGTACAAATTTGCTTGTATCTACAAATTTCCCTTTTATGAATATTTCATATAAATAGGATCAATATTTTTTAGTCTTCTTCATGTGTCTTCTGTCCCTACATGTAGGTAGTTGTATTTTGTTCTAAAAAACATGCATTGTGTTTATGTAGCACATTGTGATTATTTATTCACCAGCTAATGGACATTTGAATTGTTTTGAGTTTGGATTTATTATGAATAATGCTTGTATTGCCATTATATGTTATAACTAAATCATAATAGCATAACTAAATCATAATAGCATAATAATTTTGACTGTAGGCAAAAATGCTATCATGCCTATCAGCAGCTACAAGGGTTTCCCTAACCTAGCATGATTCACTGGGGGAAACTGTGCTTCTCATACTGGAATTGGTGTATAATGATTTTCCTCTGAATGACTCAGGTTTATCCTTTTTATGGCTGAATTGTATTCCACTGTATATAAATACCACATTTTCTTTATCTACTCATCTACATATAAACTTCTATGTAGGTTCCACTCATCTACATATAAACCTATATGGAGGTTCGAAGATTTAGCTATTATGAATTATATTAATATAAATATATGTATGTGTATATTACTGTAATATGATGTCTTTATCTCTTACAAAGACATTTAGAAGGTGTCAAATGTACATAATTTCTAGTTTTAGTTTTTTCAGGAATTAGATTTACATAATGGTTGTACTAGTTTACACTACCACAAGTACCATGTTTCTTCCATAGTTGAACAATAGCTATATAGCTGAACAATACCTTTATATAGCTGAACAATACATTTGTATTATAGCTTGGAAGTGAAAACTTACTATGTAGTCTTTATTAAATTGATAAATTTCCATGAATCTCAGTTCCCTGAGATTATAATATCAATTGTTTTAGTGATTATTTAATATTAAAATGTATCTAGGAACTCCTAGAGGAGACATTATGTTTTGTTTATTGCTAAGTCCCCAGTAACTGGTATAGGGTATGACCTAGATAAATGTTCAAACTATGTTTATTGTAAATTTTGAACTCAAGAATCACCAGGTACACATAAGGAAATGAAGTAAATTCCTGGGTAGAAAGATAAGTGAACAAATGTTGCTCCAGGGTTGTGGAGTCTTCCAATTGAAGGCTTTGTGTTAGGCAGTAACTTTGGATTACTTCCCCTGGAATATGAATGATGGTAGATTCAATCTGTGTCTCAGGCAGAAAAGCATTTTTGATTCCCCTAGTCCATGAGCCATAGCTTCATATGTATTGCTTTATTGACTTACTGATTGGTTTATAATTATCTCTAAATGTCTGCTGTATGCTAGGATTTGTATTGGTTGCTGATAATGGAAAAATGAATAAGATAGACTCAGACTCTGTCCTTGAGACACTCCATTGAAGACTGTGGCATCCACAATTAGTTACAGTAGAATATCACAGAGGCTATAGCATAAGGATAAAAGGGAACAGTGGGATACAAAAACTAGAAGTGGTATATTATATCTCTAGGGAAGATTTGCCTCATTAAAAGGAGATTTTACTCAGTTTAGATAAGAGGTACTGTTATAACTCAGGCCCCGGTCTAAAATCCAAGGAAGCAAGAGACTGAAAATTTAGGTGGCAAAGGCTTTATTTCCAGGCCTGGCGACCAGTCTCCGGTAGCCAGTTTGGAGACTGTGTCTCAGAGACTGAAGGGAGGACTTTAAAAAGAGGCTGGAGGAAAAGGGTGGGGGGAAACAAAGAAACCTGCAGAGCCATCAAACTTGTTGACCCGAGTCTGGAAACTGTATTGCTGTCCACTTAGCTCTGACAATCTCAGGAGTTTCTGGTGTTTCTCAAATTACTCCCATCCTACAGACTGACATTATCTCGGAGTGGCACATCTGCAGCAATATTTGGAGAAGAAAGTGGAGAGTTAATTATCCCAGGACCTCGCTAGTGGGTGCAAAGGGGTCAAGAGTGGATTTATTATGAAGTTGAAACTTAAGTATACAAGAAGCTGAAACTTAAGTTTTACAAAGATCTGATATCTAACTCATTTGATGCATACAGAACAAAAGGAAAGCACCGATTGGGGTTTGGGCCATAGTATTTCCTGGTAATTTCTTTGAAGCTAAACAGTTCTTAAAATTGGGGCAGGCTCATTTTATGACAGATCATCACTGGGTCGGGAAGAGTCACCAGAAACCCAAATTCTTTATGGCCTAGATAGATAGGTGAGGGGAGAGGGAGGCAATAAGGTGCCATATAGAACAGAAAACGGCGGTTATGTGTCAAGGTCAGGTAAAGGGTTAAACTCATATGCAAATCTCTCTGCACAAGCAAGTTACTTTAAACAAGTGTAAATTAGTGGGCCATCCCAGTTTTCTTTAGCTCTTTAGCGGAGAATAGAGGTGCCTAACAGTGATTAACAACCCTTGTTAGCTTGTTTTAGCACAATTTCTGTAGTTTGTAGAGGGCAACAATGGTTAACATATCAATTAGGTGAGATTCTTGCAATTCTTTACAGAGGAGAGTATTGCTCAACATATCAATTAGGTCACTTAACATATCAGTTAGGGGAAAAGCATAAAAAAAACACATTGAGTAAGCCACGTTGCAGGTTTGCTATAATACACAAAATAATGAAGGTATTTTCTTAGAGTACAACAGGTACAAGGATATTTTATGTTGAATAATAGTTGTAAAGAAAACAAGTTTCTTAAATAGCTTGGCATGCATGAGAAACTAACATTGCTTTACTTTGGCTAGACTATACAGTGTGAAAAAGGGTATCTCATAGAGATGAGATAAAATACATAGAATAAAAGTAAGTATCTGTTCTTTAGGAGGATAATTATTGAGAAGTTTTAAGAAAGAAATCAATATGACTGGATTAAAAATTTACTAACATCTTTCTCATTTTGTTTTTGTACTGATAGATTGCAGACTCTCAAATTTTCACTCTTTCATTGTATTTGATTATCAAAGAAAGAAAGACAGACAGACAGACAAATGAAAGATCACTAACTTGCACTGATCATGAGGCTGGGAGACCAGAAAAAGCAAAAACCTCTTTGAAAGGGTTGAACAAGTTTCTGTTGTAGGCAATAATATTTTAAAATCTGTAGTTTGTGTTGTTTTCACTCTTTATACTGTATATATCTGTTTTGTTGCCAAGGAATTGTTTTGCAACATGGTGCAAGGCTTTCAGTTCAGATATTTGCTCTTCACTCACCTTATAATTAGCAGCATAAAATAGAGCCTATTTTACATCAGTGCTAGTCAAGAGGTGTTTAAGTTAGTTGAGACAAACATTTATGAATGTCTCAATATACATATATGTACTGTGTGAAGGCATTGTGTTAGGTATACATGATACAAGGATGAATAAAGCTTTTGATTTAAAAACATTTTTGTGGTGCTATCTGTTATGGAAATAGTTTTTAAGAATAAAACTGAGTGGTTTCACAAAGGAGCTGCCTTAATAAGAAGAACATTGCCCTTGGAACAAGACATGCCTTTATTTATTTGTTCACTTATTCTATAAATGATTATTGATGTTGGTTGTATGCTAGAAATTATTTCATGTTGAAGAGGATATCATTTTTGTCTAAATGTATGAATTGGGTAAAGCTTCTTATTTTTCTGAGCCTTAGTTTCATAATTTAAAAAATGAGTCCATAATACTAGGCTCACATGTTTGTGTTGAGGATTAAATTACATTATTTTGAAGTGTTTTTTAAATTCTAAAGTGCTAGCTTACCATTTTTCATATTGTGAAAAGGTTACTTTGATGGACTGAAATGAAATTTGATAGCAAAGAAACTCACAGGAGTGAAAGAGACATACTTTAATCACACAAATCAAAATAAAGTATTTTCCTAAGTAATATCTTTTTTTCTTTAACTATTATACTTCTTAAATCTTCTCCCCAATATGAGGATAAAATACCTTTCTTACAATATTTTATGCAGATTAAAATAGTTAATATATATGAAAAAAATAATTTTTCTTCATATTTGACACTTGAGATGCATTCAATTATTTTTGTCTTCTGATATGTCAAGTGAATATGCAAATAAATGTGGTATAATAAGTCAAATAAATATATTATTTGAATATAACTGTTGTAATCATATTGCAGGAATTTGAATGTACAGTTTGAGAGTGAGAATAGTGGTAGTGAGTAGAATATAGAGGAAGAGCAGTTCATTCACTTAAACATTCAGTGAAATCATTATGAAATTTAGTAATTGTGTGATCTTGGACATACTTCTTAATCTTTTGAGAACTTTAGAATCTCATCTGTGAAAAACATAAAAATAGTATCTACTTAGTATAGTTCATAATAAAAATAAGCTAAATCACATAAGATACCTACACACTTAAATGCAGTGTCTTTTAAAAGTAAACACACTGAAGTTAATATTGCTTTAATTTTTAGATAATTCACATGCACAATTCCTTCTTGTGCCCTGAATTTCATTTCATATTCATAATTTATATCCTTTTATGAGAGGGTCTCTATAAGCTCCTAAGCCCACAAATCCTGAATCTGCTTCATACATTTCAAGGGTAAAGTATAAAGTACATTTCAGGAGTAAAGTATAAACTTGTTAAATAAAACATGCCATTATCTAGAAGAGTATCAAAAGGACCTAAGGTCACTGAAAATCAGGTCTGTCTTTCCAGGATGACATACAGTACCTCATGAGGCTAACAGTATTTAATGAAATAGTAATTTATTCCTTAGAAAATACACTCTGTAAAGAGTGGGCTGGGAGGGGGATATAGCACAGTGCATGAGGTCATGAATTTGATTCCTGGTACAAAAAAAAAAAGATGGACTTACAGTGACAATGCTGATAACAGTAGGAGGAAGAACGGACTACATTTAAGGTCCACTCTAGCCCTAAAATAAATGATTTGAAAAAAACATTATATGTCTAGTTAAAAGACAAATGAAGGGCTACCAAATGCTTTGTGGACACACTATTCTTATGCAATGATTTTTCTTTGACAGAAAGCACTGGTAGAAGACCATGTTTATAGTCCCATGAAGGCCTGAGGTAGTGTTGCCACTGGAAAGTAAGGTCAGTAGAGTTTGGAAATTAAAAATAGGCCTTCCATCAGCGACTCTGTAAAACAGAAATAGCAGTTTTGAGATGAATTAAGGAGCAGAAAAAAATCGTATGATAGCAACAAAACATTGAAAACAACTAATGGCGTAAGTGAGTGAAAGCTGATTTTCCAAAATCCAGAGGGAGTGCTGATCTCTGGAGATGGTTTCTTATGGACCCTAAAACTGGCTTACAGTTATGACACAGGGATTCAAGAAAAATGGAGTGGGTCAGTTTCATCCACTCCAGGATTAGAATTTGGAGTAGATTTTTCTATTCTAGAATAACAGGTCATTACTATTAAAAAACAGTCAAACTGTTTTTCTATATTCTCAACACTTCTAATACCAAATATGTCTTTTGTTCCTCTCACACCAACAACCAGTTTTCAACTTTCAGGTAACAGTTGGATATAATCGAGTAATATAATTACAACACTAACTTCTTGGAGTTAGATTTCATATGTTGAAAACTTAGTTTCTAAGATATCCTCCCACTCAGTTTCAAACACCAGTCACACTTCAATTTGAATTCAGTATAAATTAGAAATTCCCACAGCCTACCTTCTCAAATTTGATAATTTTTTATGATCACTCACAGAACTCAGGGAAATTCTTAGGTTTACTGGCATATTATAAAGGATAAGCTTCAGGTGAACAACTGGATAGATTCTTAGGTCTAGGTTTTGTGAGTAGACACCCTTGGAGTAGGGGTGTGTCACTCTCTTGGTATATGGGTATGTTCTTCCAAACTCTATACTTTCCAAACTCTATACTTCAGGATATTTTTTGGAAGTTTCATCATGAATGCATAAACAGTTACTAACTCAATCTTTAGGTTCTAATTTGTGCATAAGGACAGGGACCTAAAGTTCCAAGTTTGTAATCATGGCTTGCTCTTTCAAATGATAAGCTCTCATCATGAAGCTTTGCAAGAACTCATTAAGGATTGCTTTATTACATCAAAAGATGCATTTGTTAACCAGGAAATTCCAAGGGAGTTAGGAGACCTATTGGGTCTGCACTCAAATGCAAAATACTGAGAAAAAAGGTGCTCCTAGCACCCTTTTCATTTAGGAAGTACCTAAAGTTGAGGAGCCATCTGCAGGAACTGGGATGAAGACGAAATATATACTTCTTCTTATTTCATAATTTTATAGTATATAATGCAGAAAACATTTCTTCTGAAAACAATAGATATTGCTATGCATATAAGAAGATAGACTATGTTTTGAAAAATTTCACTAAAAAATTATTGTTCTTAATTGCTTCTGGAGTGTCTTGAAAATGTACCACTAATTAAGGCCTGAACTATTAGTAAGAGTTTTTCCAGTGAGCTTAAAAATGGCTTGGTTTTGATTTCATTATCATGTCTTCAAGGAGAAAACTGAAATTGTAAAATATATTATATTTTACATTATTTTTTACTAAAACCAACTCTGCTTGACAGTTGTCCTGAAAATAAATCTTTTACAAGCATAAAAGCAATCTTATACATGGGAATATCCTTCCATAATACTGGATCACTGTGGTATTTTGAAAATACAGACTGTGGATTTGGAACTTGGATCTCTTGGATTTAAATCCCAGTACTTTGTGTCCTAGCTCCGATACTTTAAACATCACTAATCTCTGAACTTTTCAGTTCCTTCAGGATTGATCATACTTTCAAAATGAGACAAAGCACATAAAGGTCTTCCTGAGTGCACCTCATGGAAAAGTTCCTTTCATTTATTCCCAATAATTTTGGGAGCTCCTCTCTTTGTGTTACCCTTTCTTATAGCCTTGGATACTACACACTTATTTACTCTTTTCTTTTGCCTTTTCTCATCTAGAACATAAAAATACCTATAGTGCTCTGGAGATTAAATCAATTGAAGTGAGTGACAGTTCTGTGGGAAGCACAAAATGTCACGAATAATACTTATTCTGATCAGCAGACATATTTCTTTATTATTTTAAAAAGATTAAGATAAAAGAGGACATAACAAAGCAAATCAGAATAATTGAAGCAACACAGTACTTCACCAGAAGACAACTTGATATATCAGTAGCTACTATAATGTCTCTTTCCTTGAAATAGTTGAGTATACCTTCATACACAATCCTATGAAACATAACAAAATAGTATAAAACCATTCAAGAGAATGAAAATATTACAGAGCATTCAGAACCAAATAACATAAAATGAAAAATGGTTACTATATTATCTCATTGTCCATAAAAGATTTCTTTATACTATCACACATAATAAAATCCAATAAGATACAATATTATAGAACCAAAAGAACAAAAGCATGGTAGGACTTAAAAACAAGATGATATTAAATCAGCACTGGCTATTATAATGTCTTGTTTTCTTCAAAATAGCAGTTCATACCACAGATAATAAAATCAAACAACTCAGGATAAAACCATAACAAATAATGAATGCAAACATTATAAGGCTCCAGATCATTGTAATAGGGAATCATGATTACCATTGACTCCTATGTATTCTCACCATTTCTTACACTAGGGAGACTATATGGTATTTATACATGTGAGTTTGAATTATTTTGCTTATGAGTGTGGTCTCAAGTTGCATCCATTTATTTATAAATAATGTGACATTCTTTATAGCTGAGTAGTACTCGATTGCATAAAAATACCATGAATTTTTATCCATTCCTCAGTTGATAGACACGTAGGTTGTTTTCAAGATCTGGCTATTACAAGTTGTGCTGCTATAAACATGGATGCACATATATCACTGTGGTATGATGTATCCAGCTCTTCTTGGAATATGCCTAGAAGTGGAATAGCTGGAACAACTGGGACTTCCAATCCCAGCTTTTTGAGAAATCTCCACACTGACCTCCACAATGGCTGTACCAGTCTACACTCCCACCAACAGTGCAGGAGAGTTCCTTTTTCCCCACAGCCTCTCCAGCATTTGTTGTTGGTAGTTTCCTTGATCCTGGCCATTCTTTCTGGAGTGAGATGGAATCTCAGTGTGGTTTTAATTTGCATTTCTCTAATGACTAGTGATGATGAACATTTTTACATGTATTTATTTGCCATTTGTATTTCTTCATTTGAGAACTGTGTATTCATCTCAGATGCCCATTTTTGCATTGGGTCTTTGAATTTTGGGGTCTGATTTTTTTAATTCCTTATATGTTTTAGAAAGAAGTTCTTTGTCTCAGGGACAATTCACTACAATTTTTTCCCAGTTTGTGGGTTTTCTTTTCACTATGGTGGAGATTTCTTTTGACATGCAGAAACATTTTCATAAGACATGATCCCAGTTATTGATTCTGGGAAGTATTTCCCATGCAGTTTGATTCCTGTGCATGAATTCTCTACCTACTCCTATACCTTGAAGATTTTAACCCAATTTGTCTTCCAACAGATTTAGTGTTTCTGTTTTAATATTCAGATCTTTGATCCATTCAGATTTTAGTTTAGTACATGGTGACAGGCATAGGAATAGTTTCAGTTTTCAGAATATGGAGAGCCAGTTTTTCCAGCACCATTTGTTAAAGAGACTGTGGTTCTTCCAGTGAACATATTTGGTCCCTTTATTAAAGATAAGGTGGTAGATTGTGTTTGTATTGGGGTTGTAATCTTCTAATCGATTCCATTGATCTTCAGATCTGTTTTTATTCCAGTACCATGTTGATTTTATTATATTTTCTTTGTAGTATAACTTCAAGTCAGGGACTGTGATGCCTCCTGCCTTGCCTTTGCTGCTTAAAATTGTCTTTGCTATCCTAGGTCTCTTGTGTTTCCAGATGAATTTTACGAGTGATTTCTCTAGATCTATGAAGTATGTTGATGGTATTTTCATTGGGATTGCATTGAATCTGTATAACAGTTTTGGGAGAATAACCATTTTCCCAATATTTATTCTTCCTACCCATTAACAAGCGATGTCTTTCCATTTTCTGAGTTCCTCTTTTATTTCTTTCTTCAGGATATTTTAAGTTTCCCTATATAGATCTTTCACTTCTTTTATGAGATAAAGTCCTACTTACTTCATGTTTTTGGATGCTAGTGTGAAGGATGTGGCTTCTCTTATTTCTCTCTCAATGATTTTGTTGTTAGTGTATAGTAATGTTATTGATTTTTGTATCCAGCTACATTGCTGAATTTATTTATTATATCTAGGAGTCTTTCAATGGAGTTTTGGGGGCCTTCTATGTAGAGTATCATGTCTTCTGTAAATAATGATAATTTAACTTCCTCTTTTCCTGTCTTTAACCCTTTGATTTCTCTCTCTTGTCTAATTGCTCTGGCTAGTTTTTCCAGTACTATGTTGTATAAGAGCAATGATAAGGGACATTCTTTTCTTGTGCCTGATTTTAAGGTAAACTTTTTTCAGTTTTTGGCCATTTACTATGATGCTGACTTTTGCCATAGATGGCCTTTATCATATTGAAATGAAGACAATCGATTCCAGTTTTCTGTAAGTTCTTACCATGAATGAGTGTTGGACCTTATCAAAAGCTTTTTCGGGCTGGGGATTTAGCTCAGCGGCATAAGCGCCTGCCTTGCAAGCAGGCAGTCGTGAGTTCGATCCCTGGTACCGGTAAAAACGAAAAAGACAAAAAAAAAAAAAAACAAAAACAAAACAAAAAAAAAAAAAAAGCTTTTTCTACATCTATAGAAATGATCATGTGATTCTTACTTTTGTCTCTATTAATATGGTCAATTACATTTATTGATTTATGTATGTTGAACCATCCCTGCATGCCTTGGATGAATCATACTTCGTCATGGTATATAATCTTGATGATTTGCTGCATCCTGTTTGCCAATATTGTACTGAGGATTTTTGCATCTATGTTCATTAGGGAGGTTGGTCTGTAGTTCTCTTTTTTAGTTGGGTCTTTCTCCGGTTTTGGTCCTAGAGTAATATTTGCTTCCAGGAATGTCTTAGGAATAATTGCTTCCCTTTTGATTTCATTGAAGAGTTTGAGGAGTGTCGGCATTAAGTCTTCTTTGTATTTCTTGTAGAACTCTACAGTGAATAAGTCTGGACCTGGGTTCTTCTTTGTAGGTAAGGACTTATTAATTTTCAATTTCATTAATGAAATTGGATTATTCAGCAGTTTTACATCTTCTTGACCCAGCTTTTGTAGTTCATTTGTTTCTCGGAATCTGTCCATTTCTTCTGAGTTATCAAACCTATGAGAGTAGAGGTTTTTGAAATAGGTGTTGATGATCTTCTGTATATCTCAAGAGTCTGCATTGATTTCACCTTTTTCATTCCTTATTGCATGAATTTGATCCTCTTGTTCCCTTTTTTTATAAGGTTGGGTAGGGGCTTATCGATTTTATTTATTCTTTCAAAGAACCAGCTCTTTGATTCGTTGACTTTTTGGGTTGTTTTCTTAGTCTCTGTTGCTTTAATTTCTGCTTTGACTTGTATAATTTCCTCCTTCTTTTGGCGTTGGGCTTGACTTGCTCTACTGTTTCTATATTCTTGGGGTGTAGCATCAGGTTGTTTATTTGTATTCGTTCTGTTTTCCTGATGTGGGAACTCAGTGCAATATATTTTCCTCTGAGCACTGATTTCATTGCATCCCACAGATACCGGTAAGTTTTATTTATGCTTTCATTGTCTTGTAGATTTTGTGTAATTTCTTAATTTCCCATGTGGCCCACTGATTTCTCAAGAGTATGTTATTCAATTTCCATGTGGTTGTGGGTTTTGCAGTTTCCTTTATCATTAATTTCTAGCTTTATTGCACTATGATCTGACAACATGAATGGGGTAATTTCAACTCTTTTGCATTTATTTAAAAATGTTCTGTGGGTGAGTGTATGGTTTATTTTAGAGGATGTGCCATGTACTGCTGAGAAGAATGTATATTCTGATGTTGTTGGATGGAACACTCTGTATATGTCTATCAAGTCCATTTATTCACAGGTATGATGCAGTTCTGTTATTTCTTTGTTGATTTTCTGTCTGGTTGATCTGTCCCTTGGTGTCAATGGTGTGTTAAGTTCTGCTGTTATAATTGTGTTACTGTTTATTTAATTTTTCATTTCTGTTAATACTTGCTTGGTATAAATGACTGCTCTGGAATTTGGTGCATATATATTTAACATTGTTATGTCTTCCTCTTGAAATTTTCCTCTAACCAGTATGTAGTGATCTTCTTTATCTCTTAGTATCATTTCTGGTTTGAAGTTTACATTGTCTGCAAACAGAATAGCAACCCCTGCTTTTTTTTTTTTTTTTTGATTCCTGTTGCATGAAGTATTATTTTCCATCCTGGATTTTCAGTCTGTGAGTTTCCTTTTGAGTTACTGGGTTTCTTGCAGACAGCATATGGTTGGATATTGTTTCTTGATCCATTCTGCCAGTCTGTTTCTTTTAATTGATTAATTGAGACCTTCACATTAATGGTCATAACTGTTATATATTGGTTTATTGTTGACATGTTATCTTTCTGCTGTTCTATTTTTATCTTTCCATTCTGTTTAAATGTCTTCCTTGCTTGGTGTTTTTTTCCTATGTGTATCTAGACTGTGATTCAGTATTCTTTGCAGGGTTGGCTTGGTGATCATGAAGTTCTTCAGCTGTTTTTGTTATGTAAATATTTTATTTCTCCATCCATTTTGAAGCACAGTTTTTCAGGGTACATCAGTATAGATTGGAAATCATTTTCCTTTAGGATCTGAAATACTTCACTCCGTGCTATTCTTGACTTCATTGTTTGTGTTGAGAAGTCTGCTGTGGTTCTGTAGGTTTTCCTTTATAGATGATCTGTCTTTTCTCTCTAATAGCTTTTAATATTCGATTCTTATGTTGGATATCTGCAATCATGATTATTATATGTCTGGGTATAGTTTTATTTTGGTTATGGCTAGTTAGAGTTCTATATGATTCACTTATCTGTATCTCAGTTCCATTCTCATGTTTGGGAAATTTTCAGCTATTACTTCTGTAAATAGCCTCTTGATATCATTTGTGTAGTCACCTTCTTTTTCATTTATACTTATCAATGTTTTGTTGCTTTTGTTTGCATCATCTTACAACTGTTGAATTGTTATTTCCTGATTTCTTGCTATTTTAAAAAGCTCTTTCCTTTCCCATTCACTAGCTGAAATCTTGTCTCCAAGGTTTAAAAGTCTATCTTCAGTTTCATTGAGGCAGTTTTGCCAACTGTTGATGGAATTTTTGTTTTCCTGGATTCTCTTTGAATCAGTTTCATGGATTCTGATTGTTTCTTATATTGTTCATTGAAGGTTTCCATCTTTTTGCAATGTTCCTCTAATTTTTTTAAGTATGTCTTCTTTAATTGTGTTCAGCATTTCTTTCATTACACTTATCATTTCTTATTTTACCCGGGAGACTACTTGTGATCTGAGTTCTTTTATAGCTTCCTAGAATTGTTTCTTTATGGCAGTTGCTGTGGTTTCCAGAATTTCAGGTATATGGCTTACAGTTTCTTTATGTCCATGTCTTATCAGCTTGCTTAGGATGGGCTGGAGGTTTGAGATTGCATTTTGCTCTTTCTTTTTGTCATTTTCCTATATTTCTTTAGGGAAGATGAAGGCAAGATCTCAGTTGCTTCTTGGGTTGAGAATATCTATCTTGACTGTGTGGAGTTTCCCCAGTTGAGTGGTGGTTATTAGATAGCCCTTACCAGGAGGCTCCCAGGCACTCAGGCTCACTAGCAATGCCCAAATAGGCCTCAAGTGACCTTCCTGTGGGTCCCCTCATGATGGAGGACATTGGGAAGGACCCTGCCAGTCTCTAAGGAATGTGCTGAGGCTGCACCAAGGAATGGATATCACTGCATGAACTTCCTGCTCATGAGGCAGAGTGCAGGAGCCCTGGGTGACTAGGGGTTTGCTGGGCAGGGTCTGAATAGGCTTAGAGAGTCCCTCTAGTGAGTCCTCAGGTGATGGGTGATGCTGGGTAGGGCCCTACCAGGCTCTAAAAAACTTGCTGAGCTGTTTTTTTTTTTTTTAATTTAAAAGTGAAAAGCCTTGTTATGCACTGTTATGCTCTCTCAGGTAAGTAGAGATAACAGCAGTGATAATGTTTTTAGTGTAAAACAGTTTTTCCTACATATTTTTGCTGAAATAAATTTTCTTGTTGTGTCCATTTAATAGCACTAGTATGAGGTGCTGGTGAAAGGGAAGAGGACACCCTAGATGTTAGTAAGTATGTGGAACTGAGAGAAAACCAACAAAGTTGGTGCTCCCCTTGAAAACCCAGGCTATCAATATAAATAAAATATTTGCTATTATAGAGAATTATTTCCTTTTACATATATTACCTTTTATCATTTCCTTGGTTTTATTGTGAGCACTGCAAGTGAACAATATTCTTCCTTTCCATCACAAGGAATCCTAGTTCCCTATCATCTTATGATGCTACATTATGACTTGGGGTTTGATGGTGCTTATATTATAGGAGAAGATGATAGTGAGTGAAAGTAGCCCCAAATTATACAAGTCTCAAGGATATGAGTTATCTTGTTGCCTATATTGTACCTCTTGTTATGACTCTAGTTAAGAGATATGGCCTTAGGGGCTGGGGATTTAGCTCAGCGGCATAAGCGACTGCCTTGCAAGCAGGTAGTTGTGAGTTCGATCCCTGGTACCGATAAAAAGGAAAAAGACAAAAAAAAAAAAGAGAGAGAGAGAGAGAGAGATGGACTTTAAAGAGATAATTATGTTAAAATTAAGTCCTTAGCAGCAGCCCTAATCTAGTCTATGTGGTGTTCTGATAAGAGGTTAGGGCACAGAGGACACAAACACAAATAGTAATGTAAGGATCTTAATATTAAGTGAAATAAGTCTGTCATAGAAGGTTAAGTATTGCATGGTTTCTGTGATAGGAGACACAAAATATAAGTAATTTTAAAAGCAAAATAGAAGAGGTATGTTAAGAAGCAGAGAGGTAGACTGTAGAGATGGGAAGGGGACCTAGAGAAGCAGAGATGGGAAGGTTGGGTGGAGGAGGGGAAATAAAAATGATCAAGATTCAGTATACGCATGATCAGTAACCAAAACTGAACATAATCATGATATATTATGAGCACACATTAATAAATGTTTTTAAAAAGAATCCACGTTCAAGTCATGGAGAAAGCCCTTACAAGAAACTAAACCATCTGACACCTTGATCTTGGTCTTATAGCCTCCAGATTTGTTAGCAAACAATTTTCTATTATTTAAAACAGCCATGTTGAAATACTGAAATGCTGAAAAACCAGTATTCAAATTCATAGTTTTGTTTGTTGATTACTAAATGAGATAACAGGAAAGTATTTTGCAAAGTATCTGGTCCAAGATCTATATTAAATAAATATTAACTTTCAACATTATTTCCTAGTGTTATTTTTAAAGTGCAACTCATAGGGGACAGACAGGTAAAATAACTAGATTTTTATAGCTCATTTCATTTTTATATTTGGTCAAGTCTATAATGCACCTCTGTCCACTTATTCCTTTGAATTGAGTAAACATCGATGAGTTCTTTTCATAAACATGTACTGAGCTTGGGGCTAGAGAAAGAAGAGATGACTAAGTTAGTCTGCGTACCTGGGAGGAATTTACATTCCTGGAGGAAAGATTCATATAAACAGATATCTCAGGAATAATATGGTGAATTCTAAGAGGTATGTTTTGGGTGTTATAAATGCCCAGGCAAAACATTTTCTATCAGTTTCCTGGAGGAATGGACTAAGTGATATGTTGAAGAATGCATTAGAATTTCCAGGTTTAAAAAGGGGAGAGCTTAGTTATTCCTAGCAAATATAAACAATTTAACATTACTGGATAGCACAAACAAAAGTGTGAAGTAGTTTTATTGTGAGCAACTTCTGTCAAGGACAAGTCCAAGAAATAGTAAGCAATTTTTAAAAAAATGAGACAAAATTTGGAAGTGTGATATTCTTATACTAGTTAGTAGCGCCATATTGATTTTTATGCTTCCTTTTGTGTGTTGCATGTTATAACAAGATATGATGGTACATCAGCTCTTTTATGCCTGACAAGAGTGTGGACAGGAGAATTTATACTATGATTAAATCTAATGAAACCTTTACTGATTGGATCTGTTACAATTAGTAGTAACATCAAATTGAAAATGTTTAGAAAATCAAAGATATTGTTGATAATAAAGTCATCTTCTGATATAATTTTATTAATGATGTTATTGTGCTTTTGAAATATTTTTAAAGTACTGGAAATTTGAGAATTGAATCCAGGGCCTTCACTTTGAACTGTATCACATGTCTTCCTCATTTTTTCTTTTTTATTTTACGAGTGAGTCTAACTAAATTGCTCAGGAAGCTGGACTTGAACTTGAAATCCTTTGATCTCACCTTCCTAGTGTGGGGTTATATTTTACATTTTAAAATAAGCAAAATGACAGTGTTCTCAAAATTCAAATTATAATTTGATTCAGTTTCCCTTATTTAGTTACATATTTTAAATGCACACAGTCCCTGATTTTTGATGTGTCTACTTGATATTTTTTGATATCACATAAAAAATATGTACTAAGTAGAAGCTGTACTTCAAATACAGAATTTTGTTGTTTTCCTGGGCTAATAATATGTGATCTGACATCACCTTTTGAGGCTGGACTGCAGCAGCAAGCTGCACTTCCAAGTGCATCTGACTATGAAGATAAACAACCACTGCTGTACAGTGTATTACATTGCTAAACTGTGGTGTTCAGTAGGTCAGGTATATTAAATGCATGTTTGACTTAAGATATTTTCATCTTATGTTGGATTTATAGGACTGTAACCCCATTCTACATTAAGGAGCATCTGTACTGTAAGTAAAAGATGTCCCAGAGCTAAGGGAAGGTGGGAGACACAGATTAAGGGCTTTTAATAAATCAGAAATGGAAAGAATATGGAGGACAATAATAATAATAACATTTTTGAGCATGATATTTTCTTATCTCATTTAATTCTCTTATCAACTCATGAAGTTGATATTTTTACAATCTCCCATTTTATATCCAAAGAAATGGGGGCACAATAATCTTAATTTGACAAATACCACACTGTTGGAAAAGGTTGAGTCAGAATTGTTGTCTTAGAATTCTGATCTTTGTGCTTTTACTCAACCTTTAAAGATGAAGAATTTGCAAATAGTTAATAAATTGTCCAATTAAGTTAGCTTTTCACAAGCTCAAAAGTTGGTAATGCGTAATTATTAGGCATCTCTACACTTTTTTAAGCCTGGCTTTACCAATCTAAAAATGTTATACTATGCAGAAAATATAGGAATTAGTTATGTTATAGTTTGGGAGCTGAGACTTGAGAAAAGGAGTTTGGCAAATAGGCCAAACCAACCTTGGTGTGCTGATAGAAGGGAGTACATAATTTTGCATGACAAATGAAATGTGCTAATGATAAGAGGTTGTGACTGTATTATGGGAAAAAGACTAATAGTTATTGAACTTTTATAAATGAATGTTATTTTACTTAATTCTCAAAATAATCTTACAAGATTTCATTACTCCATAATGTAAACTAGAAACTCTTGGCTCTGAAGTCATTTGCCTAAAGTTCTATAATTAGGAAGTGGTAAATATGACTGCATGGGAACATACTTTTTTACTTGATTGGGAAGTTTCCCTTCTTATCATTGCACCTTAGCATTTGGTTATTTTCCTGCTTTCTCCATTGTACTAAAATCTCTCTGAAAGTGCAGCACCTTTTTAAAACCTTAAGCTCTGGAGAAGATTGTTAGTATTTTCTTTAGTGTCTGGCATTAGTGCTTAATAAATATTTAACAAATCTACTACATCAGATTGTTTTTAAAGAGATTTTTGTTGTTTGTGTATACTGCTGTGAAAGGAGAGCATGGTATTTATGTGAATATACAGGGTTTTTTTGTTTTGTTTTGTTTTGTTTTGGTTTTTTTTTGGTACCAGGGATCGAACTCATGACCACATGCTTGCAAGGCAGGTGACTATGTCGCTGAACTAAATCCCCAGCCCCTAATATACAGTTTTTGATAGCAAAAGATATATAAAAGTTCTAGGTCTTTGCATGTTTACAGATGATTGCCACTGAACATAATGGTAAACAATTAAGTATTCAGATTATTTGTATGCCATTATACAAATAAGTAATGAACATATGTCAAGTAGATAATGTGGGGACACTGAATTGTAACAGAAGGAAAATCATGGATAATTTGATTCTCTCAGAAATCAAGAAATATGGGACCTAGGCTCAGCTTTGCCATCAAAATAAAAGCTGGGTGTTTATTCAATCATTGAGAAAACATTTTTGATCTTTTATGAAATCTGCCCACATGGAATTTCAGTCTAATAGATCGTAACTCCATTCAGAGCAGACAGTAAGATTAGAGATTTATTCATGTTTAGCCTTGTTATTTTTCACAGGTTTGGCATATGCTAAGTTCTTGAAAATCTTATTGATTAGATAAATAATATATAGTGTTGCCTTGGCCAAGTCTCTACTGTGGATTTTCATTTCTTCATTGTCAAGTAAAAAAGTTAGATATATTAAGAACAGCTATAGAATTAAGACAACAGTTTTTGAAACTAGTCAAATCTCAAAACTAACATTAGCTCTGCACACTAGACCTCTCTGGTTCTCAGTTTCCTAATTGCTAAATTGGGGATATAAGGGGATTAGATATAGATGAGAACATATATAAAAAGTGATTTTACTTAATAAATTAAAAAGTACTTTAAAATGATAGCCGAAGAAAAACATCTTTTTAGTTTTCTACCATTCTATTGTTAGGACTCTCCTTTTACTGTTCTACAAATAGGACATCCAAAGCACAGACAAATAGCTTTTATATATGTACTATTGTTCTATATTTTAATATGGCAGTAGCAAATCAGGAATTATGGCATATGCAAGGTGTGATCTAAATATACAAATAATGTTTAATTTTAAAAAATCTATTATAGTATAAGTCACATAGCACTCGAAATACCTTCACTGTCCCCACTTTGAACATCAATCTTGCTACTTTCTGAAGCAGTTCTGCAAATCTTCTTTGGTGAGTATCTTTACAATGTATGATAAAAAAATACAGTGAATATTCTTGCCAAGTACTATTTAACAGAAAGGCAGGCTTGTGAAAACATTACAGTGCATCTTCACCTGTTTTAGCCACCCTATAACTTTGTTCTCATTCATAAAGTCAAAGAGACCATGAAAGGTATTTTCAGTTGATTGAGAACACAGAGGCAGGCATGACAGCACAACTATATATAGGAAAAGAACTTCCAAAACTCTTTCAGAAAGTGACAAAATGATGAAGTAAATGTGTTTGAAGTGAGGGGCACTATTTTGAGAACGAATAAGGGCAATACGCCTTTAACAATAATAAATGTTTCTTTTTATATATTATTCACCATATTTTTTATCATGCTTCCTGAGGAAGAAATGGGAGCAATTCACGAGTAAATTAGTTTACACACATTTGACATCTTGAAGGAGACCAACAATCTCACCCTTTTTTTTACTAGCCGATACACCTTACCTCTTCCTTGGCTTTGCTATTTTGCTATTTTGCGATTGCTATTTTGTTAGCTCCCTCACAGTAGTCTCTCCTCCTTCTTTCTGAAAGGCCTGCATGTGGTCTTCTTTTGCTTACCTTACTTACTGAATTCTTAAAACATTTTGCTTCTCTGCACACACCATTACATATCCTTTCTCCTCCATGGAATATAATTGCTTGCTTTCTTTACCCACAGAAAACATAATCTGAAACATAATGTTTCCTGGTGACAGGTTATCTTGACTAAAGGCAGAGCAAAGGTATGATGTACAGAGTCTACCAATGATACTTACAGCCAAGTGAAAAGGCATAGTAGTAAAGTCTAGGGCAGCAATTAGAATTCAGATTATCTGCCAATGAGCTCATCACCCGTTTCACCAGGGTAATGCTCTTCCCAACATCCATAAGAATGGCAAGGGAGGTGATACTCTTTTGAAGGTTTACTGAGGAGAATATATCAGAGCTGACTTTGGGTTAGTGGAATGGCATCATGGAGGATAGGTCTCTTCTACAGTGGGACAGAGCTGCAAATGGACAAGAATAAGCAAAGGCAAATGAAGCTCTAAGGTTGGGTTTTTTTACAAGATGAAGTACAGCCACTTTTTACCTTTTCTCTGATTTTGTCAGCTAGTAGTCCTTGGAAGAAGTTTATAATCATATGCAAATTACATAATTGCTTTGCACTTACCACGCCAAGTCTCCAGTCATTCCCAGGTAGATAATTCTAGCTTCTAGAATTGTTGAGCTGGTTTCTCAAGTAATAACAATAGCTCTGGATAGATAATTGAGAGCCCATTGTGATCCATGGACATTGCTAGGTACTCTGTAGTCATTTTTGTATTTTATTTTCATATATCTCTATAATATGTAAGTTTTATTCTCATTTTACTGAACTGAAACCACATTGAAATAGATATTTAGAAAAGAAATGGATAGGTTAAATAGAGCTTCTAGTTTTACTTATTTGAGTAATCTCTGTACTGATTGCCATAGTGGTTCTACTCCCTAGTTTATATTCCCATCAGTAATGTGAAAGAGTCTTCCCCTACTCTCATAACCTTGCCATCATTTGATTTCCTAATAATAGTTATTCTTTGTGGAGTAAGATGGAATCTCAGTGTTATTTTAATTAGCAACTCTCTAATGGCTAAAATAGTTGAACATTTTTCCTGTATTTATTAGCCATTTGTACATTTGAGGTGTGTCTTTATCTACTCTTTTGCTTGTATCTTTGATTTTGGGAGGTTGAATATCTAGTTTTTTGGGGTTTTTATATACTCTAAATAATAGCCCTGTGTCTGAGGAATATCTTGATACATTTTTTTCCATCATGGAATCTCTGTCTTCACTATGCTGGTTGTTTCCTTTCTGTGCAAAAGCTTTTAATTTGATATCATCACATTTGTTGATTCTTGATTTTATTTAACGTTTAAATTGACTCTAGATTTAATCTTATGCAGGCAGATTTCCCATTTTCTCAGAACCACTTATTACAGAGGCTTTTTTCCTCCAGCATATGTTTTTGCTCCCTTTGTCAAAGATCTGATAGCTGAATGTGCTGGAAATTGTTTGGGCATTCTCTGTACTTTTCCATTGATCTTTACTTTAAAATCAGGCACAAGACAAGGATGTCCTTTTTCACCTCTCCTATTTAATATAGTACTGGAAGTACTAGCCAGAGCAATTAGACAAGAGAGTGAAATAAAAGGGGTAAAGATAGGAAAAGAAGAAGTTATATTATCATTGTTTGCAGATGACATGATACTCTACATAGAAGACCCCCTAAACTCCATTGAAAGACTCTTAGATATAATAAATAAATTCAGTAATGTAACTGGATACAAAATCAATACTCAGAAATCAATAGCATTCCTATACACTAACAACAAAATCACAGAGAGAGAAATAAGAGAAGCCACGCTCTTCACACTAAAATGAAATATTTAGGAATTACTCTTATGAAAGAAGTGAAAGACCTATACAGGGAAAATTATAATACACTGAAAGAAGAAATTGAAGATGATCTCAGAAAATGGAAAGACATCCCATGTTCATGGTTAGGAAGAATAAATGTTGTGAAAATGGCCATTCTCCCAAAACTGTTATACAGATTCAATGCAATCCCAATAAAAATACTATTAATATACCTTATAGATCTAGAGAAATCACTCCTAAAATTCATCTGGAATCAGAAGAGACCTAGAATATCAAAGGCAATTCTAAGCTGCAAAGGCAAGGCAGTAGGCATCATAATCCCTGACTTGAAGTTATACTACAAAGCAACAGTAGTAAAATCAACATGGTACTGGAATCAAAACAGAGCAGAGGATCAATGGAATAGATTAGAAGATACAACCACAACTACAAACACACTCAACCACCTTATCTTTGATAAAGGAGCCAAGCAGGTTCACTGGAAAAACGACAGTCTTTTTAGTAAATGGTGTTGGAAAAACTGGTTCTCCATTTGCCAAAAACTAAAGCTAGATCCATGTCTATCACCATGTACTAAATTAAAATCTAAATGGATCAAAGATCTGAGTATTAAAACAGAAACACTAAATCTATTGGAAGACAAATTAGGTAGAAACCTTGAAGACATAGGGGTAGGTAGAGAATTCATAAACAGGACTCAAACTGCACGGGAAATACTTCCCAGAATCAATAACTGGGACCACCTCTTATTAAAAAGTTTCTGTAAGTCAAAAAAAAATCTCCAGAATAGTGAAAAGAAAACCCACAAACTGGGAAAAGATCTTAGTGAACTCCTCCTCAGACAAGGGACTTTTGTCTAAAACATATAAAGAATTAAAAAAACTCAGACTCCCAAAATTCAAAGACCCAATCCAAAAATGGGCATCTGAGATGAATACACACTTCTCAGATGAAGAAATACAAATGGCAAATAAATACATGAAAAAGTGTTCAGCATCATTGGTCATTAGAGAAATGCAAATTAAAACCACACTGAGATTCCATCTCACTCCTGAAAGAATGGCTAGGATCAAGAAAACCAACAGGAACAAGTTCTGGAGAGGCTGTGGGGAAAAAGGAACTCTCCTACACTGTTGGTGGGAGTGTAGACTGGTACAACCTTTGTGGAGGTCAGTGTGGAGATTTCTCAAAAAGCTGGAACTGGAAGTCCCATTTGTTCCAGCTATTCCACTTCCAGGCATATTCCCAGAAGAACTGAAAGCATCATACCACAGTGATATATGTGCACCTATGTTTATAGCAGCACAATTTGTAATCGCCAGATCTTGGAAACAACCCAAGTTTCCATCAACTGAGGAATAGATAAAAAAGTTGTGGTATTTCTATACAATGGAGTACTACTCAGCTGTAAAGAAGGATCACATTGAGGTATTTATCAATAAATGGGCACAGCTTGAAACCATACTCATAAGTGAAATAAAACTAGCATCTGTGAACCCCGAATAGTTTCCCTAGTAAGAAATGATTCAAATATATAAAGTATGTGGTAACCCTGATTCCCCATTATGTGGTCTTGAAGCCTTAGAAAGTTTTCACTCATTAATTGGAATGGCTTTATTTTGGGCTATTTGGTATTATGGCCTGTGATTCAATGAACAGCTATTTTGAAGAAAACAAGACATCATAATAGCTAGTGCTGATTTAATACCATCTTGTTTTGAAGCTGCACCAAACTATGGCTCTTCTGTCTCCATTGATTTTATCATGTTGTATTTTGCTGGATTTTATCATATGTGGTAGTATAAACAAAAATTGTTATAAGCAAAGAGACAATATAGAAACCATTGTTCATTTTTCTGTTAGCTGGTTCTAAATACTCTACAATGCTTTCATCCACTTGAATGGTGTTACACTGTCTTGATATGTTTGAAGCTATAGCATATGAAGTTATATTCAAATATTTCAAGGAAAAAGACACTATGGTAACTACTATTAAGTTGGGTTATTGGGTGGTGAAGCACTAGGTTGCTGAAACGGTCGTGCTTTAACCTGTATTGTTATGTTGTTATGCCCCCTTTTATCTCAACCTCTCCCTTATTCATTATAAAATTATTTAATTTTTTAAATTTCTTTTTTAAACTAAGGGGAAAAAAACTAGCAGGATATATTATAGTAACTTTTTTGATTTCCTATTAACTTGAAGTCCTGTAATACCCCCATTATCTTATTTTGACTGATTAGACTCTATTCTGCTCTGTATGAAAGTATCAAGTATCAGAGTATAGGCAACTACTTTGAAGGCAATACGATTCACTATGATGCCCATTCTGGTTTGACTATTATCCTCTTTTGAGGTTCTGTAATATTTACAATGTTTAGGTTTTATTGGTCTTGTTCTCTACTGTTTTGTTCAACTTTATAATACCTAATGAGATAGACAATTCTTCTTAAGGAAGCAAGAGGCATTATGGTAACCATTGTTGATAACCTTGTACTCTGTTTTTACATCATGTGCTATGTCTATCCTTGGTTTTGACTAACAGCTTTGTTTTATCATGCTTGATTTTATTCTCTTACAAAAAAAGTAATAAGATCTAAGGGAGCAATAAAACCCAAAATGTGTAAATTTTGTTGTAATAAAGAGAGGGAAAAAAAATGCCCCAATGGATACCACAGCAAGGGTGTTTAGGTATGTTAAATAGATGACCATATTAATATTTTTGATTGGAGTACTGAACCCAACTATTTGCAGTCTCACTGTTTGAATGTTCACTTTGTATGCTTTGATCCTGTGACGTGAAACACCGTTTAGAAATGTTAAAACACGTTAGAAACATCGTTTCTAAGATGATAGCTTACTGGGTTTTTTTTTTGTAGTTCTGTATTACTTGTACCCTTACACTGTTTTGTTTTGTTCTGCTGTTTTTCTCTTCTTCCTTTTAAATAAAAAAAATTAATGACCCAATAGTCTTTATAAAATCTTGGAATACACTAGAGCACTAATCTGCTATGAAGAAGGATAAATTTTAATCATTTGTGGGAAAATGGATGCATTTTGAAACCATAATTTTAAGTGAAATAAATCTACACCACAAGCTTTAAATTCCAAATAGTATCTCTTATATGAGAAATCGAAAATATAAATAAATTTAAGAGTAAAATAAGAGATAGACAAAAGCAAACTAAGGAAATAGATATTCTTCAAATGGGAGATAGGGGGGCTAATAAACGGGGTAGAAGAGGGAGAGGAGATAATGATGCAAAAAACTAAGTCATTTCAAGTGATTATACTGAATACTGTCAGTGAAAGTAGACATTATATGTATCATAAACACATAGAAATAAAAATTTTGAAACTTTTGAATCTGTAATTTTTTTTTCTTTTGGGGCCATGGATTGAGCTCATGACCTTACATTTTACACCTTACACCTAGGAAAGTGCGTGTGCCACTGAGTTAAACCCCTGGCCCTTGAGTCTGTAGTTTATCATCACCATTATTATTATCATCATTATTATTTGAGGTGCTGAAAATTGTATTATCAGGCAAAGGCTCTACAACTGACCTACATTACCATCTTAGTCCATAATCTTTAATGAGCTTATAGCACTGAAATTAAAATTCATCTTCTGAAGCTTAATGTGAAAAATTCTATATGAGCGAGAATTGGTCTGTCTTTCTAACTTCATTTCCTAACACTTATTCATCCTGTCCTTTCAGCTTATTTATACACGAACATAGCTTCAACCGGAACTATTTGTAGTTCTGTATCTACCAAGTGTAGTAAGATCTCAAATGTCCTTTTTTGCAAATTATCTCCTCTGTCTGCAATATCATTTCCCCTCAAATATTTTGGTCTAGCCATCTGCTTCTCCACTTATAAACATCAATTACACTAGAAATATTTTCCCAATCACCTAAACCTTTGGGTGCTATTTAAACTTTTGTTCTCCCACAGCTTCATATTTGAATATTTTCTTAGCTCTAATTATTATATATTATAATTACTTGTTTCCTGTTTCTGTCTCCTTTAGTTCAGTAAGCAATTTGAGAGGAGGCATTATATTTGTATCATGTATCTCTGTCATATAATTTATAACTTGTTAGGTAGTGAATATTTCTAAAGGACTATGAGTGAGTCAAAAAATGGATCATGTTTAGCTACACTAGTACATTAGAGGCTGATCAGTGAGGAAAGGTGAAGCCTCTTAAAATAACTGGAGATACCAACAAATGTGAGAAGCTAAAGACTCTTGAAGTTCCTGGGGTGAAAGATCGTGAGTGGATGAGAAAATAAAGAAGAGACAAAGCTGAGGTCAGAGGGAACCTTTATTCTCCTATGGGAGGAAAGAAACTGCTCAACCCTGTAGCACATTTACTTATATACTCAGATGGATGATGTCAATTTTAGCCTTGCTGCCTAGCAACCCATTGCTTTGATTGTCTCGGGCTTGGGGTTTACTGGGTTGAAGCAAATTCTTCATATGGCTTGCCTTGGAACTCTTTGTTTTGCAAGGCCATGCCCCAGCCCTGCTTCAGCCCTGCACATGTGGTCAATTTCCAGCTTCAAAGGCTCCCAACAGTATACACATGCTGTGTTAATTAGGACTCTTTGATTACAAATGACAGAAATCAACTCAACATAGCTTAAAAACTTTAAAAAATTTAAAACTTTAAAAAATTCTTGTGAAAAAATTCTTGTAAAATAATAATATTCATAAGTTCTCACAAATGTGAAGGATAGCCACGCATTATGAAGAATATCAAAAGTCATCAATTTGTTCCTTAGCTCAGCTTTTAATCGTCTGTTTTTCTCTGTTGTTTTCCCTGAGAGAGAATGTAGTGACCCTATTGTTCTTTATTTTATAATCTACCCTCCATATAATGTTAGTCATCAAATCTTAAATATCATACTTCCTCAACATCTCTAAAATCAATCACTTTGTAAAGAGCTACATATCAAAGACTAGCTGTATCTCCTACTTTTTATTTTGTAGTGAAGAAAATTTGTTAGGTCTAATCAGTTACAACCTGGAGTCAGGGTTACACAGTGGAAACTTGCTGCTGCAGGTCTCCTCTTTGGATTAAAAGATTAGGAGTCTAATTTTAAAAGTAAACAAGAACTAAAGTACATTGTAAATGTTTCCTGGCTGCTCAACAGGGCAAAGCTAAATATATTTCTAGATTGAAGTAAAATTATTTGCTTATTTCATGATTAGCAGTATTTTCACTTTGGCTAGAGTTACAGTTTGAAAGGATACCAGATAGCAGATGAGGCACAAAGAATGGTGGCAAACTCTTCAAGGACATGAACTGATAAGGGTTTTAATCAACTAATCAAGTGGGATGGAGTTTAAATCATTGGAATTCCTATTAGTATCTGAAGTGGAAACCAAGAGCCTGGGTATAACTTTTATGCAACGTATTAGATACTTGAGTGGGCAGGTAAAGAAGGGCTTCAGGTAAATGAATGCTTAGGACTCAGCATCTAATAAAAGCTTGTCTAATATTTTTTAATCAAATGAATGAAGACACTAATCACTGAAATCCAGATTATATGCCATATGGATAGGGCTTTTCACATACATGATTAATATTCATGGGCTTGGAGACTGGGCAAGACCAAATTACAAGGTACCACCTCCCTCCCACATAACCACTTGATAGGAGTAGGTCCTCAGCAAAGATTGTGCCAACGTACAGAGTGTCACTTATTTTTGTAGACTGGAATTTCTGATATAGTTATTTGCATAAAGCTTATGTATACTGTGAGTCTCTAATACTCAGGGACAAGTTCTGTTTCTAGCATAGGTTCTGGTATGTAGATAATACTCAAATATTTCTTAAATGAAATGAAGGGTAATTTCTAAATATGATATTCTCTATGGTTTGGATGAGTGGCCTCTAAAGTCAGGTGTGTCAAATGCTTAGTTATCAGGGTGTTACTGGGGGAAGTAGTCCTTGACCTTGGGGAAAGTCCTTAAGTCATTGGTGGGATGCTCACCAAGGGGAATGTTAAGCCTCAGCCCCTTTCTGTCTCATTTTCTGGCTTTGTAGGTAAGTGATTTGCTCTGCCACATGTGCCTGTTATAACTTGCCAGAAGCCTAAAGCAATGGAGCTGTTGTATCATTGAGTGGAACTTCTAAAACCATGGCCAAAAATGAATATTTCCTTTTTATAAGTTAGGTGCCTTGGGTATTTTTTATTGGGACAGAAAGCTAGTTAACAACATCTTCTTAAAGGTGAAATAAAGTAAGTCTGTTACTTCATATATCTGGTTGCTGCTTTGTGATTTTATAAACTGTACTTTTGTTACTGCTTTCAACTTTAAGTCAGTCTGGGACTACACTGTATGTCCTATTACTGTTAGATGCAATGTACAGTGTCAGGCATGGAATATAATTTTTTTCTTCTAGACATAATAACTGCTGCCTTGTTACAATTGATGTTCACTGAAAGAACTCTGTTATAGTGAATGTTCCAAGCTCTTTGTTATCCTCTACTAAGCATTCATTTGACTATATTTCTAGACATTGATTTGTCCTTTAGGATGAAACATTTTTTGTAATGATGTATTTAAATTTGATACTTCTTAGTGGATTTAAATCCACTGAAGTCTGACTTCTTTAGTATCAACATATCTGTGTTTTGTATTTGACTGTCCAAAGAGGGAAGATTCCACATAATCAATAGATATATAATGAATAGATGCAGTATTTCTCCTCTTTAACAAAGGTAGCTTATATTATGCATCTTTTAATATATTGTTTTGGTCACAGTAAGAACTTTATGGTTTTTATTTATGTGAAAAATCTTTGAAGTGAACATACAAGACATAAAGTGCAAATATAGGATTGTACTTTTACAAGACCAGTACAGTAGGCCAGCTTTTCCTTATTTTGTGGTTTGTTCTTTTTATGATACAATGTATAATTTTTAGGAACATAGGGCTATTTGATCTAAGTTACCTTACTTTTTGTTAAAAAAAAGACATTTAAAAAATAACTCCATTTGTTCATGCAATAAGTATTTACTGAGCAGTTGCTAATCCTGAAAACCAAGAGCCTTATTTTTATGCAAGTATTTATTTTACTATTCCAAATTTCTTTAGTTTCTCCTCAGGAAATATTTTTAGTTAGTGGCATATTCTTTCTTCTGAGAGAAGCCTGCACAACTCACTTAGTCTGTTCTCTTCTTGTTTCTCTTTACATAACTTCGAGGGGAAATAGAGACAATTTTGACTTTGCACTTCCTTCCAATATACCCTGCCCCCCCCAACACACACACACTTTTATTTCCCCACCCAAACAGCAGGCTACTGCAGGCCTGCTCTATCATATCTGCCATGTGAAACTGCATTAAAAGAAGAAAAGCCTCTCTCAGTCACACCAAGTTCATTCTTCCATAGGACTTTTGCACTAGCCAGTTCGTTTTCCCAGATGTGTCTTCTCTCTGACTCTACTCTGATGTCCTCTTGTCACTGAGACCTCAGCAGAAGTTTTATTTTCTGAAAGCTTTTACTGATTACTCACATTGCATGAGCTATGTATACAATGTTATTTACTCACTCTTTTGGAATCTGTTTAACACACTGTTCTTGTTTGGTTGTTTATTTTTCATTTTTTCCCCAGTAGAATGTAACCATCAAAGAAATAGATTTTGTTTGATTTATACCATATCGTCTGTACCCAAAATAGTTCTTGGCACATAGTGAACACTTAGTAAATATCATTTCAAGTTAATAAATCTTTCCTAACACATTGTAAATTGCATATTAATTCCATTTTGTAGACAGGAAATCAAAAAGAGAACCTTACCCAATATGATACAGTTGCAATATTTTGAGGTAGGGTCAAATTGGGTTTCTAAATCCAAAACTGTTGAGCAATTCTTGTTCCTAATTTTAGAAGAAAACACTTTAGTTTCTTCCTCTTTAGTATGTTGGCAGTACATTTGTTGTAAATGGCTAAATAGCTTTCATTAAATTGAGATAATGTCTTTGTTAACCTATTTTTGTTCTAGTTTTTTCTGACATTTATATTTTATTTTATCTATTTTATTAGTACACATGTGTAGTACATAATGTTTACGTTCTTTGTGTGTAGCTGGTACATATACATATTTTGATGCTATTTCCCATCCCCTATTCCGCCACACATTCTCCCCATCTCCATCTCTTTTTCTTTTACCTTTTGAGAAAGATGTATCTTCCTATGTCCTATTATCATTTATTGTACTGTTTATACTATAGATTTATCACATAAGAGAAATCATGTGACATTTAAGATTGTACGTCTGATTAACTTAACTCTATATCATGGTATCTGTTTCTGTTAAGGTCTTTTGAAAAACATGAATGGATATTGGATTTTTCTGCATCTGTTGAGATGATCATGTGATTTATGACCTTCTTTCAGTTTATGTAGCATATTACATTATATTTTGCAGTTTTTAATTTATTTTTTCTTTTTTCATTTTTATTTGCTATTAGTCTTTTTTATTTTGTGGAAAAATGTAAAACAAAGTTTCATAAAAAAATAATAGGTGACCGCAGACTCCAAGCAGTAAGCAGTACCCGGAATCCAGTCCCGAGCCTGACCACGCACTTAGGTTAAATTCCAGCACACAGGGAAAACTTAAAATTTTGCTCCCAGGTGGCACAGCCATACCCTGCATCTGCAAGACACACAGGACGTACCTGCAGGCCTAACTGGGCCATGCCAAGTGAACTCCAAGCAGCAAGTAGGGCACAGAATCCAGTCCTGGACCTTGACTGTACATAGGTTGAACTCCAGTGCACGGGGAAGCCTTAGAACATCGCTCCCAGGTGGCAAGAATACCTTGTGTCTGAAATCACCAGAGGACATATAGAGTTCCCATGGGCCCACTGGCCCACTCCCAGTGAGTTCCAAGTGACAAGCAGTTGCCAGCAGTCTTCCTGAGGAGTCAAAAGTGGACCAAGTGATTCCCAATGCACCAAGGAAGCTTTCAAACATCTCTTAAAACCCAGAAATAGGCGCAACTCTAGCCAGCACTGAGGAGCACCACACTGCCCTGGGACCTTGGCCCTCACAGACCTGTGCTTCCTGCGCAACCCCCATTGGTCCTGGGAAATGCATGCTGCCCTCAGACCTTGAGCTATGCAGCCTCCCACTTCCTGCATGACTGCACTCAGCACTGAGGAATGCCATGTTGCCCTGGGACCTTGGCCCATGCCCAGCAAATGCCCTGACCCAGGACATTTGCTGGTCCCGCAGGGACACTCCCTACCTCCTGGATATAATAGTTGTTGATCTTCAGCTCCTACCATTTCTCCCAAAACCTTGGACTACAGAGGATTAACTATGCTAGCTTGAAGGGAGATTCAGTAGCTGCCTAAAATAGAAGATCTCAGCAGGCTCCAGTCAGTGTGGTGAGTATGCCCCTAAAACGGAGGTGTACAGTTGGTAAATAGGGCCAGTAGTAAAGCTCCCTCTAACTAACTGTAAGACCTTGGTGAGTCTGGCTAGAGTGTGGGTGATCCCTGGCTGCACACAGAAAACATCAGGCAGTGTGAGGAGTGTGCCAATAAGAGCTCTCCCAATGTGGAGAAAATCAAAGGGTTTATGAGACACACAGACACACAATAGGTACACATTAGGGCCTCAGCCAACACAAACACTATAGACAGGGAGATTTGGTGACCTGTAATAACCTGAAGATAAAGTAATAGCAGGAACTAAAAGCTGACCTACATAATACTACTAGGCTTGTCAGCCCAGAAAAAATATAGGACTCACCCAAAAGGCCCTGGAGTGGGAAGTCAGGTGACTGGCCCACTTCTTCATTGAAGGACCCAGCAATTGGACAGACATCAACCTTATATTAAGACCCCAAGATATACACTACCAAGAGTTGACACTAGTGAGAGGTAAGGACCAAATATTAATTTGAAAGGGGAAAATGGCAAAATGAAAAACCAAAATACAATCTCAGACATCTAGTCCACCATGAGCAAGTACAGGAGACACTGAAATAGAGGGCTTCAAAATAACACACTGGAAATCTCAAAAAAGATAGCGAGTAAAATAAAAAAAAAACACAACTCTGTGAAACTATAGAGGAAATCAAATTAGAAGTATTCTCTTACGTAAAGACAGAAATAACCTTAGTAAAGGAGTTGCTGAGCACAGCTAAAGAAGAAATAGAGAAAAAAGTACAGGAGCATGGGAAACTGATTGAAACCTTGAATGGATAATATAGAAAATAAGCAGAACTCATGAAAGAAACTCAAAGAGCCATCCAAGAAACAAAAAGTTCTATTGACAGCGGGCAAAAACGTTTGAATGAAGCCGAGGACAGAATTTCGGACATTCAGGAAAGGATCACAATTAGCAATCATGAAAGGGTAGAACTTTTAAAAATAACAAAGCAGCATGAAATGACAATCCAGCAGCTTCAAGATAGTGCCAAAAGCAACAATATAACATTAATAGGCATCAGTGAAGATATAGGAGTCAATGCAAATAACATAACTAAAATATTCACAGAGGTAAAGGCAGAAAGTTTCCCAAACATGGGGAAAAATATGCACATAAATGAAGCACGGAGAATGCCAAACAGTCACAATGAACATAAATCTACACTCAGACACATAATAATTAAGATTTCAGACATATAGCATAAAAAATAGAATACTAAAAGCTGTTAGAGAAAAGATACAACTCACATATCAAAGAAAATTAGAATCACAGAAGATTTTTCAGCACAAACCCTCCAGTCAAGAAGAGCTTGGAGTGAGGTATTTTAAGTCCTAAAATAAAACAACTTTCAACCCTTGCTGATATACCAAGCAAAACCTTCATTTAAGTTTAATGGAGAAACAGGATACATCTATGACAAAGAACAATCGAAGAAAGCAACCCTAGAAAAAGTGTTTAAAGACATACTAGATAGAGATAAAAATGACCAAAATCCCAAGAACAAGAACAGAAAGAAACCACCAGGTAGGACAAACAATTGAACAAAGGGGAAAGGCAGAAAACAAACAACTGGGACATAACATGGCAAAGTTAAGGCAGTACATATCAGTGATATCCATAAATGTAAATAGCCTCAATTCACCTTTTGAAAGAAATAGGTTGACAGAATGGATCAAGAGACAGGATACCACAATATGCTGTATACAAGAAACTCATTTGACACAAAAGGAAACTCATAGATTAAAAGTCAAAGCATGGAAAACAGTATTCCATGCAAAAGAAACCCAGAAAAAAGCAGGGGTAATGATTCTATTTGCTGAAAACATGAACCTCAAGCCTAAAATGATTAAAAGAGATAAAGTCATTACATACTCATTAGTGGAAAAATTCAAGAGAAAGAACTAACAATTATAAATATATATGCACCAAACATAGCAGCCCCCAACTGTATAAGACAGATACTAATGGACACGAAAAACCAAATACAAAAGAACACAATTATAACAAGAGACCTTAACAGCCCATTGTCACAAACTGATAGATCAATTAGACAAAAAGTTATCAAAGAAATAATAGAACTGAATCATACCTGTGAGCAGTTGGTCTTAGTAGATGTTTACAGAGTGTTCCACCCAACCACATCACTATGTACATTCTTCTGAGCTGCACATGGGACATTCTCCAAAATAGACCATGTATTATCCCGTTAAACATTCTTAAGTAACAGCAAAGGTGTTGAAATTATTCCATGCATAATATCTGACCATAGCCCACTGAAATTGGAAATTAATGGCAAGAGAAATGCAAAACATGAGAAAATGCATGGAAATTAAACAGCAACTGTTTGAAAAAGTAGTGGGCTACAGATGAAATTTAGAAGAAATAAAGCAATACCTACAAATAAATGAAAATACGGAAACAACATACTGTAATCTGTGGGATGCATTGAAAACAGTCTTTAAGAGGGACATGTATAGCAATAAATTGTCATACCAAATAAACAGAATGAGCACAAATAAACAACCTAATGCTTCATCTCAAGTTTTTAGAAGAAGAGCAAGTTAAACCCAAAGCTCATAGAAGAGAGGAAATTGTAAAGCTTAGTGCAGAAATCAATGCAATTGAAATTTAAAAAAAACAACACAAATAATTAATGAATCAAAAAGCTAGTTTTTTGAGAGAATAAACAATTGACAAACTTCTAGCTAACCTTATAAAGAAAAAAAAAAGAAAAAATCCCAAGTTCATGCAATAAGTACTGAAAGGGGGAAATTATAACAGGTTCCATGCAAATTCAAAAGATCACGAATACCTATTTTAAAAATCTCTAATCACCTAGAGAGGAAATCACAGAGGAAATAGATTTCTAGAAGAATGTAAACTACCAAAGCTCAACCTAGAAGACATATAGCAATTTTGAATAACCCAATATCAGCTATTGAAATTGAAAACATAATTTAAAACTTACCAACAAAGAAAAGCCCAGGTCCTGATGTATTCATGGCTGACTTCTACAAAAAAAATTGAGAAGATTTGATTCCAATTCTCCTTAAACTCTCTGATAAAACTGAAAAGGAAGCAATCCTCTTTAAATCATTCCTGGGGGCAAGAATTACTCTGATAGCAAAACCAGAGGACCCAATCAAAAAGGAGGAACTATAGGCCAGTCTCTTTAATGAACATTGATGCAAAGATTCTCCATAAAATACTGGCAAACAGAATGCAGCAAATCATCAAGATTTTACATCATGACCAAGTGGGATTCATTCTAGGAATGTAGGGATGGTTTAACATATGCTATTCAATAATTGTAATACACCACATCAATAGAGCCAAAAACAAAATGGTCATCTCAATGGATGCAGAAAAGCTTTTGATAAAGTCCTACACACATTTATGATTAAAAAAAAAACACTTCAGAAACTTGAATACACGGTGTCTACCTCAAACTTATAGAGGCCTTCTATGACAAACCAACAGCCAACATTATACTAAATGGACAAAAACTGAAAGCTTTCACACTAAAATCAAGAACAAGACAAGGATGTCCACTATCACCACTCCTATTCAATATAGTTCTGGAAACACTAGCCAGAGCAATCAGACCAGAGAGAAAAATAAAAGGAATAAAGATAGGAAAGGAAGTAGTTAGATTATCACTATTTGCAGATGACATGATACTCTATATAGAATACCCAAAAAACTCCATTAAAAGATTACTAGAAGTAAGAAACAAATTCAGCAGTGTATCCAGATACAAAGTCGGTGCTCAAAAATCAATAGCATGGGCTGGAGATTTAGCTCAGTGGCATAAGCGCCTGCCTTGCAAGCAGGCAGTCATGAGTTCGATCCCCAGTACCGATAAAAAGGAAAACGACAACAAAAACAAAAAAAATCAATAGCATCCCTGTACACAAAAAAATTACTGAGAGAGAAATTATGGAAATATGCCCTTCACAATAGCATCTAAATCAATGAAATATTTAGGAATCAATGTGACTAAGGATGTAAAAGATCTATATGCTTAAAATTATGCTATGTTTAAAAAGGAGATTGAAGAGGATATTAGAAAATGGAAGGATATACCTTGCTCTTGGCTAGGAAGAACCAACATTATGAAAATGGCCATAATCCTAAAACTATCATACAGATTTAATGCAATCCCAAGCAAAATACCATTGACATACCTCACATATCTAGAGAAAATTCTCCTAAATTCATTTGGAAACAGAAGAAACATCGAATAGCAAAGGCAATTCTAGGCAACAAAGGCAAGGGAGGAGGCATCTCAATTCCTCACTTGAAACTATACTACAAAGCCACAGTGATAAAATCATCAAGGTACTGGCAAAGAAATAGACTTAGGATCAATGGCACAGATTCGAAGATAAAAGTACAACTACAAAGACACTCAGCCACCTGATATTTGACAAAGGGGCTAAACACGTTCACTGGAAGAAGGATAGCCTCTTTAATAACAGGTGTTGGAAAAACTGGCTCTCCACATGCTGAAGAAACTAGATCCATGCCTATCACCATGTACAAAACTAAAGTCTAAATCAAAAACTGAAATATTAAAACAGAAACACTAAATCTACTGGAAGACAAGGTAGGTAGAAATCTTGGAGACATGAAGTAGGCAGAGAATTCATGAGCAAAACGCAAACTGCATGGTAAACAGTTCAAAGAATGAACAACTGGGGTCTCATATTTTTTTAAAAGTTTCTGCACTTCAAAAGAAATCACCAACAGAGTGAAAATAAAACCCACAGAATGGGAAAGAATTATAGCCAGCAACCCCTCAGACAAAGGAGTTATATCCAGAACATACAAAGAATTGAAAAACATCAAGCCCCCCAAATTCAAAGACCCTCTTCAAAAGTGGGCATCTGAGATGAACACACAGTTCTTAGATGAAGAGATACAAAGGCAAATAAATGGATAAAGAAATGTTCACAATCACTGGTCATTCAAGAAATGAAAATTAAAACAGCATTGAGATTTCATTTCACTCCAGAAAGAATTGCTTCCATGAAGAAATCAATTGATAACAAATGTTGCCGAAGCTGTGGGGAAAAAGGAACATGGCTTCACTATTGTTGGGAGTGTAGACTAGTGCAACCACTACGGAAATCAGTATGGAGAATTATCAGAAGAATAGGATTGGAAGTTCCATACAATCCAGCTATTTCCCTCCTGGATATTTTCTTAGAAAACTGAAAAGCTCATATCACAGTGATATATGTGCACCAATGTTCATAGCAACACAATTTGAAATAGCTAAATCTTGGAAACAACCAAGATGCCCATCAACCACAGATTGGATGAAAAATACGTGGTATTTTTATACAATGGAACATTCCTTAGCTATAAACAAGAATGATTTTGAGGCCTTCATAGGCAAATGGAGACAACTTGAGGCTGTCCTCATTAGTGATACAAATAAGAATCATATTAGTAAATATCACATTGTATCTCTAGTGTAAAATTAATAAGAACTGTAGGAGTAATAAACCCCAAATCTGTAATTGCTACTGTAAAAAAGAGAAGAAAAGAACGTGCTCTAAAGAATATAACTGCATGAATGTTTAAGTGCGTAAGATTGATAACCATATTACTAAATTTTTGTTGGATAGTTGAACAGAACTATTAGCAGTCTCGCTGTTTAAATGTCCACTTTGTATGCTTTTATTTTGTAACTTGAACAACTATTTCTAAAAATATATGTCATTATCAACTAGTGATTTTTCACTGTTTATTTTTTGAAATTATTTCTACCCTTCATTTTTTTCTTTAAATAAAAAATAGGCAAATAGCAATTATTAATACATTGCTAATTTTTAACTTCATGTAATTATTCAGAATACAAGATACAAACATTAAAATTTCTCTAATTTTAGCACAAATATTCCTTTTCAATGAGCTAAGTATATGATACTAATAATATAATTGAATTGTATTTTTCCCTTTTCTCTTCTGTCTTTCCCTCTTTCATTCATTCTAGATTTTTTCCTTTTGAACAGTTACCTTCCGTTTCATAATATCCATTGTACATTTTATACCTTATTTACTCTTTCAGTTTCTCACATTTGGGAGACAATTTGATGTTTACACTTATTTCACTTATGAGTATGGTCTCAAGTTTTATCCATTTACCTATCAAAGTTTCAAGTTTATCCTTATTTATGGCTGACCAGTACTCCATTTCATGAAACTACATTTTTTATCCATTCCTTGGTTGATGGGCATTTCCAAGACTTAGCTGTTAAAAATTGTTCTGTTATAAACATAGGTGCACATGTATCACTGTGATATGATGTTTTTAATTCTACGAAGAAGATACCCAGAAGAGGAATAGCTGGTCAAACAGGAACTCTCACCCTACCTTTTTGAGGAGCTTCCATCAGTAGAATAGATGAGAAGATGCAGACACAGTCATAAACACAGGCAACCACCTTATCTTTTACAGAGGATCCAAATATGTTCAGTGAAGAAAGATAGCCTCATTAATAAATGACACTGTATAAACTGTCTATATGCCAAAAACTAAAACTAGACTTATGTCTATCATGATGCACTAAATTCAAAATGAATCAAAAATCTATGATGGAAACAGAAATACTAAATGTACTTAAATAGAAGGTAGGTAGAAATCTTAAAGTCACAGGTATAGGTAAGTGTTCATGAACAAAACCCAGACTATACAGGAAATCCTTTGAAGAATCAACAAATGAGATATCATCTATCATCTATTTTGTTTATTCTTACAAAGAATCAACTCTTTGATTTACTGATGTTTTGTATTATTTAGTCTCCATTTTATTAATTTATGACTTGATATTTATGTTTGCCTTCAATGGACTAGCTTTGGCATTATATTGTTCTTCTTTTTCTAGGCCATTGAAGTGTAATTATTAGATTATTTATTTGGGCTCTGTGTGTGTGTGTGTGTGTGTGTGTGTGTGTGTGTGTGTGTGCTTTTCTTTTAATGGGAGGATTCACAGCTTTTTTAATCTGTCCCATAGATTTGGGTACGTTGTAGTAGGTTTACCATTAGACTTTACTAGACTCTAGTGTAGGAGACCAGATAATGAGATCTTTCCATTGTTTTATGCTGTATGTAGGGTAGGCAGCCAGAATTCAAGCAGAGTGTGGATTAATGCCTACATTTTCAGATTCAGTTGTTGATTATTGCTATTATTTGAAACATTATTGGGATACTGTTCAAGAAGTCATTGCCTTCACTGATGGCTTCAATTGTTTCCCCTATATTTTCTTTTAGCGTTTTCAAAGTTTCTGGTCTCATTCAGGCATGGCAGTACATGCCTGTAATCCCAGAACTCAGAAAGCTGAGGCAGAAGGAGGTCAAGGCTCACCTGTCCTATATAAGCAAGCTCAAAGACAGCCTGTTTTACATAGCAGGACCCTGTAACAAAAATGTTTTTCAGGTATTGTACCTAGATTTCTGATCCATTTTGATTTTATTTCTGTATGGAATGAGAGATAGTAATATATTGTTATTCTTTTACAAATGAACATCCAGTTTTCTCAGCTCTGTGAAAGAGCCTGTCTTTCCACCAGTGTATTGGCTTTTTTTTCCTCCCAGAATCAGATAGCTGTAATTCTAAAAGATTTTCCTGTGTCCTTTAGTCTGATCCACTAGTCTACATGACTATTTTTATACAAAAACCATGCTATTTTTGTTACTATGGTTTTCTATTATAGTTTGAAATTGGATTTTACTTTTTGCTTAGGATTCACCTTTAGAATGGAATGGGTGCTTTGGTATTTGATATATTAGTTCAATAGTCCCATTGTCCTGTATTTCTTTTTACTTTTTAATGATCTAAATTGCCCTTTATGCAAAGCTGAGATTTTTAATATATACATGAGGCAATGTGTGAATGCTTTCACTTTTTTAACTGCCTTCCCCAACCAGCAAGTTTGGGTCACCTTCACAGTATCAAGTTTAGGTGTACAATGTATCATCGTAAATAATGCCTTGTAATGTAATGTAAATGGAATCTGTTGAAATATGGCCTATTATATTAAAATTTATGTTTCTATTTTCATTTTTATTACATGAAACAAACTTGAGATTTATAAAATCATTCTGAAAAGCAATCTGCATCACTGATAGGAGTATCTATTTGGCATCTATGCCTACTAAAATGGCAAACAGTAATATTTCTAAGGATGTTATTTTTCCTCTCTTTTTGAAAATCCAAATTTAATTACTTAAGAAATACTTCTCTAAAGTACTTCTAATCATTTATAAAAGTGATAGAGACAACACTCTCCCCAATCCCATGTCAGATTCTTTATAAAATGCAAATCTGCTTACATTTTCTCTTTTGCTTTATCTTTTGCCATGGATCCCTATTACCTACTTCATGTAAAACACAAGCTTCTAAGTTTCAGAGACTCATAATTATCTCTTTCTCAGTTTTCTTTTCCTTTCTCATGTTCTAGATAATTACTTCAAAATTATCTAATCAGAATGCCAGTTTCTTTCCTCACATGCAATGATGTTTCCTTACTCTTTTCTTGTGCTTAAATAATTCCTTTTCTCTTTGAGACATCACACCTTTTTTTTCTAGAAGCAATCTTTTAACATTTATTTAGTCTTCAGTTTAAATTTTACCCCTTTGGAGAATCTTGATCTTTCAGGCTAGGTTCAGTGCCCCTCTTATTTGTTCTTAGCACCTTAGAGTTTCCTTTTTAATAATATTTATTATCCTGTAATATTATAGTATATTTATTTATCTGTCTTCTCAATAATTGTGAGACCCCTGGAGATAAGGGCACTAACACCTGTTGCTGAATCAGGTCTGTATTGAGGTCCTAATGAACTTTTGTGTGAGTCTGAAAAATACACCTTGCGTTGTCCAGGCTTATACCATAACAGGTAGTCCTTATAGAGCAGTCCTCTTAGGGCTTAGAGTCTCACATACAGCAAGTAGTCAAGACATCTTTATTAAATTTGTTGAATTTATCATTGGAGCATCTAATTGACATAGAAAAGAAGAAAAACTGGAAAGTATTAGAAACATATACAGTATTTGCATGAACACCTATAAATTAATAGGAAATTATAAATGAGTCATCATAAAGAGGATTGTTGATTTGGCAATTTTTGTTATCTTGGGGTTTACCTATGTCTAGTCTTTCTGTAAACTGAGGAACATTTCTAAAAGTAAAAGACATTTATAATTAATCAGGTATATAGACTCTGTTTATCTAAATTTCTGCTAACTTGTTAAACTAACAGCGAATCATCCTTTGTATGAGCTGCATGTTCCTTTAAAAATTATTGGCAATATATTTGAGTCAAAAAATCCATTAGCCATTTATCCAACTTGTTAGTACTGCAGAGTTAAAAAAGGAATGAATAAGTAATAGAGCTCTATGAAAAGGTATATAAAAATATTTACAACTTTCATTACTTCCTTATCTTTTGTCTTTTTTAATATAGTAAACATTTCCAAATGTGGAAAACACTTTTGAATAATAGCAAATGGAAAATTCAAATCTTGAAGTTAAGCCCCAACTTTACCACTTCCTATCTATGTGACTGTGGGAGGCTTTATTAGTGATGTTTGTTATCTAGTTCTACTTTTCTTTCCAGGCTATTAGAAGAACATATGGCCCAACTGCCTTGTAGTTGATAGAGCTATGAGACTGCTTATAGTCAGAGACAGGAAGTGACATGTGTCATTCAGGTCAAGCTAGTAAAGAGTCATATAGGTAGTCAGTGGCAGAGTTGTGATGCTGTCCAAGGTAACTTAACTATATTACTTTACCACATTTCTTTAGATGTTTGAGTTATAATACATGCCATATTACTTCTCCTAAATCCCAATGGCTTCTCTTTTTTTTTTTTTTTTACATTTAAAATGTAAACTTTTGACCTTGGCATTTGGAGTGCTTATTTCTAGCTGCATTTGTCATTACTCATCAGTTAGGAAAAGTGGTTTTTTGAATAGTGGATAAATATTTTTATAAATCTTTTTTGTCCTTAATTGGCTTTAAAAACATTGAAAAGATAGTTTATCTAAGTATCTAAAAATCGAGGAAAATAAAATTTGGCTCAACAGGCAATGAAATAAGATATGTAAATACATATTGCAGCTCTGACATGTAAACACACTCAATATTATTCCAAGCAGCCACTGATTGCAATGGGATGGCAGTATGGTGTGACAAGAGTGAATCCATGCTCCTTTCTCCCTTCATTGCTCCAGTGGTGCTGGTGAGAAGAGTTCCAATATTATGATCATGAGTGATCATAACCATCACCATAGTTCAGAAGTAAAGAAATAAACCCTAAGTCAAACTGATAACAATTGCTCATTATTAATATATTGGGAAGGTAGGTTCAGGGCTAGACATAAAGATCAAGATCCACATACATCTAGAAGACATGTTGAGAAACAGACAACTCCTAGGAAAGCCGCGACCCCAGTGAAAAGGCTATCTAATGTAAGAAATTTACAAGTATCAACACAGAAAACAAAATAAAATAGAAAATAGAAAATGAGAAGGGAAATAAGATGCAGTCTCAAATGTACAGCCCATTTAGGAAAAGTCCAGAGCCCAGTGAGATAGAGAAAATCAAAACGAACAAATGGAACTTTCTGAAATGATAGCAGCAGTAGTGGGAAAAAATGGAAGAAGCCATTGAAAAAATAATTTCTAAGGTGCAAAAATAAATGACCATTAAAATGAAAGATGCTAAACAGGCACATATAAAAAATGAATGAGCTCAGAAAAATAATGGAAACCATGAGTGTCAAACACAGACAATACATGGAATCAATGAAACAGGTCCAAACAGAAAGACTCCAGATTAGAAAATGTATCAAAAGTATATGCTGCAGATTTAATGAGGCCTAGACTAGAATATCATCTCTAGAAGACCACAACATGATTAATGACTAGGAAAAGAAACATGTGTTAAAAACTGCAATAGACCACAAAAAATCAACCCAACAACTGCAGGATGAAGTATACAAGAATGACATAATATTGACTGGATTCAGCTAGAAAGCTGGAGACAGTGCAAAAATCATTAAAACCTCTTCACAAAGTAATGGCAGCAATAGCTATCATAATGTCTTGTTTTGTTCAAAGTAGCTGTTCATACCATCACATGTAATAAAATCAATTTTGTAAACTCTTTAGGGGAAGTTCTAGGCATGTATAACTCTATACATGTACATCTATTCTTTCTGTATTAGAAGGGAAAACAAAACAAATTAAAGAAAAACAAGAAACAAAATAAATAAATAACAATAACAAAGAGCCCAGTGACTTCCTATCATCTTGTTGTAAAGTCCAGTAATGCTTTTGTATTATTTAATTTCAATATGTGTGAAGGTATGGTCAGCTATTTTGAAGAGAACAAAGGACATTATGGTAGCCATTGTTGATTTTCTGATTAAATGGTTTTGAAGGCCTGTAATGACTTCATTGTTTGAATTATCAGGACTGTCTGGATTGACTATGTTCACCTGAGCAGTTCATTTTCTTGTTTTGATTGTGCTCTTGTGTGTGACTATGATCAGGTCTCAAATATAGTTTGGGCTGGGATGTCTAACATGACTCGCCCATTTTACTTGTAGTTGATTCTGGTTGATAGTTTAGAAACATACTAATATGGTTGAAGCATCATACTAATATGGTTGAGCTTTCTTCTCTCTTACTATTTTCTTAAAATCTCCATTTCTGGATGTAGGCTTTCTATGTGATCTACCACAGTAGCTATACTTTTTTTTTTTTTATTTAAACATGATCGCTTAGGGTACACAATTGTGCAAAATGAAAGCTTCTTAAGCTTTTTAAGAGATAGACCAAAAGTTGGTTCATCATCATTACACTTTCTGTTAATTTAAATTGTAGAACCAATCTAGATTCAAGGGAAGAGGGCAATCAAATGCACATGCATGAACACGGGGAGGTGTGGTTCACTGGGAAACATCTGTGAAATAGAGAACTATGGAAAATTGTGACCTCAAGTCAAATCCAGATTATCTGTTTTTTTGTATGACCTTTGAGTAAAATTTTTTATATTTGTTCTTTGGAGTCTCTTTCCCGATAAGCATTGCTAACATTGAAACTCCAACGTTGTTTTCCAAGTTCTTCCATTAAATCCTGAATTACAAAAACAAAACTCAATTCATTCTATACCTTTTCAGGAAAATATTTTTCAGAATTTTTTCCATCTTGTTACATAAATGCCTGATGAATATCCTGTGTTTTTGCTTCTTGGTGCCAGAGGCATAGAATATTTGCTTTTTGGTCCTATAAAAAACTATCAACTCCTGTTCACACATATACTACTTGTTTTTTACTTTCCATATACGTGCAAAGATAAATTATCATTTCCATTTTTACATAAAGAACTAGAGGACCAGCAAAAAGATGCAATGAATGAAATGGAACATACAATGGAAAATTTCAGTGGCAGCATTGATCAAATAGAAGGAAGAATCTGTGAACTCGAAGGTAGTTTATTTGAAAATTATAGTGTGAGTAGAAAAATGAACAATTTGTGAAAAGAATAAAGAAAATTTAGAAGATTTATAGGACAGCTTTGAAAGGGCAAATATCTATTGTGTATGAATTAAAGAAAGTAAGAGTTAAAAAAGGGATAGAAAACACATTTAAATAACTTAGCAGAGAAAACTTTACAAATCAGGGACAGAAGTTTAAAAAGTCTCCAAAGAAAACTGCAAAAGACATACAGTAGTCAATCACAAACTAGGAGAGGATTCTCAAAGCAATTAGAGAACAAGATCAGTTTTTAACAGCAGAAAGTTTGTAGGCCAGTAAAGTGGAATGATATAACCAAAGTGCTAAAGAATAACATCTGACAGCCAAGAATACTATTCTCAGAAAAAATGTCTTTCAAAACTGAAAGACAAAATCTAAGAGAGTTAGTTACTACCAGACTTGTCTTATAAGATATATTAAAGAGAGTTCCTCAAAATAAAAGACAAAGACACTATTTAGTAAAATTGGAGCACAGAAACATGTAAGACTTATGGTGAAATGTAAATACTAAGTTAAATTCTAAATATTCTTTGTATTAGTCACTTTCTCATCTCTGGGACAAGATTCCTGTGTCTCACAACTTATAGGAGATGAGTTTCAGAAGAATCAGTTCTTGGTTAGCTGGCTTCAAGATAGAACTGACATAGTGGAATGGCACGGCAGAGGAAATCTGTTTAATTAATGACAGCCAGGATGCACAGAGAGACAAAGGAGGAGCAAGCACATTACTCCTTCCAAATAAACTGGAGTCATTTGTCAGAAAGTAGATACACTTTGAGACAATAATGTTAAATGAAATAAATCAAATTCAGAAGCTTAATATCACATGATTTTTCTTATATAAAAAACCCAAAATATGAATAAAGAGCAAAATAAAGACAGATAATAGGAAATTGGTAGGGAGCTGGGGATTTAACTCAGTGGCATAAATGCCTGCCTGGCAAGTGTGAGGTCATGAGTTTGATCCTCAGTACCTGCCTTCCCCAAAAAAGGAAACTGGTAATTAGAACTTTTGCAGATGGGAAGGAGACCAAGAGATGGAGAGAAGGAGGAAGAAAGAGGTGGAGAAAGGATTAAAACAAATGATTGTAATGTGTTATTTACATGTAAAACAACTCCATGAGGAATGATATTATGTTATAATCATGTTTTTTAAATCTTTATTTATTTATTTTAATGTTTTTTTTTTTTTTTGAGACAAAGAACTCACCATGCAGTTCAGGATATCCTTGAGCTCACTTTGTAGCCCAGGACGATCTCAAACTTGCAATGATCCTCCTGCCTTATCTTCCCAAGTGCTGGGATTACAGGAGTGGGCCACCATGTCCAGCCTGTTTTTTTGTTGTTGTTGTTGTTGTTTTTTGTTTTTTGTTTTTTTAATACATGCTTTCAAGAAATAACTCCAGTGATCAGTACCCCACACACACTTGGTCCACACTCCTAAACACATATTAAGTTACAAACTCATCAATGGATTCAGCCCATGATGACTATATATTCCCCCATGATACAATTATCCTCCAAAACCCCCACCTCTGAACACATGAAACTTTTAGGAACGTTTTAGGTCAAAACCATAACACTTATACTTTCTAAGAGTGGGGGCGGGGGGTAAATTACATACTTAGTATGAAGCTTCAGAGGCAAAACAAAACAGTAATAACTACAATAATATATTAAAGAATATATAGTACAAAATTGTGAAAACAGGGGCTGGGGATTTAGCCCAGAGGCAGAAGCACCTGCCTTGCAAGCATGCGATGGTGAGATCAATCCCTGGTACTGATAAAAAAAAAAAAATTATGAAAACAAAAACATAAAATGGTGGAGAGTTAAGTAAATGTGGTGTTATTTTCTGTGAAAGTTAAATTGTTACCATCTTAAAATCGCCTTTATAATTGTAAGACATTTTATGTGAACCTCACAGTAACAATGAAGCAAAAACTTTTGGTTAATATACAATGAAAGAAAAAGTAATCAAATCATATTGCTAGTAAAAATTACCTATTCATAAGGGAAGACAAGTGAGGAAGGAAGAAATGATCTGGGAAACCATCAGAAAATGGCTAACAAAATAACAGCAGGAAGTCCTTAACTATCAATAATTACTTTGTATGTAGAAGGATTAAATTCTCCAATTATTAGACATAGAATGGCCAAACAGATTAATAATAAAGACAGAAAGACTCACTTCATAATAAAAACACTCATAGACTATAATGAAAATGTAAGGAAAGATATTCATGAGAATGCAAATCAACAGAGACCAGCTATATTTTAAGTATAAAACTGTAAAAGATATAGATCAGTGGCATAAACACCTGCCTGGCAAGTGTGAGGTCATGAGTTTGATCCCGGTACTGAAAAAAAAGCTGCAAATGATAAACATGTTCATTGTAAAATGAAAAAGGTCAATTTATTATGAGAATATAATAATTATAAATATATGTTCATCTAACAGTGGAACACTTAAATACAAAAAGCAAAAACAGATCTGAAGAGATATTGATTGTAAAGCAGTAGTAATAGAGATTTCATTACCTCATTTTTGGCAATAGATCATCTAGCTAGGAAATCTAAAAGGAAACGTTAAACTTGGACTATATTTTAGATCAAATGGACTTAAAGACATACAGAGTATTCCATTCATTAGCATTAGAATACTGAATCTTCTCAAATACACACAGAATATTCTTTAGGATAGACTATATATAAAACCACAAATTAAGTCTTAAATTCAGAAAGAATGGCTTTCATAAAAAAAAACAAATAATAACAAATATCTGTGAGTTTTTTGGGGGAAAAAGAATCCTTTTACATTGCAGGTAGTAACATAAACTGGTATAATCATTATGAAAATTCTTTAAAGATTGAAAATAGAAATTCTATTTGACCCAGCTATTTCATCCTTAGTTATTTCCCCCAAAATAATTAAAAGAGTTTTACACTCTTGTTTATAGCAGCAAAATTCATAGTAGCTGAATAGTCTGCTTAGAAGCAGATTATGTGTCCATCAACAGATAAGTGAATAAAGTAAATGCAGAACTCATACACAGAAGAGTACTTCTCTGCCATAAGGAAGAATAAAGTAGTCTCATTTTAGTACTTGTCCATTTGGATGCACCTTGGGACCATAATGTTAAATGAAATAAATCAGATACACAAGTTTAAATATTGCATGGCTTCTATTATATGACAAACTCAAAATATAAATACTTTATAAAGCAAAATAAAAGATAGCAGTGAGAAGGAACATAAATCTTTTGCAAAAGCCAAGGCAGGCAAAAGATGAACAGGGAAGAAGAGGATAGGACTGGAAGAAAAAAAACTGAAATGTATTATGCACATATACCAGCTTATCACCAGAAATGTATTCATTACATACTAATAAAAAGTGAAAATAAAATAAAAGAGTAAAGCAAGGCAAAATATGGATTAACAAATTTAAGAAGACAAATTATATTGAGGATCTTTTCTGACCATCATACTGTGATAGTAGAAATCAATATCTGGAGATATTTTAGAAAATTAACAAATATCTAGAAAGAATAAGTAATATGCTTCTGAATACCCTAGGAGTAAATTGAGAAAGGAGGAAAATTATTTTTAAAAAAACTTGAAACAAATGGAAATGAAATGAAAATATATGAAAGTTTAGGGAATGCAGCATATATAGTTCTCAGAGGAAAGTTTATAGCAATATATACCTATATTATAAAAGAGGGATCTCAGATTATTTATTGTTATACTTATATGGCACTCAAGCTAAAATGTAGAAGAAAGGAAGGGAATAATGCAAATAAGAGTGAAATAAATGAAATAGAGATGAGAAGAACAATCAAAATCATCAGTGAAACTTATTTATTGAAAAATAAACAAAATTGACAAGTCTTAAGCTAAATTAATAAATTAAAATTGCAACAGAAGATACCAGGACCAGTATTGCAGGTGTGCAAAAGGAGTCTGAGAGCATCATGAACAATTATATACCCATGAAATACATAACCTGTACAAAATAGATAAGTTTTAAATACATAAAACCTATCAAGACTTCATTCTGAAGAAACAGAGAATCTGAAAAGACTAATCATGATTAAAGAGATTCAATCAATAATAAAGAGTTGAAAGAAAACCTCAGAATCTTTTTGCCTTACTGTTCAGTTTCTATCAGTGCTTCTGGAACACTTCCAAAAGAAACTTCTGAAGAGTGAATACTCTCAAAGTCATTCTACAAGAGCAGGGTTATATATTGTTTGTACAAACAAAAGACAGACAAGAACACTACCAGAAAAGAAGATTAGAGGTCAGTAGTCTTCATAAATTTAGATGCAGAACTTCTCAATATATTACAAAGCCATAGTAGTCAAAACCATATATTACTAGGATAAAAACAGACACATTTGCTAATGGAATAGGAAGGGAAGCCTAAAAGGAAACATCTCTGTAACTGATTAAGGTGTCAAGGATACACAGTGAGGAAAGGACAGTCTTTTAAATAAATGACACTGGAAAATTTTGTATCTACATGCAGAAGAATGAAGGTAAACTCTTGTCTCACAACCATATGTGAAAATGAACTAAAAAAAGAACAGAATTAAATACAGAGCTTCAAATTGGAAGACTATTAGAAGAAAACATACAAGCTCCATTGACTCTCCCCAAATCTAGGAAATGATATTTTGGATATTGTCTTAGTTACTTTTCACTCTCAACACTGACAAAATACCGGACACCCAACATGAAGGAAGGAAAAGCTTATTTCTTACAGTTTTTGGAAGTTTCATTTCATACTCGGCTCCAAGGCAGCATGTGTGGTTGGGCAGCCTTTAGGGCTACCATAAACAGCAAGGGATGAACAGGAAAGAGAGAGACACACACTTTCTTCCCACCCATACATCACATCCTGGCTCCTGCCTATACATTCACCCTGGGTGTGTGAAACACTCACACCACCAATCGAAGGACTAGACAATGAACCAATCACAAACGACAGATTTGGTCACATCCATAATTGCATGAGGCTTGGGGCCACTGACATAAACCATGACAGATATGAACCCCCAAAATACAAGCCATAAAATTAAAAGTAAGCAATGGCTTTACATCCAACTTTAAAGCTCTTGTACATCAAAAGAAACAGTCAATATCATTAATAGACTACTTGCGGGATGGGAGAAAATATTTATAAACCCTATGTCTGATAAGGGGGTTTTTGTAGTTAGGGGTTGTACAGAGAACAATTAGAATCAGGACATGAATTTTATAATATTATTTTTATAATAGTCACTGGGAGTTAACACAAGAAAATGCAGAAAATCTATCCACAACACCAAAAACATAGAATATTTACTCAAGGCTTAAATCCCACAGCAGTGTGTCCAGATGAAAACCCAGCACTCATGACAATGCCTCCCATGAGTCCAAATGGAGTCCCAGAGCCCACAAGAAGGACTCATGCTAATTTCTTTTATGGATCTGTGCCGAGATGGTCCAAAGGTCAGCAGTAGAAGCCAGAAAGTCCATGCCAGCGGGGTGAAGGAGCTGTGCTGGTGGGATGAGGGTTCTATGCTGGAGCTGCAAAGCCACACGCACAACGAAGACTAGGACTGTCCTGAAAGGCACCACAGCCATCCTCAGTGACATGGAGGCCCCGAGCTCCTCCTCCGACAAACACAGTTGTGTACATGCCAGGAAGCCAGCATGATGAGTTCATCCTGGAGACCAAGCGGCACATGTCTTCCCCTCTGGAGCCAGGAAGCAATGCTCAGTGTGCGGACCAAAGCTTCTCCAGGATAACTGATAGCTCAAACAGCAGCTTGTAGGAGAACCCGCAATGCCTCAATACCACAATGCATTAATGCCCTCCTTCTCCTTCTCCACCTCTCTAGTTATGTTGGCAACTTTCCTCAGGTGGAGTATCTATGCTCAGTGCCATGCTGATGTAATCCAGCTGGCATTAAGTTGACCACCAGTTCTTAATCCACAACAGGGTTAAATACAAAATACACACATAACTAAAATATCTCAAGTGTAATAAAACAATTCCAATAACAGTATGGCCAAAAGACCTGAATAAACATTTCTCAAGAAAAAGTATGAAAATGGCTAATGGATATTCAAAAATTACTCAGTATCACTAATCATCATGTAAGTGCAAAGTTAAATTACAATGATTTAGTTACATTATCTCTTTCCTCTTAGAATAGCTAAATAATGACAAAAAATTAAGTGTTGGGGAGGAAGTGGTGTGAGAGGAACCCTGTTGATGGAAATATAAATCATTGTGGTCATTATGGAAAATTATATATTTTAAAAATACAACTATTCTGTGACCCAGGAATACTTCTAATGGATATATATATATATATATATATATATATATATATATCCGAAGGAAATGAAATGTTCATGTGAAAAAAATCTGTCTTCCCATTTTCACCACTGTATTTTTCACAATATCCAACATGTGGAATCATCCAACGCCTGTCAGGTGAATGGATAAATAATATCAATACATAAGATGGAATACTAGTCAACTTTTTAACAGTTGGAAATCCTATCATTTTTGACCATATGGAGCATATCCTGAAAGACATTATGTTAGAAATAAAACAAGCTCAGCCATAGAAAGACAAATACTATATGATCTCACTCATGTGTTGAATCTAAAATGTTGAACTAATAAAATATAGAATAAATTGGTAGTTTTCAAGGAATGGGTAGTGTGGGATGGGGTAGATGTTGGTCCAACAATAAAATTCCATTAAGATAGGAAGAATAAATCCAGGAGTTCTATTGTATAACATTGCTACACAATTAAGAACACTTATGTCCTTGAAATTTATAAAGAGTAAATTTCAAGTATTCTCAAAATATAAGTATATGAGATTAAGGATTACTTACCTTGACTTAGCTATTCTATAATTTACATATAATTCCAAATATTGTATTGTAGATGATAAATATTTTTCATTTAAAATTTAAGTTAATAAAATAATAATAATAAATTTTATTTTTTTTAAATTCAAATATAAGTTGACTTTAAGCAACTGAGCTGGGAATCTCTGAGAATCAACTTTGGTTCGATGTAGATACTTGTAATTTTGTGCTTAACCATGCATCCTTCTTTCTCATACAGTTTAAAGAGTCTCAGTAGCCCAGAATTTTGAAAGCCTTAGTCTGGCAATGTTTGTTCTGTATGTATTAAATGTCTGTAGGAGACTCAGGCCCTGTTTAATCTGTGTCAGCTCTTCCCTCCAGTGAAATTTAGTATTTTGTTGCCTCTTTCTGTATACATTTCTTATAATTTAACTTCTTTTTTAGGTAAAAAAAATATTGAGATTAAGAAATTTTAACATCAAGCGCCTGCCTGACAAGTGCCAGGTCATGGGTTCAATCTTTGGTACCAAAAGAAAAAGAAAAAAAAACACCTCAATATCTTCCTAGCATATCATAGCTTTTCTCATGGGAAAGATCAGGAAAAGTATTCGTATCAGACTTACCTCTGATTCCTTGAGAGCGTTTCCACATGTTCTTCAAATATGAATATTTTTGATTCTTAATTTCTATATTCATAAAATAGAACTAACAATTTCTCCCATATTTTATCATTGTATGAAAGGAACATGTTTATAGTGTACAAAAATATTTTAAAACCACTGACCTTTATCCCTGCACATTATTCGTGATTTTTGCCATTAGAATAATTATTGTTAGATCTTAATATCTTTACACTTCGCCACTAATCAAAAGTTAACCTAGATCTCTAAATCCATTTTATTTTCTTCTGAAATAAAATTTATCATAGAAATGATAAGAAAAAACTGTGAGGGTATTGAATACAATTGAAAAATGTATGTACTATAGTATCAGACAGTAAGAAATATATTTTAAGTAGATAAAACTACTTCATATTTGGATGGTTTTCTGTATAAAAATTCAGGTGAAGACTATGAGAACAGGATGTTGAATACTATATTAATATAAAAAATTAAAAATGATAAAAATATAAATATATAAACAAAGAATATTGAACAACTCATGATAGATGTTTTCCTAAAGGATAAGAAAGGGAAAACTGGAATCATATCTCTGAGGAAAATCTTAATATTTGTATTCATTTTCAAATATCTGAATCTGGAAAACATTAACATGAGTAAAATATTGGTTTTTAGTAAGCTTAAAGAGTTTGTAACAAATATTGTAAAGTGCAAACAAGTAAGTGTAAGATAGCATTTCTTACTTGAAAATAATAAAATTGGAGGTTTAGAGACATTTTATTTAAATTCAGAGTGGTTCTAGAGAACTTGGTTTCAGCTATTCCTCATATCTTTGTTTTCATTTAAGTTTTTAAATTCATCATTTTATTTCATGATCAAAACCATAGGTTTGGTAGTGATGTCAGTAAGTTTCAGTTACCATCTACCTGACCCCATTGGGCAAGTTATGTTTCTAAACCATTTTTTTTGTTTTGTTTTGATTTGTAAGGCTATGGTCCTTATCTCATACAGTTATCATGCAAATAAAGTAAAGTAATTTTTGTAACACATTTATCACCTGAGTGTGCAACCTTTTGGCTTGCTTTGGCTACTTTGATTGAAGAGGACTATGTACTGGGGTGCGTATAAATTATGTGTTATATTTAACATATATAAGTAGCAAAACTTCTTGGATTTTAATATTTTAATTATGAAATATTTTAATTATATCTTTTTAAAGAAGAGAGCAAGCCACCAGACTAATTTAAGCACAATATCAGGTACATCACAAGTATACTATAAATATTAGTATACTTTAATATTAATATAATGTTAGTATAGCTTAATATTAAAATTTTCTAACTTCACAATGTTATTATAATAATTCAGTGAAATATGCTGAATAAAGCTCATAGGACAATACCTGACACCTCAGGTTCTCATAAATTTTAATTCTCACTTTTGTCACCTTGCTTGCTCTTAAATATTTAATTAATTTCTTAAGTTTTTCTGTGTATTGTACTGAGTTGAACATTTTTAAAATCACATTTGACTAATATATTTTGTAACATTTATAGCTGTTTGGGGTAAATAGTGTGATTAATTGTTGGTCATAAGAGAAAATAATTCATATAAACTTTCCCTTCTATTTCTTAATATTGGATGGTGGAGTGTTTCTAGCTGTTTTGTGTTAGGGATCCCTGTTTCACTTCTGATTGCACAGTAGGAGAAATATACTTTTTCTTCAGTCTTTAAGAAATGTTTATGGTATGTAAAGAGATAAATGTTTATTCTGGCATTATTTTGAGAGATGAGTTTGGCAAGTGGAATTCCCTTTATCCAAAAGTGAAAATGATGCTAAAAAATAAAGAAGGATAAATAACTACAAGTAAAGAAGATAACAGTGAGCCAATGGGACAGGCTAGATCAGCGATCTGAGGAGGGTGGCCAGGAAACATTGAGATAAACATAATATCTTATAAAGAGCACTGAGAGAGTTTAGTGTATCCACAAGTTGAGATTTGCTTTCCCCACAAAATCTCCAGATATTTTGTGACGTAATGGTAAAGAGTTGAATATGTTTAAATCAGTTTTGTGCTAGATAATCCTCCTATGAGAGGTAAACTCATTAAGGTGTGGAGTATTGTTATTTTAGAACATCAATACAAGGTTGTGCAAGGCACTGGGTTCAGTTCCTAGCACTCAAAATAAACACCAGAACATATAGTAACATATTTTTTACAGAGCTTCTGGAAAATAGATATCAATTAAGTTTTTTGACAAAGATAGTTGAAAGTGAGTTGGCTATACATTTAAGAAAGTTGCACGAACTCTCTGATTTGCTGTCTGATTTGAGGTGAATGGCAAGATGATGAGGTGTGACTAATTGCAGCAGTGGGAGAAGAGGCAGAGGTTGCTCCATAGACTGTCTCCAGAGCAGTCACCATACTAAGATCAACTCAAATAGCAGACTCTTCAGTTACCAATAAAATGAAAGAAATGTTTTCAAAAATTCTTTCCTCAGACTTGAATAAGATAATATATTTTGATGTGTTAAGTTTTATGGCTGAATGAAAACAGTCAAGAGTGGTATATTCTGCCTTTATAACAGGTGTGATTGTCAAATTCTTTGAGAAGATTGACAAGGTAATGTTAGTGTGATCTATATTAACCTACAAGAAGTATTATGTGTAATCTTTCATTTATTTTTAAATAAGTACAAATACATTTTCATAGGAAGGAAGTAAAGAGCTTCTGACAATCTCAGGGTTCCCACAGAGAGATAAAATAATCTCATACAAAAAGAAGTAAACTAAAATTTCCTATGCTTAAAAATAAAATGAATATACCTCATCCCAAATTGTTAAAGTACTGTTAATGAATCATTACTAGTAAGTTTGGGTGACTGAAGCTTTTTCCATTAGCTCATATTTTATTATTATTATTTTATTATTAATTTATTATTCCTTTAAAAGTAAAAACAAAGTGAGAGATAATAGGATGACCTATAGAAGGCAAATAACTTGGGGTTTCAAATCATCCATTCATCAATTCTAGCTATGAGAAGATTCATCTTTTCAATTGGAGTTAAATGCATCTTTGAACAAAATTATGTCCTCTTAAATTTTGTACTTTAGCTGTCTTACTCTTAAGGATGCAGGGTTGTGCCTGTGCAGGGCCAGCACATGAGAGTTAATGCTTTATTAAATTTTATGTTTTTTGATACCCCCCTTGCCACACCCTATTCCTACCTATGCTGCCTTGGAGGACTGAAAAATTTTTTGCCAGGGGAGACTAAGAAGTGAGAAATTGAGTAATAGTAAATGAGATTAAGAATTATGTGGAAACCATATGAGGAGAGTCCTGTAATTTAGAAGTTTAAACCTTACTGTAGGATGATGAGAAGTCAGTTAAAACTTTTTACTAGGAAACAATTTGTTCAAAATTTCATTTGAAAAAAGCTATTTTGGGGTTGTGGGTAAGTAAAGAATTGAAGGGGGCAGGTTTCAATGTGAATCAGTTAAGAGATAACTACAGTATCTCTAGACAAATGATGATTATAAAGATTGGCACACTAGCAGTGAGATGGAGGAGAGTAAAAGTATCTGAGATATTTTTTGGAAGTCAAGTCAACAGAATTTGATAATGAGTTAGTTGTAGATTGTGAGGTTGAAAATGTCAGAGGAGAGGTTTTGTTTTGAAAAGCTACGTACATTGTGGTATTGTGTCCTGAAGGAATAAGTTTGAAGAGAAGACTATGACTTCCAACTTTGACATGTGTAATTGCAGAGTATCTGCAAGAAGATCCAGGAAGACTTTTTGGCACACAGTTGACTATAGGGAACAGGAATTTAAGAGAGACTGGGACCTTAAATGTTTGAACCAGGAATAATATTACAAACTAAGGATGTGTTGAATGCAAAAAGAGCCAAGAAAGCGCTACAACAAAGTTTAGTGTTTAAAAATTAGGTATAAGATAAAGGCAAAACATTTTTGTTGAATGTTAAGTTTTTGTTAGTACATATTTGCAGTACATGATGTTTACATTCCTAATGGTGAGTTGGTACTTATACATAATACATCCTAATTCTTTGCTCATCCTCTTCCCCTCCCCTCGTCTTCCCTCTTTTTGTCCCCTGACCATTTGCAAATGTTGTTTTTTTGTTTGATACTATCTACTTTTTATTTTTCTTTATGTATTGGGTTAATATGTGCCTGATATATGTATATCTGGTTTATTTCACTTAACATTAGGGTCTCAAACTTCATCAGTTTCCCTAAAAGTGATCAAGTGTAAAGGTAGATTAATATCTCACTTTGTATGAATACCATATTTTTGTTACCCATTTATCTGTTGATAGATATATAGATTTCTTCTCAGATTTAACTATTACGAATTGTGCCTCTATAAACATTCGTATGTGGGGTGGTAGCCATGTGGGTCCGGGAAACAGAAACAAGAAGCCAATTCTTCCTTTCCGTGAGCCACCTGGCACACAGGCGGGGAGACAAGAACTGCCCTCCCCCCATCCCCAAGTAAGCAACCAGCTGATTTAGAAGAATGCAGGCTTAATTGTTAGCAACTAAGGTACAAAACTACTTACTGTTAATTTTTATTCTCTTTAAAAAATTTAAAACTATAGGTGTGTTATCATTGTAATACAGTATCTTTAACTCTTCTGGGAAGATACCTAGAAGGAGAATAACTGGGTCAAATGGAATTTCTAGTGTTAGCTTTTTTAGAAATGAATTCCATAATAGTTTCAATAGTTAATATTTCCTCCAACAGTATAGAAGGGATTTTTTTCCTAGCAGACTTGCCACCATTTGGCATCTTGATGAGAACCGTTCTTTGTGGAATAAGATGGAAATTCATTGTTGTTTTAGGTGGTATTTCTCTAATACCCAGAGATGTTGAACAGGTTTTTTTTTTTCATATATTTGTCACTTATGCTACTTCTTTTGAGAAGTGACTATTTATTTCAGTTGCCCATTTTTTAATTGAGTCTCATTTTGGAGGATTTTTTGAGTTCATTATATATTCTAGATAATAGTGTGCTGTCAGAGAAATTGCTGGTAAAAGTATTTTCCCATTCTGTACATTGTTTCTTCACTCTGTTGATTGTTTCCTTTGCTGTGTGGAAATTATGTTATGATTAAGTTCATTATAATCCCATTTGTTGATTCTTGCTATTATTTCTTTGACAATTGGACTTCTGTTCAGAACATCCTTGCCTATGCCTGTCTTCAAGAGTTTTGATTTTATATTCCAGCAAGTTACATTTTGTTTCAATATTTAGATCTTTTGTCCATTTTTATTTTAGTTTAATACTTCATGAATGATATCTGTACAATTTAAAACTTCTGCACAAGAATAACCAGTTTTTCTCAGCACCATTTGTTAAAGAAGGTGTCTTAATTTTAGCATATTTTTCTGTATCAAAGATGAAATAACTTTGTGCATGGAGTTATTTCTACATCTTCTATTTGGTTCCCTTGATGTCCATTGACACAAAATGGACATGACACAACATGGTTGTTTTTTGTGACATCGCCATGTTCCTCCCCCGCCACTGTAGCTTTGTAATATAACTTGATACCTGGGGTTTTGTTGTCTCCTGTTTCATTCCTGTTATCCAGGATTGGTCTTGATATTCTGGGTCTCTTTTGGTTTTATATGAATTTTAAGATTGTTTTCTCGAATTCTGTGGGGATGGTATTAGTAAGTTGTTTTGGATTGCATTCAATCTCTTATCAATTTTGAATGTATGGTCATTTTAACAATATTGGTTCCCTCTATCAAAGAATGTGGGATATCTTTCCATTTTCTGGTATCTTCTTTGATTTTCTTTTCAGGAAAATGTGGTTTTTGTTGTAGAGGTCTTCCACTTTCTTGGTTAGTTTAATTCCAAAGTATTTAGTTTTTTGATGCTATTGTAAATGGTATTCTTTTACTAAATTATAAATTCATTATTGGAGTAAAAGAGTGCTATTTATTTTTGTGTGTTGATTTTGTTTCTTGATACATTGATGCATTTGGTTATTAATTCTAGGAGTCTTTTGGTTGAATTTATCAGATCTTTTACATAGAGAATTGTGCCTTCTGCAAATGCTATTTGAAATCTTGTTTTCTTATGTATGTTCTTTTATTTCTTTCTCTTGCTTGATGCTCTGCTAATATTAAGAGTATTATATTCAACAAAAGTGATGATAAGTGACATTCTTGCCTTTTTCCTGATTTCAGAAGGAAACTTACTAGTTTTTTCCTATTTAATATGATTTTGGCGATAGGTATGTCATACATGGCTTTTGTCAGATTGAGATAAGGTCTTTCTACACTTATTTTTCCTCCTGGTTTTTTGTCCTGAATGAACGTTAAAAATTATAAAAGGGTTTTTCTTTGTTTATTGAGATGATTTTGTGATTTTTATACTTGTTTCTGTTTATATGATGCATCACATAAATTGATTAGCATGTGTGCAACCACTCTTGCATCCCTGTGTTGAAATCTACTTCTCATGATATGTGATCTTTTTGATGATTGCATTCTATTTGCTGGCATCTTAGTGAGAAATTTTGCAACTATGTTCATTAAAGAGATTGATCTACACTTTCCCTTTTTCTTCTGTCCTTTTCTGATTTTGGAATCAGGGTAATTCTACCTTCCTGAAATGCTTTTGAGAGTAACCCTTCTATTTCAACTTTATGAAAGATTTTGAGGAATATTGGAATTTTTTATAAAGTACAGCAGTGGATTCATCAGGATATTGGCTTTTTTAGTTAGTAGGCTTTCTTTAAATTACTGCTTCAATTTTGTTGTTTGTTAGTGGATTATTCAAGTTTTTTATATCATCTTAATTTTTTTGTAATTTACATGCATCTAGGAATCTATATTTCTTCTGAATTCTATAATTTATTGAAGTATAGGTATTCTGTGTAGCTTATAATAATCTGGTTCGAACTGTCCCTTATAATTTCATCTTTTCATTTCCAATTGTATTGATTTGGGTCTTTCTCTTTATTTTGTAAGACTGGCAAAAGTTTATTTATTTGGTTCATTCTTTCAAAGAACTAGGTTTTCCATTCATTGATTCTTCATATGGTATTTTTAGTCTGAATTTCATTAATTTCTACTCTGCTTTTTATAATTTCCCTCTTTGTAATAGCATTGGTTTCGTATTGTTCTTATTTAGCTAGGACCTTGAAGTGCATCATTAGTTTATGAATTTGGCCTTGCTGTTATTCTGATGTGGGTATTGACAGGTATAAACTTCTCTCTTAGGAACTTTGTCACATAGATTCTTACATGTTTTGCTTGTATTAGAGTTTGATTCTAGGAACTGTGCAATTTGCAATTTTTTCTTTGATTTTCTCTGCGACCCATTGAGTACTCAAGAATGTATTTTTAGTTTCTGTGCATTTGCAAAATTTCTGTGGTTTCTTATGCCTTGAATTTCTAGTTTCATTGTGCCACTATTTGGTACTATTCATGGGATGATTTTGATTCGTTTGCATTTAGGTAAACATGATTTATGGGCTATTATGTGATCTGTTTTAGAGAAATTTTCATATACTGCTGAGAAAAATGTGTATTCTATTGTTGATGGAACACTCTGACTTTTATTAAGTCAGTTTGTTCAAATACTAGATTCAACCGTCATATTTATTTTTTAATTCTTTGTCTAGTTGCAATATTTTGTGTTCATGAGATAATGAGGGACTATACTATAATTATGTTGATATTCATCTGATTTTTTTTTACTTTAAGGAGAATAAATCAGAACAGTAAAATGAAACAAAACAGTGATAGGGTAGTAGAAAATCTACAATCATTATTATATTAAATATTGTTATCCTCTAAATAGTTGCTCTGACTACTGGTCTCAGGGTTGCACAGTGAATCAGACAACATAAATGTCACGTCACTTCCCTACTTCAGTTATTATCATCTCAGCCTGTAATGTGTCTGCTTGATTATGTGTGTTAGGAGGGCTGGAGGTGCAGAGGCAGCTTCTTTGCTGGTTCCCTGGCCAACAGGGCTTTCACTAGCACATGGAGGTTGGGAGGGCTGTATGGTTTCCTTGATGGTTTTGCCTGGCTGGCAGGGTCAACATCAGCACACAGGGATGACACAGCTTCCTTGTTGGTTCTCCCTAGTTTTTAGTGCTCAACGGTATTTGTTTTATAAAGTTGAGTACACTTGTGTACAGTGCATATATGTTTATAATTGCTATCTTTTTCTATTGAATTGTTTCTGCAACTGATATGTAGTGAACTCTTTGCTTCTTCTGATCAGTTTTGTTGTGAAGTTCACTTGATAGGGACTCTTGCTTCTTTAAAGTTTCCTTTTGCTTAGAATATTGTTTTCTATCCCTTAATTTTTAATTTATAAATTTCTTTTGAATTAATGTGTTTCTTGTATACAGTATAGTGTTGAATTTTATTTCTTAATCCATTCTTCTAATCTGTATCTTTAGATGGGGGAATTGAGAGTTTTTACTGAAACATATTGACTTATTCATGACATTGTATTATTTTTCTGTTTCTAATTTCCATTTCTTTTTCCTCTTTACTTAATTGTTCATCTTGATAACTTTGTTCTATAATAAATTTGACACTGTTAGCTTCATTTTATATTTCTGGGATATATTTGAAATTTTTTGGATTGTTGGTTTGGTTGTCACAAATTTAAAGGGTACTCTTTGTCACAGAAATACTGCATTTCTTTCTTTCTTTTTTCTTTCTTTCTTTTCTTTCTTTTTTTGTACTGGGGATAGAACTCATGACTTTACACTTGATAGGAAGGCACTTATGCCACTGAGCTAAATCCCTAGCCCAGTACTTCATTTCTTTAAGTATTTCAGAAGATGTTTTTGCCAGATATATTGTCTTCATTGTAAAGTGTTTCCTTTTAGGGGATGAAATACTTCAGTTTTCACTTCTCATTCTGGCCTTTCAACTTTTTGTTGAGAAACCTACTGTAATTCTAATGAGTTTATCTTTATAAGTGGTATTACTAATTCTAAATATGCTGTTTTCTTAACATCTTTTAAGATTTTGTTCTTGTGCTGGACTTCTGGATTTTTGACTATGATGTGTCATGAAGAGGTTTTTTTCTGATATGCCTCACCTATCTGTATGCTAAATTTGGAAAGTTTTCTGGTATTGTTTATGTAAATAGACTTTTATTTTTTAAAAAACATGTATGCTATCTTCTGATTTTTCACTAATTCCAATTGATAAAATTTGCCTGAGAAGAAAGTATGAGATCTATATAGCTTCATATTAAAAAACCTTGATTGCTCCTAACCTGCAGAAAGCTTATTACTGTGCCACATTTTGGAATTAATTATCCAGTGCCATTCCCCCTAACTTAGCTTAAAGACCTAATTCTGAAATATGAAGTCTCACCTGAATCAATTCCTTTCATTTATTTTTGTATCAAATCCTGGCTTCATTCTTTGGAGCCTGTCTTCATCGTTGTCCTATTCCTTGGATCCTCGTCTTGACATCATCTCTTCTGATTTGTCACAGTATCTATTTTCCTGCCTGATTTCCTGACTCAAACAGAAGGGAATGAGAGAGCTCTTACATCAAGTACTTGACCTACTGATTGTTATTGAAAGGTTATTTGAAGATAAATAGTGTATCGCTGCTCATATAGTTCCTTTTGTAAATTCACTGTAAACCTGTTTAACCAAGCACAAATCACTTGAATTCACTCAGCTGATATATTTCCTGTAGCAAAGTAAAATGAAGAATGCTTAACTTGTATAAGTTGTACTATTTCCTGTCTGAATTATATGTGATAGGGAGTATTAAATATTGAAGAACATCAGTAATTCTAAATATGCTAATACAAAGAGAAATAGCATTCATATGAACCATTGTTTGATGAGTTAGTTCTTCAAGAGGATATCACAAATCCATGTATATTCCCTAGAATTTATTCTTTGAATTTGTCATGTGGCTGGTGGGAAATATGAAATGAATCAATTTTTGGATCTTGCTATCTTCTCTCGAACCTTTTTTTAAAAGAAGGTTAAACCTATGAGTGACAGGGACTCATTCTGTGTCATCAGTGTCATTCATTGTTGGACTGACCTGATAGTAAATTTTTCTTTATATTAAACTGCAACCTATTTTGATGTACAAAAAGAAACCTCTATCAGATGCACAAACCTAGTTCAAATCCTATTTTCGCTACTTGTTTTGTTTTCATATTAAAATGGAAAGTATTTTTGTAGTTTTTGATTCAAATCACATGAAGATAGAATCATCACTTGACTTATTTGACACCTTCTAAAGATAGTAATTGATATTTTAATTTTTGTCTCCCATGATGCTATGATTAAAATGAGATTATACATGTTGGCCATTTGTCATAAATCATGATTGGAAGAAGTTTCGTAGAGCACTTGGTATGTGACAAATACCATGAAAGACTTGCAGAAACTTGGTGTATGCAATTGTGGGTTATGGAGGATACGTGTATATAGGTCAGGCCTTTTGGAGAGAGATAATAATATGAACAAAGAGGATGTGCAAATTAAGTTTTAAAATGTCCAATAGCTTCTTTGCCTAAGACTAAGAATACATAGGGCAAAGAGGAGAGAATGGCATGAGATAATTCATAACAAACAGACTGCAGACAAAACTATGAAGAGACCTCTATACTCTGCTACTTTGAAATATCACACCATAAAATATGCTGAAAGATATCATGGTTGGCTAGGAACAGCAGTTTTCACAAGACATTAAGAAGATGTTCATTAGAATCCCCTCAGAAATTGAGGCGGGGCAAAACCTTCAAAATATAAAAAGGTAGTTGGAAGGAAAAATCTACCAGATGAATTTCATTGTCTGGGGTATTTAGAGAAAGGGATGTGACAGCTCCTCACCTCAGCACTGTTTACAGCTGAAGTCTAGCAAACAGACTGTCTTGGAAATAGATCTAAAACCCTAATGAAGAAACTAAGTTGCCACAGTGGTGGCTGGGCTATTACGGTTAGTGCCCAGCCTAGCAGTCCATCTGTCCTAGCTGTTTCCCCAGTGAGGGATAGAGCCCAACTAGAGTTATTTGCAGGAGACAGACTCCTCAGATAAGGACACTAAGAATGGTATGAACCAGAAGGCAGTGAGTAAGACCATCAGATCCCAGTACAGAGAGACAAAATCATAGTTCTAAATAAGGACCTGGAAGTAGGTAGTGAGTGATCCAGGGGGCTATGAAACACAAGGGTATACAATTGCAATGACCAGTATGATTTGGGGGGTTGGATAAAAGATACTGGAACAGTGGCAGAGTGGACACTTTCTCATCCTAACTCCACAATGTTGCCAAGCATGTACCCCTATGGTATCTTACCCACTGCCCATCCACTCGATGCCGCAGGGAGCTCAGCATCCATGCAAGATCACTGCTATCACTGACTAAAAGCTGATGAGCTTGACACTCATGTGAACATCCTCCCAAATGCCATGAAATTGCAGGCAGAAGGGACCACTCTACCATAGACACAGTCAGACCTAAATGCCACTGAATCTGCAAACTAGATAAAAAGTATTTGTGAGGCACAGACAGAGAGTTTGGTGCAAACAAACAGCTAGAGAAGAGCAGAGGTGTCAGAAGACATTTCACAACATAGTTACCTAAAGAGACACAATGAGCAGATTTATACAGTTTAAGGAATTATTGTAGAGGAAAGGGGCAGATTAAGGAAGACCTTCCAGAGATCAGTGAAACACTGGGTGGTTGACCAGTCCCACTGTACCCTCCCATGCTCCAACACATTTGAAGTTGTCTGATAATGAGACAGAGACAAAAACATCTAGCTAGTTATGCCTGTAGGAGTGCAGATGAAACCCAACAGAACTCTGCCTGCAGAAGGAATAAGAAGCAGGCTTAGTGGTCTGCTCAGATCCCCAAGCCTCTTCATCCCTTCATTCACTAGTGAAGAAGAAAACAAATTGTAGGAGGTAAACCAGCTTAAAACTGGTTTCCTAACCACAACCACCTATTACTGAAGCTGAACTCTCCACCCCAATTGCTAAGTTAAGTTTCTTGATTTTTGAAGAACACATTTATAAAATTTAGAGTGAATTACAGACTGAGAGGACTCTTTAATTTGTGTCTTTTAATGTGTATGAGATTTTTCCCCTTTGGTTTTACTCCTTTAATATATATGGGGTGTTTGTATGTGTAAAAGGAGAATAAGAAGTAATTAATGCGTTAGTTTAGATTGCATCCTTCAGGGTCACATCAGGATAGCCCTCACTAAAAACTGTATAAGAATGACTCAAACACAAAAATTTTACTAGCGTATTAGTTGGTGTTCACCTTCTTACAGCTTCACCTAGTGTTCAGTTTTAATTCCACTTCTTTTTGTACCTTTCCCTGCCCCCTTAAACTCTCACATTCCCTCTCTTCCACCTCCATTCAAGACATAAAAACAATACTACCAAAGTCCTCATTTATTTAGTTACTGTTATGTTATTTTTAAATTTTTGTTTCTTCTCGTATTTCTGAGTTATTTTCTTCCTTTCTTTTTACCTTTTTCCTTTCCTCATCCCATATGTTCCAGCCTACTTGTCATCAGTATTATTTACTGCTTTCTTGGGTTATTGAAAAAAGTGTGAAATTATTAAAAGATTTAAAATTATATGACTTATATGATCAGTTCTGTAGATACTTATGCAGCTATAGCTGTTGTCTCCTTGTAACAGAGTGATGGGGACTGATTCTATTATCTGATACAGTGACTGGGCTGAATAGATGAATAATCATCAAAATAATGAAAGCCATGTAACAGGAAGATATACACTAACTAAAGATATTGCCACCGAAGTGAGAGTTTTTTAATACTCACTGACCTTCACTCCTCAGAACAAAAATATTAGAAAATAAGACAAAAAGTACTTCCAAAAACTCTGAATTCCCCAAAACTGATCTCACTGATACAGAATTGGAGAAAGTTCAAGCAAAGTACTAAAACACCAAATGGTTAAAATGTTTGAAGCTATCAAAGAAGAAACTATTAAGCAAACCCATATAATGTTCAGGGATCTTACAGAGGATGTAAGTAAATGGATAAAGAATCTAATTAATAAAATATTTAATAAGTATAAAGAATACACAAAACATTGAATTAAAATGTCAATGTCAATCTAAAGATATTAGTGACAATTTTGCAAAGAATTAGAGATTATGAAAATGAATGAAGCAGAAGTCCTGCATATGAAAAATTCTATTGGAAGTAAAGGCAGCAGGAATGACTATTCAGAAGAGAACGTATGCACTATGGAAGCTGGATATAACACCTGATAGATGACTCGAAACCAACCTGGGAATTGTAAGAGTTAGGCAAAGATTAGAAGATGACAGGAATTATGTAAAATATTAATTCACTGGGATCATAGCAGAAAATTTGCCGAATCTCGAAAAAGAACTCTAAGTCCAGGTAAATGAGGCATATAGAATCTGTCCCTGACACATCAGAATCAAAATCACAGAAATTCAGCATGAAGAGAGAGTACTAAAAATAGTGAGAGGAAAAACATCAAGTAGCCTATAAAAGCAAATGTGTCAGAATTAGCAACATATTTCTCAACACAAATTTTAAAACAATAAGAATTTGAGGAAAAGTTTTTTGAGTCCTAAGAGAAAGTAATTATCAAATCATATTACTATATCCTTCAAAGCTATACTTCGAAACTCACAGATAGGTAAAGACTTTCACAACAAAGTGAATCTAAGGAAATTCATGATTATCAACCTTGCATTGCAAAAAGTACTTAAAGCAGTCCTAGACATAGTGTGAGGCCATCATCATCAAAGAGCCCAAAGCAAACAATACCTCTGGGAGATGTATTCTTGGAGAGTATTTAAACAAAGGGAGAAGGAGGGAGGAATCAGCACTGGAAAAATAATGTGATGACAAGATTCACTAAATACCTTTTAATAATCAGAATACCTAATGTCAGTGGTCTTAACTCCTTGTCAAAAGACAGACTGGCAGATTGAATCAAACAACAAAAACTCTGTGTTCCTTGCACTAGTTTAAAAAAAAAAAAAAGACTCAATGTAAGGGATGGAAAATTATAGAATCAAGAGCCTGGAAAAAGCATGAATATCTTTCCTATCATTGTATATTTGCAGGTCCAATTACCTTTTTGCAAAAGCAGCTTCTCTCTCAGCCCCTATGATATTGCCTCAGCCTATTCCTATCTTATGTAGATCTTCTGCCTGAAATCTGCTTCATTGAAGATGAAATTGAAAAAGAAAATGGAAGTGTAAGATTTATTTGGTAAAAAGGTAGTGAATGGAGATGTAAACAGTGAATTTAGTTTCTCAACAGCAATTTAAATAAAATATGATAGGAGTTCTTAAAAATGGTTCAATGACAACTTAAACTTTCTGTGAATTTGCTTTTACAAATTTTACTTAATTTAACAAGAACTATGTATTCACAATTCTTAAGGATACTTCATGAAATGTCAGAAAATAGTCATTGATTAAATTCATGTTGTCAAAGTGTATATATTCATATTGAAATTATTTTTTTTATTTAAAGAAAAGGAAACGAAAAAAAAATACATGGAGATTTAAAAAAAGGGTAGAAATAATACTAAATTACAGACAAACAAAAGGTAAGAAATTGCCGGTTGATAAGTTACAAATTGTCATCTTCGAAATGGCTGTTCGGGTTATAGAATTAAAGTATTTAGAATGACATTCAAAAAGGTGACCCTACAAACCATTCTGCTCTATGGCCGAACAAAAGCTCCGTAATATGATTATCAGTCCCACCTATTTGTTTTACATCTCTAAGAGGATAAGGTTAACCATATCAAAACAGAACAGAACATTTAAAAAAAAAAAAAAAAACAATTTAAAGAAATACAGATTTCAAAGCAAGTCCACTGGAGATCTACCTTATCTAACTGTCTCTAGCTTCTTACAAATAGTTGTCCCTAACTTAAAAAGAATGGAATAGTTAACTAACTAAAATACCTTCCCCCTAATTTATTCTTAGAGATCATCTGTGTTGGATCAATCTTTGTTCAGTTGGAAGCTGGTACTCAGAGATTTGCCTGAAAGTGACTAGCAGTAAAGCCAAAAGTAGTGTCCAGTGTATTTGAATTCTAGTCTAGTATTTCCTACTAAAGCAATCAATCCAAAGGCTTTCAGAATAATTTTATTTGTTTAAGATAAGACTTTGCCTAATTTAAATATGTCATTTAAATTTTATAGCTGCTTATACTGATTAATATTTTATAATGTTATAATTAAGTTACTGTGTTAGAATATCAGGGTCAAAGAAAATGTAATTGGAAAGTACCAAATAGTATGAAGAAAGAAACATATGTAAAGATGTGTGCTTATATACTTACGTCATTTTAAAATTTTCATCACTCATCTTAATACCTGATTTCATTTTGGTTGAATGCGTGAATGATAAAGTATAACATTAATTAATATTAGAGTTGAAAAGTCTTTAAGAAATTATTATTGTGAAACTAAGGAAACTCAGAAAAAGAAAATATATGACTTAGTGACCCGCACACTAAAACTGCAATGCATTTATACACATTTTATATTGCAGGTAAACACATCTTTCTTAGGCCATATTCAGATTTCACAGTGTCCTGTATGGCACAATTCCAGGAGCACTGTTCATCTCATAGTTGGCATGAATGGTGCCCTCACTGTTGTGTAGTTGTACACAGTGGCTCAGTACATGAGATAGATGTTATTTCCTCAAATTTACATAATTAATGTAAGTCTGAAGGGGACGTGATTTATCCTTGACAAATTATATGTAGCAGCACAGTCCTGGACTTCTGTTCTCAAGAAATTCATTGCTTTTTTTTTTCTAGTAGAGCCAGAGGCTTAAGTAATTTTATTTAATCCTTCCAGCCAGTCCCATGATACACTCTAGATATTTGGAATAAAGATCTAAGCGCACATACTCTTCATAGCTCTATTTCTTCTCATCCTGATTTTCAGCCATTTACCCATTTGTAGATCTGCCACTTCTCTGTGGCTCGCGTTATATTTCTAACTACAACTTTAGTTCATGTTCACAGCAGTTTTTCTTTTAACCTTTGGCTGCCATCTCAATTCTATCCTATTCCATATAACCTGCGAGCTTAGTTCCTTCTCTCCCAGCACATAGCTCCACTGCCATGGTTTGTTGTGGGACTTATCTTTTTTTTATAATGTAAGATTAGCAAAAATTCTCCTTTATATCCTTTGACTTTTTTCCTCTCACTTTCCATTTGAAGTTTTTTGAAGCTACCTAGTACAGTTTCTTTCTTTGCACACATTCTCTGGGTGATTCATCTTTCCCTGTCATATGGGTGTGCATGCCAACACCTACACTCACAGGTGATTCTGCTCTGGTGATATATTTTAATTACAGATTTAGTCAGAAGTAATTAAGCCTTTCTGTAATAGAAATGGGAACCAAGTTTTAAAAATGCATACTGTTTCAGATATCCCATGCGTGGTTTGTGCCACCCTGCTTTGCAGAGGAAGAAGTAGCCCCTAGTGTAGTTAGACTAATTAATAGAAATAGAATAAACTTAATGAAGCCAGAAAAGTGCAAAAAATGGTGCCTCCCCCTGTATCTCATGCAGATAGAATGGCTGTCCTGGGATGCAGCAGGGGATTGCAATTGCATTTTAATTACAGGGCTGATGGTTTCAGCACTGCACCAGATGGAAGGGCCTTTTTAGAGAGAAGCCCACTCACTGCCTCTGTTGATTTTCCCTCTGATGCTGGTTAACAAAACTCAACAGGAGACAAAAGTGATGAAGTTACATTCTGATCAGATGGATTTTATTCCTTACTCCTCTGCTTGACTTGTGAGTTCAGTCAGCTCTTAAGTCTCATGACAAAGATGCTCCTCCAGGCATTTCAACAAGTGAAGGAGAAAGGAAAAGCAAAAAGATCACCTGATAGCCTACAAAGCACTTTCTCTTCTATTATGACAGCTCTCAAATGGAGATATTACTTCATTTTAGTGAAAGGAAAGTTGAGCTTGGGACACATATTTTTATAGACTTAGCAGAGTTAACCATCTAATTATTGATAGTAAGCCAGAAGAGTTGTTCTTTAGCTATCCAAAAATATAGATTGAAAACTGTGATTTCTAATATAGAATCTAGATATCATGTATTGCCCCATCTCATTTGAAGGAAATGAAACTTAGACTCATATGTTGAAATGGAGGACAGTGTGGAATTGTTGGAAGAACATGGATTTTGTGTCTACTATTGTTGCATTTTCTTTTGCATGTCGATCTCAAATTCTGAGGTAAGTTCACTCTCTAAACTTCACTCTCCCTATTTGTAAAATGTAATTTGCCTGAATAAAACAGAAATCACTGTAGTCGTGAATCCTCTGCTGCAGTGTTTCTGTGTGTCTATGCTAAAATCTCTGTTGTTTATTTCCTATGGAAATAGGAAACAGTGATAGATCATTTTTGGAGAACTCAAATTCTACAAAATAATGTACCAGGAGATAAACTGGAAAGGATAAGCTGTAAACTGAAGTTAATGAAGTCCAAATCCTTGAGGAATTTTTAGAACAGTATTACGCAGAAAATAGCCATCACATTAGGAAGCCACTGTGTGCCCAGAAATTGAAATGATTCAGACAGTTGAACCCAGAATTAATATGAAAATTTCATTTTCTGACACAAAATCCTACTCTATGACCAACTGCTTTGCCAAATCTTATAACATAGTTATGAAGCTAATAATTGTGTCACATCTCCTTTGCTTTTGTTCTAAACCATTTGAGTTAGTAGTCTTTGTCCTTCGACATCTCTTCCTTTGCTTTTTCTTCCTTAAAGAAGGATCATTTATTATCTTCTTGCTATAATTTAATAGTTTGAGAGGGATAAACATCAGGCCTTCATAGCTGACAGGGCCTTGATTCATTGGAAAATTATTTATTCTATTTATACAGAATGATTCATAGCTTATGCAAATGCATGATTTATTACCAGACCACTTCTCTATATGTGGGCTCCATTCCCTTAGGTTTTTCTTAAGTGCTTCTTAGGAATGGTAGATTTCTCTATGTTAGGCTACTAAATTCCTTCCATCCTTCTCTTTACTGGCTCGAATTATAGTGGCATGTATTCATTCATTTGACAAAAAAAGTCAAACAAGTTATGTGCACAAGGCACTGGGTGCATAGAAATGTTGATCATATTTTTTGATAAGAAAGATATTCAGAAGTTAGAGCAGATTCTATAGCACTCTGACATCTTTTATCTCATCTGAGTCTCACAATTGCATTGTAAGCTACATAAATAGCTCTTATTGAGATGGTTTCACAAATATAGATTTTAAAAGGAAAAGTGACCTACCCCAAAGTAACTTAATATAAAATTTTTTAAATCCAATGAAAATAACCCATAATTTTTGTTAGAATCAACCTCTCTGTGTGTGTGTGTGTGTGTGTGTGTGTGTGTGTGTGTGTGTGTGTGTGAGTGAGTATGGTGTGGGAATAGGGCAGGAAATTTGAGTCAGGATTAGGAGCTTATTGTATCCCTATGTGAAAGCATAGATATTTTCTCAAAGTGGCTTCATAGTTTACCTATCTGACTCAGAGCTTGATGTTCAGACTGTTAATTTGGTGTAAGGCACTGAGAGCTAGTATTAAAATGTCAGTCTTTTCTATATGAGGAACATGTTGATCTGTTACTTGTCATTCATTCATTTTTCTTCATTCATTCAACAAGCCTTATTAGAAATCTTTCTGGGGGGACCTAGTTTTAAGCCAGGTTTTAAGAGAGGTGTGGAGGGTGTAGTTATTGGGATGAATGTGAGCTGTAATCTCTCTTGTTTGGAAACCACTGCCTCTTTTCAGTTTCCTCATTTACTAACATGCCTGGCTTGCTGTGTTCAAGCTTCTGAAAACTGCCACACAGACAATGAAAACAATTGAAAAAATTGATCCAAAATTGAAAGTCCTCTCTCTTTCCTCCTCCACTGATGCAAGTCTGTGCAGTCTTACTAGACACTGAGTTTTCTGAAATCAGTGAAATGTTGTATGTCATGTTTCCTCACCCCTCAAAACATACTGAGTTCTTAATAAATGCCCAAATTGAGACTAAAAGAATGGACTAATGCAATGTCAAAAGTTACTTTTGTCTCTTCTTCTTAAAAGCTTCCCCTATTTTGACTCTAAATTCCTCTTTATTCAGAGTTAAACAAAGTGTACTCAGAACTAAAATCTCTTCTTTAATCCCAAAATAGCAAAAACTCTTCCTCCATTATTCATAATCCTTGCAGAAAGGGCCCTGCCTTCATTCTGTGACTCTCTCAGTAGTGAAGTATATAAATTAATGAGAACATAGGACAACATTAGCAAGTCACTTAGTCTCTTTAACACTTAAGATCTTTCTTTGTAAATTAGCAATAATTTTTACTATCTTGGCTGTAAATATCATTAAGTCAGAGTATATATTCTCACAGATATTTCTAAATTTCGGAATTCAGTCCAGGCAGTGTCAGCTTCTCCAGCAAGATTTTTCTGACCTATGCCTTCCAGGATATCTTAGGTAACTTAGTTGCTTTAATTTTTCATAGATCATGGTTTTCCAGTATAACCTGATTGTATTTGTCTTTGTTCTGTACTATACCATGATTTTGTGGACTACTAGTCATCTTTGTATTAACTCATATTTATCCAATGTGTTTATTATGGATGTAGTATTTGTCAGGCATGGTGCCAGATGCTGGTCACTGACTGATAAATAAAATTAATACTACCTCCACCCTTGCTAAATTATGGTACCCAGCTGTGTTCAGCACAGACTAAGAGAAATGAATGAATTCTTAAATGAATAAAATGGCTACATTACATAGAATTCTGTAAAGATATTATTTATACTCTAGTGCTCTCAACTGAAGTGAGATTCTGAGTCAATGTCAACTGTAATCTTACCAGTCTTCACTGTCACTTGCTTTTAAATTGCTATTTGGCCTTCCTTGTACTTGTATTTGCTTATTGTCTAATAATTTGGATGAAATCCTTTTTCTAGGTCAATAATTTTCTATTCCTTTTTTTGTCTAAAGTCTTTCTTTACTAATGATCATTGACCTGTGTGGAAAGAATGCCTCAGAAAGTAGCAGGAGAAAAGAGCAAACATCTTTTTTTCAGCATAAAAGAGAACCAATTTTCTTTGAAGATTTGTCAGTAATAAAAGGAAACTTCATGGGTACTAAGCTCCTCGGTCCCCAAATGTTGCTTGAAAGAAAGTGAACAGTGCTTTACTTCTAAAATTCATTGTAGCAGTTGGTCTATGATTTAGTTTCCAAAGCTAAAATTTGTGAGCAGCCTGCTATTGACAATTAGCCAGAGTAATTTGTATAGCATACAATTTTTTCTGACAAACTAGGATCCATATATCTTCCAGTAGAATAAAGAGTATGCACACTGTCAAGCATGGACTGGAATCATTTTAACTTGGGATCAGATCTCAACCTCAGTTTGTAGTTAGTAGTAACTCTGTATGTTTTTTCTACTATAAAATGATGTTACCACACTATCTCCTATATTTATTGTATTAAGTGAGATAATACAAGTATAGGGCCAAAGTAAAAGCTCAAGGGTTGTTAGTTTTCTTTCTTTTTACTTCCCCATGTAGCAGTATTTCCACTAATGTATGTATTATTTGGACATCCTTTTTCATTTTTATCACTCAAAAGGAGGATGGAATTTGCAATCTATTTTTCAGTTATATTTTTTCCTTATAGTTGATTTCAAATAACCTTGTTTCAGCAAACATTCTAATTGTTTAGGGAATATTGATATTTAAAGAATACATCAGATGTCCTTGACATAAAAAACAGTCCAAAATTATTCAATAAACTATCTATCACACTTTTCGGCTCAGAAAATAAAATTGTCTCATATGAGTTCTTTCTCAGCTTTTAGTCTCTTTCAGATCTTCTTTCTTAGAATTGCTGAGGATAACTCTCAAATTTTGTAATATGTTAAAATCGAGATATTCCAATAATTTAATGTTTTAAATCCAACTTTAAGTTATGAATGTGATAGTTATTCTATTTCCCTCTGAGGATTCAATTATTATTTAAATAACACACATTTATGTGTGTTAAATTAACAATTATTTAACATTTATTTAACAATTATTTAATCATTGACATATTATTTAATCAACAATTATTTAATCATTGACAGATCTTCTTGCTGGATTTTGATCAATTGATCTCCATTTCAGTTGAAATGGAGTCAACCTGTATGTTCTCCTTCATCTGCTCACAATCTGTCACTAAATTTCATTGATTTTTACTTGCTTATACATGTTGAAATGGTTCCTTTTCCCAGTCTTTTTGCAGTATAGTTCTAATGCATGGTGATTAATAAATACTTCTGTTAAGCAAAAAAGATACAAGGCTGAAAAGAAACTGCCTCTGATTCAAGGAGCTATTTTACTTTAATGTTAGAGCAGAAGATACTCTGGTTCTACTGCCTTATTATATAAGAAGTTGAGATTCAAAAATGGGAATTGACTATTTAAAAGGTACACCACTCCACTGTACTAGTAGTAATAGGGCTTTACTAATTGTGGACCTGTTCTAAATATATCACATACTCCAATACTAACTCTGAATTATCATTTCACCTTCCATAAAGAAAAGAAAGTTAAAAATAATCTTAAAAGCAATTTATATGCATTAGTTGACTCTAATGCTTAAAATTTTAGTCAAGTCTCTTGAGGTAGTTTAATAATCAAGTGTGACACATTGTTCAAATCTCTTTAAGGAGCCTTTCAAAAGATTCTTAATAGGTGACCAGAAAGCCTTACGGTTTCTCCAGGTAAACAATGACTAGTTGTCTAAAAATGTAATCAAATGAAGGTTTGAAAGTGAAAAAGAAAGGCCTGGTAGACTCTTGTTTTATTTAAAGAGAAAAAAAGGGAAGAAATAATACATAATTTCAAAAAGGGCAGTAAGAAATCACTAGTTGATAATTACATATTGTCCTCTTACAAATAGTTGTTCAAGTTACAAAAGTGAAGCATACAAAGTAGACATTCAAACAGCAAGAGTGCAAACAATTTTGTTCAAATATCCAACAAAAACTTAGTAATATGGTTATAAATACTATGCACTTAAACATACATGCAGTTAAATCCTTTAGAGCATTTTCTTTTCCTCTGTTTTTCACAATAGCAATTAGACATTATGGGTTTTATTACTCCTACATTTCTTATTACTTTTTACACAATGTGATATTTATAAATATGATTCTTATTTATTTCACTAATGGGGATAGCCTCAAGTTGTATCCATTTGCCTGTGAAGGCCTCAAGATCATCCTTTTTATAGCTGAGTTATTATTCCATTTTATAAAAATACCATAGCATTTTCATCCACTCTGCAGTTGATGGGCATCTTAGTAGTTTCCAAAATTTAGCTATTATATATAGTGCTGCTATGAACACGGGTGCACATGTATCACTGTGATATGACCTTTTCAGTTTTTCTGGGAAAATATTCAGGAGAGAAATAGCTGGGTTGAATGGAACTTCCAATTCTAGTCTTAGAATTCTCCATACTGATTTCCATAGTGGTTGCACCAGTCTACACTCCCAACAACAGTGGAGCAGTGTTCCTTTTTACCCACAGCTACACCTTTGTTATCAGTTGATTTCTTGATGGAAGCTATTCTTTATGGAGTGAGATGAAATCTCAATGCTGTTTTAATTTTCATTTATTTAATGATCAACGATTGTGAACATTTCTTCATGTATTTATTTGCCATTTATATCACTTCATATGAGAACTGTGTGTTCATCCCAGATGCCCAGTTTTGGAGAGGGTCTTTGAATTTGGGGGGCTTGGTGTTTTTCAATTCTTTATATATATTGGATATAAGTCCTTTGTCTGAGGGGTTGCTGACTATAATTCTTTCCATTGTGTTGGTTGTCTTTTCACTCTATTGGTGGTTTCTCTTGAAGTACAAAAACTTTTCAATAATATGAGATCCCAGTTGTTGATACTTTTAAATGTTTCCTGTGAAGTTTGTGTTTTGTTCATGAATATGTCTCCAAGAAATCTACCCACCTTGTCTCCAAGTAGATTTAGTGTTTCTGTTTTAATATGTAGGTCTTTGTGCATGGTTATGGTCATGGATCTAGTTTCAGACTTCGGCATGTAGAGAACCAATTTTTCTAACACCATTTATTAAAGAAACTATCCTTCTTCCACTGAACATGTTTAGCCCCTTTGTCAGGTGGCTTAGTATCTTTGTAGTTGTGCTTGCATCTTCTAATGTGTTCTGTTGATCCTCAGGTCTATTTCTTTGCCAGTACCATGCTGGTCTTATCACTGTGGCTTTGTAGTATAGTTTCAAGTCAGTAATTGAGATGCCTCCTGCTTTGCCTTTGTTGCCCAGAATTGCCTTTGCTATTTGAGGTTTCTTCTGTTTCCAAATGAGTTTTAGGAGTGTTTTCCCTAGATCTGTGAGGTTTGTAAATAGTATTTTGATTGGAATTGTGTTAAATCTGTACAACAGTTTTGGGAGTAGGGCATTTTCACAATGCTGGTTCTTCCCTGCCCAAGAGCAAGAAGTATCCTTCCATTTTTTAATATCCTCTTCAATCTCCTTTTTTAGTGTACCACAAATTTCAGCATGTAGGTCTTTTCCATTGTTAGTTAGCTTGATTTGTAAGTATTTCATTTTTTAGATGCTATTGTGAAGGGCAATATTTCCATAATTTTTCTTTGGGTGAGTTCTTTTTTTGTGTACAAGAATGCTATTGATTTTTGACTGTTGACTTTGTATCCAGCTACACTGCTGAATTTGTTTAATTACTTCTACTAATCTTTATTGAAATTGTTTGGATCTTCTATTTAAAGTATCATGTCATCTGCAAATAGTGATAATTTAAATTCTTCCTTTTCTGTTTTTATTCCTTTTATTTCTCTCTCTTGTATAATGGCTCTGGCTTGTGTTTCCAGAACTATATTGAATAGGAGTGGACATCCTTGTGTTGCTCCTGATTTTAAAATGAAAACTTTCAGTTTTTGTACATTTAGTATAATGTTGGCTGTTGGTTTGTCATAGATGGCTTTTATAAGATTAAGGTAGACACCGTGTATTCTGAGATTCTGACGGGTTTTTATCATGAACATGTGTAGAGCTTTATAGTAAGCTTTTTCTGCATCTATTGAGTTGGCCGTGTTGTTTTTATTTTTGGCTCTGTTGATGTGGTGTATTACATTTATTGATATGCGTATGTTAAACCGTCCCTGCATTCCTTGGATGAAATCCACTTACTTGGTCATGATATATAATCTTCTTGATGATTTGCTACATTCTATTTCCCAGTATTTTATTGAGAATCTTTGGATTAATGATCCTTAGTGAAAATGGTCTCTAGTTCTCCTTTTTGGTTGGGGTTTTCTCTGGTTTTGGTATAAGTGTAATACTTGCCTCCAGGAATGATTAGGGAGGAATGCTTCCTTTTCAATTCCATTGAAGAGTTTAAGCAGTATTGGCACCAAATCTTCTCTAAATTTCTTGTAGAATTCAGCCGTGAATCCATCAGAACCTGGGCTTTTCCTTGTTAATTTTAAAGTACATTTTCAATTTCAATAGCTGATGTTGGGTTATTCAAAACTGCTATCTTCTTGCTTGAGGTTTGGTAGTTCATATGTTTCTAGAAATATGTCCATTTCCTCTGTGTTTTCCACTCTATGTGAGTAGAGATTTTTAATGTATATACTCATGTTATTTTGAATTTCCATTGGATCTGTTGGAATTTCCCCCTTTTCAGTTCTTATTGCGTGAATTTGGGCTTTTCTTTCTTTTTCGTTATAAGGTTAGCTAGAGGTTTGCTAATTTTGTTTATTCTCTCAAAAAAAAAAAAAACCCAGCTTTTTGATTCATTAATTCTTTGTGTTGTTTTTTTTAGTTTCAATTGCATTGATTTCTGTGCTAAGCTTTACAATTTCCTCTCTTCTAATGAGCTTTGGGTTTAACTTGCTCTTCTTCTTCTAAAAGCTTGAGAAGAAGCATTAGGTTATTTGTGCTCTTTCTGTTTTCTTGATATGCCAATTTATTGCCATAAATTTCTCTCTTAAGCCCACTTTCATTGCATCCAACAGATTGCAGTATGCTATTTCCACATTTTCATTTATTTGTAGGTATTGCTTTATTTCTTCTTTAATCTCATCTGTAGCCCACTGGTTGTTCAAAAGGTTATTTAATTTCCATGTACTTATGCAGGTTTTGCAATTTCTTTTGCCATTAAATTTTAATGTTCTCTGGTCAGATATTATGCATGGGATAATTCTGATACCTTTGCAGTTACTTAAGAATGTTTTATGGGATAATATATGGTCTATTTTGGAAAATGTCCCATGCGCAGCTGAGAAGACTGTGTATTGTGATATGGTTGGGTGGAACACTCTGTAAACATCTACTAAGTCCAATTGCTCACAGGTATGATTCAGTTCTATTATTTCTTTGCTGACTTTTTGTCTAGTTGATCTATCCCTTTGTGACAATGGGCTGATAAGGTCCTCTATTATAATTGTTTTCTTCTGTATTAGGTTTTTCACGTCGATTAGTATCCCTCTTATATAGTTGGGTGATTCTGTATTTGATGCATGTATGTTTATAATTGTTAGTTCTTCCTCTTGAATTTTTCCAATAATGAGTATGTAGTGACCTTCTTTATCTCTTTTAATCATTTTAGGTTTGAAATTCATGTTGTCTGCAAATAGAATCATTACCCCTGTTTTGTTTTTTTTTTTCTGGGTTCCTGTTGCATGGAATACTGTTTTCTATGCTTTGACTTTTAATCTATGAGTTTCCTTTTGGGTCAGATGTGTTTCTTGTATACAGCATATTGTGGTATCCTGTTTCTTGATCCATTCTGTCAACCTATTTCTTTCAATAGGTAAATTGAGGCCATTTACATTTATGGGTATCACTGATATGTACTGGCTTGACTTTGCCATGTTATGTTCCAGTTGTTTGCTTTCTGTTTTTCCCCATTTTTCAATTGTCTGTCCTACTGGTGGTTTCTTTCTGTTCTTGTTCTTGGGATTTTGGTCATTTTTATTTCTATCTACTATGTCTAGTAGATAGACATAGGGTTGATTTGGTGGATATGAATTTCTTCAGTTGTTCTTTGCCATGGAAGTATCTTGTTTGTCTGTTAAATTTGAATGAAATTTTTTTTGAGTACATCAGTCTCGGTTGAAAGCTGTTTTCTTTCAGGGCTTGAAATATCTCACTCCAAGCTCGTCTTGACTGGAGGGTTTGTGCTGAAAAATATACTGTGATTCTAATGGGTTTTCCTTGATAGGTGAGTTGTATCTTTTCTTTAACAGCTTTTAGTATTCTGTTTTTATGCTGTATGTCTAAAATCTTAATTTTACATGTCTGGGTGTAGATTTATGTTCGTTGTGACTATTGGCCTTCTATAAGTCTCACTTATATGCATATCAGATTTTTGTCCATGTTTGGGAAATTTTCTGCTATTATTTCTGTGAATATTTTAGTTATGTCACTTTTATGCACTCCTGCATCGTCACTGATGCCTATGAATCTTACATTGTTGGTCTTGGCATCATCTTGAAGCTGCTGGATTGTCATTTCATGCTGCTTTGTTATTTTTAAAAGTTCTGTCCTCTCATGATCACTAAATGAGATCCTCTCATAAGGTCCAAAATTCTATCCTCAGCTTCATTTAAACGGTTTTGCCAGCTTTCAAGAGAATTTTTTTTTGTTTCTTGGATGTCTCTTTTGAGTTTGTTTCATGAGTTCTGCTTGTTTTTTATATTGTTCATTCAAGGTTTCAATCAGTTTCCCATGCTCCTGTACTTTTTTTCTCTATTTCTTCTTTAGCTGCGCTCAGCTATTCCTTTACTAAGGTTATTATTTCTATGTTTACATAGGAGAGTACTTCTTATTTGATTTCCTCTATAGCCTCATGGAGTTGTTTTTTCAAATTTCACTTGCTATCTTTTCAGAGTTTTGCAATGTATCACTTTTGAAGTCCTCTATTTCAGTGTCTCCTGTACTTGCTCTTGGTGGACTAGATGTTTGAGATTGCATTTTGCTTTTTCATTTTGCCATTTTACCCTTTTGAGTTAATATTTGGTCCTTCGGTCTCACTAGTGTCAACTGTTTGTAGTGTGTATCTTGTTGTCCTAATGTAAGGTTGGTATTTGTCCATTTGATGGGTCCCTGAAAGAAGAGATGGGCCAGTCACCTGACTTTCCACTCCAGGGCCTATTGGGTGAGTCCTGGATTCTTCCTGATAATCTTAGTAGTATTGATGTAGGTCAGCTTTTAGTACTATTACTTTATCTTCAGGTTATTCCAGGTCACCAAATCTCCCTGTTTATAATGTTTGTGTTGGCTGAAGCCCTACTGTGTCCCTGTTGTGTGCCTGTGTTTCATAGGTCCTTTTGATTTTCTCCAATTTGGGGGAGTTCTTATTGGCATACTACTCACCCTGCCTCATGTTTTCGGTGTGCAGCTAGGGATCACCCACACTCTTGCCAGACTCACGAAGGTCTTTCAGTTAGTTTACTCCTGGCCCTATTTACCCACTACACACCTCTATTTTAAGGGCACATTCACCACACTGACTGGAGCCTGCTGAGATCTTCTGTTTGAGTGAGGCAGTTACTGAATCTCCCTTCAAACTAACACAGTTAATCTTCTGTAGTCCAAGGTTTTTGGAGAAAGTATGAGAGCTGAAGGTCAACAGCAGTATTAAATCTAGGAGACAGGGAGTGTCCAGGATGGGCCACCAGATGTCCTGGGTTAGGCATCTGCTGGGTGTGGGCCATGGTCCCAGGGCAGCACGGTGTTCCTCAGTGCTGACTGGAGTCACATAGGAAGTGGGCAGCACACATGTTTCCCAAATCCAGGGGGATTCATGCAGGAAGTCTGCAGCAGTGCAGACCAAGGTCCCATGGCAGAGTGGCGTTCCTCAGTGCTGGCTGGAGTCTTGCCTATTTCCAGGTTTTGGGTGATGCTTCAAAGCTTCTTTGGTCCACTGGGAATCACCTGGCCCACTTTTGGCTCCTGAGGCAGACTGCTGGCAACTGCTTGCTGTTTGGAGCTTAATGTGTGTGGTCCAGTTGCGCCCAAAGCGACTCCCTGAGTCCTTTGGTAATTTCAGATGCAGAGCGTGGTCTTACAGCCTGGAAGCAAATTCCAAGTTTTCCCTGTGTGCTGAAATTCAACCCATGAGGGGTCAGGGCCTGGGACTGGATTCAGGGCCCTACTTGCTGCTTAGAGATAGCTGAAAGTGCCTGTTAGGTCCATGGGTACCTCCTGTGGGTCTTAGGGTGATTTCAGATGCAGGGTATGGTCTTACAACCTGGGAGCAGAGTTCCAAGTTTTCCCAGTCAGCTGAAATTCAACTGGGGTACAAGGCCAGGCCCCAGACTGGATTCAGGGCCCTGCTTGCTGCTTGGAGGTGGCTGGGTATGGCCTGGTTAGGCCCTCCAGGACCTCCCGTGGGTCTTATGGTGATTTCAGATGCACAGCATGGTCTTCTGGTAGGCTCTTTTGAAACTCTGTTTTTGACTTGATGTTGATAGTGTTTCTTTGCAAAATAAGAGTAGAATTTTTAGCTTGAGTTTCATCAGACATTCAGTAATACTTAATTTTCAGTGAATCAGTTCCCAAATTAAAGAGTTAGAAAATGAGCATGTGAACAGAAAGGACTGACCACTTACTAATAAGCAGGTCTTCACTATTTATATATTTTATTGAATAATGTGCATTGAGTGAGTGACTTGAATGTCAAGCAGTAGATTGGCAGTTGGATAAGCAACAGAGAATAGGTCAAAGTTCTTGCCCTTACTTTCTAGGAATAGTTATTAATGAAAATAAAACAAGATAAGGAATAAAGAATAACTGATTAAGTAACTGTTTTAGAGTGTGTGTAAGCAACTTGCACAGAGATAAAGTGACTGAAATAAGGTGGACGAATTTAACATTTAAAATGTGTTAAAAGATTTAAATGTGTATGAACCAACTACCCACAATAATAATAATAATGAAAGTGAGAGAGGGAAATCTAGAGGGGAAGGAGAAATAACATAATATATATTAATATAATATATTCCCGATGTTAATATATATTACATATATTATGCAATATAATAATAATATAATGGCAGTAATAATAATGAAAGTGGGAGAGGAGAATTTAGAGGGGAAGGAGTAAAGAAAGTAGGGGAGGGAGAGGTGATTAAAAAGATTCAAGATATGTTAAATTCATGTACCTTTCCATAAAATGAATGTAAAAATCACATACATGTAGTGATAAAAACATAACAGATGTAGTAATAAAAACATAACAGATAATACAAGGACATGCTAGATAATGAGGCCTTCTAGACTACAATATGGAATGTGGATATTTCTTTAAACACAATAGGAAGCTAGACAAGCTCCGGTTTATAACACACGACAAGTGGGGCACCAGTAGCATAGGGAGTCTAATTTGTGTTCATTGAGATAAAAAATAATGTCTTAGATTACACAAGAACAAACAGAGATTATAAGAAGTTGTTTGAATTGTGATATATACCATTGAGTTCAAAACAATCTAGAAGGAGTGCTGTAATTGAGATGTTAGTAATTATGATCAGCCAAAATAATAACTAATTTGCTATACATGTTAAAGGGTGTTTTTCACATCTCTTTTTAATTAGTGTATATTGCTTGTACAGATTAATGGGCTTCATTTTGCCTGATTTGTACATTCACATCACATAATTTGGTCATTAATAATGTTATCTCTTTTTTATTTTAGGCAGATATTTCTACCCAGGTTTTATAAATGAGGTTAAAAAGTCAGAGATGTAAGTGGCAGATCTCAGTAAGGCGTTCAGTCTTATCTGTGAATTCTTTGCTTTCTTCACTGCATTTCATGACTCACGTAGGCATCTGAATACATACACACAGAGAGAAGAGCAAGGGTAGTGATTAAACACAAAATAAGTCTATCTGTATTTGTAGCCATCTTTTAGCAAGATGATAGAAGTTCCTTAACCTCACTTTTAAAGTAGTGCAATAATTTCATGTTATAAAAGATTGATAAGGCTAGAAAATACCTTAATTCAGAGCCTAGCACAGATCTCCTTAACGACTGGGATCATGTTTTACTTGCCTCTTCATCTTTAAATATCCTCCAATCTAACATGCAGAAAATGTTGTATAAATTGCCTTAAGTACTTAATAATTTGAATTTATTTGAAGAGGGAAGGTAGGAAGTATATGTGATATTATTTGAGAGACTCAACCCTCTAATTTCAGCACAGATTAATTTTTGGTGTTAGACTTCCACTATAAAAAAAAGAATCTCAAGTTTGGAAAGGATACTGGCAATCATGGAAAATATTCATAAAATCTTTCCCACCAAATGGATAGTCTCCTTTATATTGTCTCACCTCGTCCTGGTTATCCTCAGTTATGGGGAAATACTGACTTTACAAGGCACTTTCTTTCAACTGTGGCTTTTTGAGGAAAGATAGCTTTCCTATGTTTTTAGGCCTCCAGTTATACCAGAAACTTGAGAAACTATGAGTAGTAGCTGCCTGAGTTGCTTCTCCAGGAAGGGTTAACTTTTGTCTCTGTTTGTCATTTCAGTGCTGTAATGATTTTCTCCTTTTTTTCAGATGGAATATTTTGTTATTTGGATGAATTTTGTCTGTCTTCTATCACTAGTTCCTGTAGTCCTTAAAAAAAATCCCTGAATTTCTCATCTTTAGGTAGCTTAAAGAAATGTATACTTTATGATTTAGTTTACTCTCAAGTGATTCTTCCATTCTTGCTGCCCTGAGTGGGTACAGGAATAAAATAGTCTCACATAATCTTTATGATCCTTATTGAGTTTTTAGAAGGGAAATGGACTGCTTAAGAAAGCACCAAAAAAGACAAGTGGTAGGAATAGGAAACTTAGATTGTAACCTACTTTGTCTTTCATTTATTACACAGACTTTAGGGAAAATCTGATTCTTTATAGCACTCAGTTGATTTCTTTACCTATTGAGTACAGGGAATTGAATTGAATACAGTGACACCTCACTTCACAAACTTAATCCTTTCCATAATTCTGGTCGCAAACCGAATTTGACAAAAACTGAATCAAATTTCTGCATAAGGTTAACACTGAACCTAACTACTGAATTTGACTCGGTTGTCCAACTCAGTTTGTGAGCAGAATTGTGGAAAGAATCAAATGAATGAAACTAGGTACCACTGATGTCATTATTCTCTCCCTAATTCTGTGCACAAGGTTTGAAGAATTTTTGAAGCTTTCCTTCCTGCCCTATTAATTAAATTTTTTTATCTGATTGAGCACATTTGAGAAGGCTGTAGCTTTTTTCATTGTCTCATTTATGGTCAAACTCTGACATAAAAGAAAATGAGAAAATTTTACTGACAAAATATCATTAACTTTATTGCCCTGGAATCATGAGAAAGATTCTATTTTATTTATTTTATTGTTTTTCTTGCTGTTAGCTAAAGTTGATTGAAGGAGATGCTGAGTGGAAAAGACTAAGACTCTTATTTAAATGGGAGGATTTCTGGAAAGATGGCTTTGTCAATTGCTATATCATACCAAAACTTGGTAGCTGGGCAACTATGTTCTGGAGTACATCTGTTGTCTGTGACAGAGTCATCATAAAAAATGTATTAGTGACATAATTTGCCAACTCCTCATTAGAATTTAAATTTTCTCTTCCCATTGTTTATGAATTAAGAGAAATATAACTGTTATAAACAATATTTTAAACAACATGCCATCCAATGACACTGTGTGGATTATATACCTTCCAAAAAAACTTCTCTTGGTAGTATTAGCCACAAATAATTTGTCTTCCATATATAAACATATTTATTAATTACTGTCACTTGGCTTGCTTAATTCTGACTGCTAGAGATACAAATCCTAAAATAGAAGGGTTAATTCATCTTAAACTAGAGGTGTTCTGGCAAGTACTTGTCACATGAGCATCTACTATGTGCTTCCCTACATCAGTGGCAATTAGAGATCTTAGAAATGAGTGCTACTGAGCCTTGAGAGGGTTCCCCAGTATCTCTAATACCTACACATAGCATAAAAAAGACATGCAGCAAAATCTTTGGAAGAGAATGAAGGGACTAATTGTCATTCCCTTAGGGATTCCTTATCTTCTTTGTTCTGGGATGTGTTCTTTAATTTCCAATCAAAGATCTCATGATCGGATACAGAAATACGTTTTATGTGAGAAGTGCTAAAATAGGACCATGTGCATAAAAAGAGAAAGTTAATTTTTGCTCATTAGAAAATTAGAGAATAATATTGTAGGTAGGTGAAATTGAAAGTATCTAGAAGGTAATAGGATAAAAATATTTAAAAATAAGGTACATAGAAATATATAGAAGGTATTGAGTGCATTTTGTGTCCTCAGAGACTACTGAAGTCTCATGTAGGCATAGAATCAGGATGAGGAAGGGGTGACAGGTAAGAAAATAGCAGGGAAATATCCAGAAACACAGAATATACAGGGTTCTAAGGAATCTTAACCTTGGCCCATTAAGTAATGGGAACAAATTAAAGAATTGTAAGCTCCCCCCCCAAAAAAAGTAATAAGAACTAAGGAGTAATAAAATCCAAAATGTGTAAATTTTGTTGTAAAAAAGAGAGGGAGGAAAAAAAAGAGCTCTAACGGATATAACAGCAAGTGTGTTTAGGGGTGTTAAATAGCTGACTATATTAATGTTTTTGGATCATTGAACACAGCTGTTTGCAGTCTCTCTGTTTGAATGTCTACTTTGTATTCTCTGATACTGTGATTTGAGCAACTATTTCCAAGATGATAATATGTAATCTATTAACAGGTGATTTCTTACTGTTATGTTTTTTTTTTTTGTAGTTCTGTATTATGTGTAACCTTACACCGCTTTGTTTTGTTTTGTGTTTTTCTCTTTTTCCTCTTAAATAAAATTAAAAAAAAAAGAATTGTAAGCTCAGGAAGGATTTATCCTTATTTAGTTTTTACAATTCACTATGCCATTACTATTAAGGATGGATTAGAGTAGGGCAAAATTGGATGGGGTGGGCACATCAATTTTTCTTGATGAAAGCTGACTAAAACAGAATCAACTGAGATGAATGAAATGGACTAAATCTTGAATTAAAAGTATAATTTGGAAGCTATGGACTGCAGAGAAATCTGAATACATTTTTTGGACTGAAGTATAGGAACAAATAGAGATCTGTGTTTTGTGTGAGAGAGTATAATTAGATAGAAGGAGGTCCTGGTAGAGACTAGAAAGATTAGGATCCATATCATAGAGTGAGGGGTTAGTATAAGAAAAAGGAGAAAAGACACAGAAGATTGTGATTCAAAAGTTTGACTTTTGCACATTGATGGGCTTCAGTATTTTTTTAAACTTGGTTGTTCGGTTAGTTTTTATTTTCCTACTAGTTGTATCCCTGATTTTTTTGAAAAATAAAGAAAGAAGAAAATAAAGAATATAGTTTTCAGAGTGAGATAAATTTTATATTTATATAAAAATAGTCTTTAAATATGTACTATGTACCAGTTCCCATACTTAACGCTGATTGAATAGAAGTGAATCAGATTCAGTCCCTGATGACCCAGAGTAATAAAAAAGAAGACAATTGCTCTGAATAAGTTAACGTGGTAAAATGTTATAGGTAGTTTAGCAAAAGTTTGGAATAATTAATCAAGTACATAACATTTTATGGTATGTCTCCATTCATTAGTTGGAATGGTTTTATTCTGTTTTGTTTGATTTTCTTTGTTTGATTTTATTATGTGTGATGGTATGAACAACTATTTTGAAGAAAACAAGACATTTGTTTATACTATCACACATATTGAAATCCAGTAAGATACAACATGGTAGAATCAATGGAAACAGAAGAACAAAAGCATGGTAGGACTTCAAAGTAAGATGATACTAAATCAGCAATGGCTGTCATAATGTCTTGTTTTCTTCAAAATAGCTGTTCATACCATCACACATAATAAAATCAAACAAAACAGAATAAAACCATTCCAACTAATGAATGGAAACATAAGGCTTCAAAGAAATATAATAGGAAATCATGATTACCATAAAATCTTATGTACTCTTACCATTTCTTATAGTAGGGAGACTATATGGTATTTATACATGTGAGTTTGATTTATTTCACATATGGTCTCAAGTTGGACTGAAGTATAGGAACAAATAGAGATATCTCAACGTAGTCATTCTTTATAGCTGAGTAGTACTCGATTTTATAAAAATACCATGACTTTTTTATCCATTCCTCAGTTGATGGACACTTAGGTTGTTTCCAAGATCTGGCTATTACAAATTGTGCTGCTATAAACATGGGTGCACATATATCACTGTGGTATGATGTTTTCAGTTCTTCTGGGAATATGCCTAGATGTGGGATAGCTGGGTCAAGTGAGACTTCCACTCCAAGCTTTTTGAGGAATCTCAAGACTGACCTCCACAGTGGTTGCACCAGCCTATACTCCCACCAACAGTGCAGGAAAGTTCCTATTTCCACACAGCCTCTCCAGCATTTGTTGTTGGTAGTTTTCTTGATCCTGGTCATTCTTTCTGAAGTGAGATGGAATCTCAGGGTTGTTTTAATTTGAATTTCTCTAATGACTAATGATAATGAACATGTTTTCATGTATTTATTTGCCATTTGTATTTCTTCATCTGAGAACTGTGTATTCATCTCAGATGCCCATTTTTGGATTGGGTCTTTGAATTTTGGGGGTCTGATTTTTTAAAAAAATTACATGTTTTACACAAAAGTCCTTTGTCTGAGGGACAATTCACTAAGATTTTTTCTCAATTTTTGGATTTTCTTTTCACTATGCTGGAGATTTCTTTTGGCATGCAGAAACTCTTTAATATGATGTGATCCCAGATATTGATTGTGGGAAGTATTTCCCATGTGGTTTGATTCCTGTTCATGAATTCTCTACCTACCCCTAAGATTTTTACCTAAGTTGTCTTCCAACAGATTTAGTGTTTTTGTTTTAATATTCAGATCTTTGATCCACCTAAACTTTAGCTTAATGCATAGTGATAGGCATGGGTCTAGTTTTAGTTTTTGGCGTATGGAGAGCCAGTTTTTCCAGCACCATTTATTAAAGAGAGTATCATTCTTCCAGCGAACATGTTTGGCCCTTTTATCAAAGATAAGATGGTTGAGTGTGTTTGTAGTTGTGCTTGTATCTTCTAATCTATTCCATTGATCTTCAGGTATGTTTTTATTCTAGTACCATGTTGATTTTATTGCAGTAGCTTTGTAGTATAACTTCAAGTCAGGGATTGTCATGCCTCCTGCCTTGCCTTTGCTGCTTAGAATTGCATTTGGTATTCTAGGTCTCTTCTGGTTCCAGATGAATTTTAGGAGTGATTTGTCTAGATCCATGATGTATGTTGATGGTATTTTTTTGGGATTGCATTGAATCTGTATAACGGTTTTGGGAGAATGGCCATTTTCACAGTAGTTATTCTTCCTATCCATGAACAAAAGATGTCTTTCCATTTTCTGAGATCCTCTTTGATTTCTTTTTCAGGATATTATGATTTTCCCTGTATAGATTTTTTACTTCTATCATGAGATTAATTCCTAAATATTTCATTTTTTTGGATGCTAGTGTGAAGGATGCGGCTTATTTCTTTCTCAGTGATTTGTTGTTAGTGTATAGGAATGCTATTGATTTTTGATTATTGACTTTGTATTCAGCTATATTGCTGAATTTATTTATTATATCTAAGAGTCTTTTGATGGAGTTTTGGGAGTCTTCTATGTGGAGTATTATGTCATCTGCAAATAATGTTAATTTAACTTCCTCTTTTCCTATCATTATTCCTTTTATTTCTCTGTCCTGTCTAATGGCCTTGGCTAGTATTTCCAGTACTGTGTTGAATAGGAGCAGTGATGAGGTACATCCTTGTCTTGTGCCTGATTTTAAGATAAAAGCTTTCAGTTTTTGGCCATTTAATCCTAATCTAGTTTTAAACACTTACGTCCTATTACCATTATCATTAGAGTTAAGTTTTCAATGTAAGAGTTATAGGGAATGCAAACATTCATGCCACTTTTAAAAGAGTATGCTGATGGAGGTTACTATGAATTAAAAAGGGCTTTGAAATAGATCATATTTAAATAAATCTTTAACTTATACCAGTTCAATAAATATGATCAGAACATTGTTTTCAAGTTCTAGTTTCCAAGTGTAGTCATATTTATGGGAGATGGACACAACTGTCTCCCATACTTGGGGTAAAATGTAGCACCACTTGGAAAGTTTTTGTATTAGTAGTTTCAGCGCCAGGGATATAGATCAGCAGCACAGTGCTGCCTAACAAGCACAACATCCTGAGTCTGGTTCCAAGAACCAAAAAAACCAAAACCAAAAATCAAACAAAACAAAAAAAGGTTAATTAGTAGTTTTTTGCCCATAGGAATGTCATGGAAGCAAGAATTTCACGTAGTCTGTATTGCAGGACAGCTTGACCTCACCTTTACTGGGGGGTCTTAGACAAGTCCTGTCTTATCTATCTTATCTTATTTTCAGTTTTTTTTTTTTTTTTTTTTTAGAAAATGAAGTAGGAGGAATTGAATTTTTTTTCAACCTTTCATAGTCTATGTTTTTGAAGACCAGACTGATTCCTAGGCAGAAAAGTAAAAATGTCTGGCAGAGTATGCATTGGCAGATTGGGCACTGACACAAAGAGATATTAAAATGTAGTACAGATAAAAATATATTTGAAGTACATTGTTTCTTAAGATTGTTTTACATTTAAAAATCTCTGTAAATTAACACATTTCGTTGAAAAATTTAACTGTATTCCAATGTACTAGGGGACAAGGCTTGCTCAAAAGGAAATGAGATACTAGGAGAGAAAGTTATTTTACAAAAGGAAAGGGAACCAAGAGATGGAGGGAAAGAGGAGGAAGGAGAGAACAAGGGGAGACAATGGACACAATAAAAGAATTTAGATACATTATGTACATATACCACCTTCCCACAAGGAATGTAATCATTATGTACTGCAAACATGCACTAGTAATAATGTATACATTTCTTTTTTTCCAATTAGAACTTGTGACTATTCATAACCCCTCCCAAGACTCACTCATAGATAGCTATATGTATTTATATGTGACATTTTCTACTTAGCTAACCTTTACACTTTCAACCACCAACATGTCTTCCTTCTAGTATTGTTTTTCATATTACATTGTAATTTTTGTTAATATGCATGCTCTCGCACTAATTCATGTACTTATTAAGGGTATTATTATGTCTGATTTTTTACTTCTCAAACTCACCTTAAAGCAGGGGCAAAGAGTTATCTGTTCAGTATTGCTGAGTTAAAGGAGCTAATTTTAATTTTGTGTGAGTTATTTATCTTCTATTGGGTCTCCCTTGTTTGTTGTCAAAGGCAACTCAGCTGGAAAAAGTCTTACATTAATTAATGGTTCTTTTTTGTCTTTTTCCTTTTTATCGGTACTGGGGATCGAACTCACGACTGCCTGCTTGCAATAATTAATGGTTCTTTACCAACGGGCAGTTCATGCTCCTTACCCTGACATTGCAGGCTCTTTTTTATTTGGTGGGAAAAAAGGCAAAACAAAATTTTGTAACAGAATAATAGAGTAACAGTGGTAAATATGTTACATACTATTATCTTTTAAAGTAGTTGCTCAGGGTATAAGTTATGAGCTTAAAAATTTTTCCAATCAATCTTTGCACAGATCTTTCTTTTTAATGAACTAAGTGACAATAACAGTATAACTGAATTGCATATTTTTCCTTTTTTCCTACTGTGTTTTCCCCATACAATGTAGTACTACTCAGACATAAACAAAGGTAAATTTGAGACTTTTATAGGTAAATGAATGCAACTTGAGACTATATTCATAAGTAAAATAAGTCAGACTTGCATGTGTAAACATGGTGAGACATTTTGCTCTTTTATTCACTAGAGGCAATATATTTACACATGCAGTCTGATGTATTACACTTACGATTATAGTTGCATCCACTTACTTATAAAAAGCCTCAAATTTATCCTTTTTAACTAATACTCCATTGTGTAAAAATACCACATCTTTTTTTATCCATTTGATTACTGATGAGCATTTGAGTTGTTTCCAAATCTGGCTATTACAAATTTTGCTGCTATTAACAGGGGTGCCCATTTGTTTCTGTAGTATGATATTTTCAATTCTTCTGGGAAATACCCAGAAGAGAAATAACTGGGTTGACTAGAACCCCTAATCCTTGTTTTTTTAGGAATCTCCAAACTTAATTCCATAGTTGTTGTACCAGTCTACACTCCTACAACAATGGAGAAGAGTTCCTTTTTCCCCACAGCACCACCAGCATTAGTTATTGGTTAATTTCTTGATGTTGATAATTCTTTCTGGAGTGAGATGATTTCCAGTGTTGCTTTAATCTGCTTTTATTGAATGACTAATGATGTTAAACATTTTTTCATATATTTATTTGCCATTTGTATTTCTTCATCTGAGAATTGTGTATTCATCTCAGATGTCCATTTTTGGATTGGGTCTTTAAATTTGAGGGGCCTTATTTTTTCAATTCTTTATATATTCTAGATAGTCTTGCTTATTTTTCTTGCTTCAGTGAATCCATCCCTATTAGTCTAGCATGGATTTAGGATAACTGCTTAGGGAAATGTGGTTCCTCTTAGCTGCTACAACTAAATGTTTTAATCTTCTTTGGAAACTTTCCCCAAAATAGTTTTCCAGCTGTATTTCACTAAAAATAAAATTGTATTAACAATTAATTTTCAATAAAAACTTTGGCAGTTTCTTTCCCACCAAAATAAGATATGATTTGAAATGACTCCTCCAAAACTCTTGCTTAAATTTAACTGCCATTATAATAGTATTAAGAAATGATTAGGTTATGAAAACATATTTCTTATGAATGGATTAATATCATTACAGTAAGAATGGATTAGTTATCATTGGATGTGATTCTAATAAAAAGTTAAGTTATCCACAGTTTATCTCTCTGTGTATGTTTGCTTGCTGTTATGGTTTGTGTCTGGGTATTTATCCAAAGCCTCATGGAGTCATGGAGGTGGCTAAGTATAGCATTTGTGACTAGTTTATTGTTTAGCACTAGAATCGGCAGTGTGAGTGCTATACTGTCTTATATAGTATAAAAGAGGGAAGGAGGCGTGCTCTTTCCTTTTGCCTTTTCACTTTTGTGACTTTCAGCTACCATGAATAGTTGCCCCTTAGCCATGTTATCCTGTCTTGAAGCCAGGTGCATATGGACCCAAACCTCCAAAAACTGTAAGCTAAATAAACCTTTCCTTCCCTGATTTTGGGTGTCAGGTATGTTTCAGAAATGAGAGAAAAGTAACCCAGACACTTGCATTTCCACCATGTTAGGATATTCCATAAAAGCCCTCATCAGATTTGGCCCTTTTATATTGGAGTTCCCAAACTTTCAGAAGCATGAGCCAATATATTTATATTATATGTAGTTTGTCCAATCAGTGATATCCTATTAGTATAGTTCCCAAAAGGATAGATACATTTTTATCATTAATATCTAATTCCTTTCACACAATACCATACTTTCTACATTTCTCTATAAATTACCTCCCAGGTCCTGAGTAGGGAAAGAATTATTTCCAACCTAGAATCTCATGATGTGAGTGCTGCAAAAATTGCTACTGGATTCATGCCTTATCCTACTTATAAAAAATATCAAAGGTAGATCCTTCTATCATACCATATACCATATACAAGTGATAAAAGTCTTCAACGTAAAGCTTGAAAATATAAAACAACTAGAAGAAAACAAAGTATTTCATGCATTTTATGTGGACAATGAAATTTTGGATATGGCTGCAAAAGCACAGGCAATGTGGAAATCAGTGTGGAGATTCCTCAAAAAACTAGGATTGGAAGTCTCATTCAATCCAGCTATTCCTGTTCTGGGTATTTTCCTAGAAAAACAGAGAATGTCATGTCACAGCAATATATGTCTTCCCATGTTTATAAAGGACAATTTGTAGTAGGCCCATCAACTGAAAAACGGATAAAAAAGATGTGGTATTGTTATACAATGGAATGTTGCTCCACTTTATAAAGGATAATCTTGAGGCTTTTATACATAAATGGAGGCAACTTGAGACCATACTCATAAGGGAAATAAATTGAACTCACATTTATAAATATCATATTGCCTAGTATAAAAAAATAAAAAATAAACTGAAAGAGTAATAAGATCCAAAATGTACAGTAGATATTGTAATAATGAAAAAATAAGAAAATACTCAAAAAGCAAGAACAACTGGGATAGGGGAAAGGAGAAAAGGACGAGGAAAAGATTATATGTATCTAAGTATACATATATAAATATATGTATATAAATGTATGGAAAATAGATAACTATACTATTAATCTCTGTTGATCAAAAATACCAGTTTGTGCTTTCATTGTTCAATTATTTTTATGCCTAGATCTTGTAACCTGAACAATTACTTCTAAGAACAATATGCAATATATTAGCTAGTGTTGATTTCCTACTAATTTTTTGAATTTCTGTATCATTTCTATCATCTTTTTGTTTTGCTTTTTAAAATAAGCAATAAGTAAATAAATAGATAAATAAATGAACATACAAATGAGATTACACCAAACTGGAAAAAAAAACATCCAAAAAACAAAAAAATATTCACAGTAAAAGTAACAATCAAAAGAGTGAATATGCAAACTACAAAATGGGAGGAAGTATGTGAAAACAATGTATCTGATAATGGGGTAATATGCCAAACATATAAGGAACTCAAAAACTCAATAGCAAGATAACAGCCTGATTTTTAAAATGTGCAAAGGAGCAAAACAGATATTTTTCTAAGAGAAGACATGCAAACTGCCAATGAGTGTGTGAAAAAAAGCTCAATATCACTAACCATCAGGGAAATACAAATTAAAAACAGAATGTGGTACCATCCAACTTATGTTAGAGTGAAGATAAGCACAAAGATGAAAGATAAGAATTGTTGGTGAGAATGTAGAAAAGGGGAACCCTCATAGAATATTAAGAATGCCAGTTATTATACCCATTATGGAAACAGAATAGTTTCCTCAAAAGGTTAATAATAGGTTTATATGATCTAGAAATCCCTCTATGGACTATGTGCCTAAATAAAATGAAATCATGTTTCAAAGGAATGTCTACACTCCCATGCTCATTGAAGCATTTTTCACATCAGACAAAACTCATCCTTTGTGTCCACCAATGAGTGGATAAGTTAAGAAAATGTATGCGTAAAATACATGAAATACATTATTCAGTCTTTAAAAAGATGAATGCCTTGTCATTTCAACAGCATGAGTGAATATAGAGAACTTTTTGCTAAGTGAAATAAGCTAGGCACACAACAACAAACATTACCTGATCTCACTTATATATAGATTCTAAAAATGTCAAATTCATAGAAGCAGATAGGTGGGGGTTATCAGAAGCTGGTTAGGGGGTGAATATTGATTACTTGTTAGTCAAAAGATGCAAAATTTCATCTAGTTAGAATGAGTAAATTCAAAAGATCTATCATACACTATGGTGATTCTAGTCAGTAACAATGCATTCTGTATTTTACAATTGCTAGCAGAGTAGATTATAGGTCTTAGCACCACAAACTACATACGTGTATTGATAAGCATGCAAGATAACACGTATGTTAATGAACTTCACTTAGCCATTCCATAATTGTAAGATCATGCAATATACTATATATATTTAATTAAAGAAATAATACTTTTAAAATAAGTGAACACTACAAAAGAAGGATGCATTGATTTTTACCCTTCTTACATTCGAATTTTGGAGTTTTAGCCTTTCGAACATTATTTATATCCATTGTATGTCCTTCCTCACTACCATCACTGTATTTCAAACTCTATATCATTTCAATTATTCAAAAATCAATTAATAACTAGTTTCCATGACTCTAGTCTTGCGCATACACACACACACACACACACACACACACACACATATATATATATATATATATATATATATATATATATATATATAAAATAAAATGAGATGTGGCTTAACTAACCCTGAACTACAAACTATGCAAAGAACAGTTAATGACAGAGAAACCAATGGATCAATGATGAGTTTCTGAAATGCAGATTTCTAGCTATAATCGTATCTCTGAAGAAGGATCCTCATTCCCTAAACAATAATTACTAAGCACCTGTGAATTCCTTCCTGCCAGATATGCTGACCTTTAGTTACACCTGCTTATGTGCATCAACCACAAAACTAAGCTGCCTGCCTAAATTTTGCACTTACTATTTCATTGGCCTTGCATTTTCTTTTTTCTCATTTGTCTCCCAGTAATCCATTAATTATGAACTCATATATCTGTTCCCTTAAGAAGTCTTCCTCCTACTCATTAACATGAGTTAGTTGTGTGTTAAGGTTTGTCTCCTCAAAATTTTGAAATTGAGTCATTATTGTAACAGTGTAAAAATATAAAACCTTGAACAGATGATTGGAGTCTACAGCTGCCCTCATTGGTGAGATGTTGCAACTAAAGGGCAAATAAAGCCTTCTCATGCTCCCTCCCCTGCCTTCAGCCTTCCATTGTGTGATAATACAATAAGAAAGCCCACCAGATTCCATCACTATTTGAGTAGCATTCATAATGTGAGCTAATAAGAATCTTTTCATTATAAATTACTTAGCCTGTTAATAGGCTTTTTGTTGCTATGAAAAAATACCTGAGAAAATTAGTTTAATAGCAAGGTTTATTTTGACTCATGGGTTCAGAAGTTTCAGTTCGTGGTTAACTAGCTCTATTGCTTTTGAGCCTATGGTCAGGCAAAACATCACAGTGGCTGTGGTGAAGGAAAGCCTCTAACCTCATGCAGGAAGGAGAGAGGGTAAAAGAGTCTGCTGATGGGCTTTTTCTTTCTTACACTTCTTTTCCTTTCAGGTCTCCAGTCTAGGTGACACCCACATGCAACACAGGTCTTTCCTCTCTGTTTCCTGTCCCACATACCAGGTGGGAAACACTGTCACAGACAGTGTATTTTTATGAACTTCATAAGTATTTTTAATTCAACAAATTTACCAATCCAGATTAGCCATCACACCTAGTCTCAAGTTTCGCGATAATGATACAGAACAATCTAAGACAATATGCTTCCTCTTATTACTGTGTTGTAAATGTCCCCTAGAGAGTTTTCAAAGTTTAGACCTTTGAAAGGTTGGTTGGATCATGAAGGCACTAAACTCATCTGTTGATTGATCTACTGAAGAGTTGAGAGCTCTTAGGAGGTAGGGTATGGTTGGAAAAGGCATCATTGTGGGGGGGTATGACCTGGGAGAGTATTATCTCTCTTATAGGCTCTTTGTTTCTCTCTCTACTTCCTGGATTCCAGAAGGGGAACATCTTTCTCTACCAGACCCTTTCCCCCAGAACTCTTTGCCTTGGAGCCAGCCAACTGTGGACTAAACCCTCTAAAAACCATGACCCAAAACTAACCTCTTCTTTATATTGAAGGCGTTAAATGTTTTATCCAAGCAATGAGAAGGTGACTGAGACATACTGGTATTAAGATTTATTTTTCTGTGCTATTAAAATATGAGAATCTCAAGTAATTATATATTATTACTACCTAAGGCAGATGCTGAGTGAATGCTGTTTAATAAATAAGGATCCTTTTGTCCTTTCAGTAGGTCCACGAGGATGAAGTTGTGACCAGAGATCTGAATTAGAAAACTCCATTGGTCACTCCATTTGCTCTGTTGCTTTCTTGTGATCTCCTCATTTTATCCTGGTTTAGTAACTATAACCAGCTTTTCCCTCATGGAGAAGACCCAAAGTTAACTGTTCCTCACTAAGGAACTATAAGTTTCTGCTCAAATGCCTTCTGCACATTGTTTCTTTTTTCGTATTAAAATAAAATATACACTACCAGAAGAAAGCTACTGTTAATTTCTATCTTCTTTCCCAAGGAAATGCCTATAACCTTAATGAATATTCTTAATTAAGAAGTCATTTACCCAAGAGGCAACTATTTAGAGAAGAACAAATTTGTCAAATTTATAGATAGACCATAGGTAACAGCATTGAATGGAAAGAAATTTAGTCAGACTTCGGTTTAGATTCTTATTCTGTTTCTGTTTGAGCATGAAACACCTGGCCATGCCAATAGCTTTATGGATAAGATAATATCAATAATATATAATACTCATGGTGGTTGTTAAGATTAAAAGGAATAGTGTAGAACAAGTCACTCAGTCTGTATGTTCCTTTTTTATGGCAGAAAACTTATAAAATTAGTACCTAGCCCATTTTAAATATTAGATAAAACTCAATGTGAATTCTCTTTGAAATGAAGGAAGAGGTACATTAAGTAAATATAAGATATGCTCTTTTACCATTCAGCAGATTTAAAATTAATCTGCTAACAAGAACTTGTCAGGCCATTTCAGAGAAAGAAAAAAAAAATGTATCTCTGCAAAATACCATTCCCAGTGACATTTTACATTACCCTTTCCTAATAATTTCCACAAGATTTCCTAATTTAAATGTTATATTATTGCTTATATTTCAGATAGGCTTAAAGCTCCTTTTTCCGCAAAGTTCAAATTCAGATTCTGATTTTCTTTTGTTCTTGATGCAGAATTAAATTCTTATCATATCATGTACAAAATTTATTTTATAATGGGAAATCAGGCACACATCAGTATAACGTGCCTACACTGGCTTAAAAAGGTGAAAAATTTTAAGTGTCTGTTCTAGGTAGAGTCCACAAACTAGAGAACCTAGCTAATGCTTTCTTTTTCTTTGTCCTTTTCTTTTTTCTCTTTTTTTTTTCTTTTTGATAATTAACTGGGAGTGAGAAATTACTTTAAAATGAGAATATCAAGATTTTAACTTAGAAAAATTTTGTAAATTTGAGGACAACTTCCTGTAGGTAATACTAGAGAACCAATCCCTTTACACCAAATTACTGAGAAACTGGAAATTAATATCGTTTCCCAAAGGACAGAAGCAACAGGTCAGATAGTTCTCTAACACAGAATGACCTCATCTCCTACTTGTCCATGAGCTTCCACTTTTTCACATTCTAATTTTTAGCGCTGGGCTCTGGGCTCCCCCACCTGCTTTACCCATAGTTTTCTCCCTTACATTATCCAACCTAATGGTGATAGGCTTGCAGTGTTCAGAAAAAAAGGAGATAAAATAATAAAATATTAAGCACTTGTGGGGTGTTTTTTTTTTTTTGCTTTGTTTTTGATTTGTTGTGAAAGTCAGAGTGTCTATTTATAATCTAATTATAAATTTGTATATTTGTAACCATGTTTTGTTCTTTAAAAGTCTAAAATTATTCAATATTTTCACAACAGCTTTAACCTCTTCCTTGGGACGAGGCAGGAAGCTTACCTAAAGAAACTATTTTTTTGAACTATCATTCTTTCCATCCCTAAGAATTTTAGTTAAATATTTAAAAAATATAAATAAAGATGTTATTGGTTTCACTGTTAGACCGATTTACCAATATATTTTATGATTCTTTTCTCTCACCTTAGATCCCAGTCTTTTCCTCTAACATCAGTGTTCTTCTGTGGAAATGAATCTTTTATTAGTATTTTCAATGAGAGTATAATGATGAAAAATTCTCTGTATGGTTGAAAAATGTTATGTTTCCTAACCCCTTGAATGATTATTTAGGTAAATATTATAAATTGGGAAAAATTTTCTTTTCTCAATAGCTTTGTTTTCTGGAATCTCTTATTGCTTGTGAGAGTTCTGCTATTGGCCTAATTATGATGTATCAGTAATGTATCTTTCTGTTTAACATTTAAGATATTTTGTGTAATCTAGCTGTTCTGTAGTTTAATTTTTATTTTGTTCTCATACTCTGAGGTGCCACTTACTGTCAAACTCATCTACTTCCTTGTTGGTCACTGTCTCTCAAATTCCTGTATTTATCTTATGCTATGTCCTGGTTCATCTTCTGAAACCTCACTGCATTTCCTTTAATCCACTGGCATTACCTCTATACACCCCCACTCCCTACTATTTTTATCTCTTGAAATCCTTCTTGATCCTTATGGTTCAGCACAAATTTCATATCCACCAGAAACTGTACTCTAATTATAACAGTTAGAATGAATCTCTCCTTCTCCCAAACATCATTAGCATATTTTATAGACCCAGCACATTTGACATAGCTAGTCCACATAGATTTCTCTTATAAACATAAAAAACAGACAATCTAGAATCCATATCTCAGCAACTTATTTTCTAGACATGTGATGATTTGAAGGATTTTTATCTTACGGAGTGACTTTCTCCATTTGAAAATGAAAATAATATCTACCTTTTAGAATGAGCCCAATCTTCCACATTTTCCCAATTATCAGATACATGTAAATTTACAATGACACAGATAATCAAGTTTTTTGTTCTTGTCTTGTTTAGAGCTCTCGGTTCTCCCTGAAAGGTATTCCGAGATATTCTCAAAAGTCTTACGAGTGTATCTCAACATGCTTTCAAAGTAGTCTGTCAACTATACACCTCGTGTAGCTTTTGACCTGATTCTTGTGTTGGTCTTCAATTCTAAGTAAATATTCTTTGACCAAGAATATGCTTGAAAGAATCATTGTCATTACTGGGGATGCAATAGTCATTTACTTTTTAACAAATACTTATTTAACATATATTGTATATCACACATTGTACAGATTACTAGGAAGATGTCAATCCAAAGAATAAAAATATCTATTCTCTTTCCGTTGCAGTGTTCAGAAAAAAAGGAGAGAAAATTATGTTATGGGAAAAAATTCGTTTTCATTGATTAAATGCTTACTGTGTCAGGGGTTACACTGTTTATTTATGCAAAGAAATAGTATTCTGAGGTATTTTTGCACACACAACATGGATAAACTTAATATATTTTTATACAGAGCAATTTCTTTTAGTCATAATCTCTTAAATATATCCAGGTCAGAAGTAGGTCTTTGCTTTTTCTTTATCCTAACCAAAGGCTCATTTGGGTGATTTCCCAGAAAAAGAATGGCATAAATTGTTATATACTGGTTAGACAAAGATAATATAATAAATAAGAAAACTATTTTTATGCTTATCAGTGGATAGGATGTGTAATTTATTTTATAAACATTTTTAATTGCCAGCTAAAGTCCTAAGTACTCATTTAATAACCAGACATAATTTTTCTACCATGAAGCAAATAAAGTAATCAAAAATATGTATATTAAGTCAAACAAACATTCAAATAAGTATTCAATATCTCATTTATGCTGTGAGAAAAAAATAAGCTTCTATGGGATGTAATAATAGGAAATGCAGTGGTATCTTGCTTCATAAACACTTTTGTTTGTGAGTAATTTGCTTGAGAAGATTTTGGAAAAATTTTGTTTTTGTTTATAAATTGCATTGGATGACGTTCATAACAATAGCCATCTTTCCCACATGAACATGAACATGGTCATCTTTTATAGAATTGTGAAATTAAATTTGTGAGTTGGTCATGGAGAGGTGAAGATGAGAAAGGAGCTATTCTAACTGAAGAGAAACTTTCAAGTAAAGAGAAAATGGTGGCATGTGCTAAGGTCTATGTGATGGTGCTGACCCTTATGACCTCCAATTTCTGGAATGCCAGAGTGAGGAAGGACTCCCGTTTGAAGAGAGCAGAATGAGCACATTACCTTTTCCCCTTACTTTATTCTTGGGACAATCAGCAGTCACTGTGTTTGTCCTCCATTTCTACAGTTTTCTCCCCAAAACTTTTTTCATTATTGGTAAACACAAAACACACACACACAGACACACACCCCCATACTACATCACATCATACCACAGAAAAATAGGTAGCACAGAAATCTCAAATCTATCCAAAGAATTTATGCAAAGAAATAGTATTCTGAGGTATTTTTGCACATACAATATGGATGAACTTAATGTATTTTTATACAGAGCAATTTCTTTTAGTCATAATCTCTTAAATATATCCAGGTCAGAAGTAGGTCTTTGCTTTTTCTTTATCCTAACCAAAGGCTCATTTGGGTGATTTCCCAGAAAAAGAATGGCATTTACTAAACATAGAAGTCAAAGCTGGACCTTTTGCAAAAAATAGGAAATATTTAAGCCTATAAAAGGATGGATGTTCTTTTTTCTTGCCTCCACCTATCCTCTTCCTGCTAAGGCTTCAAAAACCTTGACACGTCCAATCCATACATTTTTGTCTATAGTCTCCCATTATAAGGAAGCTTCTCCAAGTACATAATAAAAGGAGAGCAGCATGTTTTAAGGTACTATATAATTCTTAACATGCCACGATAATTCATATTAAAATGACTGTACAATGTAACCCCTGACACAGTAAGCATTTAATCAATGAAAATGAATTTTCTCCCATAAACAATTTTTTAAACTACCCAATTGATTCAAGAAAATTCACTGAACATCTTTTATGTTCCAGATCCTATGTCAAGCATCTTCTCCTCATCTTCTTGTCTTCATAAACATATGAAAGATATTTTGTCACCCTACTTTTTGATGAGTAAATTTTGTATCAGTATATCAAGTCATGACTTATACATACTATTGCTTTTTAAGTGGTAATCAGTGCCACCTGGACATTTTATGCTGTCATAATAGTGAAAGAATGGATATTGATCTGTTGCTTAAAATGATTAATACTTATAAGAAATACAGGAAAACCTAAAATGTTTATCTTAATCCTTCAATCAACAACCAATACAGAGCACTTCTATGACAAAATATGCTGGGGCATTTCCCCCACACACCTGTCAAGCAGTCAACTCTTTAAGGGACCCTGGTTGGATGTCCTCTAATTCAGTTCAGTAGTAGCAGCTCACTTTGAGATAGCATTACTTGTCACAAATTGAGGGCATCACAAGATGTCTCCCCCACTCCCAACTTGAGATTTCAATTCAAAGTGCAAAGTTGTTTTACCTGTTTTTCTGACCAACCATCTATAAGTTGAGATTCCCTCCAATCCCTCCTTGGGATATGATTGATTTACTAGAGCTGCTCACACAACTCAGCAAAACGTTTATGTTTACCAGCTTAATACAAAAGGATTTTATAAAGAATATAACTGAAGAGATAATAGTGCAAAGTATGAGAAAGGGTACGCATAGCTTCTGTGCCCTCTCTTGGTGTGCCAGCCTCAAAGAATCTCAATGTTTTCAGCAATGGAGAAGCTTCTCTAAATCGAGTCCTTTTGAGTTTTTATGAAGCCTTTATTATATAGGAATGATTGTTTAAATCAGTGGCCATGGATGATCAATTTAATTGGAAGTTCAAAGCTAACACTAAAAGTCTCATAATCACATCTTGGTCTTTCCAATGACCAGCCCTTAGCCTGAAGCTATCCAGGAATATGCACCCAACAGTCAAACCATCAATATATAACTTACTGCTCTGTAAATTCCAAAGATTTTGGAAGTTACATATTGAAATACTAAGAAGACCAAACATATTTCATATATCACAACTTTGTAACATGATGAACATTTTTTTGAGCTTTACAATTGTTGTAAAACAAAGGAAACCTTTGCATACTGCCATTGGGAATGTAAATTAGTATATACACTATGAAAAAGTATGAAGATGGCTCAAAAATCAAAATAGAACCACCATCTGATCGTGAAATCCTACTGCCGGGTATGTATTCAAAGGAAATGAAATCCGTTTCTTGAATGTACACTGCAGCATTATTCACAGTAGCCAAGAAATGTAAATCACTTAAGGATCCATCAACATTTGAATAAATAAAAAGTGGGACAAATACCTAATGGAACACAGTTCAGCCATAAAAATAGTGAGATGTCATTTGTCCCCACATATGTGGAACAAGGAATTATTTTGTTAACTAAAATAAGCCAGGTACAGAAAGACAAATATATGATTTCCTTCATATCTGGAATTTAATAAAGTTGATTTCGTAGAAGTTGAGAGTAGAATAGTGGTTATGAGAGGCCAAGGCTGGTGGAGGCGGAAGATGTTTGGAGACAGTCAGTCAACCAGTGCTGTCACAGTTCAAGTAGAGTAAGAAATTCTGGTGAGTTGTTGCATAGCAGGGTGAACATAGATAGCAATGTTATGCTATACATTTCAAAAAGATAGAAGAAGAGATTTTTAGATATTCTTCCATAAGGAAATGATAAGTGTAAACTGGGCATGATGGGACATCAGCACTCAGAAGGCCCCAAGTTTGAGGTCAACTGGGTTACAAAATGTGAACTCAGGCCAGCTTGGATTACATAGTGAGACTTTGTCTCAAAAAAATAAAAAGCAAGCAAAAAAAATGGTAAATGTTGTTTCACCTAATTTAAACATTTTACAATGTATACATGTAATAAAAGATTACATGGGACCCCATTATATGTACTATTTTTGTTTTTATATATTTGTTCTAAAATAAATTTTAAAAGTTTAAAATTATTACAAATTTATATGGAGAGATTTATATAATATAAAAAGCAAGACCAGAAAAAAAATACATGTGTAGTATAATTTTATTGTTTTTAAAAAATGCCTGAAGAAATTTGCATTGAAATTGTAGAGTAGGATTGCCAGTGATTTTTCTCTTCTTTGTGCTATATATTTTTTCTTGCAGTGACTTTTCTGTATAGTGTTAATCAGTATAATGGCAAATTTAAAGTATAAAATAATTAACACAGGATACTGAACCACTTACTCCAAGGAATGTTTAGATGATTCTTAAATTATATAATTTTTTAGAAAATATGATTTCTGTAAAATGTATAGTAAAAACGTAGGGATGTTAGATATGATTTTGTTTCCCAATCATTTGACAACCTAGGGCATTTTCAAAAGGTATTTACATAGCATAGAATATATAGGACCTAATGTGCTTTTAAAAAAACATAGCAACACTTATCTTCCCATTGACACATTCTCTCAAAATATAATTTTGATTAGGGAAAGTGTGACATATCTAGATTATAAATGCAAATTCCAGTTGATATTTGATTTCATCTAATCAAAGATGTTATTTTTCGTTGCTATGGAACAAGATGATCTTGTGCAAATGAGACATTGAGTTAATAACAGTATTTTGTATTTACATAGAGATTTCCTGTGAGCTTAACATGCTTCATGAATTAAAAGAAGATATCTATTGCTGTAATTTGTTTTGAAAATTATTGGCAGTGTCTTATAATGGTAAATATATTCCTACCCTGTGATCCATATATATTCAACAGAAATATGAATTGATGTTTTCTAAAAGACAAGCACATAGCAGTACTATTTATTATAGCCCCAAGAGGATAGAAAGTACCCACATATGCACAAACAGTATAATAGATACAGAATGGATAAATTGTATTATATTCATACATTGGAATGTTATACAATACTCAAAAAAGAATGATTTATGCCTATATCCAACAAAAAGGTGAATCTCATAAACAGTATTGAGTGAAAAAAAAATACAAAGAATACACATTCGAATTATATTTGTATGTTGTAAGCGTGCAGACTAAACCATTGCTTAGGATTAAGCATCTTAGTTATTTCTGGTGTGGGTAGTAATTGTAAAGGAGCTTGATTACAGGATATATGAGATGCTAGTAATTTTCTGTTTTAGGATTCCGGTGGTAGTTTCACAGATGTGTAAACTAAAGACTATGAAAGCAATTAATTGATGTATATACTTTTGATCCATGTATGCGAATATAATGTGCACTTCCTATATACCAGATCATACTATTGTCTTGTGATACAAAAATAAAGAAATCAAGTCCCTATGTATGTTCAAGGAATTTACATGGAGTGAGGGCAGTGAGAAAAATAATTATAATTTTTCATGTAAAAATAAGTAATATACAATGTATTTTTCTAAAATCAAACAGATACACATCTAAGCTAGATTGTGAGGGCTTGGAGATCAAAAAAGGCTGCAAGTTCAATTAATAAAAGATGTTTGGCTGACAGATAGCAATTACATATACAAAGTCTAGTTAGAAGGACATTTTAAGCAGGGAGCTCTCTATTTGAAAAGTGTCTGAAGTGAGCAAGAACACGAGTCAAGGAACTGCACATAGTTTACTATGTTGAGACTTTAGGCTTTGCAGAGGAGGAGGAGTGGAAGAACATGAGGCTATAGAATTAAAACAGAGTTTAAAACATCACGCCGAATGGTTGAACTTGTCTGAAGCCCAAAGGTTTACCTAGAAAGGATTTAAAGCAAGGTACCACATCATGACTTTTAAAAAATATTCTGTAGGGTGGATAAATTAGAGAGAGGTGGACTCTGAGTGATAATAACATGAGAAATGCTGAGAACCTAAACTGAGATAGTCGGCTCCCCCCCAAGTTCATTCACACAGGGATACAGATGATTTTGACATTTGAGGAAGAAGGCTTTATGTTAATATTGTACTACAGAAAAGTTCAAATTGAATGTTAGACTTAGCTGTTCTTAAAAAGATCTTTAGCTGGTAGCATCAGTATTACCCATTATTATTTACAACACCCTTTGCCTCTTTCTTGGATGCCAAGAATATTGGCCTTAACCTCATTAGGCCTGTTATCAGGATTGTTTGCAGACAGATCTTTAACTCTTATGGAAACCTTATTATTGACATTGATTTTTTAAACTATTTTTTTAAAAATTAATTTTATTGACACATTTTAGATACACATAATGATCACATTTATCATAGGGAATTTGTACCTGTACATCATGTATCTTTTTCAAAAATTTTTCATTTTTAAAAAAATAAAGCCAATCAAAACAAAACAGTGAAGGCAATATAGGACTTTAAAACAAAATAATAGGAAATCAACAATGGCTACCATAATGCTTTATTATGTTCAAAATAGCTGCCCATACCATCAGACCTAATAAAATCAAATAAAACAAGTCAAAACAAAACAGTGAAAGTAATATAGGACTTCAAAACAAGATAATAGGAAATTGACAATGGCTTCCATAATGTATTCTTGTTATCTATGAAATAGCTGCCTGTGCCATCACATATAATAAAATCAAATCAAACAAAATGAGTAAAACCAATCAAAACAAAGCAATGAAAATGACACACTTCAAAACAAAGTAATAGGAAATTAACATTGGTTACCACCGTCCCTTTTAAGAGATCTCCTCCCCCCTCACTTTCACTGTATCTATTGTACATTTTGGAGCCCACTAACTCCTTCAATTTTTTTTTATTTAAAGAGAAATAAACAAAAAATACATGGAGATAAAAAAGGATAGAAATAATCCAGAATTAGAGAAAAATAAACAGTAAGAAATCGCCAGTTGATAAGTTGTCTTCAGAAATAGCTCTTCAGGTTACAAAATTAAAGTATGTAAAATGACATTCAAATAGTGACACTGCCAACAGTTCTGTTCAATGATCTAACAAAAACTTAGCAATATGGTTATCAGTCCTACACACTTGTTTTTTATCTTAAAAAGGATAAGATTAAACATTTCAAAACAGAACAAAACAGTTTTTAAAAAAAAACAATTTAAAGAAATACAGATTTCAAAGTAAGTCCACTGGAGATCTTCACTGTTTATCTAATTGTCTCTTGTTCCCTCCAAATAGTTGTCCCCATATTCACACACATTAAATACATACTGCATATTATAGAACTAATCAAATCATCACAGGATGATGAAGGCTTTTTAGGTCTTCAAGATCTGACATTGAGGAAGACAATAACTACCATTGTGTCTCTCATTCTCTTCATAGTAGCTGTCCTTATCTTTACATATGCTGAAATTGAACTTAAGAGACTAGACTAATATCACTTTGATCAGTGAATTATAGTATTGCTAGATTTTATATCATAATGCTACAAAATTAGCATTGGGTTTCTTAGTGTCTCTTCTTCAGAGTATCTGTTCATTACATCTTGCATTATATAATCTGTTCCTGTAAGTGGCTTTTAAAAAAAATCTTCTCAAGTGTGAATTTCTACATGTATATCTATCCTCTCTGTATTATAGGGAAAAACAAATCATAACAAGACAGCAAAACAAATTCCTAGAAAAACATGAAATGAAAGACACATAAGACCACAATATTAGGTGATCTACCGTAGTTACTATGCTTTCTCTTGTTATTTTCAATAGATATGTCCACATCATTGATTTTTATATTAGAAAAAGTCTGTTAAGAGTTTCCAAGCTTAACTGGTCTTTGTAATGTGCTACATATAAAAGACAAAAGAACTGGTGTGTGGGAAAACATATTTGTAGAACTATTGAATATGTAAGTAAAACACTCAGTGTTATGAAATAGCAGAGAATGACACCAAAAATAAATGTTTATTGGTGCACACACTGGGCACATCTGTCATTAAGGGTGAGAGTGCTGTTTTTAATCACTGTAGCTTTGTAATATAACTTAAAGTCTGGGACTGTGATGTTTCTTACTTTGCTCTTGTTTTCCAGGGTTGCCTTTGCTATTCTGGGTCTCTTGGATTTCATATGAATAAGTTTCAATACCACATGATTTTTTTAATATGAGAAACTCAAAATATAAATAAAGGGCAAAATAAAAGATAATAGGAAACAGAAAGATAGATTTTTTTGCCTAAGAAAAACAGAATAGACGGAGGGACGGGAGATGGTTTTAAAAAAATAATTAAGATACATAAAAAGTAATAATTTACTTCCTAAAAATTTATGTATATAGGTATACATATGTAAATGTATGTTTGTATGTATATATATATATGTATACAAGATAGATAACTATGCTACTAATCTCTGCTATTTATTGAAAAGACATTTGTGCTGTGATAGTTTGATCATTTTTATGACTAGATCTTGTAATCTGAACAACTATTTCTAAGATAACAATATGCAATATATTAATTAGTGTTAATTTCCTACTTATTTTGAAATTCTGTCATTTCTATCCTTTTTTCTGTTTTGCTTTTTAAAATAAAAAAAATCAAAAAGGAAGGAAAAAAATATTTCAATAAAAGTCTCCATGCACATGCTTTTAAAAAAGGATAAATGTGTTGAAAAGGTTGAGCCACTGCACTCTTCCATTGTTCACCTGGAGAGCAATTCAGCTGTCATCCTGGTGATTCTAACATTCAGTCTAAATCATAGCAGTACTTACAGTAACAGAAGTCAGCTGTGAGTTCATGATTCTCTGTTTTTGCTGCAAACTTAAAGCCATCAGCATTTCTGCTGATACCTATTATACTCTGAAGATGTCATCAAGGGTAAAAAAAGAAAAAGAAAAAGAATGAAATTACCAGTAAGAAGAATGAGAGAGTTGTCTGTTCACCTCTTGGAGCAGGTGTTAGTCAGCTTTCCCAATGACAAAAATATCTACACACAAGTTAAAGGAGAGGTTATTTTAGTACACAATTATCTACTCTAGACTCCCTTAGTCCATGTCTGGCTAGCTCCAAGGCAGGAGTACTGTGACAGAAAAGAATATTGGAGGAAAGCTGTTCATCCCATTATGACTGAGAAACTGGAGTGGAAAGAGTGCCAGCAAGAGCTATGTTGTCCAAAGGCGGGCACACAATACCCTACTCCTCAAACCTGGCCCATCTCCTAGCAGTGCATTTAGCTATGAACATTAGTCGGTTAACACCTATGATCCAATCACCTCTCGGAGAATATGTTAATCCAGTCAAACTGACAATCAAGATTAAGTGACACAAAATGGATAGGAAGACTGGCCTAGGATCTGCTTGTGGTCCAATGCTTATAAATAAAATTTAAAATTTCATTCAAACAGAGCCACATCCACTTATTTATGAAAAATGTATGACTTCTTTTATGTTACAATACCAGAGTTGAATAGCTGTGACAGATAATACATATAATCCTGCAAATTTAAAAAGTTTATCATCTGGGCCTTTACAGAAACAGTTTTACCACCTCTAGCTACAGTGTAAAGAAACTCTGAAATTACTAAATAATGTTATTGACAAAGCTGGATTCCAAATGAATCTTCTTTCTTCCAATCTGAGACATAATGCCTGAGAATTTAACTTTCTAGTTAACCCTAGCAGATGCATCAGCTCATGCTAGTTAATTGGGACCACCCAGTGGTATCTTATAGAAATTTGCTTGACTAGGACAACAGAAATTTGGGGAAAATTTTTACTGTATATACAAATATGCCAGTGGTAGGAGATAATCTCAGAGTTACTAACCAAAAGTAAACTTAATAAGAAGAAGAACAAAAGAGGGTAAAGGGAATTTAGCAGAGGAGGGAGAGAGGCAGGATGGAAAGAAAGGGAATTAATAAAAAAGAGTCTGGCTGCATTATGTATGTGTACCCACTCTCCAAGATGATTTTAAACTGTGTACTGCAGCAGGTACCAACACAAAAGTAAACTGACAAGCCTATATATAAAAGGAAAAGTACAACAGTCATGTGATCAGAATAAACTAAATTAGTTTTAAGTCTTTTCACAGACCAGACTAGTTCAGTGAGTAGGGCCACAACTGTGTAAAAGAACTTTGTTCTACACTTAGGAAGATTTTTTTGCATTTTAACAATCTGAATCTGCTTCTAACAACTGAGGAGGATCTGAGTGGATCCTCTAAGCAAAAGAATCACTGAGCCAATCTAACTGAGTAGTTACCCAGTTAGATTCTTGTTGGTCTCCTAAACAGTGAGTCTAAAACATCAGTCCCTTATTTCACAGAAACCTCTGGTGGTTTGCTCCCCTATCTTCGCTTCTTCTAGTCTCACAGTTTTATTAGAAATTGTATGTCTCAGTTGAACTTAGCCTTCTGTAATCTTTTGTGAACATATAGCTGTCTATCTTGTGATTAGCACAAAACTGTACTTCTTGTCTCCCTTACCCTGGGGTGAGTCACTGAATCCATGTATAGCTGTTCTTTGACTTTAAGGGGTGATCATAATTTGAAAATGTAAGTTTAAAATGCATTTATTACCAGTAACATACTAAATATTATAACTTGGCAACACAATATAGTGTGGAGTATCTGTTGTTTACTCTTCAGATCGTGGGGCTGACTTGAAACTGCAGCTCACTGTTACTTTCCAGCATTATGGCCCAGAGTATTATACTACATATTGCTAGCCAGGGAAAAGAAAAGAATTCAAACATAGTTTCTATTGTGATGTGTACCACTTTTGTACCATTATAAAATCAAAAAATTGTTAAGCTGAACCATCATAAATTGGGAACCATCTGTACTTAGAGTATGGACCCTGAGTCATTTAAATGCAAGCTCTCGCATAGTTTTTATGTGGAAAAATAGTCACTGAAAATAGCCCATTAGCCAGCCTGCCACAATGGATTTTTGTTAAAATGTTCACATTATCTTTCATAGTATTCCAGGCCTTAATCTTTTGCTGGTTTATTTTGCCTCCTTTCAGATGTTCCCTTCCTCCCAAATTGTAAATTCTCCCTCTGTTATGCAGAATATTTAACTCTCTATAGGTCCTGGCCCACATTTCCTTCAAACCGCACTTGCAAATTGTTCAACAGAACCAAAGTCTATTTCCTTCATGAAGTCTCTCTTTCTCTAAAAATGTGCTTTTGTAAATAGCAATATGTTGCATATGTCAGGTACCAAGTCCCGTCGGGGCTCAACCAGTGTTTTTTTTTTTTTTTTTTTTTTTATTTCTTCACTTCTGCTTGTTTTATTGTTGTTATATATCCTTCCTCTTATGTAAAAAATAAATGCCTCATTATATCTGTTGACATTTGTGTTGTCTTAAGTTGGATTTAAGTTCATAAAAGGAAAACTGTGCATCCTCCTGGTCTTTTACAATACTGCATATGTAACAAGGCCATGCAATATCCATTCTTCCAGTTTGTTGTGTAATACCAAAGAATTATTACTGCCATTTCCTTGGCTTTTCCAAAACTTTCTCCTCCAGTTAAGGAGTGATTTGTGGTCAAACTATAAACAAGAGTCTGGGAAACAGGAATGGTGTAAGATTTTAGTATATTACCTTATCTAGATTCTGATCAGGTGCCTTAGTCTTCCTGAGCCTCAGTTGCTTCAGCCATAAGGTATGTACTAGTACACAGTTCATTAAGTTCTCATGCAGATCAAATGAGGTACAAAGATAAGTTATTTTGTACCCCAGACAGACACAAAACAAGTAGTAAACAATTGTAAACTAGTAATATTTACAGTTACCACAAATATTGAAAATAAATAAAGCAAACAATAAGTTCCTGGAGACAAATTGAGAAAGGACTACAATAAAGCCCCAGCTATATCTGGGGTAGTAATTAATAACTTTTGTTTGATTTTCATTTACTTTTCATTCATTTCAACTATGTACAAAAGTAACCAGAAATGGAACTACGTACTAATAATCCAGTGGCAGTTATTTCATGGTCAAAGATTTTTAATATTTATGACTATCCATAAATACCAAATAACTTATTTCATGTATTTTTCAGTATATATTCCTTAAGAACATGAAAAATAACTATAAAGTGTAAGTGATTCTTGGATGACTTGAAGATGGCCATCCTGAGTAATCTATAAACATTCCTGATGATGTTAATACAGAAATTGAGGCAGAAATTTGCACCCACAATGTATGGAAGCAAGGCTTTTTGTTCATGGGCATGGAAATTGAGGAAAAGAGTTGTATTTTGATTTCATGATACCTCACATCCTGCTCATCAACAAGAATGTGGAACGATGAGATATGCTTATTTGAGGTATGTGTCCTGGAATAGTGTGAATAGGCATGTACCTGAGCCATAAAGAGCTTTGTTCCCAATATTCTGTTATATGTAGCTTTTGCCAAATTACTTAACACTCTTGCATACAGAAGTTATCAAATGCTTTTTTTCATAGCTGCTAACTCATCTGGTCCTTATCGTCTTTATGGAAAGAAACTGAGTCTCAGTGAAGTTAAAGAATTTTTCATGGTTCATACAGCTCCAACTTCTTCAAAGATAATAAGGAACAACTGAGATTATAAAAATGTCAGATTCTATACCAGTATGTCCGACAAGAACATTATACCCTTTTCACTTTACCATGCTACTCTCCCTTCACTGACTTTCTCTACTCCCTTTTCCTAATGTCTGGTTTGTTGATGCAAGATGACCAGCACTCTAAACTAAATGGGACTGGACACTCATAGAAGGATCTAACATTGCAGGTGACTAATACGTGAGCAGGAGTGCATCCAAAAGTAAATGAAAATCAAATAAAAATTTAAGTATGAAAAATAGTATTGAGTTAGACTAAGAACTCATGATAAATTACAAAATGTTAAAGCTACATACATTTTATGTATTTTTAAAAACTACAAATAATGCTAAAAGATTTTAAAGTAGCATAACCATATTATTAATTTCCCTAAATATTTCTATAATTTTTTACTATATTTTGATTGCATGCTCTTCAATCACCTCTTCATATGAATATGATTCTGTAATATTATTTTCTGAAGAGATAAAGATTATTTAGTCTTTCCTATAGCATTGTTGATCAAATATATCTTTTATTATTGATAGTTTTAGGCTTATTTCAGCATGTGATTCATTATTGTAATCTTAGAATAAAATCTTAGAATCATTATAAAATTATGGAAAATTTTTATCAAACTTCTTATATACAAACTTTGAGATTTGGGATCATTTAATTTTCTTATTCAGTGACTAATCTCAAATTGCATTTGATTGTTAATATGCATTAACCCCACTGCCCTGGCCTATACCAGAACTTTAAATGGAGCTTGTGCAAGGAGAAGGTCTCCAACTTTAAGTCTCATTAGCTATAGTGTAAAACTGAATTTTCAGACTAGTTAATTAGGCTTTTTCTTTTCTCTGGGGTTATATCTTCATTTTATCAGGCCTTGTATCTACAAGTAGAGCACATCCATACAATTTCCAACGGTAGGCACAAAACATTTCTTCCTGTGACTCTTGCTCCCCAAAACAATGCCATGAGCATACACTGTCCCCCTCTGTGACTGAATTAGGCCACAAGAGCCTCCTGATCCCTTGAGTATCTATAAATACAAGTGTACATTATAAACAATACAGGTTTTAAACACTGTATGTTTTAAAGAACATAAGATTCTTTAAAACATAAGAACATAAGGATCTTCTACAGATTTTGGGCCTTGGTGAAGCTGAGATTAGTTAATTTCCTTCACACATTTTTTCCTATATAAATACAACATTTAAGATATTCAATTAAAATAAATACCTTTATTTCAAATGTTAGACTGTCATGTACCATAATTATTCACTGCATTGCCTGAACTATTTCTATTACTTTTTCTTCTCCAGTGAAATCACTTGTAATTTTTGGTTTCTCTTTAATTTAACAGGAAAAAATAAAGCATTGTAAGTGTGACTGAGGGAAGGCTAATGTGCCTTTCTTAATAATGACCACCTCCTGGTGAGCACCATATCCAAGAGAGAAGGAGGGAAACATCAAACATTTCCCAAGTGAGGAATGTGGCCTTATGTCACTGTGAGGACCTGGGCCCATGGGAAGTGGCGCAGAGTCACGGTGGGAATAAATCACACGGGAGACCAGGCTGGCGGCACCCATTCAACTTTTAATGTGTTGCCTGTCCTCTTATATAGGCAGGGCTTCCACCCGGATGGGGGCAGAGCCTAGGTGGCATCCCTGGAAGGATGAGGGCGGAGGAAGTCTGGGGGTGGGGCCGGAGCTGGAGGCAACTGGCAGAGCAACTCACTAGGTTGGCGGAGGACATTGTGAGTCCTCTTCTCGGACCGTGTCCTCTGCCAAGGCCATCAAGCAGACTTCCGGACGTTAACTCACCATAGCCGTATGGAAGTGTTTGCTTTCTCATACACAAGAAGACAGACACAAATATAGAGTATATTTTGCAAACTGGTAACATGTTTAAGAAGGTTAAAAATGTTCTTTAAGTGTCTTTTAAAATGGCATTGATTAGAAGATTACTACAGGCCAAGTATGTTCCAAACTGCTCATTATGGTATTCAGGTCTCTTAGCAAACCACAGAGTATTAGGATTGTGTTTCTCATACAAATCTTAAAATGTTAGATGTCTCCTATGGGATCAGACAGGGCAGAGAAAAATTCTGAGTGCCAGTCAGCACTAACCAGTACCAATTATTTTATTAAAATGTATTAAAAAATAATTTTTTATTAACATTAGGCATTTTGCTTATTTTGCCCATTATTGAATTGGAGAGGTTGGCAGTGACTTTTCATACTGAATTGATTTTGAAATTATGTATATTAGTTGTGCCAATTAATGGTGGATAACTTTCTTACCAACTGATTTGTAATGTGAAATTCCTTGATTTATATAATTTATGGATATTCTTTTCCATCATTCCTACCTGCTTGTGTTGGAAGAAATTTGTTCTGTAGAAAACTCCAGGTGATCGAGTCTATCACTGTCTCTCTCTCTCTCTCTCTCTCTCTCTCTCTCTCTCTCTCTCTCTCTCTTTTATCTGTGTAATTTTTTTTGTGGTACTGGGAATCAAACTCACGACCTTGCACTTGCCAGGTAGGCACTTATGACGCTGAGCTAAATCCCCAACCCTATCTCTGTAATTTTTTGAGTACTTATTTTCTGTCTATATCCAAAAAACAGAGGAATAAACAATAAACATTTTCACTTCAAGAAATAAGTACTCTGGGCTCAGAATTTAGCTCAGTGGCCTAAGGGCCTATCTGGCAAATGCAAGGTCAGGAGTTGGATCCCCAGGGCAAAACAACAACAACCACAAAAACCCTGATAGTCCAGAAAACAAGGAAGAAGCATTTAATTAGTGGGCATAAATTACAATCAACCATCCCAAAAGTTCAGTGACTCAGTGTAAAACTTTTTCTCTAAAATAGTTGTAACATATACAAGTTAGTAGAGGAACTCTGCTCCATAGTAAGCTAGAGACACAGACTTCTATGTCTAACTAGAGAAAATGTGAGAGACAGAATATAGAAGGTTGAGTTTAGAAGAGTGACTGGCTTCTTCCATTTGCTAGAATCTATCTATAGTCCTATTTAGCTGCTATAGAATATAATCTAGCTGTTGGTAATTGTGTATCCTAACCACAATATTTTACTGTGACAAAAATCAGCACAATAGTCATGAGAAGAATGAAAATATTTAGTTTGTGGGATGGAGTGGGAGAGGTAATCAAGAATGGCTCTATACCTGATCTGACATGTAAACTGACTCTTGAAGAATATTTAAGAGTTATCCAGCTGAAGTTAGGAGGAGTGGAGCTTGATGTAGAAAGGGAACATCAGCAAAAAAGCAAGAATGCATGAAATAGCAAGGTGTGTGCTTAGAGAATTTACAGCTCAAAGAACTTACACACACATCTTACATTTTGGTAAGTGACAGAGACTTTTGATTGTCTCCTGTTCTGAGGTTAATAACAGTTTTAGATCACACCAATAAATACTAATTCAATTGTTCTGATAAAAAATGTATTGCTCAATTTTCAAAATCAAAGCAGTGTGTTTTAAATAAATTGGAAGTCCAGCAGTCAGCATGACCTAGTTAAGAACTTTATTCAAAAAGAAAAAGAATCTCTGAGAATTATATCTCCATCTATTTGTGAAAACACAGACACTACATATTTTAAGGATGGGTGGAGAAGCACAATTTGGCACTTACTTTTTCCTGCAGTGAAACTGACCACAAAATTCTCTATTATGATGCTCAAATATATTTTGCTGTAGGCCCATTGAAGAACATTTAAATTAAAGATGATTGAGCTAAAAATGTAATCTCTTTTCCTATATTTATAGGGTTGACGTTGGTGTAACAAAGTTTAGAACTCTGCTGTGCCCTAGAACACTTAGAATTTTGTAAATATCTATGTATTGCCTAAATCCAAAATCTATTTGCATAAAAATTTCTTTTAGGAAAGAATAAAGTTCTTGGCTCAGGGAGGTATTTCAGAACAAGAATTGCTGCAATGAAAGACACATTTCTTGGGCCATTTTTAAATATGAGAAAAATGAATAGTACATCCAAATGTGGAATCTATATCGATAGAACTGGAGGTGGGGTGGGCGTTAAACAGTGCTTAGGGAAGACAGGAGGGAAGGAAGTTAAAATAAGATCAATAATGTTTATCTTGAAACTTGGCAGTCACATATAGGATTCCATGGTAGAAAGATGGCAAAGAAAGTCAAGATATGAGAAAGTATCATAAGTTTCAGGCAAGATCACAAATAGTAAATTAATACAGGTAGAATTAAAAGAAGTAATAGATAAAAAGCATTGAACACCATATTTGATACTTAATAAGGAGTCAGTAAATGTTAGTTGTTAATTATCATTCATCTTAGTGTTTGTTTTGGCTTATTAGGCATTAACAGTTCAAAAAACTACCTCTTCTTACTCAGTTTATTTCATTTTTTGTCTTGTAAATTTAGTTATTCTTGATAACTGATGTTGAAACACTAAAAATAATACATCTTTCTCAAAACTGAATCTCCAGTCTATGTTCTGTTCCCCCACCCTTCCTCTTTTAGACAAGGTTTTGTGTTTGCCTTACTCTATCACAAAATTCCAGTGTGTTTTTCTCCTTCACATTTATTACAACTTTGTACTTTCCTGGAAGCTTCTTGAGGACAATTACAGTATCTTTTAATCCTTATCTCCCTAGACAGACTATTATGTGCTTAGCAAACAGTAGATACTTGGATCAATAGACAAAATCTAAATTTACCTAACCCTTTCACATCCATTGTATCCTCAGATTTGTTCAGTAATGTAAACGTTGTTATAAATTAAAGCACTGATGCTTAGGCTTAGAGAGGTTTGAGAGTTTTACACAATGTATTAAGTTATACTGTCTGATTCCAACCTTCCTATTTTCCTATGTGTCCTAGCAAAACATGCCATATTTTCTTGGAATTTATAATGGTGAAAAATGATAGTGGCCTGTGCACTGAGAGACCTGTGTTCTAGAACTGCTCTGTTCTTCTTTTAGGGTCGTGAAAATTATATGTTGTTTAATCTTCTTTACCACAACCATGAGAACTCCTTGGCAACATGAAAAGCTCTTTTATCCTCTTCTATTTCTAGCACCTAGTACATAGGTTAGTGGAAAAGGTTCTCATAATACAGAAATATGACTTATTGTTTAAAAAATGAATGCATGCAGTTATTTTTTATAAGAATCATAGCTATAAGGTTTCATACACATAAGTACAGAGAACTTTTGCGTTTATTATTTTCTTTGATTTCTACATCCCTTGTAGATTTGACATTGCTGATTGTAGTGAGATAAACAGAGTCTCAGAGGATCTAGGGAATTATTTAGAGCTGGGATGCCCATTAGAGTACATCTGTCTCTATATACCAGGCCTTATCCTCACTATCTCTAGGCTTTTTAAAACCTAGAAATATTTTTACCTTTAAAGAAGTAGTAGTAAAAGGAGACCAAAGCTTAAATAGACAGAAATATTACTGATAGAATCTCCATTCATTTGGGATGACAGACACAGATTCTTTGTGGTATTTTATAGCAATGTTTCTCAAACTTCATTGTGCATATAAATCATTTGAACTCTTGTTAAAATGCAGATTCTTAGTTTCTTGATGTTCCCTGTATCTAACAAATTTCCACATGGTTCTGATACTGCCAGTCCAAGAACCAGACCCTGGAGAACAAGACTTTGTATCAGTCCTGTCTACCTCTGATCCTGGATCTGTAGAGTGGATTGCTGTATTCTCTGTGGTCCCTATTTGATCACCCAGAAAACATTTATACTAATATTATTTTCTTAAGTAAATATTTTTAGTTCGCAAAGAATTATCATCCAAGTTTACAGTCACTTGGGCTGGGATTTCATCACTGAGGAAAAGGATTTAATCTTTGTATTTTGGCCAGTGTAACAGATAGAGTGCATACTAGACCGCTCACTGTGACTGAAATATAAAACTCCCCAAAGCAACTCCTTGAAGTTTCATTGTCTGACAGATGTCTTTAGAGAGTATTGGTGGGTTCTGGAAGTTGCAAACAGAGATCCAGAAAGCATTCTTTTTCCTTTTGAGAACAAAAGGCTAGGAAAGTCATGAAAAGAGAGTGGAGCTGAAATTCTGTGCCCTTCGTTAGCTGAACCACCTGTGATAAATACTCTAGGTTTCTGTAAAACAGTATATTATTTTTATAACACAATTATTGTCAAAATTACAGATGATATCTCCTTCATAAAATCATAAACTTCTTGTAGGTATAACCTTGTGTTACAGATCACTTCCACTGATGAGAATACTGAGTATCTGAATATATTGTGTTCAATATAATACATATTCATAACTGAAGTTGGCCCAATAAAGAAACTGCACATCTGGGAGAAAACCATAATATGTAAAAAATTATAATACTAACATTTTTGTATATTACTTTTGTATTACAAAAATTATTGGTTATCTGACCAATTACAAAGCTCTGTTGATTTTGCATTCTGTTACCTCTTAAATTCATCTCTTAACAGTTGTGTTTTCATTGTCTGATTGTTTAATCATTTTTATGCCTAAATCTTATAATCTGAACAACTACTTTCAAGATAACAATATGCAATATATTAACTAGTGTTAATCTCATATTTTTTAAAAAATTCAGTATCATTTTTTCTTTTTTTGTTTGTTTTTAAAATAAAAATAATACATTTGTTTCTTGTTTTACACTGTAGAATCAAAAGTTGTATCTCTCACCTGGGTTAGCCTACCAGACTCTTAATTTATCTTCCCCCTGTTAACCTTCTGGAATTATCTTTTAATGAAGGTTCAATGTTTTAAAATTTAAAAATCTGACAATATGGCTACCTTTTAAAGAACTGTAGTGCCTTCCCATTATATGTGTGACTATAAAATATTCCTTGACAGGGCCTGTGTTGCCGTTAATGAATTGGCATGTACCTACACATCTAGGCTTAGATAATACTTCTCCCTGAGTGAGTTTTGACCTTAGTATTACTGACCTTCTTTCAACCCTTTGTCTTAAGCATATGTTTTAGACACAGGAAGAAACATAAGATGTTTCCTTTGTCAGAACCACACAACCCTTTCTCTATTTATACCTAGTAAAACCCTTTATATTTTAGATAAATTGCCAGCTTCCCTCAAGGAATTTATTCATGGCTCTACAAATTGAGATTTTTGTTTGTTTATTTATGTTCTCATACTCCTTGGTGCATCCCTAGCAGATAGCAAACTTATAATTAATTGTTTTCTCAACATCAGTCTCTTTAATCTTGAGTTTCATGATTGTAGGAACCTAGATTTATCATGTTCACTTTTATAACCACAGATCTTGGAACAGTTCTTTGCACTTAGAAATATTTAGCAAATATTTAGAGAACTGATAAAATATCTATCTTGGTTACTTTTCTTTTGTTGTTGAGACAAAATACCTGACACTCAACATGTAGGAAGGCAAAGTTGTTTATCTTACAGTTTTGGAGTTTCAGTCCATACTCAGCTGACTCCAAGGCAGTGTGGCGTGAACTCCAAGGCAGTTCACAGTGGCTGCAAACACCAAGAGCAAGAAGGCAAAAAAGGGACAGCATGCCTCTTTCCGGCCCTTACATTGTATGTGGGCTCCACCCATGAGTGAGTAGAGTGCTCACACCCCCAATCGCAGCATGAGACAATGAACCAATTCACAAACACTGAATTCAGCTGCCTCTATGAGGCTTGAGGAGCCATCTGAACACAAACCATAGCAATATCAAAGCACTTAACCCATATTATTGCATTGTTGTTACTCTTTTTTATTATTTGATGAATTTTAAATTTTTTATCTTTATTGACACGTTTGAAATACATCATTATTATATTCCTGGTGAGGAGTTGGTGTTGTACCTAACACATTTTAGTACATTTTTCATCTACTTCCCCTGTCTCCTCCCTTTTCCTTCATTGCTTGCTTCCCTTCACTTTTATAAAAGTTCTGTCTCCCTAGTTCCTATTATCTCTCTTTTATTTTGCCCTATATACTTTGAATTTTGCATATAAGAGAATCCATGTGACATTTAAGTTTATGTGTCTAATTTGCTTCAATGAAGAATATGGTGTCAAGGTATATCCATTTTCCTACAAATGACTCAAATTTATCCTTCATGGCAGAGTAGTACTACATTGTGTATAATTATCATGTTTTCTATATTCATTAATTTTTGATGGACAATTAGGTCTTTTCTAAAATTTACCTATCATGAGTTATACTGTTATAAACATGGGTATACATATATCAATATAATTTGATACCTTTAGCTCTTTTGGAAAGAATCATAGAAGTGGAATACCTGGCTCAAATGGAATAACAGTTTTAGTCTTTTAGTTTATATTCCTACCAACAATCTAAAAGGGTGCTGTCCCCCCTGAAGTATCATTAGCATTTATTATTTGACTTCTTGGCTAAATATATTCTTTCTGATATAAATTAGAATCATAGTATTATATCAATTTGCATTCCTCTAGTGGACAGAGATGTTGAATAATTTCATGTATTTATTGGTCATTTAAAACTCTTCTAAAAACTGTTATTTGGGATGTCTATAATTATTTGCATTCTTTATACGTTCTAAACAGTAGTGCTCTGTCCTAGGAAGAGCTGGAAAAATTTACTCCTGTGTTTTAGGTTGCTTCTTCACCCGGTTGGTTGCTTCTTTGCTGTGCTGAATTTGTTAATTTCGTATGATTACCATTTTCTTATTCTGATTCTATTTCTTGTGCAGTTGAAATTTGGTTCAGAATATCCTTGCCTTACCTGTGTCTTCAAGAATGTTATCTGTTTTATCTTCCAGTAGATTGTTTCTGCTTTAACATTTAGGTCTTCATCCATTTTAATTTTCTGTAGTACAGGACGAGATATGTGGTCCAGATTCAATCTTATATATAGGGATACCAAGTTTCCTAGTATCGTTTGTTAAAGATTATCTTCCCGCCACTGTATATTTTTGGCAAACTTGTCAAAGATCAGGTAGCTGGATGTTTCTGGAATTGTTACTGCATCCTCTATTCTGTTCCGATTTTTGTCTTTGTTTTTGTGCCAATGTCATGCTGCTCTTAGCACTGTAGCGCTGTAGTGTAACTTGAAATCCAGGATGGTAATGTCTCCTGCCTTGTTTGTGTTTCCCAGAACTGTGTTTGCTACTCTGGGCCACTTTTAGTTCCATTTGAATTTTAGAATTATGTTTACTAGTTCTGTAAGGAATTTTGTTTGGGATTGCATTAAACCCCCAATGTAAATTCTGCAGTTTGGCAAATCACTTCTACTTCTGTATGAACAGTGTATATCTTTCCATTATCTGATATCCTTTTCAATATCCTTTTTACAGTACTGTATTTTTTTATTGTAGAGATCTTTTACTGCCATAGGTTAATTTCTAAGTATTTTATTTTTAATCAATGCAATGATATATGCCATTGTTTTCTTGTTTCTTCATGAATTCATTATCGATGTAAAAATATCCTATTTATTTTTAAAAATTCTTAAATTTTGCTATTAACACATTTTTGCAGCACATAATGTTTATTTCCCTTAGGTGGAATTGAAATGTGTACATAACATATCTTAATTTCTTTTTTCATTTCCCTTCCTTCCTTCCTCCTCCCCAACCACCATCATTTGTTCCCCTTCTGAGAAAGATCTAGCCTCCTATTTCATATTGTTTATCTACTATTTTGTTTTTTATTTATATTTTGGGATTCTCATAGAAGAGTAAATATGCAATATTTAAGTTTGTGTGTCTGAGTTTTTCCACTTAGTATTATGGGCTCAAGATGCATCCATTTTCCTACAAAAGACAAAAGTTTATCTTTCTTTGTAGCAGAGTAATATTCTATTGTGTTTATATAGAAACCTACAAAGTTGGGGGGGTTGTCCCAGATATTACTTAGATACAAAACTGATACCAGAATGTACAAAGAATACAAAAACATTATGTTTTTAAATTAAAATTAAAGAACCAATCAAAATGAGAAAATGAAATTAATAGACTCTTTACAGAATAATAAGTGTGAATGGTCAAAAAATATATGAAGAAGTACTCAGCGGCACTTGACATTAGAGAAATTCAAATTAAAACAAGATTGAGAGAACTTTTTACTGTAGAAAAATGGTCATCATCAAGAAACCAAATAATAACAAATGCTAGAGAAGCTGAGGGGATAAAGTAAGCCTTCTGTATTTCTTGTGGGAATGTAAACAAGTATAACTATAGTAATCAGTACAGAAATTCGTTAAAAGGTAAAGCTAGAAATTTCATTTGACCCACCTATTCTCATTCTGGAATCTTCCCAAAAATGTGTTGAACTTGTACTATTATAGTGATGGATGCATAGGCATGTTTATAGCAACACAATTCATAATAGCTAAATCTTGGAAGCAACCTATATGTTCATCCACAGATGAATGAAGAAAATGTATTTATCCTAGCGATTTGTATGTTGGCTTTCTATGAATTGTATGAATTTGGTCTTTAACTCTATGAGTGATTTGGCAGACTTATTAGGGTTCCTCTTATGAACAAGATCATGATATCCGTAAATAAACTCAAATAAACTCTTTCTTTCTTATACATATCTCTTTATTTCTTTCTCTTGTCTGACTGTGCTGGCTAATATTTTGTGTATTATATTGACAAAAGTAGTGGTAATGGACATTTTTGGCTTGATCCTAATTTTAGATAGAAAGGTTTTAGGTTTTCCCCATTTAATATGATGTTGGTAGTAGATTTATCATAAATTGATTTATCAGATTGAGATAATGTCCTTCTATACCTATTTTCTTCAGGTTTTTTTTCCCCATTAATGAATGTTGGCTTTTGTCAGAGGTGGTCTTTGTCCTTGCCTCTCTTTATGTAATATATAACATTTATTGATTTGTAGATGTTGAACCCATTTTGCATTCCCAGCATGTGCTTGTGGCATTTGATCTCTTTTGTTATTTCTTGCACTCTGTTTACCAGTATCTTCTTAAAGTTTTTACATTCATTTTCATTAAAGATATTGACCTTCAGTGCACTTTCTTTAGTTGAGTGCATCTAGTTTTAGATTCAGCTTAATGCTAGCTTTCAGTAGTAATTTTTGGGATATTTTTTTCCCTTTCAATTTTATTCAAGGATTTGAGGACCATTGGTGTTAGGTCTTCCCTGCAGTTGTGAAGTCCTGGACTTCTCTCTTAATTGGTAGGTTTATAAAATTATTGTCTTAATTTCATTGCCTGTTATTGCATTATTTAGGGTTTTTAAATGTTTTAGTTTACAGTCTTTCAAAGTAATGCTAATAATTTTCTGAATTTCAATGTTGTCATTTTAATTGCATTGATTTGAATCCTGTGTGTGCGTGTGTGTGTGTGTGTGTGTGTGTGTGTGTGTGTGTGATATTGACTAACAATTGTGATTTTTTTTTTTTTTACTTTGGAATCAGTTCTTTGATTCATGTATTCTGTATATGGGTTTCTTCTTTGTTTTAATTTCATTGATTCTTGTTCTGACTTTTAAAATTTCCTTCCTTGTAATAGCTTTGGAGTCAAATTGTTCTTATTTTTCTAGTTTTATTTTGGTTTTTCCTGTTTGTCTGATTCTGGCATTCACACCTCTAAACCTCCCTCTTAGGATTACTTTGATTATTTTTTATATGTTCTGGTATATTGTAGTAGCATTATTGTTTGTTTTAGGAACATGTCTAATTCTTTTTTTTTTTTTTTCAACCAGAGATCGAATTCAAAACTTTGCTCTTTCCTGGCAGGCCTTTGTGCTGCTAAGTAAATCCCTAGCTTTGTTGTCTAATGTATTTGTAATTTCTTTTATGATCCATTGATTATTTGAGTGTATTATTTAATTTCCTTGTGTTTGCATAATTTTTTTAAAATTTTTATTTAAAGAGAAGAAAGGGTAGCAACAATACAGAATTCTAAAAAAAAACAAGAAATCACTAGTTGATAAATTACATACTGTCATCTTAGAAATAATTGTTCAAGTTACAAAATTAAACAATGCAGTGGACATTCAAACAGTGAGACTACAAAAAGTTCTGCTCACTGATCCAACAAAAACTTGGTAATATAGTCATCTATCTTACACACTTAAACTTACATGCAGTTATATTATTTAGAGCACTTTCTTTTCTTCTCTTTTTTACAATAGCAGTTACACATTTTGGGTTTTATTACTCCTACAGTTCTTATTACTTTTTACATTGGAGACATAATGTGATATTTATAAATATGGTTCTTATTTATTTCATTTATGAGGATAGTCTCAAGTTGCCTCCATTTACTTATGAAGGCCTCAAGATCATTCTTTTTTATACCTGAGTAATATTCCAATGTATAAAAATACCACATCTTTTTCATACACTCTGCAATTGATGGGCATTTTGGTTATTTCCAAGATTTATCTATTACAAATTGTGCTACTATGAACATGGGTGGACATATATCACTGTGACATGACCTTTTCAGGTTTTCTGGGAAAATATCCAGGAGGGGAATAGGTGGGTTGAATGGAACTTCCAATCCTAGTCTTCTGAGAAATCTCTATAGTGATTTCCATGCTGAATGCACCAGACTACACTTCTACCAACAATGGAGCAGTGTTCCTTTTCCCCCGCAGCCTTGCCAACATTTGATATTTTTTTGATGGCAGCTATTCTTTCCAAGGTGAGATGAAATCTCAGTACTGTTTTAATTTGCATTTTTGGAAAGGGTCTTTGAATTTGGGGGCTTGATGTTTTTCAATTCTTTATGTGTTCTGGATATAAGTCCTTTGTCTGGGAGGTTGTTGGCTATAATTCTTTCCCATTCTGTGGGTTTTCTTTTCACTGTGTTGGTGACTATTTTTGAGCACAGAAATTTTTCAATAATATGAGACCCAGCTGTTGATTCTTTGAACTGTTTACCGTGAAGTTTGTCTTTTGTTCATGAATTCTCTGCCTACTCCATGTCTCCAAGACTTCAACCTACTTGTCTTCCAGTAGATTTAGTGTTTCTGTTTTAATATTTAAGTCTTTGATCCACTTAGACTTTTTGTTTTGTACATGGTGATAGGCATGAATCTAGTTTCAGTCTTCAGCATATTGAGAGCCAGTTTTTCCAACACCATTTATTAAAGAGGCTATCCTTCTTCCAGTGAACATGTATAGCCCCTTTGTCAAATATCAGTTGGCTGAGTGTCTTTGTAGTTGTGCGTGAATCTGCTAATATGTTCCACTGATCCTCAGGTCTATGTCTTTGCCAGTACCAGACTGATTTTATCATTGTGGCTTTGTAGTATAGTTTCAAGTGAGGAATTGAGATGCCTCCTGCCTTGCCTTTGTTACCCAGAATTGCCTTTTCTATTTGAGGTTTACTCTGTTTCCAAGTCAATTTTAGGAGTGTTTTCTCTATATCTGTGAGGTATGTCAATGGTATTTTGATTGGGATTGCATTAAATCTGTATGACAGTTTTGGGAGTATGGCCATTTTCACAATGTGGGTTCTTCCTAGCTTCTAATATCCTCTTCAATCTCCTTTTCTACCATAGCATAAATTTATGCATATATGTCTTTTACATTGTTAGTTAGGTTGAATCCTAAGTATTTCATTTTTTTAGATGCTATTGTGAAAGGTGGTATTTCCGTAATTTCTCTCTCCACGAGCTTTTTGTTTGTGTACAGGAATCCTATTGATTTTTGAGCACTGACTTTGTATCCAGCTACTCTGCTGAATTTGTTTATTACCTTTAGTAGTCTGTTAATGGAGTTTTTTGGGTCTTCTATATAGATTATAGTGTCATCTGCAAATAGTGATAGTTTAACTTCTTTCTTTCCTATCTTTATTCCCTTTATTTCTCTCTCTTGTCTGATTGCTCTGGCTAGTGTTTTCAGAACTATATTGAATAGGATTGGTGATAGTGGACATCCTTCTCTTGCTCCTGATTTTAAAGTGAAAGGTTTCAATTTTAGTCCATTTAGTAAAATGTTGGTTGTTGGTTTGTTAAAGATGGATTTTATAAGATTGAGGTACACACTGCATATTCTTAGTTTCTGAAGGGTTTTTATCATGAACATATGTTGGACTTTATCAAAAGCTTTTTGGCATCTATTGAGATGACCATGTGGTTTTTGTTTTTGACTCTGTTGATGTGATATATTACATTTATTGATTTGCATATGTTAAATTACCTTTTCATTCCTGAAATGAATCCCTCTTAGTCGTGGATAATCTTCTTGATGATTTGCTGCATTGTATCGCCAGTATTTTATTGAGAATCTTTGCATTCATGTTCATTAATGAGATGGGCCTACACTTCTCCTTTTTGTCTGGGTCTTTCTCTGGTTTTGATACCAAAGTAATACTTGCCTCCAGGAATCAGTTAGGCAAGATTGCTTCCTTTTCAGTATCATTGAAGAGTTTAAGGAGTATTGGCATCAAATCTTCTCTAAATTTCTTGTAAAACTTAGCTGTGAATCCATCATGACCTGGGCTTTTCTTTGTTGTTAAGTTTTTAATTACATTTTCAATTTCAGTAGGTGATACTGGTTTGTTCAAAGTTGCTATATCTTCTTGCTTGAACTTTGGCAGTTCATGTTTCTAGAAATCTGTCCATTTCCTTTGTTTTCCACTCTATGTGAGTAGAGATTTTCAAAGTACATATTCATGATCTTTTTAATTCCTATTGGATCTGTTGTAATTTCCCCCATTGCATGAATTTGGGTTTTTCTTTCTTTTTCCTTATAAGGTTAGCTAGAGGTTTGTCAATTTTGTTTATTCTCTCATGAAAGCAGCTTTTTGATTCATTAATTCTTTGTATTTTTTTTTAGTTCCAATTGCATTGATTTCTGCTATAATCTTTACAATTTCCTCTCTTCTATGAGCTTTGGGTTTTACTTGCTCTTCTTTTTATAGAAGCTTAAGGTGAAGCATTGATTGGTTTATTTGTGCTCTTTCTGTTTTCTTGATATGTCAATTTATTGTTATATATTTTCCTCTTACGCTCGCTTTCATTGCATCCCACAGATTACAGTATGTTGTTTCTGTATTTTCATTGAATTGTAGGTATTGCTTTATTTCTTCTTTAATTTCATCTGTAGCCCACTGGTTGTTCAGAAGGTTGTTATTTAATTTCCATGTATTTATGCAGGTTTTGCAATTTCTTTTGCCATTAGTTTCCAGTTTCAGTGCACTATGGTCGTATACCATGCATGGGGTAATTTCAACACCTTTGCTGTTACTTATAAATGTTTAATGGGACAATATATGGTCTATTTTGGAGAATGTCCCATGTGCAGCTGAGAACAATATGTATAGTGATGTGGTTGGGTGGAACACTCTGTAAACATCTACTAAGTTCAATTGCTCACAGGTATGATTCAGTTCTATTATTTCTTTGTTAACTTTTTGTCTAGTTGATCTATCTGTTTGTGACAATGGGATATTATGGTCCCCTGTTATAATTATGTCCTTGTGTATTTGGTTTTTCATGTCCATTATCATTTATCTTATATAGTTGGGTGCTCCTGTAATTGGTGCATATATATTTATAATTGTTAGTTCTTCCTCTTGAATTTTTCTAGTAATGTATATATAATAAGCTTCTTTATCTCTTTTTTAATCATTTTAGGTTTGAAGTTCACATTGTCTGCAAATAGAATGGTTACCTCTGCTTTTTTCTGAGTTCCTATTGCATGAAATACTGTTTTCCATCCATTGACTTTTAATCTATGAGTTTTTTTTTTTTTTTTGGTCAGATGTATTTCTTATATACAGCATATTGTGGGATCAAGTTTCTTGATCCATTCTGTCAACCTATTTCTTTTGATAGATGAATTGAGGCCATTTACATTTGTGGATATCACTGACAGGTACTGGCTTGACTTGGCTATGTTATGTTCAAGTTTTTTCCTTTCTGCTTTTCCTCTTTGTTCAATTGCTTGTCCTACCTGGTGGTTTCTTTCTGTTGTTGTTCTGGGGATTGTGGTCATTTTTTTTTCTATGTAGCATGTCTTTCAACATTCAGTCTAAGGTTAGTTTGGTGGATATGAATTTTTTCAGTTATTCTTTGTCATGGAAATATCTTGTTTCAACATTAAATTTGAATGAAAGTTTTGCTGGGTACATAGGTCTAGGTTGAAAGTTGTTTTCTTTTAGGACTTGAAATATCTCACTCCAAGTTCATCTTGACTTCAGGGTTTGTGCTTAAAAATCTGCTGTGACTGTAATGGGCTATTCTTGACAGGTGAGTTGTGTCTTTTCTCTAACAGCTAAAGTATTCTGTTTTTATACTGTATGTCTGGAATCTTAATATGTCTGAGTGTAGGTTTATGTTGGTTGTGATTGTTTGGTGTTCTATATGCCTCACTTTTCTGCATATTGGATTTTTCCCCCATGTTAGGGAAATTTTCTGCTATTTATTCTGTGACTATTTTAGTCATGTCATTGGCATTGATTCTTCCATCTTCACTGATGCCTATTAATCTTATGTTGTTTCTCTTGGCATCATCTGGATGCTCCTGGATTGTCATTTCATGCTGCTTTGTTATTTTTAAAAGTTGTATCCTTTCATGATCACTAATTGTGATCCTGTCCTCCACGTCCAAAATTCTATCTTTAGCTTCATTTAAATGGTTTTGCCAGCTTTCAATAGAATTTTTTGTTGCTTGGATGTCTCTTTGAGTTCTTTTTTCATGAATTCTGCTTGTTTTCTATATTGTTCATTCAAAGTTTCAATCAAGTTTCCTATGCTCCTGTACTTTTTTTCTATTTCTTCTCTAGCTGCGCTGAGCAACTCCTTTATGAAGGTTATTATTTCTGTTTTTGCACGAGAGATTACTTCTAGTTAGATTTCCTCTATAGCCTCATGGACTTGTTTTTTTATTTCACTCGCTATCTTTTTTGAGATTTCCAGTCTGTTACTTTTGCAGTCCTCTATTTCAGTGTCTCCTATACTTGCTCCTGCTGGACTAGATGTTTGAGATTGTATTTTGCTTTTTCATTTTGCTGTTTTCCCCCTTTGAGTTAATATTTGGTCCATCAGTCCTACTAGTTTCAACTGTTGGTAGTATGTATCTTGGGGTCCTGCTATAAGGTTGTTATTTGTACAGTTGCTGGTTCCACAATGAAGAGGTGGGCCAGTCATCTGAATTCCCCTGCAGAGTGTATGGGTGAGTCCTAATGTTCTTCCTAGGCTGTCAAGCCTGGGAGTATTGATGGAAATCAAGCATTAGTTCCTGCTGTTATTATGTCATCAGGTTGTTCAAAGTCACCGGATCTCCCTGTTTATAGTGTCTGTCTTGGCTGGGACCATATTGTGTCTCTGTGTGTCCCACAGGCCCCCTTAATTTTCTTCAGGTTGGGGGAGGCCTTGTAGGTACCCTCCTCAACCTACCTTATATTCTCTGTGAAGAGGAAGGACTCTCTTGCTAAGCTCACTTATGGCCTACATTGGAGGGGGCTTCTCTATTGCTCTTGTTTACTCACTGAAGGTGGCAAACTCTATTCCTATTTTAAGGGCTAACTCATCTAACTGATGGAAGCCTGCTGAGCTCTTCTTACTGAGTCTCCCGGTGATACTGTATAGTTAATTCATTATAGTCCAAGCTTCTGGGGTCAGGTGTGGGAGCCAAAAATCAACAGCAATGCTAGGTCCAGGAATTTGAATCCCCCGATGACAGTGGTGGGACTTCAGTGGAGCCTGACACTAGTCAGAGTTCCTAGGTCCTAAGTGGGTGGCCAGGACTGTTGGACATGGGAGTGGCCTGGTTATGGCCTGGCCCTGTGCACACCTCTGGCTGGAGTTCCAGGGTCTTGCAAGGTTGTCTGCAGAGAGGGCTGGAATCAGAGCTCTATTGACTTTTTAAAGGCAATATTTCAATTTTTTTTGGAATGCTGATTTCATGCTTATGAATATCTTAAAGGGCACTCTGTCATTGAAAGTCTTTGTCCATAGTTTTGAAAGATGATTTTGCAAAATGTAATGATCTGGGAGGGAAGTTGTCTTGTTTCCTAGGGTTTAACACACTTCAAATTCTCCTGCCCTTTCATGTTTGTGTTGAGTAGTCTTGAAACTGTAATGGATTTATATTTTTAAGTGGTTTGTTGCTTTTTTCTAAATGCTTTTAAAATTTTTTCCTTAGGGCCAGGGATTTAGCTCAGCTGCATAAGCACCTGCCTGGCAAGCGTGAGGTTGTGAGTTCAATCTCTGGTACCACAAAAAAAAAAAAAAAAAAAAACAAAAATAAATAAAATAAAATTCTCTCCTTGTGGTGGAAGTTGGGAATTTTGACTATGATATGTCATGATCTCGGATCATATCTTTTTGGAGTTTAACATCCCTCTTATCTGTATGTTAAATTTTGTCCTCTTCTTTGGAAATATTTTTCCTATTATTTCAGTACACAGGATGCTGATGTACTTTATTTTGTCTTATGATTTTTCACTAATTTCAAATAATGTTTTTTGCATCATTTAGTCACTGTTAAATCCATTTTTCGTATTTTCTTGTTTTTGGGGTGTCTATGAATAATTGCTCACTGACATAAACCCTATTTTTTGGTTCTGATAGTGTCCTTATATTGGTCACTTCTCCTGCTCATTTTTCAATAGACTTGTTGCTGTCCTGGATTTATGTTCCATACATTCTGGGGTTCAAATTCTTTGATTAAATAGTCATTCATGTTTTGTATCATTTTGTTTAGTTCATTTTTTATCAGTGTCTTGTATAACCTCACTGATAATTTTGTTTAAGTTTTATGTTTCATTATATCTTCTGTGAGCTCACTGGGTACCTTATTCATTTATTTCTTAATCTTGTGTTTTATAATTTTTAATAATTTGGCTATGTGGTTTTTGATGTCCACTCCTTCCCTGCCACATGAATTAGCTTTGAGGGAGTTGTAAGTTTTGGAGGCATTTTATTGTCTTCTCATGTTTCTATTGTGTGTGTGTGTGTGTGTGTGTGTGTGTGTGTGTGTGTATGTGTGTGTGTGCGTGCATGTGTGTACATATGCATTCCCTGAGATTTGTAGGTACTTATAGTGGAGAAATTTGTTAGTACGGTAATGTTTAGTTAATATATGCTTTTTTAGTGACTGTGTTTGACTAACTATAGGCCTTTGTCTCTGTCCCAAGATCCATCAACCTTCAGAATTTGAGAGGAGAGGATATGGTATATTTGACTCAGCACACTGTTCTCCAGAAATGGACTCCAATGTTGTTAATAACACAAAAACAATTCGTATACTGGAATGCAGAGTAAAACAAATTCATAGCCACACCTATGTCACACTGGCAGCAACATCTAAATCAGAAACAATAATAGTGCCCAAGACAAACCAGGTATTGACATGCAATAAGTACCAAAACTTTACCACCCTCAACCATAAGAAAAGAATTATAATTTTTGTATAAAAAGACAAACAAAATATTGACATACATTAAATACCTACTAAGTGCAACAACTATACCTTCACAAACAATAGAAAAGAATCCAACAGTAATAATATAGATTTATCTTTGTTAATATTAACAAAACTTAAAGGTGATAATACTATATCCCCCAAATGAAACCTAACCAGAAAATAAGATCTAGTAAGATTTTTCAAGATGCTTATAATATCAGCCATACTCCCAAAATAAGTCCCAGCTAAAATCATAATTTAGTACATCCATTGCAATGTATGTTGGACATATTGAATTATAGTAATTATTATAATTAATTGTGAATAAATAATCGTATTGACATTAATGCTTTTAATAAATAATAATATAAATTAGAATTAAGTATTTGTGCTTACCCAAGTGGATGTCTTTCCATGAGGGCTAAATACCTATGTAAACAAATGCACTTGAAAGTTATTACCAAGTGGTCAGAGTACAGACACAACATATGAATAACACGTGTACTTCATAATGAATGGACGTGATTGTGTCTAACATGAATCTTTGTGATTCAATATGTTGTGTGTTGTAACAGTTGTACTTCATGTATTTCTGTCAAATAAATGTTTTCTGATTTTGGTGCCTCCAACTTTTTGTCACTTTTGTACGGACCATCATTCTTTACTGTTAGCATTGTTGCTGCCACTCCTATCTCATAAATCTTTAATTAACACTTGATTTAATGGAAACTTTGTGGAGCATAGCCAGTAAGAGGCTGTTTCATGGAATATTTATAGGATAAAACACACTGAGAGTAGTGTTGCCAGTATACTCTGAGCAGCCGACATGGACAAGAAGAGATCACCTAAGGAGATCTGTTTTGGTGGATGTGTGAATTTGGAGCCAATGGTTCTATGAGAAATTTAGTCACAACAAACTCAAACTGTAATCAAAGGTTTGGACAGTTATAATGATGTTCCAGATGACAATGATATGTTTTTATTTAAATAAATGTAGATTTTTCTACATGAATAAATGAATAAATTTAGATTTTATACATGAAAAATAAGATATCCCATGAAAATAAGTCCCACTGTATCTTTTGGAGCAAAAATTTATATAAGACCCAGTCTTATTTTCAGCGAAGTATGGTAATAAAGACAGTATAAGGAACAAGAGATAAAAGAATAAAACTTTGTAAAATTATGCAACAAAAGATGAGGGGAGAAAAGTGAGATGAAAGATTCTATTTTTACTCCTATTAAGAAATAAAAGGATAGTAGTGGAATTAGATAAAAGTATCAGAAAAGAATAAACCAAAAAAAAAGAAGGAAAAGAAAGAAAAGATTGAAAGAAACAAAGAGGATAATACCTAAAACCAGTGAAGAAGTGAGTTAAAAATAAATTTCCCTGTAGTTTTGATTGACTGATTTTTTCCAAGATCTGGACTCGTGGAATCCAGGAAGTCATGATTTTCTTCATCCAGCTTTATGCTTTGTGTGTCTGTGGCATACTCCTGCTTCCACTCCAAGGGCCACTGTCTCTTTTCAGCCAAGTTTGTGGCAACAATCCAAGTCAATATGTGTCCTTGCTTACATTAGTAGTTAGGGAATGCACTGAAGTGCTTCATGGTAGGTAGCAGGGTGTGGCTTCAAGTCAATCACTGGACTTAATGCCAGCATATTTAGATATAGCTGCTTCTGAAATCATAAAAGGCCAAATTGGGCCCCATGTTCTTCTCGGTATGAGTTTTAACTTCTCAAGGATGCTTCTCAAGGATTTATGTCCTGCCTGTGCTTACTGTTTGACTATCTCTTGTTGCTGTATTTCACCACATCATAGTGGGATAGTAATATTGCAAACCCTACAGTGAAACAGTTTTATGATTGTTCTGTGACTCAGTCTTAAACAATCAACCCCATCACAAAATGGCACTTGATTAATCACTCTAGCAGAATGGCAAGTGGTGCACTGGGTTTCTTCAACTCTAGGTTGCTATGCAGGAGGAGTCACTTTGGAACAAAACAGCATGCTGTTTCTATAGCTAGTAACAGCTAAGGACTTGTCTTGGGGCTACCTTGCTGGCCTGATTCGTTGTTTCTCTCCAGAGCCCCTGACCCTGGGTTCTTACCGTGTGTCTTGGTGACACATTCTCTTCCTCTGGAGCCAACATAAACTTTCTAGACTGCTCCATTCATTTCTCTGCGTCGTGTTCCATTTCTTCTGCTTCTCTATAGTTTCTAATTTTCAATTTAGCTCCCTTCCAATTCCCAGAAGTCTACTACTTTTTTCTCTTCACCGTTTTATTTTTGTGGTATATGGATTCTGAGTTCCAAAGAGGCTTTATTCTTTTCTGCTGATCACTGCTCCACCATACTTTTCCAGCTTCTATTTTTTTCTATACAAAATTATCCTTAGAATTCAGCAAAGAGTATATTACATTTGAGTGATTAGCATTCTTCTATAAATTATCCACCTTACATATCTCATAAATACAACATATGAAATAGTTACTAACCTCATTTTCCAAAGAAAAAACTGCAAATGACTGAGGTAAAATGTCATGATAAAAGTTGTGCAGCTGACTTGTCACAGAGTTTAGATTTAAATTTGACTACATTTAGTCTGATGTTCTTTCTACTCCTGACGTGGAGTATAAATTGTGAAAGTGATGTGTCAGCGTTGTCCAAAGAGTTCTAATTTGTCAGGGAGCATGTGTTGAGTCCTGTAGTACTCTGAAGTGGAGCCACTGGCTTGTATTCCAATTTAAAATCTGTGTCTTATTATTTAAATCTTGAAATACAAGAGTAAGTAGTGCATGTAGAGAATTACCTCATTCATTTATTTGTATACATTATTCATTCTTTAAGAATCATTTTTGTTTCATTCTTAAACACTCATATAGTCTTGAATTAGCATAAATCATGAAGAGTTGAGGCAAAGGTCTGGGGTAGCTTAATGCAGCATCATTTCTCCTGAAAGGTAACACAGTCTTTTCCAAATTTTCCCTAGTATAATAATCACCAGCAGGCTTTTAAAAAATATAAACACAATTTTCTAGGCCCCTCTTCAGCAACTTTGGGTAGAACCCAGAATCTACATGTTTACTCAGTTAGATCAGGAGAATCTGAGTAATAATGTAATATATTAAAATGTAAAAATGTTAACACATTGATCTGGGAAAAGGACTTTGAATTATTTTATTAATGACTTAAACTGGACTGTTTTAGAATATCCAAGCCTGACTTTTATAATGGATCTGCATTCTTTGATAGGTAGAGGTAGCATTTTAGATGCTGGGACTCACATGAGGTGTTTATCTGGATATTCAAGCATTGATATCTAAGGTCCTGAAATCTTAAGAGCATAAATCATTTGACATTTTTGTTATGTCTTGTTAGAAAGTCTAAGGATGTACAGCATCAGTAATGGGAGTAATTGGACACAATTTGGCAAATATTCCTGAATACCTACTTGGCCCTAAACTGCATGCTCAAATGTAGGGGATAATAATAATAATTTATTTGTGTTCAAAAAGTCTTGAAGGAGGACAGAGATAGAGCTCAGCAATGTAAGCACCTGCCTGGCAAGTGTGAGGTCATGAGTTTGGTCCCCAGTCCAAAAAGTCTTGAAGAAGACACAAACAAATATATTAATACTTTTAATTCAGTGGAGGAAAAGTGCCACAAAATAATTAATCTCTTGTTTCCTCATTATTCCTTGTGGTTTTTCTCTAAATTCTAGATCTTTTCAGAATATATTTTAAATACTAGTTTCTTAGGTGGTGAATAAAAGTTCATAAAAAATTAGTGTAGGCAGGGAGCTAGGAAATACAAATACCCAATTTAAAAGGTAGAACACTGAGATATATCCTTCTCTTGAAGGAACTAACTGATGTATTTTGAGCATGCTGTTTAGGGTTTGGGCCAGAGATGAAGCTAGAGAGGTACAGAGTTCAGATTATGAATTTTTTTTTTACTTGTACACAATGGAGCCTGAACCTATTTTTTCTTTTGTAAGTAAAATCAATAGATTATTTTAACCATAAAATTTCAGTGGCCATATTTCCACTTTATTGCTTTATTTTTTTGTAATTCAAAAGGTTACAGTGCAGACAAATATCACAGTCAGGCAAAAGTAGTTTTAAAATTTTTTTAATGAGAAGATCATATGAATTTTGTCATAGGAGGTAAATACTAATAAGTTAGAAAATGCCATAATCAGAAACTAACAAGTATTTGGTATCAGCAGTGAGAGCCTATATGAAATCAAAGAAATAACACTAGCTGAGGAACCAGAAAAAACAGCAAGTATCAGAGAAAGCAATAGTTCTGCTGGCTTTAACCAACTGTTCTGAAGCCAAAATGTAAAGGTTCTATCTCCGGTACATCCTCAAAGGTATCAGGAGCTTTGTTTGAGATGTTAGCAGTCTGCTAACAGATAGAAGAGCTGTATGTAGATATGAGGGAAAAGTTCGGAGAGCCCACATTTGAACTCTAGATCCTTATGAAATCAAAACAGTACAAGGCAGAGTCATTACTGTGGGAAAAGGGAACTTTAGATGGATTCCTATAACAAAACCCATATTTGGTTTGAGAAGGCCACTTATGAATGGTAGGTAATTCTTCATGAGGAAGAGGCACAATTTTGTAATTTAATTGAAGACCTTTGGGCTGTTGGAGAACATATTCAATCTTAGAGATATAGATACCAAAACTGACTGAGGTTTTTAGCATGCTAATTAACTAAGCTTCTGTGACCCTTCAGGTTGATAATATAAATTTCACAGAGTTGTTGAAAACAGTTAATGTGATAATCAATGCCATTCCAACTTCTCTGAGGAGATATAGTTGTTATAATTAAATAATGGTTTAGCCTTCTTACAGTTTCTTCTTCAACAAAAAATGTGTTTAACTGCTAGAGTAAGTTTCTAATACGGAAGAACAGGGCTTAGATTATGTAGAGGTATATATGATAGTATATAGAAATAAAATACTGGAGCTACCCAGAATATATGAGGTTTGTATCTACCTAGACTAGGAAGAATTTAATTCAGTGTAAGCTTTGGAATGGCCTTTCTACGTCACATTCAATTTATACACATGAATTTAACACAATAAAATTAAGCTGAAAAGTTTACTTTCCAGGGTGAACCTTGATGTACAGAAGACCTATTTTAGTTAATTGGAGTGAAATGAATAAATCTAAAGCTGCAATATAAAGCTCTACTTTTGCATGGCTTTAAACTACTGAATGTATTGAACTGCTTTCTTTGGTAAGATTGCTTTTATAGTTGATTGCATGTCAAACAAAAAACTCAGCTATATGAGGACCCATAAAAAGCATTTTTATTTTAACTTAGGCACATGATTCCAATGAATTGCAAAGTTACAAAGAGAAGAAAAAGCACATTATGTGGCTTCAAAAAAAACCCCTATTTTTTCTGTCGTTAAGAATTTCTTAGAAGACACCCCACATAGATATATTTTAGACTATGCCACTTCATATTTCTCTAGTCTTTTAAAGTTGTACTAATAAAACATCCCCCTTACTTTCTTACAATCTTTGCAAATTAACTACACTTGAGACAAATCAATTCCAGGATCTTTTTTCTCATATGAATGCACTCTTTGTATCAGTTAAGGGTTGTTCTTCTTGTTTCCAAAACACCTTCTAGCACAGGGAGCTCCATCCATCCAGTCACTGTGGAACTAGTTCTCCACTCAGCCTGCTGCTGGATCATGTGGCCCAAATGGTGGAACAGCCTGCATCAGCCTTCTTGTTTTTTGGGCTTCATTCAGAATTAGTAGTTAGTAAATGTTTCGCCATTAAGTTCACAGTAGTTGTTGCATCTTGTTACTTGGTCTAGTTAGCACGGTCATCAATGTGACACTTGGAGGGGAAAAAAAAGACAATCGATATCTATCAAAACTAAGTTGAGGGCTGTAGAGTTGATGTAATGCAGGAGTAGAACAATAAAAGTGTACTACTAGCTTTCCTAGATGAAAGCAAACTGCTTCTTGTGGACTTTATGGATAGATACTGAGGAAAAGGCAAAATCAGTAACTGCATATCAGGTACCAAGAGATGTGTTAATCTGTTCAAACAAGGAAACCACATCTGGTACAACAGCTGAAACTGGATCTATCATTTGATTAAGCTTATCGTAATCACCGTCATTCTTCAAGGTCTATCTATCTTGTGCATATGCTAAATAAGAAATTTAGATGTGGATGTGGTATGTTGTACCATTTCTTCATCTTTCAAGTCTCTGATGGTAGCATTAAAATCTGCAATGAGTTGTTGCTTTTGATATAATGTATTCCTAGGTAAAGATAACACGTTTCATACCACAAATTAAGGAAAGAAAATGGGCATCTGGTCAAATATTCTTCCAAATATTGAGTATATTTACTCCAGTTATACATTCTAGAATTAGAAAAATCACCACGGGATTATTAAGTGATGTATTTAATGAACTGTGTGTCAGCCCTTGGCTAAAAGTCTGTTGATCATCTAGGCTCCAAAGGCACCTATTCTTAGTGGCACGCTGCAATGATGTTTTGGATCTCTTGGAATCAGTGTTAGTTTAGAACCCGCGTCCTATAGCCCCCTGAATGTCTGATCAGTTCTTTTCTCTGATTTACGGTAACCTGGTAAAAAGTGGTAGGGCCCTTTGAGGGAGTATGAAAGAAAAATTTACATTGTAACTTTGGTGATGCACCAGATTTCTTCCTCAAGTATATCTGGCTTCCCCTTCGGTTCTGAATTTGCAGCCTGGCACAAACCTGAGAATTTGTTGAGGGACTGTGGTTCTCTTTTGCTATCATTTGTGGTAATTTTTTTCATTGACTCTAAAAATTTTCTTCTTGTATAAATTCACTAAAACTTCAATGGACCTCTTATGTATTTCACTTTTAGGAACACCATGATTAATTAGCCAACACTGTACTTCTACATGTGTCAGAATATTTTGATAATGGCTTGCTTCTGCTACATTATGGTAAATATTCCTATTTTGCCTTTGGTGGTTAAGAGGGAGCAATATTAGAACTCTTCGAATATGCTGGTACTCCCCTCACAAATATGTTTCTTAAAGTATTAGTTAAAGACATATTTTATGGAGCATAAAATGGTTTTTACTTGAGAAATTGACTCCATTGTTTCCATTTTCCTGAGCCTCTGAAAACCCTCATCAATAATAAATCAAGAAATACTGGGCATCTCTAGTTCATTCATGGCGGGCTATTTTTGATCCATATTTCTGCCAACCAGCCAAATAAACTATTACCACAGTTTTTTAACAGCAGGAGCTGCAATATTAAATCCAGAATCTCCACTTAATTGGGCCATGCCAAAAAATTATCCTGACCCATGTTTATATTCCTTCCATTATTATCTGATACTCTTAAAATCCATATTCATGCCTCATCCCTAGATCTCCTACTGTAATAATTAGATAACAGGAAGTTATTTGAGAGTATAGCATACATTGTCATGAGTCATCCTGTGTATGTCACTGTTAGCAGCCTTTTGAGACCTGAGCCTGCTTTTAAGCATAGCAGCAAAAGTGTGATTAGGCTACACCCTAAAGGACATCAGCATTGTCTTCTTTGGTAAATACATCAGGGAAGATCATTACTATTTCCACAGGCAATGTGGAAGTAGTTTACTCTGGCAGAGGTGAAAAGGGTAACACCACAGGGTTAGCCATGAAAATGCCTTTGCCACTGATTTATCCGTATATTTGCACATATGTGTATGTGTATATTCACACATGTAGATGCACATATAACTTTTTATTAGCTTGTGTGTGATGAATTATCATCTGGATCATATAGTGATATACATACACAGTATATATGTTTACCAAAACTGTGATTTTTTTCTATTAAAAACCCCGTAAATCATTTTTTCTCTTAATAAAGATTACTAAATTTATATAATTAAGTTTTACTTTATCAGAAAGCTAATATTTTGATATTGAACCTGGTGTTTATTTAAGGGTAATCCATTTTATGTAGATAGTATACTTTTTCAAGGACAAAGTTGTGTGGAGTATTGCTTCATACAATTTTTTCATTTCCACGTATCCTGTAAGCCCTTTAGCTGAGGGGTAGTGGAGTACTGTAGAAAGACAGGCTTTGGTGTTCTTGACCCAGTTTTGAATCTTGATGCTATTGCTTACCTTGACCAAATTGCTTCTATTCTTTCTCTAAACCTCCGCATCTTAATCTGTTAAAGACAGTTTTATTCTAACCTTTACGGTTTCTCTCACTAATTTGCTTTTCTCATAGTAGTCAGAGTGATATTTCAGAAATACTATACACATTAAATCATTAACCTTCTTAAAATCCATCTCTGACTCTTCTTTGCCTTAGGGTAAAGGTGAATTTCTTTACACTGACTTTCAAGGATCTTGATAACCTATCTTTCTAGTTTTATTCCTCTTTTAACTTCATTCTTAGGCATTTGATTGACACTTCAACTCAAGTTCACCTAATTTTTAACAAGTTCAAGCTTAGAACTCAGATTCTCTGACATTAGGTTCAATATTTTTTTTCTGTTTGAACATTATCTCTAATTAACAAACCCCTAGAAGAAACTTATTATCAAACCTAATTCCAGTTACTAGCTCCAGAACATTTTTGTGGTTTGATGTTCAACTTTTATTTTGTGCCATTCCACTAAATGTTACATAAAATAGTATAGCTAAGATATAATTCTTTGATTTAAGAAGCTTAAATTATAATAAGAGACATAAAGACAACTAAAAACATCTTTAATCAAAGGTACATTATCTCTTTTCTGGTATAATGTAATATTTGTTGGAGGAGAGAGAGAGTATTTGTTGGGTGAGCAAGAAGGGGTAGGATGAAGCAAAGAATGGGGAAACATGAGGCCTACAATTGGTTTCAAGTCCTGCTGTTAACTCTTTACTGGACCTCTGGCAAATTATTTCTCTACTCCAGGCTTCAGTTAGCCCATATAAAGTGATGATGTTGATCAGAATTACATGATACCTAAGATTCAATTAAAATTGAATATTAATATCATCATTGTAGTGAACATTGAATACTCTCTAAAAACAAAAATAACAATTTTAATTAGTACAATTTTCCTATGTGTCAGAAACTATTTTAAAACATTATATTTATCCTATCCTTCCAAGAACTGTATGAAATATGTATATTATTATCATCATTCTCATAATACTGATTAGGAGTTTGAGGTAGGGAGAGATTAAGTAAATGATAGCTCTGTGATTTGAACCTAGACTTTATATATGTGGAAATGAGCTGATACTTTTCCTCAGGATTGTTCGTTGCTGCTTAAAGTTGCTAACTTTTAATAGCTCTTAATGCCTAAGCATTTATCTGCATTGAGCCTGAAGCATTAACCTTGCCATAAAATATGTGTTCATATTCTAATAAATTTTAAATAGTATAGATACATTTTCATTGTATGAATCATTTGGCAGGTGTAGTGATTCTGTGTCAGAATCAAGGTTCATAAACCCTCATTCTGAATAATGTCATTTTGAAAAGCCTCTTAAGAAGCTATTGTTCAGGTTGTTGATGTCTCTTTTTAATTTTACAAACTAGAGTGTGGTCCATGTACTAGTATTTTAGCAGTATGATTAAAATATATGCAAATACTCATCAAAATGCATAAATAGTACAGTTTATATTTTCTGTTTGCTAACCAACTATATGAGTCAGTGCTTACTAGAGAAACAGATTTAATGTGAGATATACAACATATAAAAATTTCAAGATTGGCTTACAGTGGCCACCCATGGAGTCAGGTGAACTTACTTAAGAAACACCCAACTGATTTGGATTAGGATGGTTCTGGGTGCAGAAGACTCACCCAAAAGGGGATGGTCACCAGAATTACATAAAGGTGAATGAAGAAGGAAGCCATACTTACGTTTCTTGGAGGAGCTCCAGTATTCAACTTCACTTTGGACACCATCTCCTGACTTTCAGCACAGACTTTGCAGCCTGCAGCATAGATCCTTGCACAGGACACCACACTGAGCACCAGGCCTTCAACTTCGTTCCTCAGACCTCCAACATGCAGACAGTCCTTATACACTCTTTCATAGTGCTGACTCTGTATTTTAAACAAATGATATTAGGCAAGTGTTGTATAGATCAGTCATATTGTAATTTTGGGGGCTGCAGACGGGCCCAGAGATCAGTGTTGCTGAATCTGAGATGCATTTGGCAAGATCCAGTTAAAGACTGCTTTAAGTCGTTTCTTTGAGGACAGAGAAGACATCTCCAGACAGCTCCAGGAGAGCTCCCTGGAATTTATTTACAGTTTGGGCATTATGCTTGTATCTAGCTCACTCGTTTGTCTGGAAGGACCCTCCTCATTCATATTTACATGAAATTCATTCAAAATATTTTGATTGTTATTTCACTATTATTTCTATGCTTTTTTATTTAATTTCTTCTTCACCTACCCTCTCCCACATACATAAACATCATAAATACCTTAAGGTTAAGACCATATCTACTTTTACACCTTGTCATATCTCCAGTACCTGGAGTTTGGTAAACAGTCAATAAATATTTATCAAGTAAACATTGGTTTCATACAAGCATCGTGTGTTAATCATGTACTCAGGTCTAGTTGGTATTCTTGATACTTCTACCTTTTTAGCTGTTGAACCTCCCTGAATAATATCAATCAGTAGATAAAAAGAAGGGACACTTTCAAGCTTTGTGAGCTATGGTCAAAATTCTTAACAGCTGCATATATTAACTACTTCTACTTTCTTACTTTCCTTTCACTCTTCAATTTATTATATTCATATGCTTTCCCTCACTCTATTGAAGTTGCTTACTTGATAAATTTTGAAGTATTTTTGATAATCTCACCTCACATGATATTTGACATTGTCAACTACTCCTTTCCTTTTTCCTCTTATTTTGTCTGGCATTAATCTATTTTAATTTTTTTTCTTATACCTTTATCTTCTTCTTCCCATTCTTCATTATGGGAGTCTTCCTTCCTTCCTTCCTTCCTTCCTTCCTTCCTTCCTTCCTTCCTTCCTTCCTTCCTTCTAACCTTTAAGTGTTAGAATTTTTCTAACATTAAATCCTACTCACTTCACACGATCTTCTTGCTCTCTTCATTCACAATGTTTAATTTTTACAACTTCAACTACTATTTACAAACCAATCCCTATTAAATATATAATTTCTTCCTCAATGTTTTATGAGGTTCAAGCCCACCTTTCCAAATATCTACTACTGAAAATGGGAGAAAACAAAAAGAACATTCTTCCTGGTTTGTGATGGGAATAAAAGCATAATCATGAGAACATTTTTAGCATGTTTGTGTATATACACGAGCGATTAGAGATAGTCTGTTATAGGTTGGATGCCAGTATATCCTTCAGCCATACTCATATTCTTAAACTTAACCTCTAAAATGGTAGGATTTGGAAATGGGGCCTTTAGAAGTTGATTGGTCACAAAGATGGGAGGTCCCTGAATCAGACTCATGCCCTTGTAAGACCATCAGCCATGTAGTCTATGCTACTTTATCATATAAATCTAAGAAGCATTTATTTGATTGTGCTAGTGCAGATTATTTTGGGAGAATGAAAAAAAAAAACTAGCACAAAATCAGTACTTAACAAGTTTGAATGAATGCATGAATTAGTGAACAAATTAGAGAAATTGATGGGTCATTGTTACCATCAACATAAAATGTGAAGGATCTATCATGTTACAAGTATCAGAGATTTTTAATGGAGTACTTAGTTCATTTCACATTTTAGATATTGTCAAGTACATCTATGAAAAGGGAGAGATTTTGTGTTAATTTTTGAGGCTGTGACAAAATACTTGAGAAAAACAGTTTAGATAGAAAGGATTTGTTTTGGATCACAGTTTCAGAGGTTTGAGATGATGGTTGGCTGGCTCCGTTGTCTTCAGGTTACAGTGGAAGATTACGCAAATAAAACCTCTTAACTGCTAGTGGTAAGAAGCAGAGAGAAGGAGAGGCAGAGGGAGAGGGAAAATGAAAGGGAGAGAGAAAGGGAGAGGGAGGAACAGAGTAAAGAACAGAGATAAAAATCAAGTCCCTGAGATTATATCTCTCTGTGATCCAATCCCTTCATATAGGCATCACACCCTAAGTTTCTATCACCTAACATAATGCCATCAAATTACAAATTCATGAGAGAATTAATCTGCTGCTTAAATTAGGGGTTTAACTATCCAGTCATCTTCTAAAAGCCCACCTCTAAACCCTGTTGCACAGAGGAACATGCTCCCAACACATGAGCCTCAATGTATGTAGAGCCAAACCCTAAGGGGTTTGTTCAAAAGACTTTTTCAATTTTTAGACTCAAGAGCGCTACAACTTGGCTGACTTTGCCCCCTACCTTGACAGACCTCTGATGATTTTAAAATTATTTTACTAATATGACTATCTGGTGGCAGGAACTGATGAAGATAGGTCTAAATCTTGGCTCATATCTTGACTGTATTTACGTGACATTACTCAACCCATAGAACTCAGGGATGTATAGATATAGTACCTTGCACTAGATAATTGTGGCTCAAGGAAAGTATTTTTCTCCTTTACCTCATATTTGGCCTTTTACCCGACAAATATCTAGGCCAGAAATAATTTAGAACCTCATAATTATGCTGGTTGGTTTGTAAAGGTTGTAAGAGGGAAATAGCATGGAAAGAAAGTTAAGAGCATATTGTCTTTAACATGAGCAGCAACCAAAAATAGATTGATGCATATGAGTTTCTAGTCATGCTTGGAAATGCAGCCAACTGAGTACAACATGGCCCTATCCTAGGGCTGTGCCAGCTCTGCTCTATGAGTTGGACAGGTGTATCTGTGCCCATGGCCCATATTGTGCATCTATAAGAGGTTCAAGCAGATTTGGATATACCATAAGCTATGGAAAGGCCTGCAGAGGGGTCCAGAGACTTCTGGGTGAGGTCCTGCCATCTTAGCATTCAGGAACCCATTCCCTCTATCTGTAGAAAATTGTGGAGAATTGTTGACATAGTTTCAGGAGGATGCTATTCTTCCTTTTCCCTGCCCATACTTTTGCTTCTCTTAGACCTTACTTTCCCCAGTTTGAGCTTAAATACATCAGACTGTGGTGATTTTCAATTTGACAATTTAGAATATTTCTGTCCTCTTCTGCAGAGAAGCTCAGATTGTTTCAAAGAAAATAGAAATTTTCATTCATCAGGTGCAAGTAAAAATACATATTGATTTTGTACTTTGTTTTCTTATTTAACTTTTATTAACCATCAGAAATAGTTACTGTATGTCTACTATGTTCCAGGCATTGAATCAATAACATAATTTTAAAAAGCCTAATCCTCTTTTTTTAGATGACAACTGTACCTACATGATTACATTATAATATGTAAATATCCTGCTTAAGATATCTCAGGCTACGATGAAACCACACTTGACCCAGAGCCTGATGCATAATCAGAGTTCAGCTCATATTGATAATCCTTCATATGTGTGAATATTTCAGCACAAACATTTGAAAACAGATACTGTTTTTCCCTACAGGAGATCAATTAAGTCTTTTTTTTTTTTTTTGTCTTTTTCCAGGGATCGAACTCAAGACTGCCTGCTTGCAAGGCAGGCGCTTATGCCGCTGAGCTAAATCCCCAGCCCCCAATCAATTAAGTCTTACCAAACAGCACTTCTATAATAGCAGATGCATCATTTTTAAGGCTCAGTTTATAGGATTAGATGTATCAATTTTTTTTTTCTTCTGTCACTCTAGAACGGGCTCTGCTTGGAAAAACAGGCAAGACTAGTGTATTGGGTTAAATTTTTCTTTTCAGATTGTAAGAAGTTCTATTCTTTTGAGGCAAAGCATTAGGCAAAGAGACAGAAATGACAATAAATATCTGATTTTCTGTACTTTAGGCCCCGGATTATGTGAGGATTAGAAAACAGAGTTTGCAGGTATAAATGAATCTGCTCACTGACTCAGCCCATCTGCCTTGCTGTGGTGAACTTGTCTCTGAAAAAAAAATGATACACCTAGTAAATTTTAAGTAAGGTAGGAGCAGAGAGAGAAGGTTAGGCTGACATAGAGTGAATTCCTTGTCTCAAATAAATCTTTGCCATGGAAACTTTCAATATAAGAAAATTTTTAATACATTCTCATGGTCTCTGTTTCTCTCTCTCTCTCTCTCTCTCTCTCTCTCTCTCTGTCTCTGTCTCTCTCTCTCTCTCTCTCTCTCTCTCTCTCTCTCTCTCTCTGTCTCTCTCCCTCTTCTTCCCTCCCTCTCTCCCACCCACCTCCTCTTTTACTCTCTGTCTCTCCCTGTCTCTCTCTCTCTGTCTCTCTCTGAAAGAGGTGGGTCTCATCTCATTTAATTTTAATAATATTAATCATTTGTGATATATCTAGGGTATGAAGCAACAGTAATGGAGAGTGGGGACAGAAAGACCCTGTGTTTCTTGGAGAAACAGGTCACTATTAAAACTGTATTTGTACCAACAGGTGAAGCAGGATTGTTGAATATGAATTTCAGATCAATCTCTTGATTCTGACAGTTGCTGCACAAGTTCCAATAGCATTAACACCCCTTATATTTGAACCCGAATTTATAGCATAAATTCAACATGTTTCAAATTGCAGTCAACTCAGAGGTCATTCTCCAAGTTGCTGTCACTAGGAAATCAATAAAAGAGTATTTGGTACTTTCTTGTTGCCTCAACACCAGCCACAAAATGAAAACTCCCGAAATACCTGCTTTATTTTAGCCATAATTCTTAGAGGATTTTTTATTGGTTTAATGTCAGTTCAACTTTTGATCCTTGATATCTGGATCCTGCCCAGTGGAAAACAGCTCAATTGGCAATAGTATAACCAACAATAAGGAAGATTTGATCTAATTCCTCTGTGTTTTCAAAGGTAACTGTTTCCCTTATCTGTAGTATAAAACCTAAATTTCCAGCTTTGCATTCAGAACTTCCCATGTAGTGTACTACACTGCCTGGCACAGAGAAATATCAACTCTTGTTTGCTATAGTTAAATAAATGAATCATCTGTCCTAGGCACATCTATATCTACCTTTTCCCTACATTATCCTATATAATACTATGTTCTAAAGCCTTCAGGCCTCTACTGACCCTCTACTCTATGTACTTGCTCCCCTCTTCCCTCTTTAGTGCCTATCACAATACTTTTATTCCTTGAGGACCTGACTCAGAAGTTATCTCCATGAACCTTCTCTGTCTCTTCTCTCAGATCAGCCAGAGTTTTTAGTTTTTTTCCTCTGTCTTTCCATGACGTATTTTTATACCTAATAGCCTATAGTCTTGTTTTCTCAATAGATATTCACAGGCCTGGTTCTCTGATACACTGTGAGCTTCATCAGAGGCAATACTTGTACTCATATAGTATCAAGGATACTTAAATATATAAGCTCAAGAAAATAAAAATTCTCTGTAATTTCTTCGAAATAAAAGCACAGAATTGGGAATGAGAAGTGCCTGTTCTAGGCAGTTGTTCAAACTTGGTCAAATTTGTTTGGTCCTCAATTTTTTAACAGTGTAACATAGCTGACCTAACCATTAAAATTCATTCTTATTTTAACATTGGTGTTGTTATTATTATTGTTATATTTGTTACTTTGCAATTAATGTTACAACAACCACTGCAATCTCAATTGTGTGAGTAGTATCATTCCTCAAGTCCCTACCGTACATAATAACTTAATTTTCATCATCATATTTAATATTCAAAATGGCCACTTTAGCACATATTATTTGTTTCATTTCATAGAGATAAGAATAATACTTACACAGTAAGAAAGTTGCCTAAATTCAGTTCATACAGGTAGAATATGATAGACCTGGAATTTAAACCTGATATTGAATTTTTCATTTATTGTGATAGTTACTTTGGACTCAAGAAAATCATGTATTACTAGAAATATATATTGTTTATGATTCCAAGATAACAATATGTTTTCACGAAACATGTGGAGATCACCATTAAATAAGGAACAATGAGTCATTTGTATTTTGCACAAAAGGAGCCAGTATTAACATTCAGGTGAATTTTCTTCTGGTGTTATCTCTATGATATGTATATACGAATAAAAAGCTGGAAATTTTGTTGAGGTGTGACATTGGCATGGTGGCAAGGCTGGTATGTAGACACTAAACACAAGTTGCTAGTGAGTTCTTGAATTAGTATAGTATGACAGAGAACTAAAATTTTGCTTCTTGTGTCATTGCTTTGTCTAAGCTTCAAGTGTACTAGTTCAACTATTAAGTCATTGTTTGTACAAAAATATACTTCTTATTTAAGGCATTTGGACTCTTATATACACTGGCAATTTATTTCATCTGAGGATTACAGTTAGGTTTTTTGTGGTTGTTGTTGTTGTTGTTTGTTTGTTTGTTTTTTGCGCTGGGGATCAAACTCATGACATCATGCTTGCCAGGCAGGTACTTGTGCTGCTGAGCTAAATCCCCAGCCTAGGGTTACAGTTAGGTAACTTTAATTTAGTGGGGATATAGCCCTTGTAAGATGGCATAGTAATTATTGAGAGATGAAATGAATTTCAATATTTGATCAGATTTCTCAAATTGGGGAAATATCTATTTCTAGTGTTTGAGTTAAAACATAATCCTTGAAAAAAAAATCAGGTTTTCAGATTAGATTAATTAGAGTATATTTGAATATTAGATTAAATAGACTAAAATTGACTTATCCATTATGTCCTTATACAGAGGCCTGAGATAGGTTTCAGTAAATAAACCTTAACAGAATCTAGAGAGTAGCCTGAGCCTGAAAAGGTTGAAGTGATTTATTCCATTTCCCATGTTTGAGAATTCATGAGTTCAGAACTATACCTTAGTAAAACGAAGGAATAAACATTCAGCCATTACTTGGGCCCCTTTGTTAAGACCTTAGTATATGTTATTGTTTTATATTGTAATTAGTTGTGGGAGATAACGGTAGTATCTCCCTTATAGAGATGAGAAAAATAGAGAAAATAATAGGCCCAAAGCTGTAAATGCTTAGTAAGTAGCAATGCTTTGTTTTGAATATTTGTCTAGGTGATTCCAGAGTCTGTATTCTTTTAGCAAAACCACACTTCTGAGAACATCTGGCCCCCAGAACACATCTCTTGTCAGTATTTTCCTTTACTAAATATGTTGTATCAGTCTATGTACTATAAGAGCAGCAGAATCATTGAATGTTTGAGGTATGTTAGTTACCTTCCCATTACTGTAACAGATACCTGAGATAGATCAGTTTATATAGAGGATTATTTGATCTCACAGTTTTTCAGTATTTTGGCCTCTGAGTTGTTAGTCACACTGATTTGGGCCTGTAGTGACACACTGTGACAGATGGATGCACAATGGTGGAGCAAAGTTGTACAGCTCGTGGCCAGCATGTAAAATGAAGAGAGAAAGATGCATAATTCCATTATTTCCTTCAAAGATCATCCCAGTCACCTAAGACTTTCTACTAAGCCTCATTTAAAATTTTTGCTACCTCCCAAGAGTGATAAGTTTCAGACTAATCCTTTAATATGTGGACCATGAAAGTCATTTTAGATTTATAATATTTCACCCCTGTCATCCAAAGGTACAATACATGTACAGTTCACAATGTAAAGTGCAATTAATCCATCTCTAAGGGTCTTCCAAGTCTCAATTGTTTCAGTACTGCTAAAAAGTTCAATCTGGAGGCTCCTCAGAGACTCAAGTCAAATTTGGCTATAACCCCTATAAAAATCAAAAAGTTACATATTTCTAAGATACAGTGGTACAATGTAAGCATTTCATTTATAAAGGGAAAAACGTGAAAATAGGAATAATCAGGCCAAAGCAAAATAAAAACTCAGTAGGGAAAGCATTAAATCCTAAGGCCTCATGTCCTGTATCTGGTACACACTGTGGAATGTGGCTTCTCAGGGACTTGGGGAGCCTTACTACCACTGCCTTCCTGGCTGCAACCCACGTGGTCACACTCTCAGGCTAGCTTTTCATGCTGCCCTCAGCTTACCTTTGCAAGCACTTTGTTTCTGGCATCTCTCATTTCCTAGGGGCTCCGCTGAAGCTGAAGCTTCACTTTCAGAGTTCTGTACAATACTCTGTCAGGAACTACTTACAAGGAATCTGGATCTACAACTCAACAATTGGCCTATTAGAGTCTCCTTTGAAATCTTAACACAAATCTTCATGATCCCGTAATTCTGACATTCTGCATGCACAAAAAGCAAGTGTCACACATACAGTGCCAAATTCTGTTGTTTGTGCGAGCTTTTCCAGGGACCATTTGAACCATTTTCAGGGAGCTTTGAGTGTTTCCAGACATTTTGGGTGTGCAGGGTACATTGGGACTCTTTCCTTAAAAGACCACCGTGGAAGTCTTTGAAATAAGTTGAGTTTCTACTGGGAGCCTGTGATAACTGTGGCCTTATTAATTTCTGAGTTTCTCTGCAGATGTCTTTCCTTTTGTCCCTGCATGTAGTGCGTGGTTTCTCTTTAACAGTGGTAATCTCTTTAGCAACTGCAGCCTCTTTGGCTATATCTTTAAAAATGTTCATTGTTTTTGGCCACACTGCAAGTTTTCCAAATATGTTTGCTGTAATCCTTGTTCTTCATTATCAATGAAAATTTGGCTACAAGCATCCCATGAAACCCATACCTACTGCCTGAATGCTTTGTTGCCTTGGCATTTGACTTTGCCAGGTAAACCTGTACTTCATCTTTAAGCTTAGCCTCCCACAAATTCTCATAGCGTGGACAAAATTTATTTGAGTTCTTTGCCACGGTGTAATAAGGCAGCTGCTTAGTCTGGTTACCACACTCCTCGTTGCCAGCTGAAACTGCGTCACTTGACACTTTACTGTCCACATTCTTATTGGCACTCTAGTCTTCTGAATCTTCATGAGACTCATACATTAAGCTGTGCTTACAGCATTTTAGCTTTTCTCTAACTTCTCTGAAATTTCTGAAACCCTCCAGATAGATTCCAATGTCTTTTCCACATCATCAGGTACAGTAACAGCAAAGACTCTACTTCTTGGCACAGTACTCTGTGTTAGCCTTCTGTTATTTTAACAAATATGTGGGGTAGATCAATTTATGAAGACATAAATGTATTATGTTTTCTTATGGCTCTGGAGGTTCTTATAGCTCTGCAGGTCCCTGACTGATTGGCCATATCACTTTGCTTTGGGCCTGTGGCAGCCTGTCATTATATGAACATGAGGTAGAGCAAAGCCATTTGTCTCATGGCTAGGACATGCGTGAGAAAGAGAAAGACAGAGAGAGAGAGAGAGAGAGAGAGACAGAGACAGAGACAGAGACAGAGAGACACAGAGACAGAGACAGAGACAGACAGAGAGGAAGGAAGAGGATGAAGAGAGGGCAGAGGTGAGCAAGAACCACTTTATCCCTCTCAGGGCATGCCATCAATGCTCTAAGATTGTGGTGACAAAACCGATGGCATATGTGCCACAACAGGCTGTTTCTAGCATTAAAAGTTATAAAAGGTTCATCATGACTGCTGTGAAATCTGGCACTTTGCCATACCTGCTAATGATCTCTTGTTCCAATTATACCCTGTAATTCTACCTCCCTGTTTTCAGTTTCCAGAGAGTACTAGAGTCTGTGCTACCTTCACAAATTTGCACGTTGCTCAATAGCTAATGCCCTGCCTTTTATTCTCCATAATCTGTTTTTCAGAATTTTATCCTCCTGTGCTCATTCTTTAAAACTCAGCTCAGCAGTTTTTCTCTTGAAGCCTTACTTTGCACCACAAACAAATGAGTCAAGTAACAAATCTAGCATACTCCTGTGCAATAAGTGAAAGGTTAAGTTTCTGTTATAGGCAATTTGATACCTCAAGTTAGTTGCTACTGGACCAGATGACACAAGGAATAGGTACCATTATAAGATAACAAAATTTTAGAACTTAAATAGGCAGCTTAGAAGGTATAGTACAGAGAATGTAGATTTTGGAGATCTAATCCTCGCTCTGCTACTTTCTAGATAATGTATGTTGGGCTAGTTGTCAGACTTTTATTTACTTCAGTTTTCTTATCTGTGAAAAGGGGAAAAATGTGAGAAACAATAAAATATTTAAAGCACTTAGAATAGTCCTAATACATACAAACTTTAATACACAGTTTTATTCCTTATATATTTGAATATGATTCCTTTATTGTTAGTGAATTTTTCCAGAAATATTATAATCTGCCATCTGTTTATTGCAAAATAAATGATATTCTTAGTATAATTGATTGTTTTCTGTTCTCAAGAACACAGGGCTAAGGGGCTGGGGATTTAGCTCAGCGGCATAAGCGCCTGCCTTGCAAGCCGGCAGTCGTGAGTTCGATCCCTGGTACCGGTAAAAAGGAAAAAAGACCAAAAAAAAAAAAAAAAAAAAAAAAAGAACACAGGGCTATTTGACTACTTCATTTCCTTCTATCAGAGAAATGTGAAGCTACGGATTCTTAAAGATTTTTAATATCTAATAGCATAAGTGACAGATCTTTTGGGACTTCAAATCTTCTGAGTACTAAGTTAAATTATAATTGAATTACTTTAGCTTCATGAACATACCTGTCTATGGTGACAGTCACTGTTCTGTGTCTCTGACTACTTCTAACTTTAGAATTATTTGTTTCATTTCATAAACTATTCAGAAATAAGTTGGATTTATCAGAGAAAAACACTCAAAATGTATTTAGCTGAGTTCATAGGAACAACATTCAAGGAGAATAGCCTTCTTTGAATTTTTTTGACTATTCAGTGAATGACCATAGTTCCCTTTCATTAGGCTGCTGCCTGCACTTGGGGTGCTATACAATTAATAAAATCCTCAATTGGATCATACTTATGTAAATCAGGCTAGCAAAATATTAAAAATTGCATAATTCATTTCTCCTCAGAAATATAAGCCATGACTTCTATTATCATAGTTAATCTGATTTCCTGGTCATAGGAAACCTTAAAGGGTTTTGCAAAGACACAAACCACAAAATTCCTCCTTCTTCCTCACTAGTTTATTGGTTCTGTAATCAGGTGTTCAGATTTATTCATAAGTCATATTGTCGATGGTGTCATTATCAGTGAGCCCAAACCAAAATATTTTATTGAGCTCTCAGAAATATTTTTATTAGTGATACCAGGGAGCTGATTTAGTTGGGGTATAAGAAAAAACTTGAGAGAATAGGCAGTGTTTGACTAGAAAATAAGAGATCAGAGTTTTAATTCTCTTACTGTTTATCAACTGAATTATTTGATTTACACAAGTCTCAGCTTCTGCATCTATAGAATGGGAATAATAGTATTTGATTGCAATCTTGTGGTGGATCTGGCAGTAGATAATTAGACAGCTAGGTGAATATAAGGTAATGAAGACTGGTAGTTGGGTCTGAGACCCATTTTATCGGTTAATTTCTTGTTTCCTTCCACTCAAATTATTTCTTTTTCAGCCTCTACCATCTCACACATAAAAAGAAATCTCATAGCATATAATTTCCCTTCAGGCTATCAATTCTGTGATGACCACTTTCCTTGTTCTCAGCTAAGGAAAAGAATAATGGCCATACAATTCTTCTTTCCAAAAGGTTCTTGTACTTCCAATTAGATTTCAACCAAGTCAATTGTAGTTACATCTTTTAATTCCTTCCAATGTCATCTCTTCATTCTTAGCATTTCTTCTCTAATGTCTTAATTACTTTTCTCTTTGCTGGGACAAAATATAATTCCTATCATATACTTTAGTCCTTATTAACACTTTTGGTTTCTCATACCAGAGAACCAATGCAATATTTACACATGTGTGTCCAATTTATTTCACATAAGTGTATGGTCTCAAGGTGCATCCATTTACCTAGAAATGTCTCAAGTTTGTCATTCTGTATGGCTGAGTAAAGCACTCCACTGAATTAAAAAAAATCCTATCATTTTACCTATTCTTCGGTTGCCAAGCATTTGGATTGTTTCCGAGATTTAGCTATTACAAATTGTGCTGCTATAAACATGGGTACACATATATCGTATGTTTTTAATTCTTCTGAGAATATAACTACATGGAGACTAGCTTGGTCAAATGGAACATCTAATCCTAGTTTTTTGAGTACTCTCCACAGTGGTTGCCCCTGTCTACACTTTCACCAACTGTGGAAAAGTATTTACTTTCCCCCACAGCCTCTTCAGCATTTGTTATTGATGGATTTCTTGATGATAACTATTCTTTCTAGAATGAGATGGAGTCAGTTTTAATTTGCACCTCTCAAATGATAAGTAAAATATTTTTAACATAGCCATGTTTATTATGCACATATATGTATGTGTAAATCTGGTTGTTTTCATATACTTTCATCAAAATTTAAAAATTTATTACAACAGAAAATATACAGTCTACAATAAAGCAAATAGTCTAAACTATTTAGCACTTGACTCTGTACCAAAAAAGTTTGTCTATTTCTGTACTACACAAATATGTACTCATTTTTAGAGTTATTTGAAGGATGATTTGGGAAAAGAAATAGGATAAAGATATTGAAGTATAATAATAGGAAGGAATTGAATTAGCTCACTATCAAATATTAGTTGAGAATCTGAAATTACAAAATACTATTTTCTGTGTTTTGTATGTTATTACCTCATTTAATTTTTGTAACATGTGTTGGATATTTTATTAAATCCATGTCACAAATGAACTGAATCTTAGTAACTTGACTAAGACTACAGTCACAGATACAAAATAAATGCATATCTTATTCTAGAAATCCATGTTCTTTTTATAATGCCACTTTACCTCTTATAATTTAAAATGTTATGGTTCTTACCAGATTGTGCTTTTAAAGAAAATATTAAAGAGCCAAAATATCACACATGATTAACTAAATAATGGGTACAAAAGTCTAACATGCATTATAAATGCATAATTATTGGGAGGGAACTCAAATATATCAGAGGAAATAGTGTTTTGAAAACAGAAACAATATCAAAAACAGACTGATAAAGATTGACAGTAAAGATTACTGAAATTTTGAATGTTTCGACATTATCACTATTTTTTTGTCAGCACACATCAACCTTTTCCAGTTTAGGTACTTATTACTGCAGTACTTAAAAACTCAGTGGAATCATTTCTGTGAAAAGAGCAGATGAAAGGAGTCTGTAAGCTGACAGCCTAATTCTTCTTCCAGTCTGTGTTTTTAAAAACTCATCTACCATTAACTGTAAAGTAGTCAAAACTTTAATAAGTAGGCTGGTCTACTTTGTTAAAAGTGAGTCATAAAGGAAATAATATCAAGAGCTTCTTTTAGAAAAAGCATGAAGATTATTTTAGTATCAAGTTCTAAAAAAGGGAGTAATGTAAAGTTAAAGTATTCCTCACTTTTTAATACATAACCCTTATGGAATTTTTTCATACAAGTATAATTTGTAGAATTCAGAGCTGAAAAAAACTCTATGAAGATTCATCTGCTTAACCTCTTCAATTATTTACCTAATAAAACATAACTAGTATGTTGCAGAATAAGAACAAGAATACTGACTTTTTGGTAATTTATTTATTTTTTTTATTCATTCCTTCATCTAACATTTATTGAGGCCTTGCAGTATGAAATGCACTAAATTAATATATTGCACTGGCATTATTTTATTTAATATTCATGAGGTTGATATTTCCTTCTTTTTTTAAAAACTGAGAAAATAGGTTTAAAAACATGGCCAATTTTTGGCTTCCTTATGAATTAACTACTTAGAAAAATTATGATGTCAGTTTATGGCTCCCTTAATTCAATTTTGAAATCAGAAGCAACAGAGCCAAGCTGTGTTCGAACTCTTAAATGATAATTTTCATGGGCTTTTTGCCTAGGCAGATATAAAACCTCAATTTGACATCATTGTCAAGATTTGGAAGAGATCATATTTAAAGAGGACAGATATATGTGTATTTTGTTTTACTTTATTTTACGTTTCTCCCATCAATAGAACAGAGATATGTTTTATATTTTATTTTATTATTTTATATTGTTCCCTTAACCAAAATCAATGTCTTTAGCTTGGTATGGTAATGCAGGTCTATAAATCTAGCACTCAGAAGGCTGAGACTTAAGGATCAGCACAAATTCAAAGACAGCCTAGGATACATAGTGACTTAAAGGCAGTCTGAACTACATAGGGAGACCCTATCTCAAAAACAAACAAGACAGGACTAGGGGGTTAGCTCAAGCACTTGATTAGTAAGCGTGAAGTCTTGCGTTTTATCCCTGGTACCAAAACAAAACAAAACAAAAATGGTCAGGGATACAGCTCATGCCTGGCAAGCATAAAGTCAGAGTTCAATCCCCTCCCCCCATACCAAAAAACAAACAAACCAACAGATCAAAAAACAAGAACAATGTCATTGAAAAAATATCAACACTAATTCTCCCACAGAAAATTCCATTTTGGCCTATTCCTCTCCAATTTTCTTCATATGAACAAAATTTAAAATAATTAAAACCATGGAAATCACTTTTTGTTGTACAACTTGTTAATCACTTTTTGTTGTATCATATGATCTTTCAATTTTGCATGATCTTCCAATGTTGTTGATGATACACACTGTATTCCATGGATAATCCTTGCAATTACAATTGAAATTGACAAAGCCTACTCAATTGCATAAGTACAGTATTATTTATCTTATTGTCTTTGTTGACAACACACACACACATACACCCTTAGATACATTTATTTTTAACCTAATGCAGCTAATAAACATATGATAACATTTTCATTTTTGTTTCCTTAATATTTACTTAAATAAGTGTTAATATTTACTTAAATAATAAGTATTATTTACTTAAAATAATATTTATTATTTAATTAAGAAGTAATATAGGAAATAGTAAGATTACAAGGTATGAATATTATAATTACTCATATTTATTTCTATATTAACATTAAATCATGATATAATTTACAGTGTTTACAAAAGAAAAAAAGGAATCATCTTACCACAGCATTAATCACATTGAGTGCTATTATGTTTTTGATAAATTTTATTAATGTCAGAAGTTTTAGATAGCTGACATGTATATAACAAAGCTGATGTTTTTTTAACCTAAATACAGAAGTTTAAGTATTATTTTGTCTTGAATAGATAATTACTACCTCCATTGTGTTAGAACATTATCCATAAATTTAGACCATAGAATATCAAAAATTGTAGGACCCTGGCTGTGAGTGATGAAAACAAAAAGAAAAAACTTGACAACCTACTAGCTGTCTGGTATGAGTTAATGTTCTCTAAAATTGAAGAATGAATTCTAAGAACAATGGAGGTTAAGAACAGAATATATTTATTAAGAGAAAAAGAGTCTGTCTGGGAGAGAGACATAAGGGGTCTCAAGTGGGTTGCCAAAGACTCTGTCTTTTCTAAGGACTTTTATAGAGCAAAACCACGAGGTAAGACAGGTCCAAGATGGAGAAAACATGGGAACTGGCAAGGCAGGTGGTCCTGAGGAGGGACAGATTTATTATCAACCAGTAAATGAATTGTTTAGGTAAATTGACCAAACTGGGGACAAATGGGGAAGTGAGTCAGTTAGCAAGTGGGCATGCTTAAAGAGCACTGACTTTTCTTGTAGAGGGTTGGCATGGTGATTCCTGGCTTCCTCAAGGTGATCCATCAATCCCTGATGTTTATACTATGCTGTACCCCAAAAATAAGACCCCGAGATGTTGTCCAAAAAACAGGGCAAAAAGTCTTTGGAAAGAAAAAAGTGCATCATTTAAGCTGGCACCAGCGACACAGTGCAGTTGTAGTTTGCAAAACTGTGTAACTGGATTAAAATTTTGACAGACTTTTATAGAAAGAACAATCACCAAGTAAATGATGGATGGGGGAACAGGAATGAGGAAGACCTTTGTTTCCCTTTGCTTGAGGACAAAGAAGTTTCACAGGAATTTATAGTCCTTGGTCAGCCAATTTCAGCGGTTAAGTTTCAGATAACATCTGTCCCTTGCAGAGGAGAACAATTGTTAACATCTCAGTCACGTCACCCAGGAAGATGATGCATATAGAACAGTATGGCAGTGCCACAGTTCATTTACAACAATGTGGTCGGTGCTCAACGGTAGTTGGCTGGAAAAAATAGCTGTGTTTGCCAAGGGAATTAACGGGTAATTTGGTCGTATAACTTGGGCACTGGCAAACATAGCAGGATGACAATGCTCTTTTGGCTAGTGCATGACATACTTAGGGTATGGTTGCATTTGTTTTGCCTTTGTCTTGAGATCTGGCCCACAGGAGGAGTGTCTGTCTTCTCCATTATTGCCAGGCATCTGGTCTTCTGCACTGGCTCCTACAGAGGACCCAGGCCTGTCTGACTGCCTATAATGTTTCTAAATAACTCAGCTGCCTATGACACCAGCATTGGTATAAGAACTAAAGTTACAGTTTAAAGTAAAAGAAAACAATTTATTTGATGGGTGGATAAAGGTGGAAAAGAGAAAGATTCAGACACAAAGAGAGACTGACAGAGACAGAAAAAGGAGACAGAACAGACATGAGGACAGCTACTCTGGACAAGTAGGGAGTATATAAAAGTGAATAACTCCTGGATTTCTTCTCTGTAGCTACTTTTATTGATATCTTTGTCTCATGAAGGTCTCCTTGGTATCCTGGCTTATCTTTCATCCTAACCTTGGATTTCTTCCAGCAACGTGACCTTTCCCTGTTTATTGGTGGAGGGTAAAATTATGCACAAGTAGTTTAGGCTGAAGGGTTAACTTAAGGGGAAATTTGTGATCCTAATGGTAATCAAGTTACCAAGGAACTTCTTGATACTTAGTTTTTAGAGCTTGTCTTCCTAATTGCTTGTGTTTTATCTGCCTATTTCTTTCTAATTCCTCAGAGTCTAGCTGCCTTTCCTCTTCTAATTTCTGGAGTCTGGCTGCAGAGGTCAAAACTGCCGCATTAGTTTTTAATAGAATGCAATGAAGTCTTCATCTTATCTTCTACTGATATAGGAGAATGAAACACGATGTCCAGTATAAGTTCATGTTTCCTAAAATCAAAGAATGAATTTTAGGCACAATGCAGTTTATGAGTAGGATATATTTATAGAGAGAAAGAATCTTTTATTTGAGAGAAGGAAGGGGTCTCATTGCCAAAGACTCTGTCTTTTCTAGGGACTTTTCTAGAACAAAACCACAGAATGAGGCAGATCCATGGTGTGGAAAATGGGAACTCACAAGGCAGGTGGGCAGTCAGTAAGACTGATTCGGTAAAATTTATTAAGTTGGGATCAAATGAGGAGTTGAGTCATGTAGCAAGAGGGTGTGAATACAGAATAGGCTCTTTGCTAGTAAAGGGTTGGGTTAAAGGCTCCTGGCTTCTGCAAGGTGATTGGTATCTATTTAGAATATGTTTATATTTAGGGTAGAGTTACATTTGTTTTGTCTCTTGTTTTGAGATCTGGCCCACAGTAGGAGATGTCTTTCTCCTGCAAGTTCATATGTATCTGGTCATTTACATTGGCTCTCTGGAGGGTTTAGCCTTGTCTGACTGCCTATAATAGCTCTATCTAACTCAGTTGCCTATAACAATACCAGGTACACTTTAGTGGGCCAAAATGGTCCAGATCCTTTTGTTGGCAAGGAAAGGTTGCCAAATTTATACTTCATAATATGTAGTAAGTTTATTGAAGGTTATGGGGTAGCACCTGGAATGGGCAGGAGGCCAACACAGGCAAAAAGGGCCTTTGTGACACAGATTCCCATTATTTATGGAGTCAGACATTCCTTGGTGGTAGGTGCCTCCTCCATCTCTCTTTCCTGATGTCTGCAAATTGTATGACCTCCTAAATTTAAGCCTGAATGGAGAGAAGGGAGTGGCTCACATAACTTCCCTTTTAGGGTCATGGAAGATGGATAACTATTAAGCTGGTGTTTTTGGATCATGGAAGCATGGATAACTATTAATCTGGTGTAATATTTACAAAGAGAAAGGAGTGACTCAGTTTCTTTATTTCTGACTGTACTATACCTACAGTACCCTGTGTTCCTACAGTATGATCCAGCAATCCTACTTTTGGGTATATATTCACAGAAAATGAAATCATTATATTAGAGAGACAGTTGCACTCCATTGTTTGTTGCAATATTATTAACAGTAATTAGAAATTTAAAAAAATGTCCAACAACTGATGAATAAAGAATATATGGTACACATGCACAGTGAATTATTATTCATCCATTAAAAGTGAAATTCTTTCAATTGTGTCAGAATTGTTAGAGTTAGAATGTTGCAAGAAAATTCTCAAGCCAAGCAAAACCAAACTGAAAGGAAGACTCTTTGCATGAAAGAGATAAGAAAGAAGTATGTAATCTTTACACCAGCAGACTGTTGAATCTTCATGCTAGTGGACTGTTGTGAAATAATTCCTCAAAGGCAGCATCACTGAATTTACAGAGAATTTAGTTTATATAGAATTTAGAAGTCGGAGGCACAAAGCAAATGATACTACATAATTGGTTACATGCATTGAGTCTTATTCTGACAGGCAGGCTAGTCTTGAACAAATTTGTTGAAACAATGGAATTGCTTATCATAATACAGAAACACTCTGAAAACAAGAAGGGTGAACATAGTTAAAAGTATCCTTGCATTAGCCCAGGGTACCTTAACGTATAGACAATTACTCTAACTCAGTGCTCATCAGAGATGTGTAGCTGGGCTTTAGACAGCAAAGTAAATTGAATTCAGTGTAAACAGCAGAACAGCAATTTCACCAGAGACTTCTAATTGATCATGAAATACCTATACATTTGCTATTTTACAGTACTCTATACATTTGCTATTTTATAAATGCGTTCTTTCATTATAATTGTGCCCCAATAGGAGGTCATTGTGTTAAGTGATATGATCCAGGTACCAACAGATGTGTACCACATAATCTCACTTTTATATGGAATCTTAAAATGTTGATGTCATAGAGCTTGACAGCAGAATGGTAGTTTCAGAAGCAGGGAGAGTATGGTAGAAATTAATCAGCGGATACTAACCTACCCTGAGATAAGAGTAAGAAGTTCTGGCATGCTGCTGTGTAGTAGGAAACTATAGACAACAGTAAAGTACTTTGCATTTCAAAAAGTTAGAATATATAGTTCAAAAGATAGAATAAAGTAGTTCAAAATAAATGATAAATGTTAGAAGAGACATGTGTAACCTGATTTAAACATTATAGGATGCAAACATGTACCAGAGCATCTTTCCTGCCTGCCCACTTGTGTTTCTTAGAAAAATAGATCAGTCTTAGTCTTTAAGGACATGGATAATTTTATTCATTCATCTGATCTTTATTTGGTATCTACCGTCTGAATCAGGAGCAGCCTTTATGGTTAATGAAGCACTCACATGCAATCCACAATAACTCTCGAGATATACACTTTTTAAATCTTTCTTTCTATGACTTCACTAGCTTACTTTGCCCTTATTTTGGTTTTTGTATCTCTTCTTGCTGTCTATATTCTTCTGTTGTAGTGGCTAGGGAGCACAATTTAAGGCAAGAGTGCTGTACATTTTTCTGGGTAAACAAGTTACTAAATCTTACTGAGCTTCAGTTTTCTTTTTCATAAAATGAAGATGAAATAATAGTATCACTTGCCATATTCCGTTGTAAGAAGCTATGAGTAAATGTGTGAGTAAAACATTTTTACCTTCTTTTTCCTTACAGAAAGTTTATTATAATAGCTTCCTGGACAACATAGTTCCTTAAATCATCTATCAAAGCCGTAACTTCAAATTTAATTATGCCATATAAATATTTCTATTTAGTTACTCTGCAACCCAATGACTCTTTCTGGTAGATAGTTTTCTCACCTGATTCTTACTGATTTTGTTTCATGATCTAGACACTGTTGTGCCTCTGAAAACTGCTTTGCCTCCTATTTGCTGGATTTTGAAATAAAAGAGGCCTTTTTTCTAAGGAGAAAACATAGGATTGGTCTAAAGAGTCTTTGTGGTATGAAATCCGGAGAGAGAGATTTAGACCTATAGTGAATGAGCTGGTGAGGGCATAGAACCAGAAGTTATTTAGTTAATGATTCTACTTAAATGACATTCAACTAACCTCAGTCTTAGAAACATTAAGGGGATATTAGTAACTTTATGCAGGTCCTCATCTGATTTATGCTTCTCAAACAACTTGTGAAGAGATTTTTTTTTGTGACACCACAATTACTATCTCCTCGGATTGGTACCTTAAGTGATAGCAACATCTTGACACTAGAAATTTTAGGCAGAGGCTGCAGAGGCCATTTGTGTTAGAAGAGGATGCATCCATTTCTTATACTTTTGTGTGTCTCACAAGTAAGGAACAGAATGCTTTTGTTTCAAACTAACTTTTTAATTTGTATAGTGATCATCCCTATAAGATAGAGATGCTGTTTTCACCTGCTTCCAGGTGCAAGTGTGATTACCATTCAGTATAAATGATGTATCTCAGGGTTCTTCTTCAGTAATGTAACACATTTCATAAGTAAATATTGCATTATTCTGTGGGAACTGGGCTCAGGGAACCAGTGTAAAAAGTGATATTTTATATACTGCTGTTAGCATAAGTCCTTTGAGAGTTTTGAGTCTCATGTCATCTGCCAGTATCCTTGAAAATATAGCAGGCTATTTTCTTTGTGTGCAAGTTGAGTAAAGTCTCAGACTGTCTTACTTTTCTCATTGCTGAGACAAAATACCTGACAACCAGTTAAGGGAGGAAAGGTTTATTTAGCTGATTATGGAATTTCATTCCATAATATGGAATTTCATTCCATAATCAGATGACTCCAAGGCAGAGTGGCATGTGGCAGAAAGACAACAGTGGTAGAAGACAACAAAAGCAACAGAGAGAGTGAAAGCCTCTTTCTGTCCCTTATAGTGTATCCAGTCTACTGGGGTTAGGTTGGTGTCAATTCAGTTTATATATGGATTGAGCAATCACCCACTCTTAATCCCAGTATTGCACTATTTCACCATTGTAGCATCACACATGTAGATTCAGTCACCTCTGAAAGAACCCTATGACCACATGAGGTTTTCAGGGAGAACATCTAGATTCACACCATAACATAGACCCTTAACAATTTTTAATAGTTTGAAGATCCCTCTCTATGTTGACAACAAAAGACTACCAAACTCAAAACCAATCAGTTGTAAGTTTAATCTTTATTTAGTAGGTGTGTGTACATGAGTCAATTACTTAACATTTCTGAAAGTAATTTTTGTTCATTGGCAGTACAAAAATAATATAAACTTCATGATGTGTTATGGCTTGTAGCTAGATTTACCTGAAAGACTTCATGCAGTCATGGGTGAAGCTTTTCAGAGGTGGCCGGATCCAGGATGTGTGCTGCTGGGATCAAGGAAGTAATGCCAGTATTGATTCATGATGTGATTAAGGTTGCTAGGAATAGGGTTGCTCCACTCTCAGTGTGAGTACTACCTGCCCTAATGGTGGGTAGTCTGGATAAGATATAAGGGATCAAAAGAGGTTTATTGCTTGTCACTTGCTGCTTGCTACTTACGTCTTCACTGCTTTGGATTCATGGATTCAGTATGTGGCCAACTTGCTCCAAAGTGGAAACATCATGATATAAGTCTATAGTAAAACAAAGTTATTTAGTTCGTGTGGGCCAGGATGTTGGACAGGCCAATGCCAGATAAGAAAGATGTTGGGGACCCTAAACAGTATCCAAGGTCATGCCTCCTCAACCCAGCCAGATATATTTAGAAGTTGTTCTACTAATCTTCTAGATATTTTGTAATCTAATCAAGATGAAATGTCACAATTAAGAGTGACAATTACTTTCTGATTTTCCTACATATATGATTCTGCAACACTGTAATTTCTAAATATTTCCCTCTAGTTTAGACCTATCTCTCCATAGATGGAAAAAGTAAGTGTTACTGTGAGAGCTAATAAATGGTTTGTGTTTTGTTTCCCAAATAATATTTCTTTTAAATTTCTCTTCATTATCTACCCCCAAAATTTCGTTTTCTTTTAAAAAAATTTCATTTAAAGTAGTTTCATGAACTTCTGAGTTAGATGCAGAGGATGTGAAGATAATGGGGATGTTTTGTTTTCAAATAAGTATTCAAACATTTAATGAACAGTTACTATGCATCTGGCAGTATTCTAATTTCTGGATATATAGGGTGAACACCGTGAGCAATGTCCTTGGTTTGATAGAATTTATCATGACAGTTAAAAAATCCAGTATCTTCTTTAAGGGGAATCGACACTGCTGAATAGAGGAGGAGCCACATTGGAGTTACTCAGAAAATCAACTAAAAACAAAGTAATTAGAAGAAAGGGAGAGACATACATCTGGATGTCAAAATCAATCTGGAATAAAGACTTACAGATCAAAACATAGGCATGGGACTTCATAAAATGACAAAGCAGTTCATAGGGCTGCCTATAGAACCTCTGTTTATGCACAAAGCTGGAACTATTTGTTCTTGGATGTTCCCAAAAAAACCAATGGACTGCAATATCATAGCAAATGGAAGACACACAGTATGGATATGACATATAAGGCTCCTCACCTCTTTTGCCTTTCTTCAGAGGATGTTGTAGTCTATCAGCAAATTTCACTGAAATACACAGGGATAACTTATCAGAGAGCTGCTCCCTCCCTCATGGAGCACTGTTAATTTTTCCTTTCTTTGTCTTGTACCATGATGGCTAACTGGAACATCTAGCAACATCCAAATTGGGGACTGCAATAGTGGTAGTGTAGCTGGTAAGTGGAACAGCATCACACTTAACTGCCCTTCTCCCAGGGACATGAAAAGAAAGAGGGACATAGGACTTAAGCAGCCTTGAGCTGAGGCAGGGTAACAAATGAAAAGTCAACACTTTACCCACCCTGCTGCCATTGGCACAAGAGATTAGAGAAGTGGGCCCTGAGCAACCTTTGTCTATCTCTGCTGCAATGGAAGGAGCAGTGTGTCTGCCAACAACATTCCCCATGCCCTGCTCCCAGCAGCATTTGAAAGAAGAAAGAGCCATGCCAGAGGATGGAACAGAGGAGGCTATTCAGGAGGATTGGGAGGATCCAAATTTACATGTTACTTAGAGCAGCCTTGAGCTGTCTCTCTCTGAGGGCACCTCAGCAACTGAGAGAGGAACACAAAGACAAACAAGATAAGGAGATATGGAAAGGCCACTAAGGGATATCCAGAAACTTTCTGGGTGAAAACTCTCGCCCCAGCCCCAACATCCAGTTATCAAGATTAACCCCACATCTGGCACTAATCCTACTGTAGATTTGGTGGACCTACCCAGCAAAAATTTTGGCTCTAACTACCATGAAAGTGTGAATACTAGAGAATTTTATTATGTGTTTTGTTTTCCTTTTCCTTTTCCTCTTCATGTGTGCGTGTGTGTGTGTGTGTGTGTGTGTGTGTGTGTGTGTTTAGGTTCTTACATTCACTGTTTGTTTTGGTTGATTTTTTTTCTTTCCCGTTCCTCATTGCCTTTCGTGATTTTTTTTTTTATATTCTCATGTGAGTGGACATTTCCTCTAGTATCTGGTTTGCTTTGATATTCATTTGCTTTCTTCTTCATTCTTGCTCTCCCGTCCACTTCTACATTCTCCCAGAGCTTGAGTGATTACCCTTTATCCTTCAGCCTTGTTTCTACTCTATCTCTCTTCATTTATCTCTCTGTTCTTTCCACTATCCCTCTTAATATACCTTCCACAGGGTAAAATACCCCTACTCAGGAAAAACTCCACACATACAAGTTCCTGGTTTATGTTGGATTTTGTTATATAACTGCATGTCTTTCTTCTATTATTAAGTGTACCAAATTAATAGCTATAGTTTGCTAGTTTTGGGGCTGTGTTTGATGCTATTGTTATTGCTAACTGTACTCCTTTAGCCAGAGTATGATGACTGTTGTAATCAGTTGTTTTCCCTTGTATGAAAATATTGTTATTATCTGGGTCCATGATCATCATCATAGACCAGTATCAAAGGACTGGTGCTAGACAAAATAAATATCAACTTCTCATCCCTAATAAATTGGGAAAGTAGCATCTTGAAAGAGACAAAGGCCAAGAGTTAGCTATACTTAGAAGATAACTCTGAGGAATAGTCATTTCCTAGGGAAGCTCAATACTAATGATAAAGCTGTATACCATAAGAAATTTGTGGGCATCAACATAGAAAACAAACTAACATTTAAAAATAGGGATGGTAAGACACCAAAGCAAAATGCAACCCCAGACTTCCATCTACCCAGGACAAGTCCAGAGGACAAGGAGGCAGAGAAAATCAGAAGCTATCCACTGGATTTTCTGAAACTAGGTAAATGAGGCTGTACAGAAAATCAGATCAGAAATAATCTCTCAGGTAAAAAAAGATATGATGATCATAATTAATTACTGGCTCAGTGAATCTGGAGTATAAAGAGGCAAAAATAGGAGACATTAGAAAAATGATGAAGTCTATGAACGCCCTACCTAGGAAACAAATGGAATCCCTGAAACAAGCAAATATCCTGAAGATTAAAAATTCCATTGAAAGTGCATATATATATATATATATATATATATATACATATAAACTAAAGTGAGGACAAGATATCATATACAGAAGATAGTATTTCAGTTAGCAATCATAAAGGGAAATATTTCTTCATATAGGAATGGACTATAAAAAATCAATACAATACCTGCAAGATGATGCAATGAAGAAAAGCATAAGATTGATCAAAGTTAATGAAAAATCAGGAGACAGTGAAAATACCATAAAAAACTTGTTCCCAGAACTAATGGCGTAAAATGAAAACAATCTGACATACAGATAAATGACACATATAGAACGCCAAATAGCTAGGCCAAAATAAATCTGCAACAAGGCATATAATAATCAAGATTCCAGAAATATTTCAGGGCAATAGAATATTAAAAGCTGTTAAATTAAAAAACAAACAAACAAACAAAAAAAACCACAAACCATCCCAAAAGGGAAGCTCATCAGATTCACAGAGGATTTCTCAACACAAACATTTAAGTCAGGGAGAGTTTGGAGTGAAGTATATCAAGTCCTGATAGAAAGCAACCTCTAACCCAGATTGATATACCTTGCAAAAATATCTTTCAAAATCAATGGAGAAATAAGATACTTTCATCACGAAGAACAATTGAATACCACCAAACCAGCTCTCCAAAACATTCTGAAGGATATTTTACCAAAAGCTAATTTAAAAAGAAAACTATGATTCCAAGAGCAGCAATAAAAAGAATATATGAGGAAGGCAAACAATTAAACAGAAGAAAAAAGAAAAAAGATGGAAAACACAGAACTAGAATGATTCCTAGATACATATGAATTACTGAAGCTGAATCAAGAAAATATTAAAATTCTAAGTAACTAATATCAGTTAGTGAAATTGAAGATGTAATTAAAAACCTACCAACAAAGAAAAGCCCAGTTCTGGTGGATTCATGGCTGAATTCTATAAGAAATTTAGAGAAGGTCTAAAGTCATTATTCCTCAAATTCTTTAATGAAATTGAATGAGAAGCAATACTTCTAAAGCCATTCCTGGAAGCAAGTATTATCTGGATAACAAACCAGAGAAAGACCCAATCAAAAAAGAGAGCTACAACTGAATATCCCTCATGAGGTAAATGCATTAAGATGCTGGCAAATAGGAATGCATCAAATCATCAAGATTATACACCATGACCAAGTAAGATTTATTACAGGAATGCAAGAGTGTTTCAACATATGCAAATCATAAATGTCATATGCCATATGAATGGACAAAAATGTACCATATCAAGGACAAAATAATTATATTACCTTCTCAGTAGATGTAGGAAAAGCATTTGACAAAGTCCAACACTGATTTATGATAAAAATCCTATAGATGATCTTTACTTCAATCTTATGGAAGTCATCTATGACAAACCAATAGTTGACATCATTACTATAGTCGAAATATGAAAGCTTTCACACTAAAATTAGGAGCAACACAAAGATGTCCACTATCACCACTCCTGTTCTGGAAACATTCATGAGAACAATTAGATAAGAGAAAGAAATAAGGCTAGGAAAGGAAGAAGTTATGTTATCATTATGTGCTGGCATGATACTTTACACAGATGACCTAAAGAACTCACCAAAAGACTTCTAGATTTCATAACTAAATTGAGTTGGTTACCTGGATGCAACGTCAGCACTGAAAAACCCATAATATTCCTGTACACAATTAACAGACTCAGTGAGAGAGAAACCAGGAAAATCACACCTTTCTCAATAGTACCAGAAAAACATTAAATAAGTATCTGTCTAACAAAGGAAATAAATGTGTTTACAGTGAAAGCAACAGTACTCTGAAAAAAATGGTCAATGCACATATTACAAAATGGAAAACTATTCCTTGCACTTGGGTGTGAAGGACCAACTAAGTGAAAATTGCCATACTTCTGAAATTGTTATACAGAGTTAATGCAATCCTGCTCAAAATGCCAATAGCATACCTCACAGAATTAGAGGAAACATTCCTAAAATTCATTTGGAACCAGAAGAGATCTTCAATGCAAAAAAAAAAAAAAAAAAAAAAAAAAAAAAGTTACTATGATAAAAACAGGATGGCGGGGCTGGGGATTTAGCTCAGCGGCATAAGTGCCTGCCTTGCAAACAGGCAGTCAGGAGTTCGATCCCTGGTACCGTTAAAAACGAAAAAAAATGAAAAGGACCAAAAAAAAAAAAAAAAAAAAAAAAGCCATGATGGCGCTGGAAAAAAAAAAAAAAAAGACTTGAGGATCAATGAAACAGATTAAAAGATGTAGAAAGAACTCCAAATACATGCAGCCACCGTATCTTACAATGAGGCCAAATACCTTTCCTGGACAAAAGATAGTTTCTTTAACGAATGGTTCTGGAAAACCTAGATTTTCACATGCCAAATACTAACACTAGACCCATACCTCTCATCTTGTCCTTAACTGAAATCAAAATGGGTCAAAGATCTAAATATCAAAACAGTAGCATTGTATCTACTGGAAGAGAGAATAGGTAGAACTCTTGAAGACACAAGTATAGACAAAGATTTTATGAACAAAATTCTACTTGCATGAGATATATTGCAAAGAACCAATAACTGGTTTCTCATGTCAAAATCTTTTGCAACACAAAAAGAAGAAAACATAGCCAACAAAGTGAAGAGCCAACCCATAGAGTAGGAAAATAATTTTTGTCACCTGTTATAAAGGACTAATATCTAGAACATAAAGACCTCAAAAAAGTCAGGCTGCCCAGATTTAGAGATTCAATCCAGAAATGGGATTATGAAATAAGTTATACATCTCTCAGATGAAGAAGTACAAACAGCAAATATATGAAAAAATGTTCAATATCCTAGTCATTTGAGAAATGCAAATTAAAAAAGCACTGAGATTCCATCTTGGTGTAAAAATTATGGTTATTTTTAAGAAATTAACCAATTCAAAAATTGGTGGAGATGTGACAGAAAGGAAAGCTTTTGCACTATTGGTGGGAGTGTAGACTGGTATAACCACTGTGAAAATTAATAGAGATTTTCCAAATAAAACCCTAGGGCAGGTCCTATTTGAACCAATTATTCCCCTTCCTGATATTTTCCCAGAAAAATTAAAAGCATCATACCACAATGTTATATGTATATTTGTGTTTATAGCTTCATAGTTTTGTAGTAGCTAAATCTTACTAACAACTCAAAAGCCCATCAACTGATCAATGGATAAATGAAATGTGCTTTTTAAAAAATATAGTAGAGTAGTATTCAACCATAATGAAGGATAAACTTGAGGCATTTCTAGGTAAATGGATATACCTTGAGACCATACTCTTGAGTGAAATAAATCACATAAACGTATATAAATATCATACTATTTCTCTGTGTGAGAAAATAAAAACGTAAATCAGGACCAAAATACATAATGGATATTGTGAAATGGGAATAAAACGTTTAAATTAAAAGGGCAACTAGGGAAGGCCAAGAGGGAAAAGAAAGAATGAAAAACACAATCATAAAAGAAGGAAAAAATGGAAACAAAACTTTTGTAAATAAGGCAAAGAGGAGTTGAAGGGAGCAGAGGGGATAAGAAAAAAGAAGAATCAGTATATATTGTTCAGAGGCAAAAATTGCCTATGATAAATGTGATCATTATATATATGTATATAAATTCAATATGATAGGTATATGAAAATAATAAAGTGGAGACATCTGTGGGATTGACTAATTTTACAATCTAACACTGAGAATTTCTGGGGATACACCACCTAAATTCACCTTAAAATGAGGAATAATTAGTTAGGCTACAAAGATGAATATGGGTTTAAGAAAATCATTAGGGATGGCAGAGAGCCTAGGCGCTAGCAATAATAAAAGACATTCCCACTCAGTGACTAATGTGGTAAGGGAAGGAAGTGTTACTAAAATCTTGCCAGAGCTATAGCTAACATTTCTTTTATAAGATTGCTATATGAGAGAGTCAAGGATCCAATATCCAAGTATCTCTCACCTTCTGCTTTCCAGTCTGCCAGTGCTTTCCATTGGCCAAATCCAGTTAGAAAGAGATTGAAGAGTCCCATGCAAAGTATCTGTTGAGATCAGCCTCCCAAGACAGAGCAGGCCAAGAAGCCTAGAAACCAAAAAAAATCTGGAAGGACAAATAGAATTATTAGCATAAAATGGGAATAAAGGGATTCCAGGTAGAGGCAATAGTAACAAAACATACACATATGAAATGGTGCATTGAGAAGTATCCTAAACCCCCAGGAACAAGAGGTCTCCAGATTGAGGCAGAATATGGAACTATGGGATTTTTAATGCCATGTCATGGAGCTTAAACTTTCTCTTACCGTGCATAGGACACACAGCTGAACAATTCAAGGTTGTAACATAATTAGATTTGTGCTTTAGAAAGCTAGCTTTTTATAGGGAATGAGAATGGAATCTTGGGTAAGTTTTTCCATTGCTGGACTGGACTAAGAAAAAAACCAATGTCATTAGAATTAAGAAGGATCAGCTCTGACTGAGAAAGTCAAAGAAGACCTTGTTTAAAATAGCCTCATTGAGGGACATTGATTCTTTTCCTTCTTGAAATGTAAATGGAATCTGTTGTTTGTGAAGCAGGGTAAAGCTGGTCTTGAAGCTACCTTTCTTTTAATAATCACTCTTCTGGGAAGAAAAGATGAATTGTACTTTATCCACATTCCTTCAAAGATTGTGTATGTATCCTTACCTTAAACACATTGTCGAGAGCAGTCTCTTTCATTAAGATGAGGCCATTCTTCAATTTTGCTGGAAATGTCTAAAAACCAGTTCCATTTCCTTACTGTCCTAAGAGTCATTTTCTATTAATAGAATATCTACATGTATATAAGCTCAGGGCTCCTTGTCCTATAGGAAGGCTTCAAAGGGCATCATGACTTTTAAAGCAGTCCTTCAAAAGGCCCTTAGAAAAAGAAACATTGCTTCTCAGAAATCATATCCCTTGAGAAACCCTATTTATTTATTCAGTTGATATCAGTAGTACCATAGGAAAAGACAAATGGCACTTTATTTAACTGAATATGCAGTTCATAGGGAGGCAAATCCACAAATCAGAGGAGAAGATACTTGACATACTCTCCCACGGGCTACTCCCTGTTGACATGCTTCTTAATGGTGGTCAAGTGTTATATCTAAATCATATAATCATACTCACAGACCTTAGCCTATTACAGTTGTTCAGAAGATGCTCTACAAAGTAGCAGTTTTTTAGACTGTGGAAAGAGCTATGCAAAAATCCAGAGGTCTGAAGACAACATAGTTCATATAAGAAAAAGAAAGTACACTATTTTGACTGAAATTTTCTTGTTGTCTGGCAGAGAAATAAAGGCTGGGTAAGGATAAAGAAACAGAAATGGACAGAAGTAGAATTTTTTTACTGTAAAATTTTACTGGCATTTTTAATTTCAATCTTACTGTTACTGGGAAGCTAGCTATCAGAGAGTTTGAGTATGGGCATGGCATGGGCAACTATAAGATCAGAAACATAATCCTGACTTTAGTGTAAAGAATGAAATGGGAGCTGAAGTTCAGGAAAGAAATTGGTCAAATAGTCTTCTCTATGTCAGTGGCAAAGTAAGAATAGAATTGTTTGGTTATAAGCAAACAATTTTGGTTATAAGCAATATACGTAGTAGGTGAAAGATGGTGATATAAATTAAATGTTAAAGACTAAAGAGAAAAGACAAGCAAATAATTATTTCTATCTGACTAAATTCTTTGTGGGTAAGGCTTATATTTGATTCATTCATATGTCCCCATTATAATTGTATCTTCTGTGTACTGTCACTCATGGAATGTTTATTGAGTACTGAATGAGAGTCTTTAGGAAGAGACCTGTGAAAACTAAGTGCAAGAGTGTTCCTGAGACAAGAGGTTATGAATGAGGATGATACAGATGAATGATTACTTTGTGTTGGGAAGAGACGTCAAATAGTGAAGAAAATATCAGATTCTTTTTGTCTTTGAAGCTCTAGTTATTAATTTCAGGCAACAGAGAGATAGACAACAGTAGGACTTCTGGCTTCAGATGCAGAAGAAACACCTGAGCTAAGAAAATATTTACTGAAAAAAAAAGGTGATAAATTTATATGAGAAACCTAAAAGCTCTTTGGCATGATAGGAAATTAACTTATTAAAGAAATAGCCTATTTGATTCAGGCTCTACTGCTATAGATAATATTGAAGCACAAAATATTTTAAAATAATTTTGACATAAATTCATAACTAACTTATTTATTTTGAACTGTTTTGCCCTCTGTTTTGCCTCCTGTGTTAACCTGTGTATTTTATTCTTCCAGAATTATTTCCTTAAAATTAAGCCTATTTTTCTTGGTTCTAATTATTTGGCCTTTTTTTTTTTAGCAATTTAGACATGAATTTTCTGCTTTCTACATCTGTTAATAGAGTTTTAAATCAAAAGGGCGAAGCCCAACCTGGATTATTGGGAAAAAAGCTTGATAAATTTGTTAACTGGAGGTTGAGTACATACTCTGTTTCAGGCCTTGTTGTAAGGAAACATGTGTTTCTGCCCACAAGGAGTTCTAAGCCTAATGGGCAGATAAAACATCTAAATATCTTAATAACTATAATACAAACCAGAGTTGAAAAGTTTGTATTTACAGAGACACAGAATTCTGTGGAAGATAGTAATTAATTCTCAGTATGGGAACTGAAATGAGTTTATGGTGACAATGCAATATCAAACTGGGTTTTAGAGGATAAATTGTTGTTCAGTAAGTAGTGATCAGAAGCAGGGAAAAAAAATAAGGTCAATTCATATCAGGGAAAGAATAACATAAACAGACTCAAAGAGATAGGCAGGAGGTTTCACTGGGGAAAAGTGTGAAAACATCATGTGGAATAAGAGATTTAAGAGGAACTTTTGTAATATTCTGTAAGTCATGGGAGAAACTGACCTGAAGTGAATGAAAAACAAGCCTCAGAGTGGGATTCAAGTGGCTTGCAAGAGGAATGTGAGTCTGTGTTCCTCCCTTTCTCTACTGACCAGCCAGCGTGACTGGTGAGAGGAGAGTGAGTTAAAGTCCTCCTCTCGTTCATGACCTGGAATAGTGCTGCTGGCTACAGGACTCTGAGTTCTGTTTTCCCCTTCCTCCATTGTGCAAGGAGCGGGTAGCTGGCCAAGGCTTGTGAGTTCTGCTGCTCCCTTCCTCCATTCCTAAAATGGCTAGGCTGGGGAAAGAAGTCTGAGGTCAACTCTCCCTCCCTCTACTGGTGGGATGCAGGGACCAGAGACCAACAGGATCGCCAGCAACACAGTAAGACCCTGGCTAAAACACATACAATGGACAGGTGGAACTAGAGGCATGAAATGTCTCATGCAAAGGAATGCACCAGAAGTCAAATAGATAGCAATACCTCAATATATTGAGGTGGTAAGTTCTTGAGAGAAACATAAAGGCCAAGAACCACCTACATCTAGAAGACATTTCGAGGAACAGATACCTCCTAGGAAAGCCTTGATACCCCTGCTGAGAGTATCTAACATAATAAATCCATAAGCAGCAACAGAAAACAAAATAAAATAGAAAATAAAAAGTGACAAGATGAAGAAACAATATGCAATCCAAAATGCTTATGCTATCCAGAAAAAGTCCAGAGCACAAAAGATATAGAAAATTGGAACTATCTTAAATGGTAACAGAAAAAATTAAAAAAGCTAATGAAAGAAGCCATAGGAAAAATAATCTTTAAGGTATAAAAAGAAATGACCATTGAAAGGAAAGACATTAAAGCATATACAGATAAACAAATAGAAGAGCTCAGAAAAATGAAGGAAACCATAAATGCCAAGCACAGACAAGAAATGGAATCAATGAAATAAATCCAAACAGAGATGCAGGAGATTAAAAACTCCATTGGAAATGTACATAGCAAATTGAATGAAAGCTAGAAAAAATATCAGATCTACAAGATAGGAACATGACTAGTGACCAGAAAAAGAAAGATATCTTAAAAATAGCAAGAAACCATGAAAAATCAATCTAGCAGCTATAGGAAAAAGGAAAAAAAAAGAACATAAGATTGATTATACCTTGTAAGAAAGCTGAAGACAGTGCAAAGTCATTAAAAACCTCTTCACAGAAATAATGGTAGAAAATTTCCCAGATATAAAGAATTTGACATGCAAATAAATGAAGCATGTAGAACTCCAAATAGCAATAACCAAAACAAATTTACACCAAGGCATGTAATACTCAACATTCCAGAAATTCAGCACAAGAACAAGAAAAGCAGCAACAGAAAAGAAACATAACACCTATAAATCACCTATAAACCTATCACTTATAAATCACCTATAAACATATCACCTGTAAACCTAAACATATCACCTATACATATCATCAGTATCATAGCACTTCTCACCACAAACCCTCAAATCTAGGAGAACTTGGAGTGAGGTATTTCAAGTCCTAAAGGAAAGCAACCTTAAAGCCAGACTGATGTACCCTGAAAAACTATTTTTCTGGAAAAGGAAATTGATGGAGAAATAAGGTACTTCCAAGACAAAGTGCAACTGAACAAATTTCTAACCACAAATCTGGTCTATAGAATGTTCTGAAAAACATATTAGAAAGAGATAATGAAGACCACAAACATATGAACACCAACAGAAAGAAACTGCCAGTCAGGGCAAGCAGTTATACAGAGAAGAAAGACAGGGAAAAAACAATAGGAAAAAAAAAAAAAAAACATGATAAAGGAAAGTGAATACCTATCAATTATAACCCCCGATGTAAATGGTCTCAACTTACCAGTCAAAAGAAACAGACTGGCAGAATGGATCAAGAAGCAAGATCCAACAATACGTTGCATTCTAGAAACACTTTTAACCTCTCTCCCCAAAATTCATGTACTAAAAGTCGAAGAATGGAAAATACTCCACGCCATAGAAAACCAGAAAAAAGCAGAGGTAACTATCCTATTTGCAGACAATGCAAACTTAAAGTCAAACCTAATAAAAGGACAAAGTCACTACATATTTGTTAAAGGACAACCCCAAGAAGAAGAGAGAACAATCATAAATATTTATATACCAAATACAGGTCCACCCAACTACATAAAACAAACATTAACAGACATGCAAAACCAAATAAGCACTACAACAGTTGTGGTAGGGGACCTTAATACTTCATTGTTACAAAGAGATAGGTCAACTAGATAAAAAAAAAAAAGTCAACATAGGAAATATCAGAGTTAAACCAAGTCTGTGAACACATGGACTTGGTACGTATCTACAAAATATCCTACCTGAAACATCAGAATACACATTCTTCTCAGTTGCACATGGACATTCTCGAAATAGACCATATATTAGGTCACAAAACATACACAAGTGAATGTAGAAGAATTGAAATCATCCTATGCATACTAACAGCACAGTGAAAATAGAAATCAACAACAAAGGAAATCATGAAAACTGCATTAACAGTACCCTTCTGAGGGAATTAAGGATGAAATTAAACAATATCTACAATTAATGATAATTCAATACAACATACCAAAATTTACAGGGCACAATTAAAGCAGTCTGTGAGGGATATTTATAGCGATGAACTCATACATCAGGAAAACACAATGAGGTCAAATAAAGAAGCTAATGTTGAACCTCAAATTGCTAGGAAAAAAACCAACAAATCAAACCCAAAGCTTATACAAGAGAGGAAATATAAAGAGCTGAAATTATTGTAATGAGATTAAGAAAACAATACATTAAATCAATGAATCAAAAAATTAGTTCTTCGAAAGAATACATAAAATTGATAAACCATTAGCCAACTTCATCAAAAAGAAGAAAGAAAAGACTCAAATTCAAGGAACTAGGAATAAAAAGAGGAAAACTAAACATCCCACAGAAATCCAGGAGATCAATGCCTACTATGTGAACCTATATTCTAATAAAATGGAAAGCATAGAATCTACCTTCACATTGAAGGTTAGGACTTCAATATATGAATATGGAGTGGATATAAACATTCATTTCATAACTCTGACCAAGAGACATCTCCAATCTTGCATGTGCAAAACCAAATTTATCATTTCTCTCGAATTTGTTCCTCTTTAGTGTCCCCCAGTTTACAAAATGGTTCTTAATTGTATTCATTGCTGAAGATAAAATACTGGATGTTATCCTTGGTTTTTACTCCTCCTGTCCTTCAGTTTCCATGTATAATTTGTGTCAAGTTTCTATTGTCTATTTCCTAATGGAGGGAATAGATCTGTTAGTTCTTTTTCCCTCAGTGGAAACTATTGTATCTTGCCAGATCAGCTAACTCAAAATTTTGAATACAAGTTTAGAGTGGTTGGCTCAATAATTAATAAATAATGTTTTCCATTTTTATCTTAAACTATGTGCCCCTTCATACTTGATATAAAAAATAGTTTGCTTTTCTTTATTTTGATTAAAATATAGCTGAGCATAATAGTCACTGTATTAAGAACCTCATGAACTCGAGGCAATTTGGCCTTCCAAAATTACCAAATTCATCCTGTCTATTCAGGGAAATCCCAGGGTCCCCCTTGATTCATTTCTTTATGCTGTATCCAGGAAAGCCTCTTTAGACAATTAAGTGGGTAATCTGAAATTATTCTTTTAGTTTATTCTCTTCTAGGATGTCACTGTCCTTTTCCATCTGTTTTCCAGTATCTGAAAGCAAATTGTTTCATATGTAAGATTCAGTGTTCAGCTGTTTAAAGCAATAGTTTGAATTTGTTCCCTGTTCACTATTTCACTCACTACAAAAGTAGAATTTCTCCTTCTTGTATTTCCTTTGTAAGAATTAAGGATTCTACCATAGAGAGTGTCTGAAAGCTGACCTCTTTATGATCCAAGTATATGTAGAGGTGACAATTGAACATCTGTTAAATTTGGTTGCTACTCATCCCTTAACAGATCTTTCTTGGAAAAGAACATTAATCTTTACTTCAACTTTTGTGCTGCAAATTTTGTGAGAATTTGAATAAATTATTTATCACCTCTTAACTTCAATTTTTATGTGTATAGAATGATAGGCGAATGTAAAACTACCTATGAAAATATTGAATACATAGAATACATAAACATCTTTGAATTACTCAAGTGATCTACCAGTTGCAAGGACTATATTCTCCTGAAGGTGGTAGTCCAGTTATGATCTTAAAAGGAACCCTAATTTTGTGGCCCAAAGTCTGGGATTTACAGCTATAATACCTTAGAAACCTGGTTTTTCACAAGCTACTATCTTTTAGTTCCTTACTTTCATCTGTTTAAAATAAGCAGTATTTACTTCCATAGAAATTAATGCAATAAGAATAGAAAATGTATATATAAAGAATTTCACCTGTGTGTGTGTGTGTGTGTGTGTGTGTGTGTGTGTGTGTGTGTGTGTGAGACAGGGTCTGTTTGCTTGAATTTGCTATGTAACCCAGTCTGGCCAACTTGTGGCAATCTTTCTGCCTCAGCCTCCCCAGGCTACCCTGTGCTAAAATTACAAGTGTATACCACCACACCCAGCATACATTTAAATACTTTAAAAGAAAGGTTCACTTCATAGTTTGCTAGTGGAAATATAAAAATTTGAGGCAACATAGGTGTGCCCTCTAATCCTTTTGGCACCAAGAAGTTTTTGTGTAAGATAAATCTTCTACTCTCAGGGAGAGGTCTATATGGGAGTGATTTTTTCAGGATTAGATTCTTATATGGACTACAGACCCTAGATCCTGGCATGTACAGTTCACATAAAGGTTTGCATTTCTACAAGAATTGAAGGCAGGATGTATAGCTCAAGCAGTAGCCTAGAAACTATGGCAAGCAGATGTAAACACAGGTGAAGCTTCACTTGCTGGCCCCCCACTCACTTCCTGCTGTAAGGCCCCTTTCAAGGTAGATATTGGGAGACCTGCACTATAGGAAACAGTTTGGTTTGCTCATGGTGGTGGGTCTTTAGAATATTTCCTGCTCTTACCTAAGCCTGATTCTCTCAGTCAATGACATTCATTTATTATTAGTCTTTAATCATTGTCTTCTATGTTGGACTTGGTAGCACTCAGAGCACAGTGTATTAGACAGATTGAAAATGATCATCCATACCAAAGTCCAGCCTTTCAGTAAATTATAAGTATCTGCCGTTTTGCTGGTGTAACTTGCTTTTCCAAGTAAAACATCATCTTTCTCTCCTGCCTTTGGTGTGATTTTTGTTACGTTACATTCTGTTGAATGTATAAAAACTCTGGTTTAGTCATAGCTAATTTCAATAAGTTCGACACAAAGAAAATGTTCACAAAACTTTGTTTTTCAGGAAACTTGAAAAGCACAAGAAGAAAGTGGTCAAGTTGATCCTAGAGAGGAAAAGTATAAATGTTTATTCATTCTGGGCACTTTGAGCATCACCCTATTAAGGCATTGTGCTAGGTACAGAAAGGAAGAGGGAGAGGAAAAGATAACTTTATTAACCATTCTTTGTTCCATTCATCAATCTATTTATTGAGCATTTACACTTATCCTTTTACTTAGGTGTATAGCTTTTATTAAGAGAGGCATACTCTCAGAGAGTGGTCCACAGTGTATGCTACAGTGCTCTGTTTGTTATCGCTGAAAGCTCTAAAACATTCACCATCACTGCCCTAAGGACTTAAGGAGGTCAGAGGAGAAAGGAATTCATTTATTCTTGGAAGGGTGAGGGAAATCTTCCTAAAGGTAAGGATATCTAAGCATTGAAAATTGAGTAATGGTTGCTGATAGAGAAGGAAATAGATTTGTAAGAGAATCTAATTACAGGAAACAAAGCAGATCTTCAATCAAAATTTTTGCTGTTTTTTGAAATGATGGAAATAAGACTTTTCTTGGCATTTTTTGTTTCTTAGCTCATTCAGTTCTCTTTAATGACCTTGTATGCTTTTTTAAAAATGTCTCTTTAACAAACAAAAGTTCAAAGAAGTTCAATAAGCTGCTTATATTCTGACAGCCAGTAAGTCACAGCTAGGTTTCAAATTCAGAACATCTTGAGTACAAAGTGTGTGCTCTTTTTACTACACTGTTTCATTTTTCCAGAAGGCAAGTGTACATTTATAATATCATGTGAAGCTGGGTATGATGGCACATGCCTGTAATCCCACTTAGGAGGCTAAGACAAGAGGATCACTGCAAATTACAGGCCAGCTTGGGCATGTAGCGTGACTTTGTCTCAAAAAATAAAAAAGTAACATACCATGTGATAGTTAATATAAGTTAAACAAACCTATGAGTACTTTCTACTGAAGAAAAAGTAATCCAAATGCAGTTACTAGAAAAGTATAAAGAAGATGATGTCTGAAATGTGGTAAATGAATAGAGTGTGTGTGTGTGTGGAGGGGGGTGTTGGAGTATATATATATGAATGTTAGGTAAAGTTCTCAGAATTTGGAAACCATTCAGAAATGTTGAGGCATGAAAAAAAAATCAGTTGCTATTTGGCAGGCTTGGAGTTTTACCTGGCTTTGTGCTTTGCTACGATGTATGTGTAATCTCTAAATTATTTTCAAGAGTTGATAATATCTTTCCATATTTTAAGTGAAAGTGAAATTGTTTCATATATTCACTTCCATCCTTCACCTCTTATGTATTGGATGTGAACACACAAAAACAAATCAAATTATGTTGTGCAATGACCTCAGCCTGAACAGAAATCATTTCCTATGTTAACAGTCTTAATTATCTGCTCTCACCACACCATGACCTAGTTCACTTGATGGGATGATTATTGGAAAGAACAGGGGACATGTCTCAGAAAACAAAGCTGTGACAATTTCTCAGTAAATGCAATAAATCAAGATTTTTCAAAGGGAATAAAAAAGTGTCATTTACAATGGTTATAACTCTTACACCCATAAAGATTCTTGTACTTATATAGTTTAGATGCTCCCATGGTAGATGAAAATTACTTGATCTGTCAAAATGGAGGGATGATTTTTTCTTCTTCATGAAAACATCTTATTTTTAACAGCCAACTTCTTTTATTTCCTGCTATCTGTCTTAATGAAAATAGAGAAACGAAAGACAAAAAGACAAGTGATGTTAAAAAAGTTGTACCAAGGATTTGATATAGAGGATAGTAACACAAGTCACTGAAGATAACAATGAAAATTTTAGGAGAAACAAGCATACTCATACTTGAAGGATTATTCCTTCTGTTTCAGAGAAGCCCTGAGTATTAGTGAAAATAATTATTGTAATAATGACAATAATAATAATAGCCACAACCACAGACGTGGCCATCATTATTTGAACATCTTTCTTATTTATGCCAGATATTGGATGTTATATCATCGACTCCTTTTAACAACACTATGTGGTATATATTGTCATGTATCATTTTTACTATTATTTCCATGATACAGATAGGGTCTCAGGTTTGAAATGACTGCAAAAATCCACATACGTGAAGATTAAACAACTGTAATCTGAAGATTAGACATGTCTCAAAATTTGAAATTTTTGAGCGTAAACATGATATCACAGATGAAAAATGCAATGCCTGACTTCAAGTGTTAGTCATCAATCCAACATGGGCAAAATTCCCATGAGAGAGAATCAACTAATGGGCAGTGTGTGAAACTGGACAAAGGTGTAGTAGAGACCGGGAGAGACAGAGATACCAGGAAAGTAGAATGTCTGCTGAGGAGAGCTGTAAACTGTGAGTGGAGGCAGTGGAAGGATGGCCTTGTGCGCTGTAACCAGAAGATCATAGAGGTGGGAATGCCAAAGTCTTTGGAACTCACATCTTACAATTGTGTGCCCCAAATGTCTGACATAAAACTAGAGGACTTAATATTTGTCCTGCTAGATTTTGGCCTTTTTGCCCCCTTTGCAAAAGTAATGTTTGCTCTGTGCCAATCCACTTTCAAATTTTATAGAGATTTACAGCCAGAACTTGTCTTGAGACTGACTCAACACTTTAACTTACATATTTAAAATGTGAGAAGTTGTTGAAACCTGAAGATATTATTGTGTTTTCAGTTTTATGTAAGATAGCTGTATTATGTTAGTGGAACTATTAGCTTCTTACTGAGTTTATTTGGAGATAAAATATAGTTTAAGGGGATATGTCTTGCTATCAACTTAACAAAAGATGTATTTTGACTACTGTAGTAATACATCATGTTCAGTGGATTAAGAAAAGCCCAGTAGGGGCTGGTGATTTAGCTTAGCGGCATAAGCGCCTGCCTTGCAAGCAGGCAGTCTGTGAGTTCAATCCCTGGTACCAATAAAAAAGAAAAAGACAAAAAAAGAAGGCAAGAAATGCCCAGTAGATTCATAAAGCACACTTCTGTATTGGATATTATATCTGGCCACTTGACCCTTTTTCTCTGGAGTTGTTCCCCTGCTCTGCTTTCCACTAGCAGTATCTGAGCAGCTTTACTTCACCATGCCATTCCGTCCTGATCTTGCCTTGGAGATAGCTGACCACTGGTTGAAAACTCTGACACCACGAGTCAAATTCAACCTCTTCTCCTATAATTTGTAAGGTTGGGTATTGTGTTCCAGGGACAGGAAAGTGGCTAATACAAGTGGTTAAAAATGCAGTGACTTGTGTCAGTTTATAAATTTAGAATCCATGTTCCACTGCTTACACCTATATTGCCTTTGCCTTAGTTTTCTATTGTAAAATGGCTTAAGTACAGTCATCCCCTAGAATCTGTATGAGACTGGTTCCATGAACCATTCGAATATCAAAAGTCACATTTAACCTCATCTTTTATGTAAAATGACATAGCATTTGTGGACAGCTACTTACTTTCTCCCATGTACTTTTAAGTATCTAGTGGTGGTGATCCTACAACACACATGTTGCACTGGCCTGTTTGTATCATTGAAAGCTCTAAAAGATTTGCCATCATTTACCTATTTGTATTTATCATACCTAGGTACTTATACTAGGTATTTATAATACCTAGTACAATGCAAATATAATGTAAGTAATTTTTCTACTATAGGACTAATGTTTCAGGACTAATGACCAGGAAAAAAATTCTATACATCTTTAATAGAGATATGATTAATTTTAGGTGAATGTTTTAGATCCACAGTTGGTTTAGTCAATGGATGTAGAACCCTATGGATGTGGAAGGCCAATTATACTCACACAGTGGTTTTGAAGACTAAATTAAGTAATCATAAAGTGGTTGATGCATAGTAAATACTTTATAAATAATTATTATTTATATTTTACATATAGGCATGTTTAAATTAGACAGATTATGAAATTTTGCTCCAAATCTCTAAAGTAGTCTAGAGGTGGAGCTAGAATTGGGATACAGGTCTCTCTGGCTCAAAATTTCACCACCTTTTCCCTATACTCTACAATATTCATGGAGTGTGTTTTAAAGCTAGTTTTTAAAAACTGTGATCTCATTAATCTGTTACACATTATAATAGGCAGTCAGTTTTCCCAAAGAACTTATCACAACTGTGTATTTTACAGATCTTTATACTGTCTGTAGTAGCTTCTGCCTGCTTACTTAGCTTGGCACAGACTGTCTTTAACAATTTATTCTGAAACATCAGAGCCTCCAGAAAGGGTTCCACACAGACTGAAGTGTCTATTTCTTTACAATTGTAGCCTTAGTGTTTTATCCAGTATTATACTATAGAGAATTATAATTTTTATCTTGTTTTTATATGCCAGTTTTGAGTTTTTTGACTAGAAGGATCCTGTTTTACTCATCTCCCTATGATTAATACTTAGCAGAATGTCTCATGCATAATGAGTGATCAATATATTCATTTATTTAATGAATGGATAAGTTCAGGAGAATTATCCAATACTATACAGTATGAGATAAAGTACTTTTTCTTTATGTGAGATTATCAAGCAAACTAGTATTTAAAATATTTAGTAAAAGTAAAGACTCAAGTTAAAGAAAACTTCAAATATATCCACCCACATATATTCCTAGCCCATGTTCATGACAATTTTCTAAAAATAGATCATAGTAATTTAGTTTCAAACAGCTCATTTTCAGCATCTGACATGTTCATTAACCCCAGGTAGGGAAATTATTGTGTTATATTAATTTTTCACCAGGGAAGACATTTGTCATCTGTGTAATATTAATAATTGCTACAAAGATGAAAATGACACACTATGTCTGCTGAATGAAGAACACAGTCAAATTTTAAAATGTATTGGTTACATTCTTTTTTTTTATTTTTAAGAGAATAAAACCAAATGAAACAAAGCAGAATAGAGTCAATCAAAACAAAAGGATGAACATGGTACATGGCTTAAAAATAAAATACAGGAAGATCTACAATGGCTACCATAATGCCTCTTGTTATCTTTAAAAGAATTGCCCATACCATCAGGCATAATAAAATCAATCAAAATAGTACAGAATAAAACCATTAAAAACAAAACAATAGAAACAGTGTAAGACTTCAAAAGATAATAGTAAAACCACAATGAGTATCATAATGCACCTTATTGTCTTCAAAGTAGTTGCCTATACCATCAGACATGATACCATCAAACAAAACACAATAGAATAAGATCATTCAAAACAGAATAAGGAAAAAATTTAGGAGTTCAAATCAAGCTAATAGGAAATCAAAAATGATTACCATAATATATTTTTTATCTTTGAAATAGCTGCCCATACCATCAAATACAATAGGATTAGACAAACTGGAACAGAATAAAACCAAACTAAACAGAACAATGAAAACAATATAGGTTTCAAATTACAATAATAGATTAAGAATGGCCACTGCCTTCCCTTTTTAGACAATTCCCTTCCTATCACTTTCACAAGATATATTGTACATTTTGGATCCCACTAACTCCGTTAGTTTTATACTAGGGAGGCAACACAATATTCACCTATGTGGCTCTGAACCTTTTTACCCCTGAGCAAGATCTCAAGTTGTATCCATTTATATACAAGAGCCTCAAGGTTATCTTTCTTTATAGCTGAGTAGTTTTCCATTGTATAAGAGTGTCATGGCTTTCTAACAAGTCTGCAGCTGATGGGCAAGCTATCTCAACTTTTTTTTTGGTTCCCTGTCACAGAGAGCATTGTTTTCTCACCTTTGACTTTCAGCCTATAAACTCCCTTTTGGGTTAAATGTGTTCCTTATATAAATCATGTTGATGGATCCTGTCTCCTGATCACTCTTTCTATTGGTGAACTGAGGCCATCTCTACTAGTGATTATGGCTAACATGCACTGCCTCATCTCTGCCATACTATTTTCCTGCCATTGGTTGCCTCCTTTCCCCCTTCATTCCATTGTCTGCCTTGCTCAGGAAGCCTCCTCTGCCACTGTTCTGAAATGAAGGTCTTTTTTTTCTCTCTCTCTATAAAGTTCTGCAGTATTTTTTGTAAGGCTGGTTTGATGGTCATGAGTTCCTTCAGTTGTTCTTTGTCATGGAAGTATCTTGTTTCTCCATTAATTAGGAAAGACAATTTTGCAGGGTACGTCAATCTGGGTTGGAAGTTATTTTCTTTCAGGACTTGAAATACTTGACTCCAAGCTCCTCTTGGATGGTTTGATGATTTGATGGTTTGTGTCAAGAAGTCTGTTATGATTCTAATGAGTTTTCCTTTATAGGTGATCTGTTCCTTTTCTCTAACATCTTTTAATATTCTATTCTTGTGTTGAATTTCTGGGATCTTGATTAGTATATGTCTGGGTGTGGATTTATTTTGGTTATGGCTGGCTGGAGTTCTCTATTCCTCACATCTGATTATCATTGCCTATTCTTGGGGAGTTTTCTGTAATTATTTCTGTAAATAGCCTATGTATTTCATTTGTGTTGACCCCTGCTTTTTCACTCACATTTATTATTCTTAAATTATGCTTCTGTACATCATCTTATAGCCTTGGAATTGTTACTTCCTGGTTCCTTGTTATTTCTAAGAGATTTTTCCTTTCATGATTGCAAGCTGCAAACCTGCCTTCAAGGTTTGAAAGTAATCGTTAGTTTCTTTCAAGCAGTTTTGCCATTTTTCAATGGAGTTTTTAATTTCCTGGTAATCTCTTTGAGTCTGTTTCATGTATTATAATTCTTTTTTATATTCTTCATTCAATGTTTCCCTCATTTTCCTATGTTTCTCTATTCTTCCATCTATGTCTTCTTTATAAGTACTTAGTAATTCTTTAATTATGTTTCTCATTTCTTCTTTTACCTGAGAGTACTTCTGTTCTAATTTCTTTTATAGCCTCATAAAGTTTTTCTTTACTTTAGTTGCCATTACTTCATAAACTTTAGGTGTGCGACTCCTGATTTCTTCTGTATTTGTATCTCATGGACCAGAACTGCTTAGATTGGAGGCCAGAGAATACCTTTCACTTCTTCCACTTGTCAAATTCCTAGTTTCTTCTAGACAAGTGGGCAGTGGAATCCCTGGCATTTCCTGTGTTGGCTACAATTTCCCTGAAGCAAGACTGTTTGATTTTTCTAGCCAATGCTGGTTAGGGATATCTGAGGGTGACCATTGGGTGCACTGGTTTAGGGCTGTCTGCTGCTTTTCCCAGTCTGCTTTGGCTCACTGGTGGCTGATGGAGTGCAAGCAGGGTGGGACAGGCTGCCACCTCCCTCCTGAGCTGATGCTAGCAGCAGGGGGCCCCTACCACACAGAGTACATGCAGGAAGTGGAGCTGGTTGGGCCCAGATTTAGGGAAACCTCAGCAATGGCTGTTGGAATGTGCACAGGGGTGGAACTCAGTCCAAACAGTTTCTACTAGTCTGCTTTGAGATACACTAAGAGTGGCTAAAGAAAGGTAGCTGCAGTTCTGGTTTCTAGACTTATCCTGTCTGACTCCAAAATGGCTCCTGGCCAATAGCCCTCTCTGGCAGGAGGCCTGAGTCCTCTACACACACCACCAGCCAGTGTAGACCTCCATGTCTGCTGCTCCCCTCTACCACCACATCTCTTTGCAGAAGCCTTTGGGCTTACCAACCACCACCTGCACTGCAACACCACTTTCAAGAGCTTTTCTCGGACAGAGGGTCTGGCTATGGATGAATGTGCCACCAGCTATTGCCTTCTTCTTTAAGTTTTTCTTTTTTACTCTCTCTGTTGTCTTCATTTCTCACTTTGGGTTCTTCCTGGGTTGAGAGGACCCACTTCCTTCCTTCTTATCTTCCCCACAATGCTATATTTCAGCATCTAGACAATTTCTCTCAGAGAAGCTCGGTTGCACTCTAGACCAGTCAATCTTATATATGTTGGGGGCTTTCATTAGACGAGGTGAATGTGACATCAGTAAGAATCTCCTTTATTAAGAGAATAGAAAGTAATATCAATATCTTAGGACATGATGATATGCTTCCCAGATTTAATTTTTTAAATTTAATTTAATTTATTTTATTTTCTTCCCTGTCACATTCATTACAGCTAGAAAGTCTGTGAACTCTGATGTTTTCCATGGCTTGCCTTTCATCTTCTAGTCTCACTTTGTACTAATTTCCTACTCTTCTGGGTCACATACCATCTATATGCTAATAGCCTTGCTCTTTTTCCAGCCAGATTCTACTAAGCTCCAGACCCTAATCTGCAGACTCTATCTAGACAATTACATTGTAAACAATCTCAGACACCTCAAATTCAACAGGTCCTAAGTTTAGCTTATTATCTTTGTATATCTCTTGAACTAAGTATCCTACAGTGACTGTTGTTTCCTATTTCTCCAAATTTCACATAAAACTCCCAATTCAGACTGTTTGCAGGTAGTACACTCATATTCTAAAGAAAGGTAGCTAGATACACCTTTTTAGGATTTCAAAATGGTGACTGGTCTGGTTCTTTACATAATCATATAATTCCATTCTATATAAAGGTAAGACCAGAAATTGAAAGCAGTCATTGAAATAGTAAGGTGTTCTTATGTGAAAGCATCCTACACAGTGAGGTGTGCCTTTAAGATCTCTGGGAGACAGAGAAAGAGTAGGGATGCCTGTACAAAGAAAAAAATGGTTTCTCAGTTTTTAAACTGAAGCTTGCTGAACTCTAGAAAATCTCCAGACTCTCTCCAGCTATAATCAGGCAGAACATGGTTGGAATTCTTTGAGAGTTTGACACATACACAAGGATTTAGAGAATGTAGGAAAATAGATGTGGATGCTTGCTTTTTTTCTTGGTCATTATGGATTTGAATGACTAGTGAGAGTTCTATATGAAAGCCGTCAAGGGCAAAGAAAGGATCATCTTTAAATTATACTAGTTTCATAGGGAATAAAATTTCTCATAAACCAAATGTATCCAACAAAGACAAAAGATAATTTGGTTAGTCTATCATCATGGAAAGATTATCTATGTGACTGGTACTATCCCATTCTACAGATAACTTCTGTTGTTATCTACATCACAAAGATATGATACTTGTGAACATTATCAGGCTCCTTTGAGAGTCATTAACACAACTAGGATCCACTTCATTTCCTGTGACTCCTGACTTCAGCGTTGAAGTTTTAATGTCCTAAGAAACTCATTATTGCTGGAAAAACTGAGATAGTTGACCATCCTAAGCAGAAGACATAGGAGGAGATGTTCGTCAGGGAGATGATAGGAAAGCTAGGATCTACATAGAAGTTGGGAAAATGAGCTTATGATACAGAGAAAAGAATGAAGCGTCTGGAAAGCCTCCTCTGGCTTCCAGGAGAGGAGACATATCCTCCCCTGACACTAGGTCACCCTGGAGAAGATCAGCAGACTCAGGGAGAAACAATACACTAGCTGCAAGAAAAATCCATGGCTACAGAAATTACAAAAATAGTGTTAAATTTCACTGTGAAAATAAACTCCTTATGCAAGACAGCCTAGCACTGGAGAAGAAATCCAATGAAGTGTCATAGTTGAGTATAATCAGAAGCCATTTTGGGAAGGGATTTTGCTTAAAACTGGACAATAGAACAACTATGCTTCAGAGATTCTGTTGGCAGCCTATGGCAATAACTGGGTGAGAGATGCCTAGAAGACAGCTGTGGACAGAAGTAAGCTAAGCATAAGTTCTCCCCTCACCAAGAAATTTAAGCTAAGTCTAGAAACAATTGCAGAGACATTCCCTACATGGTGAGAAGTCAGGCCAGTCATGTGAGACTTTCAGAGGGGGCCGACTCTGAAATCCTGACAGTAAACCCAAAAATCTGAATCCTCAACCCACTGCTTATATCCACCATAGAACTCAGTGCTGTTTGCTTTTCCCATGTACCAATGTGAGCAGGGGTACTAGGAGGCACTAGGCGCTTTTGGAGTGACCTCACCTCTAGGGCAGAAACCGCTGACAGAGTATACCCCAAACGAAAACTGGGGCAGGATCTAGTATTGAGAAAAACTGCAGGAGTGTGGAAACAGAATAGGTCCTAATAATGGCTCATTATCCCTCCACCATATTTGGTAGATTCGAATAGTGTAGAGACTGGAAAGAAGCCATTCATTCGAAGACAGAAAAACTGTTCTTTTAGACTCACTTCTTTCTTTTCCTTTATTGACTGTTTTGAGGCTCAACATTTTTTTCTTTTCTTTTTTTAATTTGCTTTTTTATTTGCTACTTTTTGATTTTCTTTTCTCTGTTCTTTTGTTATTTTTATATCATACTATTTTATTTTATCCTTAATAGGATATTTTATCTCACTTTTCTCTCCTCTTCATCTTATGTTTCAAATTTTTCTGTTCTTTCATTCTTCTATTCCCCACACACTCCATCTTTACTAACAGTACTATTAAGCTTTACTAATCTTTAGTAATTTAGCTAACTATGGTATTATTCGTGAATTTTCTAATGTTTAAAGGTGGAATAGTTGCATTAGCTACATATGTATGGCATGTCAATATTTGATTTCTCTGTGTGTCTAAATTATAGTTACAGATTTCCTTTCTGTGGCTAAGAGTCATAGAGTTGTTGGTTCTTTTAATACCTAATGGCATGCCAACATTGAGTCTTGTCTTTGACTCTATTACTGTTGCTCATTTGATTGCTATTTCCAGGGTGGTATAGTTTTAGCTATTATTTCATTCTTACTGTATGTCAGTGTCAGGCTTGTCTTTGTGTCATCAACAATACTTTGGCTCATTTTTAGAGAACAAGGTACTGGGTCAACTGCATTTGACCCTCCCCTCTCAAATTTATAAGAAGTGGTTGGATTTTGGGGCAGAGGCAAAGGCCTATGGTTGGCCATGCCCCAAGAGCACCACTGAAAAGAAGACACTAACTAAAAAGTTTTCCATACTAGCTGCAAACTGTAACACACACACACACACACACACACACACACACACACACACACACACAGAGAGAGAGAGACAGAGACAGAGACAGAGACAGAAAGAAACAGAGAGAGACAGAGAGAGAGACAGACAGACAGACAGAGAAATATGAGAAGTTGATGGTACCTATAGGGTAGAAATCAAAAGACATACAACTGAATTATTGAAATGATTAAAAAAAGGAGACAAGAAACAATAAGGTCTTGGCAAAGTCAAAGATGATATAAGTGAGGTAAGTGAAGCCTAGAGAACCATAGTCATAATTAGAAAAAGAACTTTTCTATACACATCAAAGTCAAAATCCAACACAAGGACCAAAGTTTAAAAGTCAGTAGAGAAAACTTCACTTCACTTTTGTTTATTAACACCAGAACAACTTTAATGATACCGTACCACACTTCTTGAGAGGCAACCACAGCAGACAGGTGTGCAGAAGATGCATGTACACATAAAATAAACCAAGACACATGTGCTGCTCTCCAGAATTGGATTATGAAAACAGAGCCCTTTCAGGGCTCCTCTCCACTTTTCTCTTAGGGTACATATTCTGGTACATACTGTTCAGTCTGAGTCTCACAGGTGTAATGGCTGGCCCTGAGATCATTTTTTTTTTTTAAATTCCCTTCTATACAGTACATGAAGGCACTGAGAAACACCTTCTCCTTAGGACACCTTGTGAGAAGGTGTCCTAAATGACTTGCAATGAAGGGATAGACTCAGTGTTAAGTTACTAGATATTGGTTAAGAAAGAGCATCTGTAAAAGGACCCATATAGAAGCAGGAGGGAAAGAGATAGTATGCTACACAGAGAAGACTATTCACTTCCTTTGTAAATCTTTATCTTGGTGTAGCCCTAATTGTTTTTCCCACAATCATTTTATGTGCCATCTTAGCCCAGTAAACAAAAGGTGCCCTTTCTCACGTTTTGTAACTCAGCTGTATGTTCACTCATCCTGACCTGGGCATGCATGCTGACCAAAAATCTTTACAACATCTCTTGATGAACTTGTAATTCTTCATTTCATGACATGGTCATCAGATTTTTTGATACAAATGGAAAGCTGATTGGGAATGTGGATTTGATGTCAATGAAATGAAGTTAATTATCAAGAACTGAGTTAAAACACCTTGCTAAGAACTGGTTATTCTCTTTAGGTAGCTACCAGATGTCAATACAGCTTTATTTGTTTAATTAGAAATTATTCTTGCTAGGAAAATATTTCCCACTTGGCCTTCATTCAAGACCATAGATCAACAAACCTTGTTACCCAGCTGTCAGGATGAAATACATCTTGACTGTGACTCCTCATTTTTATAACCAAGAAAACTTTGTTCTGAGTTTACATTTTCTATGCAAATGGAAGCAAAACTATAAAATAAATTCTTGGCATTGGTTGCTCTGCTGGTAGTATCTTATTTTTCAACAATTTGAGTTCGTGAAAAGGGAGAACATTTGAGAAATTCAAGGTAATAGAGACACTTACGTGCCTGACAATAACACTTACATACTTTAGGAAACACATCTGCAGATTAGGCTACATGATCACTCAGTTGTTTTCTGAGCACCTCCTTTAGTGGACTAATGGTTTCTTTGAAACGTTTGGAGGCATGAGGAAATATTTGAGCCATGGTTTGTTAGAATATCCATTTACAGCAGGACTTCATTCTCAGGTGAGTTCTCTTTCTCTGTCTCTGTCTCTGTCTTTGTGTGTGTCTATGTCCATGTCTGTCTGTCTGTCTTTCTCAAAAGAATCCATGATCAGTGGAGAATAAATTCAAATGAATCAACAGAAAAATTTTGGTTTTATGAAATAGTGATATAAAATATGTTTTCTCTGCCCCTAGGAACTTAACTTTAGAAAGCTTTTTGTGGTTGACTCATAATGTTTGTTTTCATGTTCTTTTGTAGAGAAACAAAAATAAGATATTAAATTGTTCTCTATGACTAATGATTTAAGAAGTATTTCCAAAAGAAAAAAAAATATATATATATATATATATATATATCCAGGGAGACCTGCTCTTAAATGATCCAATTTTTTTCTTTGTATTAAGGAATTTTTCCCTAACAAAAATTTGCTTTTTGATGAAAGGAGTGCTCAAGAGAACTGTCACTCAGCTTGAACTTTAGAGGCAATATTGAGAAGAAAAATTATTTACAAATGGACACTGCTTCATTTTGAGGAAAGAACACATGACATACTCATCTTTTTGCTTTTTGTGAAAGTGAATGTTTTATTAAAAATTAGATGAAAATGGGGCGCTGGATGAAAAATTATAGAAAGTGTGTTTTAAGTGAAGGGAATAGAAAAAAACGAAGACCTTAAGATTGGAAAACTTCAAACTGAAATGTTTGAAAATACCAAGAAGATTACTATGCCGGAGTGAATTAAATGAGTCAGATGGAATGTGAAATTAGAAATTTATGCAGGGCCAAGTCTCACAGTGCCTTGAAGGCCAAGTTGAGGAATTTGGATTTTTGTCCGTGTTTGATGGAAAGCTAATGGTCAAACGGTGACTTAACTTTATATGTTTTAGCTATGAGTAAATGCTGTTCACATGGAATCAGACAGAGAAGTTAGCCTCCCACAGTATTTCAGCTAAGTTATGATGGTGACTTTGAGCAGAGTTGTCTAATTAATGAATACAGAAAAATGTAAGGCAAAGTCAGAATAACTTTTTGATTGGTTAAATATAATCAGTGAGTCAAAGAAAGCAATCAAGAAAATGACATCTTGATTTGGCCTTGATAAATAATAGTTCCATTCACTAGTATTTACTACACTAGAAGAATAGTAGAATTAAGAAACAGGGATCATGGATCTGAGACATCTGCTGGACATTCAATACAGAGAATTTCAAATTAGTATTTTGATTGAGTGCCTGAAACTCCAGGAAAGTTAAGACTTAGAAATATGTACGAGGTCCTAGAAATATGTACTAGGGATACATTAGCATAGAATTGGTATTTAAATTGAACAGAATAGATAAGATTACCTAGAGTGCAAGTACAGATAGAGAAATAAGAGAGATGCAGTCAGAATCCTAGGGCTTCTTCAGCATCCTGTAAGTCATGAAGAGAAGGTGAAACCAAGTGTAATCAGGGAAGGGTGACCATTAAGTTAAGAGGAAAGCTGGTGAGTATAATGCTAGAAAAGAAGTGAGGAAAAACTTTCCAGAAAGGTAGGCATAATCAGTTGTGTCAAATGTTGATTAAAAATTGAGTAAGCTGAGAACTTATTATTCATCACAGGATCTGTTTTGTATCCATCCTTTCCCAACATGCCACTTTTTATAGACTGTGGACCACCTATGACAAAGAGAGTGTAATAGTTGTATGTTTATTAATTATATTCATTGTAATTACCCATTCATTGCCTTTTGACTTCGCTTGAAGAGACCATTTTCACCTAAGGAAAGGAATATGTTTATTTGAAAGTTTATAAAAATAAGGTTTTTCCTAATGCTGAGGAATCCACAAAAGACTGTATGATTAAATAACCTACGATGCTAGAGCACATAGTACCAGTCTCATTTTGTTGATAACAAATCTGAGATTCTAATTGGAAAGTGAATTTCTCAAAGCACATAGAATGTTTTAAAATTTATTTATTTACTTATTTATTTATTCACTTACTTTTAATTCACTTTTATTACTTACACAATTACTTTTATTCACTTACACAATTTAGATAAACATAGTGGTCACATGTATCATAGGGAATTTGTACCTGTACATGATATATCTTGATCCCTCCTTTTTTCCATTCTCTTCTCCTCTCTTCAACAGCTCTTTCCCTTATTTACAAAAATTTTGTTTCCATTTTATGATTGTTTTCTTATTTTTTCTCTTCCCTTCCTTCCTTTCTCTTTCCCTTCTCTCTAATTCCCCTTTCCTCTTCAACAATTTTTCCTATTTCATGCATTGTAGTTCTTACTGTACATTGTAGTTCTTATTTATACTTTCAGTGGCTCATACCGGAGAGACAGTGGGATATTTACATATTTGCCTGACTTATTTCACTTAAGAGTACTGTCTCAAAGTGCATCCATTTTGCTATAAATGTATCAAATTTATTCTTTATAGTTGAGTAGTACTCTGTTGTATAAAAAAATCTTTTTTTGTCAGTTCATTGCTTGTTGGGCATTGGGATTGTTTCTGAGATTTAACTGTTATGAACTGTGCAGCTAAAATCATAGGTGTGCATATATCAATGTAGTTCAATGTTTTTAATTCTTTTGAAACAATATCAACATGGGGAATAACTGGATCAAATGGGACCTCTAGTCCTAATTTTTTGAAGAGCCAATTCTAAATAACCCAATATCAGTGAATGAATTAGAAAATGTAATTAAAATTACCAAAAAAAAGAAAAGCCCAGGTTCTGATGGATTCACTACTGAATTCTACAAGAAACTTAAAGAAGATCTAATGCCATTACTCTTCAAGCTTTTTAATGAAATTGAAAGGTAAGCAGTATGACCAAAGTTATCCCTGGAAGCAAGTTTTACCTTGATACGAACCCAACCAAAAAAGAGAACTACTGCACAATCTCCCTAATAACATAGACACATGAATCTTTTTTTTTTTTTGGTACCAGGGATCAAAGTCACAACTGCCTGCTGGCAAGGCAGGAGCTTATGCCGCTGAGCTAAATCCCCAGCCCTTTTATTTCTTTTTAAAAATTTTTTTTATATAACACATGAATCCTCATATACTGGCAAACAGAATGCAGCAAAGCATCAAGAAAATTATACACCTTAACCAAGTAGAGTTCATCTTAGGAATGCAGGGTCTTTCAATATATGCAAATCAATAAGTGTAATACAACAACATGTCAACAGAGCCAAGGACAAAAATCATGATCATCTAAATAGATACAAAAAAAGAAAAAGCATTTGACAAAATCTAAAACCCCTTCATGATAAAAACTACAGAAAAGAGGAATAGATAATCTTTATCTCAGACTGATAAAAGCCATCTATGACAAACCAACAGCCAAAATCATACTGAGTGGTCAAAAACTGAAATTTTAGAGGTCAGGTATTTAGCTTAGCTGCAGAAGTGCCTGCCTGACAAGTGCTAGGACATGAGTTTGATTCCTAGTACAAAACAAAATTTGAAAATTGTCACCTTAAAATCAAGAACAGGACAAAGATGTCCACTATCACGACTTATATTCAATATAATTTTGGAAACATTAGTGAGAGCAATTAAAAAACAAGAATGAAATAAAAGAGGTAAGACAGTAAGGGAAGAAGTTAAAATATTTTTATTTACAAATGATGCAGTACTCTAAACAGAAGACCCCAAAAACTCCACCAAAAGACTTCTAGGATTAATAACTGAGTTAAATAGCATAGCTTAATGTAAAGTCAACACTCAAAAACCAATAACATTCTCTACACAAGTTACAAACTCACTGAGAGAGAAATTAGGAAAACCACACTTTTCACAATAGCATAGAAAAGGAAATACTTAGGAATCAATCTAACAAAGCAAGTAAAAAAATCTATACACTAAAAATCACAGTAATCTGATAAAAGAAAATCAAAGAGGATATCAGGAAGTGGAAAGATATTCCTTGTTCATGAGTAAGAACCAACAAAGTAAAAATGTCCATCCTTACAAAATTATAGGATTTAATGCAGTCTCAACCTAAAAACCATTAGTATATATCAAGGAACTAGAGAAAAGATTCCTAAAATTTATTTGGAATCAGAATAGACCTAGAATGACAAAAGCAATTCTAGGCAACAAAGGCAAGGCAGGGAGAATCATAATCCCTGACTTGTAATTATACAACAAAGCTAATGGCTAATGTGCTAAAAACAGGATGGTACTGGCAAAAAAAAAAAAGTTAAATAAATAAAATAAAACAGACATGAGGGTCAATGGAATAGATTAGAAGACACAGAAGTAACTGCAAATACAATGAGCCATCTTATCTTTGACAAAGAAACCAAACACATTCACTAGAAGAAAGAGAGCCTTTCTAATAAATAGCGCTGAAAAAACTGGCTTTCCACATACCAAAGACTGAAACTAGACCCAGGTCTGTCACCATGCACTAAACCAAAATCAAAGCGGATCAAATATCTAAATAGCAAGACAGAAACACTAAAACATCTGGAAGATAAATAAGTAGACCTCTTGAAGACATAGGTCTAGGCAAAGATTTCATGAACCAAACCCTGACTGGCACAATATATGCTACAAAAAATCAACAACTGGAATTTCATCCTATTAAAAACTTTTGAACAGCAAACCACACAAAAAATTTTAGCTGCTAGTTCCTTAGACTATATCTAGAACATATAATATCTAGAACATATAGAGAACTGAAAAAAAGACACTTTGAATTTAAAGACTTTATGCAAAAATGGACATCTGAGATAAACATGCACTTCTCAGATGAAATATAAATAGCAAATAAATACATGAAGAAATGTTCAACGTCATCAGTCATTTGAGAGATGCAAATTAAAACAATGCTGAGATTCCAACTCACTCCAGAAAGAATAGCTATTATCAGGAAATCAACCAGCAACAAATGCTGGTGAGGTATGGGGGAAAAGGTGCTCTTCTCCACTGTCGGTGAGAGTGTAGACTGGTGCAATCACTGTAGAGATCAGTGTGGAACACAATATTTTAACTGCAGAGAAAGGACGAATGCAAATAGAACTGAAACCCCAGAGCTCAGAGTTCAGGAGTCAGAAGTGGCTTTTGCACAATCTTACGCCTCTTATTGTTGTATAATGATTCATTTCACTGCAGATTAAAAACTTATCTTTAGTAAAAATGTCTCATAAGGGAATAAAAAATAACTTGAGTGTGACCTCTAAAATGGAAGAGAGTTGCTTAGATGAGAGTAGAAAGAAGTAGTTTAGAAAAACCACAAAGTATTGATGACAGGAATTGTTACAAAGAGAGAAACCCACATAACCTGGGTTTGGATTCCCATTTTATCTGCTACTGCTACATGACCGATAATGAATTTTTAAACTTTTGTGAACCTTATTTGTGAAACAAAGATGATATTATGGTACTATTTATAAATTGAGAGGATTGGCAGTAACATATCTAAAATGCTCAGCTTTTCTTGATGTATGGAAGGCATTCAATGTATGGTACCTCTTTATTGTTATATTTGCTTGCCATTTTTTCTTCTCCTGGTGCTATGGGTGTAGTTGCCAGCTACTGTAGATCAAGATATTGTCTCCAGAGACTGACTTCTCCTGCCCCTGGCGATTGCTGTCAAACCCGTGGCTCCCAGAATTCTAGTTCCTATGCCCCTGGCAGGCTGGAAGGAAGATCTTTGAAAGTGCTGGGAGCTGATACTTTTTGCCCCAGGGTCTCTGTGCAGGCCAAGCAACCATCACTTAGAAAAGCTATTGTGAAGGCTTTTGTCCTCTTCCCTAAGGCAGATTTTATTGTTCTCTTTCCACAAAGAAGATGATTAAAATATATAATGAGTTATTGTGAACCATAGTCACTTCACTATTATAGAATATTAGAATTTATTATTTCTATTTAATCTGTTTTAATAAATAGTAACAACCTTTCTCTCTTCCCACCCTCTTTCCAGTCTCTATTTATCACTACTTTACATCCTGGTCAGCTTTTAAAAATATCTGCATATGAGAGAGTGTGTGGCATTTGCCTGTGTCTGGCTTACTTCATTTAAAGTAATGTTCTCCTTTTCATCCAACTGGCTACAAATGGTAGGATATCATTCTTTTTATGATTCAATAATAGTTATATGTGTATATACATGTATATACATATATATATATACATATATATATATATATATATGATGTTTTCTTTATCCATTCATTTGTAGATGGGCATCTAGTTGATTTTATATCTTAGCCATTATGAATAGCACAGCATTAGATATGGATGTGCAGTTTCTTCAGTTACATACTGGTAGCTAGTAGGTACAGTAGTTATTGATTTAGCGAATTCCTGTTTATCCATACTTATACATAAAGCCCAACCAAAGCAATTTGCTTTCAGTTGGCAAGGCTGTCCTACCTCAGCGGGTATATCAAGTTAGTTAATAGAATTTTGATTGCCTTTATCTACTAGAATACATCAAATTGGTTCATTACATTGAAAACATTGTGCTTATTGAACCAAGTGACCAAAAGGTAATAGTCATTCTGAACTTGTTATAAAGCATCAATGACCAAGTTGTATAATTCAGAATAGTTTTCCAATATCAAGGTTTTAACTTAGTCACATCTGAAAAGCCTTTGCCATATAAAGTGACAGGTACAGGTTCCAGGAATTAGAATTTAGATATCTTTGTAATTCATTTTTTTTCAGCTTACTCTAGTACCCTCAGAGTTTTGATAGAGGTTTAAAAAAGGAGGGTAGTTTAAATTGTAGTTTCACTGTTTGGTTCTAGGAAGAATACATGAAAAAAAACATTTTTATGAAAATGTTTTTGTATAAATAGGAAAAGTAAAAAAATATAATGGAATTTTTAGATGAAATAGTTTCATTTATTTTCATTTGTGTAGACAGAATTTTGGTAAACTTTTCAGCTTTTCAGCACTAGGAATTAAATAATGAAGAAAAGGAATGTGAGCAAAGAAAGATGTGGAATGAGGACAGCAGAGGGAATGATCCTGGTTGAGGCTTTCAAAGACCTATTTTTTTTATGTGGTGTAACTCAAATATCTGAGATTAAGCCAGCAACCTGGGGCTTGCTCTGGTTCACTTCTACTTGTTCTTGTTCTGGTTCTTGTTTTGATTCTGGTTCTTGTTCTTATTTGTTCTTGTCTCTCTCTCTCTCTCTCTCTCTCTCTCGTTTCTCTCTCTGTTACTCTCTCTGTCTCGGTAGAGCATTTACACCGTCACTGATTGCAGCCAGGTTTGGAACTGGCACAAGTGAAACCTGCAGTAAATAGATGTTTCAGCAGAAATGTGTTGTCTCCATTTGAGAAACTAAGATTAGAATTAGATCTAGGTGAATCAAGGTAGGGAAGACTGCCAATTCCAACCCGCATTTTCTGCTGCCTATTTAAGATAATTAAATAAATGGGAAAAAAGTCAAATCAAGAATACATTGAGATCCTTCCTTCCAAAATGCTTTGTATTGGGGCTGATTTAAATCAGCGGCTTAAGTGCCTGCCTAGCAAGCTCAAGGTCCTGAGTTTCGTTCCCAGTACCACCCCCCCCAAAAAAAAGAATAAAAAAAAAAAAACTGACATCCCAAATACTTTGCATGTAGAAATAACAAAAACATCTGAACTTTAGTCCCAGCTTTACCTGTCTGTCCTGGGCTTTCTCATGTGTGTGAGAGAGATAATTGTTTGTATTTCATTAACATTTATTGACATAGTATTGTATGGATTGGGTAAGGACCTTAAAAAGTAAACAAAGAGAACTCATTAAAGGATAAGAGATGAGATGGATTGCCCAAGATCAATAGTATCTTCCTCACTGATCTTTCTTTCTGGTCTGGAGATATTTTTGAACTCAATGTGGAGATGAGACAAAAGACACCCCAGGATCGGACATCAGTGTAAAGCCCGACTGAATTACATGCAGGATCATATACCAGAATGGAATAAGTGGTATGAACGATACAAATGTCAGCACTGTCATCAATTTCTTATGAGACATTGTTTATACTAGAGAAAAGACCACAATGGATTTCAAGGCCAAATCAGAAAAAAATTCTAGATAATATTTTTCCAACTGTTTTTATTATCTGAAGTACTAGAGATTCAGGATAAGCCTGACTTCCATGCAACAGCACACTATATTTCTTTTCTAATTTTTATGAAATTTCCTCTTGTTTTCCACATCAGCCAGTGCTACGTTCCACTCACTGTCACAGGTACACTATATGCATTATCTTATTTGATTTCACAATAATACTAAAGGCTCTATGTGCATATTTCCATATTATAAGGAAGAAACTGAGTGTTAGAGAAAGTAACTTCTTAAAATTGCTAAGTTAGGGGGCTGGGGGTTTAGCTCAGTGGCATAAGCGCCTGCCTTGCAAGTGTGCGGTCGTGAGTTCGATCCCTGGTACCAATAAAAAAAAAAAAAATTGCTAAGTTGTATCAGTAAATAATAAATCTGTGAGCTGAGTTCAGATCTGAAACTCCAAAACTCATTTTTTCTGAATGACTGAAACAAAGGAAGTTAGAGTAGCATACCAAATCATTTTCCATTTTTAAAGCCATTGAAAATAAGTATACCTCAATGAATATGTTCTTCAGGCTTCCCAGTAAGTGTAGGCCAGATAAAATCTTTTCTTCTTTACAGCATTTACCTTACCTATGGAGCTCTTCTCCTGAATGCTGTGCTCTATCTTGTGATTTAGGTATCAGCTTGATTTTGTTTTTAAATTTTAAAGAGTATAAAATCAAAGAAAATAAAACATAATAAAACCAATCAAAACAAACCAGTGTTGAGTGATACAGGATTTCAAAACAATCTGAAATAAATAATAGTTACCATAATACCTGTTCTTGTCTTCAAAATAACTGCAGATACCTTCAAACATAGTAAAAATCAAACAGAACAGAATAGCACCAACAAAAACAAAATAATGAATTCAATAAAGGCCTTCAAAATAAGACAATAGTAAATCCAATATAATAGGTCTTGCTATCTTTGAAATAGCTGCTCATGCCACAGGATATAACAAAATCAAACAAAACAAAACAGAACAAAGCTCAACCCAACAAAACAATGAAAATGATACAGGACTTCAAAACAAGATAATAGGAAATTAATGATGGCTACTGCCTTCAGAAGGAGATCTCCCCCGCCAGCTGCCGCACTGCATACTGCTATGGTCTGGGTAATCAAACCACTGACCCTAGAACTGCAAGGTCCATGAAACACCAAAACACCATAAGCATCAAATTGCATTTCACCTCAATAGCTATCATTGTAGCCTGTGTATCTCTGGATCAGCCAGTCACTTACAGGGTAAGGGGTGGGGGTGGGGGATCGACTCTTGTTTGCCAGCCCACGTGCTAGAAGGGGCTGGTTTCCTTCTGGCTGTCCCTCTGCTGGCAGCGGCCTATACATGTTAAATGTTAATTCAATGAAGTCTTTCCTCAAATAGCTGCCTAGTCACTCTATTTACTATATTACCCTGTTACAAAGTTTTGTGTAGAAATTATCACTGTTACATTTTCTCAAATATATGTTTAGTTTTTATTGCTTGTTTTCCTTCACTTAAGATGTTTTATCAAAGCATATCATGACCTGGCTAATCTTACTCAAACTTAATTTTAGGTTTACTCAAAACCTAAAATATAGCAGTACAGGGTAGAAAAATCACTAAATTTTTAAATGAATTAATGCATGAGCAAATTCCGTTTTATGTGAAGAAACTATTGCCCAGGAAGGAAATTGTAACTTATTCTGGGTCAGTCAATGAAGATTGCAATAATGAAAAAAATATGTCTGACTTTCAAGTCCCAGTTCTGCCCATAATTTTTTCTGTGATTAAATCAGTTAAAGTTTCAACTAAGATTTGTTGAGTGCCCTCTATCTGGCATTTATTATCCTGTTTTGCATGTATATTATATAACCTTGTCCAAAACTGTGTAGGAAGGTAGCCAACATGAATAACTGTAGCCTCAAATTTCAGTAGCTTACCACATTAAAAACTGTTTTGCACCAGGCATGGTTTTGCATGCCTGTAATCCTAGCACTTGAGAGGCAAAGGAAGGAGAATTGCTGTGAGTTTGAAGCCAACCTGGGCTACGTAATGAGTTCAAGGACAGCTTCAACTACATGGTGAGACCTTGTCTCAAAAAATAAACAAAAATATTTTTTTCTCACAAAGATCACATAGGAATTACCATAGGAAGTTACCATAGGGGAAAAGTACCCATCCAATTGCTAGCTTTCTTTCAAGTGATAAGTTTGCCATTTAGAACCCCTAAGTTTGAGGAAGTTTGAATGACCTATTTCAACCCTCGGCCTTCAAGGTCACTATAGCGGGAGAAACAAGAGAATATAGATGACTTCACGTGGGATTTTGTGTTTAAATGGGTAAGCGGTGTACATTATTTCCATACATATTTCTTTGGCTTGTACCACACGAGTTTGAACAACCTAATTATGAGGTGTATTGGAATATGTAATTTCCTACAAAAAGAGAAAATAGAACCAGTATCAGTCAACATATATACAATATATGTCGTACTTTTGCCACTATGTTACAAATGAGAAACTGTCTCTGATAAATAGCCTGAGATTCTACAGTAACCAAGGTAGTGAGTCTATAGAACCAAAGAATCATGTCAGACTTGTTTCAATCTTTGCTCCATACTTGTATAGGTCATTGATTTTCAAAGTTATTTTAATGATCATATATAATAATGTATATAATATAATATAATATAATATAATATAATATAATATATAATAAACATTAGAATCCCAGAATATAAAAGAGATTAATAGTAGTGAAACTGAGAAAACCCTAAAAAGATTCTCGGAGAACCCTTTCACACTGTAAGCACCCAGAGGGAAAAATCTCAACACCAAATGTCTTCAATGGATCCTTCTAGTCTCTCCCAGATGTTTCAAATCTCGGTTTCCTGGTGTTCCTGACATGGAGCAGAATGTTTAAGTCATGAATGTAATTCAGAACTGAACTGGGTGCTTATCATAAAAATTTTCTGTGTTTGGGCTCAAATATAGTATTTAAATTTTAAATCTTGGTGATGGATGTGCTGAGTGTTAAATTTCTTTTTGCACTATGTCCTGTAATGTCTCCAATGTTTTATTGGTTTTGTTCTGTACTATTTTGTTCAATTTTATTATATCTGATGATTCAGGCAATTCTTTTTAAGGTAGCAAGAGGCATTATGGTAACCATTGTTGATTACCTTGTATTCTGTTTTTACGTCATGTACTATGTCCATCCTTTGTTTTGACTGACTGCTTTGTTTTGTCACATTTGGTTTTATTCTCTTCCCACAAAACTAAAGTAATAAGAACTGTGGGAGTAATAAAACCCGAAATGTGTAATTGTTATTGTAAAAAAGAGAGGGAAAGAAAGTGCTCTAAAGGATACAACTGCAAGTTGTTTAGGTGTGTAAGATAGATGACCATATTAGTAAATTTTTGTTGGATCATTGAACACAACTGTTTGCAGTCTCACTGTTTGAATGTCCACTTTGTGTGCTTTAATCCTGTAACTTGAACAACTATTTCTAAGATGACAATATGTAATCTATTAACTAGTAATTTCTTACTGTTTATTTTTTTTTTGAAATTTTGTATTACTTGTACCCTTTTACTGTTTTTTTTCCTCTTTCTTTAAATTAAAAACAAACAAACAAACAAACAAAAAAAAAAAAACTACCAGGCTGCACAGGGAACACTACAGAGACTTTCCCTGTAGAATAATAAAGTAACTGAGAACTTTTTAATTTTATAAAGTGCACTGTTCCTTATAATCTACTTAATATAGAAATTTAATGTTCTACAGTTTACTGAACAAATAACATTGAAAATATTTTAGAGTTAGTTTGGAAACTCATCTTTCCCTGCAAGTTTAACTTTATTATTTGATTATCCTGATAAAAGCCAGCAGCAATAATACACTCTGCTTTAAATGGTTCGATGGGGTTATCTTTTGCCCATTACCAATTCTAAATACAAGATTTAAATTCAAGGAGAAAAACCACACAAAAGCATTTTGCTGAATTTGCTCAAGTTAGTCCTATGAATATCATGCTTGGTTCTCTGGAACTGGGTATAGTGATTATACTTTTCCAGAAACTTCTTTATCATGGGAGCTCACAAATCCTGTTACTCCATTCATTCAGATAACATACCAAGAAATAAATGTATGCCAAATACTGTGATAGACACCTTGATTCCTGCTCTTGGGTTCTTTAGTTTATACCTCTAAAAGTTCCTTCTGGTACCCCTGGGGCACTTCGCTATGCACTCCCTCCTAAACACCCTTACAAGTACAAATTCTGATTACAGAGCAGATACTTTATTTTGAATAGGGATCTTGACATTTGAGTTAGTCTCTTGCTTTTTGATGTCATTTTGCCCTGGTCTTGCATAATTTTTCCATGACCCAGGCACAGATGCATTAGTGTCTTGCGTGGGCAGGCTTTGCTGGCCCATGCCTGAGTTAAGGCTCTGGGTCCCTGTTTACTTTGGAAATGATGTGAGACAAAGATATAGAAATAAATAAAATAGTATCTACTCTTAAAATATAAGGAATGAAAGGAATTTAAGAGAGAGCATACAGGATGTGGAGACAAGATAAATTTTCAAAAGTGAAATATCTCAGAAGATATCAAGGTTACTGAAGTTTACATGGAAAGGTTAATAGTAAACTTGACTTAAAATAAATCTTTAATATACAAAGATGAGGTAAAAGAGTATTTCAAATAAAAAGACTAGCATGAGCAAAGGTTTAAAAGTTATATGTTTCAGATTCCCTTGAGGAATGTCTTTTTTTTTTTTTTTTTTTTTTTTTGGTCTTTTTTGTTTTTATGGGTACCAGCTGAGCTAAATCCCCAGCCCCTAGAGCAATGTCTTTTTCTTGTTTTTGTCACCTTTGACTTCTTTTTTACCTGCTAGACGAGTTTAGTTTGTTTTCTTTCTCCTATCTCTTTACTCACCTTATCTTTTTAATGATAATAAGATAGATGCCTTACTTTTCCATTACAGAAATTTGGTTACCCTTTTGCTAAAGTAGATAAACTTCAATAATTTAGGCAATTTAACAGATTCAGATTGAATGCTACCCTGATAATTAACTTGTTCCTCCTCTTTCCCATCACCCACAGGAGGCTGATGGATCATTAATGATAAGATTAAAGAGTAAGTGATCCTGGTGCACCATTGACACTCAATAAATGTTAAATAATTGTTGAAATAGGTCCTAGTGGAAATTGGCAGTTTTCAGTAACAACAAAACCCCACAAACTGTGCCTCTGCTGATAATCAGGTTTTTAATTCAGGGAATGCACAGAGTACAGACCATTTCTTATTGTTAAAAATCTGCATGCATTTGTAGGAAAAAAAAATCTAATGAAAACTCCAATTCTAGGTAATAAAAGTCTGTGCTTTGGAGAAAGTGCTCAAAATTATAGATTCATTTTCTTTCCTGTTGGAAGAGCTTCAGGCCACCTAATCGAGCAGGTGCAGGAAAAAGACCTGATATGGCTAGTGGACTACTGGGTACACGGCGTTTTACCCAGAGCTTTCTGATTCCTGCCCCAGAGTGCTTCGAGAGCCAGATTCCCATCTGTTAATTGAAAATTCTGACTGCCAATATGAGGGCTAACTTTGCCAAGCATGTATTGTGTGGTGTTAATGGCTTTTGGGTAGAGCCTTGTGCTGCTTGCTGGCAGGGAGAATCCTGTTTGATTCTGAAGAGCCCAAAATTTATATTTTAAAACATATTTTATTTGACAGCCAGAATCTAATGATTCTGAATTCATCTGTCTGTCTGCAGATCTCTACTTGAGAATATCAAACCTACAGCAAAATAGCTCCTCACAGTTTATAAAGCACTTTTCCTATCTCTACTATATCATTTGATCTGTCTGACAACTAAGGGAAGGCAGCCTTACATATTTATGTGCTTCACATGCCTCATTTAATCTCTGAAATCTTACAAGGTAAGAGTGTGTGTGTGTGTATGTGTGTGTGTGTGTGTGTGTGTGTGTGTGTGGTACTGAGGATTGAACTCAGAACCTTGTACCTGCTAGGCAAGCACTGTGCCATTGAGCTGCATTCATTCCCAGAACACAAGGTAAGATTTTTAGATTCCAGTTTTGCATACAAGAATGCAAGACAATGAAAAGCAAAGCACTTGCTCAACTTCCGTGTGGAAGCTAGTGGTAGGTAAAGGCACCATGATATCATAATCGAGGGCTGGTTCTGAACATCTTTATATTACTCAGTATTATTGAGTCCATAAACCATATTGTGAGACAGTTATTATTATCAGTGTTTTACAGATTTGTTCCTTCTGTAAACATTTATTGAACATCTACTGTGCGCTAACTTAGGCACTGGACAAATACCTGTGATTAAAATAACCATGTATCTTCTTCCATGAACCTTACATTTTACTAAGAGGAGACATTAAACAAATGCAAATGAATAAGAGGATTGGCAGTCCCATTTGATCCATCTATTCCCCTTCTGGGTAACTTCCCAAAAGAATTAAAAACATTATACAACAGTGATATTATGTGCACCCATATTTATAGCAGCACAGTTTATAATAGCCAGATCTTGGAAAAAACCTGAACACCTATCAACTGAGCAATGGATTAAAAAAAGATGTATTTCCTTACAATGGAGTACCACTCAGGCATAAAGAATGATAAACTGTACACTTTTATAGATAAATAGATGCTCCATGAGAACATACTGATTAGTGAAATAAGTTAAGACACGCATGTGTAAATATATTGTTTCATTAGTGTGATGAAACATGAAAGAAAAAACATGTATATGTGTATGTATATGTATATAAAAATAGTTAAGAGAGTTTGCAAAACAAGCATAATGTCCTCCTTTGTCATTAGCCATGGCCTGTTCAGAAGCAAATTAAATGCCTTCCTTCACTGAACACCTCTGTAGGTTTTGCCTTCCCTTCTACATCTGTCTCAGTCTTTTTGTCCCTGAGAGAATGACCTCAGTCAATTCAGGTCACACCTGCCTTTATTTCAACTAACCCACTGTGAGCCATTTTGAGTTGAAGTTAGTTGAAATAAAGGCAGTGTGACCTGAATTGACTGAGTTGAATTTTGATGTCTTAAGAAATTTTTGATGTGCAATAAGTCTTGGGGTTTTTGCATATGAATAATCCAGTTGCTCCAGTATATTTATTAAAAGGTACAGTCCTTTCTCCACTTACTTGCTTTTGCATCTTTGCCAGAAATCCATTATCTGTTATGTGGATATCTATTTTGGACTTCGTATTGGTACTTCGGTGGTTTGTCTATCTTGATGTAAATGTCGTTTTGTCATGATTGGTGTAACATAGTGATAAGTCATGGGGTTGAGGCAGGTTGGAGCTCTAATTTGGTTCCTTTATCAAAGTTGTTTAGACCATTCTGAGTCTTTTGTGTTTCTATAGCAATGTAAGAAACAAAATGTTATTTTTTATGAAAAATGATGTTGGCATTTTGATAAAAAAAATTAAGCATGCATCTTCTTCCATAAACCTTACATTCTACTAGGAGGAGACAATAAACAAACCAAAATGAGTAACAGTTATAAAATAGAGCTAGTAAGGCTCTTCTTTAGGTTGGATGATCATGGAGAGATTCACTTAGTAAGAACCATCTAAAGTAAGACATAAAAGCATTTTTTTTCTTTTTTGTTTTCTTTACAATGGGGAGACAACATGATATTTGCAAATGTGAGTTTGATTTCTTTCACTTATAAGTATGGTCCCAAGTTTTGCATTGTAAAATAAAAAAGTAAGACATAAATGTCAAGAAAGAGTCTTAGGAAAATCTAGGAGACTTTAATTGCAAGTAGAGCAAATAGTAAGTAAATAAACCTTAAGGTCAAAGTAAACTTTATGCCTTGAGATAACTAACTGTATATATCAACTTGACTGGGCTATGGGAATGACCAGATATTTAGCATTAGTCTTTGTGTGACTCTGAGGATGTTTTTGGGCAAGAATAACATGTCAGTCAGTAAACTAAGTAGTCTCCTCAAGGCCTGTAGACTTCATCAAATACACGAATAGTACTGAGAAGAACATGATCATCTGAACAGAGCAAAAGACTGATTAAAGGAGAAGCTACTGTTTCTTCTTGAGTGCCTTCCAGCTGAGATATTGATCTTTCCATGCCTTTACCCAGGTTAGAGTCAGGTTAGAGCTTTTACCACTGGCTCTTCTGGTTCTCAGGTCTTTAGGTTCAGACTGGAAGTAGACTGTTGGGTGCCTTGGCTCTCAGTGATATAGTGAGATTTTTCAGCCTCTGTAAATATGTCAACTTCTTAACATGTTAATTAATTATATTTATTTAATCTCCTTTTTGTTGCAATTCTCTACAAAATCCAAAGTTATACATGTCTTTTATGGGAAAAAACACATACACACACAAAGGTGGTCAGGAGAGTAGTTAATGATGAAGAGAATTTTCAAATAGAGAAGTTTGAAAAGAGATGGATAGATCTAATAGGTTCTTGTAGTATGAGACAAAAAGTTTTCTTTTTACTTCATGTGATATAAATCTGTCCAAGTATTTTGAGCACTGAAATAACTTACCTTTTAAAGTTATCTTTTATGGTATGTATAGAATGAATTATGCGCAGAAAAGATTGAAAGATTAATTAGTGAATAATTACAGTGATCCAGAGGAAAAACAATGGTAGCTTGGAGAAGCTTGATAACAAACTAGAAAGAAGAGGACATATTTTGTGATTACATCCACATGACTTGCATAGGTCAGTTGTAAGAGAAGAAAAAAAAAAAATATGTCTTCTTTTGACCTGGGCAAGTGAAGAACGAAAGTGTCATTTCTGAAATGGGAAAAGTTCATGGAGATTTTGAGAATGAAATAGAAAGTTCTTTTTAAAACTTTGGGTGCTTATGAGACAATGAAGTACATATGTTCAAGTGGTCAGTTAAATATACGTCTAAGAATCATTCATCACATGTATTCAGAGATAAAATGGCTTGTCAAATATAACACAGATATCTGTGATGCTAGTTTAACAGAAGCTCCAAGTTTTCCCTAGACTTACACTGGAATTGGCCATCAGTTGGACATCAAGCCTCAGCAACATAACCCGTGTGTGGTAGGAATTTTCCATTGAGGTACACGTACTTCACTGTCATGCACTAGATCCTTCTTTATTCCTTCATACACGCCTGGAAATGCAGATTTTTGAGACTTTATGGCTGACAGCCTTGCTACATTGCCAATGTGTTAATGAGGGAACAGTGAGCCTAATTCCCTAAAAGATTTACTTGTGATATAAAAGAGGGAGTCTATGGAGTTCATATCTCCAACAGTGCAAACATGGATGATAGCTGTCATATTAGTAATGATCAAGTTTGTAATACTTTAGAACTATTTTTCATGTCAAATATTTGAATTATGTTGACTAGAAACAGTGTGAGCTAAAGGGAGTGAATATTTTCAAGACTATAATTTGTTGATTATCTTTGAAATTTTTAATTTTACAGAAAAGAAGATATCTTGACCACAGCTCCAATATCCCCATGGCATCTCAGTTCTTGAACCAGTCTTGATTTAGGCAATGATTTGTCATCTTACTCAACTCACCCACTCATAATTGATTTCCAAAAACTGTCTTGTCACATATTGATATTTTTGTAACTGCATTTCTTGATCACTTTCCCTACCTAAACACCATTCCTCTTCCTAGACTGAGAGCTAGTCTAGGTCTGAAAAAAGAAGCTGATGAATCTTTAACCAAATATCTTTTTTTGTCTCTTAATGTTGATCTATAGTGAAGGAAACTCCATTCAACTCGCTTTACTACATTTTTAAACTTTGCTAATTTCTATTCTAAAATACTATTTTATTTTTGTGATAGCATTAAGCAGCGTGCCATATTCTGAAAGTAGGAGCCAATGTAGGTTTGAATTTTTCATTTTCTTAACTTTTCAGAAGATCATAATATTGGTCTACCTTACAGAGCATTAGGATTAACTAATTAACAATGAATAGTTCTTTGGAATTTTTAAATACTATAGAAATGCTAAATAGCATTATTAAATTTGGAGTCTAAAAGATAAATGAAACTGTATTTTATTTAAATGCTTTTATATCATATGATTTTTCAGAAAGTTTTAAAGGGGGTTATATATTTACATTCCTGGATCCAAAGAGTGAACATTATGAAGAGTATAAAAGATAGATGTATTATTTGCCCACAATTCCTTTTTATCCCTCTTTCTACACAGTATTACACATTAATTTAGCAAGCACTTTCTGGTTACTTCTTTGTCGACAAGCATTGTACAAAGCATCACAGGAACAACCATAGTTTCTGATTTGCCAGATACATGTTGTCAGGTACATGTGCCACCAGATGCAGTCAGTGACATTACACAGATGCAGAGTGTGATGGATGGTAACTACCACATTTCAGCAGTCAATGTATTCCTGCAGTAAATGGGAAATTCACAAATAGCTGATGTTAATGATTCTTTCGTTAAAGAATGAAGTTAATTCCTGAGTAAGAATTAGAACCTAGCTTTTCTCATTACTATTCTTTATGCTCTTTGGGTTGAACCAATTACCTTGCTTTCTCTTAAAAGTAAGGAAAATTTCACTAAATGCTTCTTTATCATGATGTTAAATATGTTTATGATGGGAAATTGGGAACTTTATACTATGGTGGCCCAGGTGGGGAAGGCAGCTACATATCAGGTAGGGATAACATAAATAAAGTTAAGATCTTTAGTTAAGGTATCTTAAAATATCAAAGTAGTGTTGTAGGAATTGGTTTGTTAGGGATGGAGAAGACATGATGAATGGCCATCTATTGGTATTTAAAGAAGGATTTTAATGTTAATAATGAAGCTTTGCCATGTGGAATGTGAATGTGAGGCTGTAGCAGAAGGACCTGGTAGAAATGGCTAGTAGATAGTTACAACTCTGGTTGCTAATGAGGGCAGCATGATTCAGGAATTATTAGCACAGAAATGATATCAAGGTCATGAAATTAAATGAGGTTTCTGAGGGAAAGATAAGAGCAAAAACAAAATCAAAATCGAATAACAAAACAGTTTATGGCATGTTAGCTCAGTGCAGTTCTTGGTTTGTCCACAGGGAAACTAAGGTGTATAAAAAAGAAATTGGCTTACATTTTCTAGAAAAACTAGTGAAAGATTTGAAACTAGATCCTATGTTTCTTTAATCAAGAGGTCTTTTTCTCTCCCATCTGTAGTTATTTCAACTAGTTTCAGTATCCTATGTTTCTTTAATCAAGAGGTCTTTTTCTCTCCCATCTGTAGTTATTTCAACTAGTTTCAGTATTCTGCAGAGGAATATTATAGTTGTTCAAGTGAAATTGGGACTTGAAATGGAAACCAAAATCATGAACAGGAAGTTATATTGCCTTCTTTATTTTTAATCATTTTCTGCCCAGAATTCTAAATTCATTTGTAAATCATGGCCTCTGCGGATCAGGGGACTTCAGGTTCCCAAGTGATTACACATGGGTTCTTTTTTTTTTTTTTTTTTTTTTTTTTTTTTCATTTTTATCGGTACTGGGGATCAAACTCACCACCATCTGCATGCAAGGCAGGTGCTTATGCCACTGAGCTAAATCCCCTGCCCCATAGGTTCATTTTTTTCCATAGTTCCTTTCCCCGTAGATTTGTTGTCAATTTCCTTTTAGGGGGAAAAGTTTGCTGAGAGACATTTGGGCTTATTGCTATGGAATACTTGGCTCCTTTTCCAAATCAGAAATGTCTGATTTTCCTTAGATTCTGGGGAACTCTGCCCTTAGTACATCCTGTACTTCCTCTGCCAAGTAGATTGCCCTGATGTACTCACTAACCACATCCTCCTATGATGTCACCAAGAAATGTGTATGTGTGCTGTGGGTCGGGGATTAAGATTTGGTTTTAAATGGCTATTGCTATGGTTTAGGTCATTGTGGGCCCTCCAAAATTTATATTTAAATTCAATCCCCAATACAATAGTATCAATAAGTTTAGTCTTTATCTAGTAGGTCATGAGGGCTTTACCCACATATACTGGATTAGCACCCTTATAAAGATCCTTGGTGTCCTAAGTTATAAAGGAGAATCTCCTTGTACTTCTGTCTCTTCCACCTTACAAGGGCATTCTTTTTCTTCCTCTGAAGGATGCAGTATTAAGGCTCTATCTTGGAAGCAGAGAATAATACTCACCAGATGCCTTGATCTTTGATTCCTGGTCTCTGGAAATTAGGGGATATGTTATTGTAGCCACACAAGAAGATGAAGACAACTGCCTATCTTGAACCAGGATTTAATTTAATTTAAATACATTCTTTTAATAGTCAACATAATCGTTGGCCCAAAGCAAATGCACCATAACGGTGGGCTCAGTGGTGGGCCAGGAAGCTTGAGATTTAGAGTGGACATAGTGGAAACTTCAGGTCAGTCCTAAATCCTTACTTGTCTAGAAGTTACTTTGTTTTAAGGAAACAAAGTCAGCACTTTTTAATGTCCTCTAATCATGAAAACTAAGACTTGAAGACAGGACGGATATCAATTGTTAAGACCCTTCAAAGTCACCATGAAGATTGGCTACTGTTAACAAATATTTCTATGTCCAGTATGTTAAGCACTTACAAAAAGTTAACTGAGTAAAGAGAAATTGACAACAAATAATTATATAAAATAACCTTACTTGATGTGATAAATTTAAAAGATATAGGAAAAAAATAATATGACAACATGCTCATTTTCCATCTAGAATTACAACAATTAATATTTTTTCATATTTGCTTTTCATTTACTTGTTTTGCTTTGTTTAAGAAAACAAGCATTACAGATTGATTTGGTTTTCTGTAAAAAATTATCACAAAATGAACTGAAGCCAGAAAAATTTATTCTCTCACAATTCCAGAAGTCACAGGTCTGAAATTAAGGCCTCTGCAGGGCTGCATTTGGTCAAGAGGCCCTAGGAGATAGCACAACTTTGCTGTATGAATTTTTTTAAAAGCTTCTTTGGAGTTGTGTTCACATTACTACAGTTTCTTATTTATTTATGTATTTTTATTTATTTTTTATTTTAAAAAGCAAAAAAGAAAAAGGAATATAAATAATACAGAATTGCAAAACAGAAATCAATACTAGTTATATTGTTGTCTTAGAAGTAGTCATTCAGGGTACAAAATCTAGGCATAAAAATGATCAAACAATGACAGCACATTACTAACATTTCTGCATTTGTCCTCAACAGTACCTTTTCCTTTTGCATTTCTTAAAAGGATACTTGCTGGACAACACCAAATGGTCTCATTTTAGGACTGTTAATTACTAAAACTGTTTCCAAATAAGGTAATATACATATATTCTACATATTTGAATGTGAACACAAATTTTAGGGGGCCCTCATTCAACCTAGTGAATTGATATAACTAAAATACCTTTTATTTAGGAAATAAATCTCATTTCTCATTCTCATTCACTAAAGATGCATAGTTTCATGTTGCTTTATACCATTAATTTTGACTCATAAAATCATCTATTTTTTTCTGTTTGTGTATGGCTTTGTATTCACAAAAATGTCATCTTTCTATATAATAATTTGATTTTGAAATTTACCTTTTTATCTCAATATATTTCTAAAGATTGTAATTTTGAGAAATAAAACTCTCTATGCTTTAGTCTATGCTTCTTTTTTTATTACTTAGAAAGTATTAGGTCCCCCCTGAATTTTAGTTATTTAACACAACAATGTTCATATTTCACTGCTGGTATACGATCAGCATAGTTCAGTTCCATGATTGGCTCTACAAATTTTTCTGGAATGTAACCTAAAGAAATTTTGGCAGCACAACATCTGAAAAACAAGGTTCTCAGTTATGACAGTTGGGGGAAAGGAAGTTGGAGGTCTTCACACCAACAGTTAAATGTTTCAGATATGAAATGTCATTTCCACATATAAGTTATTGGCAGGAAATAATCACATTACCTTACCTGAATGAAAAGTAAGTAGAAAAATAAGTTCAAAATGAAAAGAAAATTTGAAATAGTCAGCAAGAAGTCACAATCATTTGGGTATAGTTCCATGATTTATACATACCACATTGTAAACCCATTCCCCTATAGATGAATGTCAAGCAAACTTCCATTTTTTTTGACATTGCGAATAATGGTGCATTGAGAATCTGTATGTGGTAATCTCTCCCCATATGTGAGATTTTTCCCCCAAGGAATATACTTAGAAATAGGATTATTAGTTTATAGGTTATGCATATTTTAAATTTTTCTACAGGCTGTCATGTTGATTTGGATTATCCATCTGCATTCATGCTTGGAGAATATATGAAGATTGTTTTCCCTGTATTGTTAGCAGCATTCAACTTTGTCCTTCATTTTAATTTTCATCAGTTTTATGAATACAGAAGGATATCGCATTGCTATTTTAATTTATGGTGAATTGATTACTAGTTTACCATTTTGATACACACATACTTCTGATTTAAATTAGCAAATATTTACTGTGCCTTTATCAAAGCTGTGCTAGGAACTAATAATAGCATTAATAAGGCAGTGAGTCTGTTCCTGAGATGTGAGGGAAAACGGGAAAGATTAAGTTGGTCTTATGGGTCTTGACAGAAAGTGAAAGTGACTCACAGACTACACTAATAAGCAAAAGAATCTTACCATGTGTGAAGAATCTTTTATTGTTTTCAAGGCATACTTTTTTTTTGTTTCTCACAGCCATGACTGTTTTTAATTGATATATAGACATCACTCCCATTGACCTGATACAATTATGAAAGAGGATAATGTTAAGAGCCTTTTGGTCAAATAGAGTGGAAATTATACTCTCATTCTTCTATTTATTATGTATGTATATTTAACAAGTTGGCTCCCTTCCCAAGTCTCAGTTTTCCCATCAGTAGTATGAACTAAGAATACCGATATTATTTGACAATCATGAAAATTAAATGAGGTCATGAATATAAACTGTTTAAAATGCTTTATAGATATTTTATAAATGAAAGTTACTACTTTTTATATTTGGAGTTATTCCAATCTTTTCTTTTTGTTCAAATCAAGTCCAAACTGGAGATATTGCATTTGAAGGAAATTGGAACTCAATTTTCCTTTTTCTTGTCTCTTTATGGATCTTGGTTCAGTTCATGAAGCCTATGAAAAAAATGGAAATAGTAGGCAAAATTGTGTACCAGAGGAAAAACACGTTGTTCTTCCATATCAACACACTGAAAAGCAATTCATTTCCAAATAGCTCAAAAACATATATATAGAATGAGACCAATGGTAATAGCATGGCTCTTTAGTCTAACACACACATGAGCTATGAGTTAAATTAACAATAATAGTAATGAAAATAGGAGAAGGTGATCTAGAGATGGAGGGAGGGAGGAATAAGAAGAGAAGGGGAATGAACAGAATCAAGATATGGTGAGTACAGGTATTTTCCCCTATGATGAATGGAAACATCTTATACTGCAAATTTGTCCTAATAAAAACATTTAAAAGGATGAACACCAAGTCTAGACTGTTTGCCTTTTAATCTGTCCTCACCATTCTCTAGCTTTTCCCTTGTAAGATTAGTCTCATTCTCTCTACCTCAGTTTCCTAGCTTAAGATTCTTAGAGTTAGGTTAGTTTTTGTGTATAAAGTGTTAAGGTAGCATTTGGTTCATAGTCTCATCAGTTTGCTATTATCATCACCATAAAATTTCTGCCACCATCATCATCTTCTTTTATTATGTGACATCCAGGAGTGTGATGACCCAAAGCAGCCTTAGTTGCTCAGAAATACTTTTTCTACTGTAGGTCTCTCCTGATTCCTTTTGAATGTTAGGATTGCTTTCTCCAGTTCTGCAAGGAATGTTATTGGTAGTTTGATTGATATTGGATTAAATCTATATAACAGTTTGGGACTATGGCTATCATTATTTTTTTAAAGAACCTTAATTCATAGGTTTTTAAACATAAATTTTTAGAATTGTTCTTTCGCGCTTTAGAAAAAAATTTTTTTGAATTTTCTTTGCCATTGCATTAAACCTATAGAATACTTTGAGTATAGTTGATATATTATGATATTGAGACTTTGCATCCAGGAAAAAAGTGTGACTTTTTCTGTTCATAGTACAATTTGAATAACTTTATTTATGCAAGTTCTTCATTTTTCTTAAGTATATTTGGATGTAGTTTATTTTTTATTGTTGTTTAGCAAAAAGATTCTAAATTATATTTTCTGAGTATAGCTGACATATTGGGAAGATGTTAATTCTTGTATGCAACTTTGATTTAAATCATAGGTTTTTATAGGCATTTAAGTAATATTTCTGGAAACTGTGGATGACATTAATTGCCCTTAAATATCCCCTTATTGTTCATCTATTATGCAATCAGAAGAATTTTAAAAATGTGAAAGTCTTAGTATCTTAAATAAAGTCCTGCCACTATGATGTCTATTTCTGTGACATGGTAAGGCATTTACACATTACTGAGACTTAATTTAATAGGTAAAGGGGAATATTCATGTGAGGATGAGGCAAAACTAATGATTATAAATTTATCAACTGTGAGAATGCTGATATCTATATATTAATATATATGAGACTATATAACAAGTGTTCACTCTGCTCACAACAATCTTATTACTATGACAACTCTACCTGTAAGATGGGGTTATAACTGTGTCTAGATGTCCTTCCAAAGCTTCACGTGGTCATAGGTGGGGATTTTGCAGCGGTTGCTGGATATAGACTGTGGCGCTGGAAGTAACTCATAGTGCAGTACTAGGATCAAGGACAGCATGATTAAGGATGTGAGGGCTACCCTCCCCAAGAAGCCTGAATAACATATAAGGGACAGAAAGGACTGTGGTCATTCCTTCTTGTTTTGTTGCCTTCTGCTCATATAGAACTATTTCTCTTCTGCAATGTCTATCTACAATGCTATCCTGCCTTGAAGCCAGCTGATTATTAACTGAAACCTGTACAAAATGTGAGCTAAATAAGTCCCCTGACTTTTTTATTTTTATTTTATTATCTTTATTGGTACATTTTATATATATGTAATGATCCTTTTCACTATAGGGACTTTGTACCTGTACATGAGTTTTCTCAATTCTTTTTTTTATTATTATTATTATTTTTCCCATTCCCTACTCTCCTTTCAATCCCTCTTCCCCTCCTTAGTCACAAAAGCTTTGTTTTCTCCTTTTAATTTTGGATGTTAGGTATTTTTCTAAGCAATAAGAGAAAAGTAATGAAGACAGAAAGTAAAGGCTTTGAGCAATCTTAAATTGTAACATACTGTATTGGTCAATCCATGAGGATTTTGGATTCTGGCTCTGTTATTTAAATCCTGTTCTGAATCCCCAAGTTTATTTACAGTATGACTTTGAATGCTTTTTTTTAAACCTCTCTGAGCATCGTTTCCCTTATTTCCAGTATGGGGAATAATATTTATTATGTGTACAGTGGCTGGGGATTTAGCTCAGCAGCATAAGCGCCTGCCTTGCAAGCAGGCAATCTTGAGTTCGATCCCTGGTACCAATTAAAAAAAAAATTATGTGTACAGCTAAATGATATTTTGAAATTTTTAAACATGTGTGTAGAATAATGCCTAACATATAAAAAGTGCCCAATAAATACAAACCAACTCAGCCAGTCTGTGCTGCTTTTGTCAAAGCCAGAAGTACAGTGGTGGTTGGAGAATTGTGTGCATTGTTGAGCCATCATCGTGCCTCGGGACCAGACTTTCTCTCTCTTAATTAAATTCTGTTTATGCCTCAAGGCTTATTTTATGTAAATGGATTAGATACAGGTTTATACAATCCTGTTGGTTTTGGCCACAATTTAGATGACGTTTTCTGGTTTGAACAGTGGTTCTCTATATATTTAATACTTACTCCATCTAATCTTTTAGAAAATCCAATTTGCTTTCTCACCAATACTCCCATAGTCCAAACCACCATTATTGAGTTACAAGGAAAGCCTCAAAATTGATCTTTCTGCCTCCTCTCTTGCATCTCCCCAAGTCTATTATAAAACAGTGGATAGGGATATACTTTAAAAACATGTCACATTGTGTCATACGTCTGCTCAGAACTCTAGTGACTTCCCACTTCACTCAGAATAAAATTATCCTAAAATAACTTGGAAGGCATGACTTGTTCAGGCCCCTGTTTTCTCTCTGACTTTTTCCTCTTACTACTTTGTCCCTTGCTCACCCTGATCCTGTCACACTGGTCACTTACTCTTTTTTGAGCATTCTAGGCATCTTCTGATAGTGCCCTCTGTTGGGAACATTCCTCACATAACTATTTGGCTAACTACCTTCCCTCACTTAAAAATCTACCGAACACAAACCTAGTGTTTCTGTCACCTCTGTGTTTCATAAAGAAGACTGTTCTATTGCTTCTTACTTTCCTTATGCATGTCCTCTTGTCATCAATTTTTTATTGCATTTAATTTTGTGTGTCTATCTGTCTATTTTTCACCAATATAGTAATCATATGTGCAAGAACTTAATATTTACTATGGACATTTGTAATACATATTCTCTATAGAATAGTGAAATTATTAGATTTGATAGTTCCTTAGGGGTGATATAATGTAACTCCTTCATGTCCCAGAAGAGTTTTTGACTAAATAATTGTATTGTTTTACTATATATGACTACCACTTCTGGGGAAGATATAAACTATTTAGATTAAAAACAATGAAATTAGATTGGCTAACAATGGACCTAGGGAATATTCTGGTTTCTTGTAAGTTAAGTATTCACTGTGTGATCCTCAAAATATAACAGAAAAACAGTAAATCTCTACCAGGGTACACATTCATTTATCATAAAATTATACCATGTAACAATTTCAGTACATTGAGACAATTTATATAAATCAAAACTTTACTACACACATAGGAAATGCCTAGGGAAGATGGAATTGAAACATTTAAAATGTTATTAATTATAATGGTTTATATTATTATTAGTTGATATTAAAATTAGCTTAGCAATTCATAATCATCAGCATTTCTGTGACAAGAGACCTGTTCTCCAGATGTTTTGAACTGAAACAAGAAATAAATGACCCATGTGATTGTTTCTCTATCAATAGTACTTCAATTGTAATGCCTATCATTTCTTCTCTATCTTATACATGGTTCTAAAAGAATCTATCACAACTGACCATAGATAATATGATATATCATGTGATGTGGACTCACAAATATACTAAGAGTATTTACCTGATTCAAGTTGCAACAATCATCTATTCTGCCCCTGTAAGTAAAAGTGTTCATTGTTTTACATGAGAAGCAGTTAGAATGTCTAGTTGATTTGATTCAGAGTCCACCATTTTGTAAAGCCTGTGAGGTTCACAACAGGTAAGAAGCAGAAAAGGACTATTGAATAGAGTGAAGGGTGAAGCAAGCACCTAGCAGAAACTATTGCTTGAGGAATGAAAGAAATACCTAACTTTTCTAAGCAGTTTATTTTTTGGTACCAAGATTTGAACACACAACTTTGCATTTGCTAAGCACGTGCTTATGCCACTGAACTATATCCCCAGCCTCATGTTTGGTCCTTCTTATAATAAGCTGTTTCCTGGAGGAAACTTCAGTAGGCTTCTTTTTCTCTTTTGTCTTTTCCTCTCTGTCCCTCTGACTCTCTCTGCCTCTTTTTCTCTCTCTCTCTCTCTCTCTCTGACTCTCTTTCTCTGTCTCTCTCTTTCTGCAAAATAGCAGTACCTAACCTTTTATTATAAAGGACATCATGTGTGTTTCTTGGAAACAACAGGTCCCTTGGGAATGCAAAGAAATTTTTCTAGATTTTATAGAATGAGAAAATCTCATATAGGATTTTTATTGCTCAGTAACTGAGCCTTTCCTTGCTTGGTAAAACCTCTTATATAAACAATCATTTATATGAAGAAAGTGGAAAAAACTTTTTAATGGGCTAGGGAGGGAAACCAACAAGATGAATTCCTAACCCCTCTCAATATTGTACCATAAAAATATTGAATTCCTTCTGAGATCAGTGATGAAAATTATCTATATTGATCATATTCTTCTGGTCTCCTTTAATAATATGCTAAGTGAACAAATTGATTTCTTTTGTAAGTAATAGTCATATTTCCTATAATGTGGATATAATTATTACATGCCAGTTGACTGAGTTCAAGAAAGGCTCAAAGCAGATGTCAATATAATACCAGAAACCATGATGAAATAATTTGATTATTTATGCTGAGTTGAGATTGCACTTGCTGCCTGGATTCAGGTATCAGTTCTGACACCTGATAACTTTTGGTTATTTAAACTCTCTAGCGTCAACTTCCTATTTGTAAAATAGATAGTAGTACGTACTTTGTGAAATTAAATTAGTTACTATCTGTAAAATGCTTAAACAGTATAGGCATTTAGAAGGTATTCAAGAAATATCAGTACAATTGATATACTAATTCAAAGTAATGAAAATGTTGTAAGTGCAATAAACATAGTATAGGTATCAATACATATTTTGTCCTCATATGTGCTTATAATAATTGTAATAACCATGCTGTGCCTTTCCAATATCTGGTGTTGACATCTTAGCATAGTCCATTATTGGAAAAATTCTGAAAATGTTTCTATAAATTATTATTGTAAAAGTAGGTTTCGTCATGTAAAAGTGATATTATACACACTACTGTTTTATTTTCTCAGTAACTTACTGAATAGCTATTGTACATTTTCTTTAGACATTTGAAGTGAGGTTCAGACTTGTATGTGTATGGCAAGGGAAAATAGTCATTTTAGTTAGATATCCTCCACCTTACCTACCACTTAGGGAATATTGGCTAAATAAAGGGATTGAATCTGTCATTAGGATGAATTTTCTTTTTCATCTTCGCTTATTTTAAGCCTTACCAACTGCCTGTGTTTTAGACAAAATTAAGCATTGGTAAACATCTACGATCAGGTGACCTCTAGATTTCTCCTCTGTATTTGTTTGCCTTCTTCACTTCCCATGTTAAGGATTCAAGCAAAAATTTCTCACAGGTTTTCTGGCTAAATATCTCACACTGGAATTCCGTATAGTTAGATATCAAGATTTTCTCCAAAAATAGGAAATCTTGATATGACATGACATATCAAGACGTGTCAAAAGTGATGCTAGACTTTGAAGTTAAAAGAGTATACATGACAGAAAAGGAGGAAATATACCATTGTTCATCAATTTTGAGAGCTTTTACAGATGTTTCTTTCAGATGTCAATACAAAGCTAAGTGCTACGATAATTGTAGTGTAGATATTCTCATAATCACTACTCCTCAGTTGGTTTGGTATAGAAAGAAAGGAAAAGGGGAAGGAAAAAAACAAGCTTCCCCGCAATGAAGGCCAAACTGCTTGCTTTTCTTCTGGAGAGGAAATCAACACAGGATCTAATTGTTTCACAACCAGGAAGAATTTGTTGTTTTTCATCAGAAATGATGCTGTAACATGAGGAGTGCTGATTAGTGAACATCTGCTTCACAATGCGTGCAGATACAAAGGTCGTATATGAACTTTGCATAAAGGAGTAAACCTCTGATGACTTATTATATACCACAGATGAAAAAGATATGGTCCTGTGCTCAAGGAACTCACATTTTATTGAGAAAAACAGACTAAACCTATAACTGAGGCAAGCACAGGCAGTAGAAGCACAAGGAAAAAGTTTCTTTTTATTTAAGAAGTGACATAAAAAGGTACACTTTAATAAAGTACTATGTATTGTTTCATTATACATTGTATAATATTTAAATTAGGTTACATGTATGTATCTCTTCAAGCATTTATCAATTCTTTATGGTGAGATCTTTCAAATCTCTTAATTTGAAATTTGCAATGCTTTACTATTATCTAGAGTCATCCTACTGTGAAGTAGTACACCGGAACTTCTTATTCTAACCTAGTTGTAACTTAGTAGCTACTAGTAACCCCTGACCATCCCTCCCATTCTTAATTTATATGATAAACATATTTTTATATTCTGCATATAAGTGAGCTGTACAAAACTTGTCTTTTGGTTTTGATTCACTAAACAAATATTCATCAGTTCTATCCAGGTTGATGCAAATGATGTTTCTTTTTTGTGATTGAATAATAGCCCATTGTGTATATGTTCCACATTTTCAATATGCATTCATCAAATTAGTGGACACTTAGGTTGTTTCCAGTTCTTGACTATCATGAATAGTGCTTTATTGAACATGGAAGTACAGATGTTTCTTTGACATACTGATTCCATTAGCTTTGTGTACACATACACATGCACACACTTGCTATCTCTTTTTTTATGTTTGCCGTTCTTTCTGGGGTGAGGTGTTATATTATTGCGGTTTTGATTTACAGTTCTTTGATGAATAGTGAAGGTGAGAATTTTTTCATCTGTTGTATGTCATCTTTTGAGAAATGTCTATGTTATTCTCATTTTAAATATGAGGTCATTTGATTTTTATTATTGAAATTTTGGAGTTCCTTATATACTTGGGGTAATAGCCATTTGTCAGATATATTGTTAGTGAATATTTCTCCCATTTTGGAAGTCATCTCTGCACTCTTTTGATTGTTTCCTTTGCCTCAAAGAAGATTTTTAATTTGACATAACCCCAGTGATCTATTTTTGCTTTGTTTCCTCTGCTTTTTGCATCTTGTCAAAAGAAATCCTTGCTTGTTTTAGTGTTCTGAAGTATTTCTCCCTGTTTTTGCCAAGTAGTTTTAAAAATATAAGGGCTCGTATTTAAACCTTTTTATCTGTCTTGAATTTAGTTTTGTAAATGGCAAGAGATAGGGGGTCTAGTTTCATTCTTCTGCATTTGGATATACAATTTCCTTTGTGCCATTTATTGAGAAGATTTTCTTTTCTTCAGTACATATTCTTAGCACCTTTGTCAAAAATCATTTGGTTATAAATGTATCAGTTCACTCTTTTTATATGATTTGAGCTTATGTACTAGAAACTATAAAGACTCCACTAAAATCTAAGAAATAAATGAATTCAATAAATTTTAGGACACAGAATGAGTATACAAATCTTAGTAGCATTTTTATATGCCAGTAAGAAATTATCTGAAATGGAGATCAAGAAAGCAATGGTATTTACAACAGATACCCAAAAATTAGTATATAAATAAGTAGGAGAAGATTTAACAATTTAGGTGAAAGACATAGAAGAAGGCACTACAAAGTGGAAAGATACTCTATTTTCATGGTTTGGAAAGATCAATATTGTCAAAATATTCATATTACCCAGTTATCCATAGATTCAATGCAATTTCTATCAAAATACAAATAACTTTCTTCACAGAGCTAGAAAAAAATCCTAAAATATGTATGGAGCCACATACACAAAAATGAGACATTACACTACCTGTATTCAAAACATGCCACAAACATGTAGCAGTGAAAACAGAATGGTATTGACCTAAAAACAGATATATAGATTGTTTACATAGACCAGTGGAACAACATAGAGGATCTAGAAATGCAGGATTTTTCATCACAGCTGTGGAGGAAAGGAATCCCGAAGTTACTAGTGAACGTTACAAAATAGACAGAGTTTCAATAAGGCATATCCAGAATAGTACAATGAGTTAGCTATCATTGTATCACGGCTACACTAGAGTACATGAATGAAGAAGATGAGTCTGGAAAAGTTTTTAGGAAAGATCACTTAAGTTACAAAGTCTTCTGATAAATAGCTTGGAATTTGTTGCAAACAGGAACACAAGCAGTTTCAGAAATAGTGAGACATGGTGAGTTTGTGATTGGGAAAAATCATATTTGCTTCTGTATGGGGAAGTGGGGGTTAATAACATAAACCCATAGGCTTTCTGCTCAGTGGATGGCTAGATCACATACTTACTCCTTTTTAATTGTTACCAAGTTGGATTTAAAAAATAATGACACAAATATGTCTGTCTTTTATTTTTTAATGTCATCAACATAGCCCCTTGTTTTTATTTTATCTTTTATAACTTAACATCACATTCCAAAAAAAAAAAAAATTATTGTTTCCTATTTTGCCAATTAAAGAAAAAAGATAATTGACTTGGTTCACAAAGTAATGAAAAAACTGACATTCAAACTCAGGCTAATGAACAAAATGCATTTGATAAAATTCAATGCCCATTCATGGTCATAAAACAAAACTTGCAACAAACTTGGACTGGAGACAGATGTTCTCAAATTAATAGAGAACTTCTAACAAAAACATATAGCTAATATCTTGTTTAATGACAATAAACTGGATGTTTTTTTTCCGTATGACCAGAACAAACAGGAGGATATCATCTCTCATTACTTGTACTCAACGTTGTACGTGCAGGAAGTCTTAATAAATATGATAGGAACAGAAAAGGAATTAATATATATTTTGGAAAGGAATAAAAAGCAACCAGTCTCCTGGAATAAATAAAATGGTTTTACCTAATAAATAAAATGATATGAATTATAACTAAATTCAAATACTGTCACATAGTTTGCAGAGTTTTCACTGATACTGTTCGAGCCATCTAGTTATATGAGACAGATGTTGAATGTTTTGTCCCTAAAGAAAAAAGGAGCTAATTTAATCCCCCACTTAAAAATAAGAACTGTGGAATGAAGAAGAGATTATTTATTTTTGTCTACAAGCTATGTTGCTTGAGCATGTTACTAAATGTAACTGTGTGTGGTGGCACACACCTGTGATTTCAGCACTTTGAAGGCTGAGGGAGGAAGAATGCTGTGAGTTTAGGCCAGGATGAGCTACACAATGAGTTCAAAGCCAGCCTGGACTATATAGTGAGACCCTGTCTCAAAAAAACCCAAAACCCAACTAACTGCATACATATCTCTTCATCTTTAAAAAGTGGGTGATGGAAAGGAAGAGAAAAAATGAAGAAAAAAGAATAAAATGGAAACAATGCTTTGTAAATAAGGAGAGGATGAGGGGTTGAAGAGAGGGGAGGAAAATAGGGAAAAAAGAGAAGCTAAGATATATCACTTTCAGATACAAATTCCTTATGATGAATATGTATATCTATGTATATCTAAGTTGTACCAATAAACGTAATTAAAAAATAATAAAAGGGAGACAGCAGGACCTATTTTATAAAAATTATTTAAAAATAATAAATGATACTTCATTCCAGAAAGCTCACCTATTAACTTTATTCCCATAGCTGAGTTACTTACAATCCCTAGCCTTAATTTTCTCAAATGTAAATGGGAGTAAAAATAAACTACATTTTATGATTAAACTACAATTTGCGTATCACAGAGCCTGTTAAGCAAGAAGCACTGAGTAAATGGCAGTGGCCACTGTTATTGCTGTTATGTCCTTTGTTCATGTTTGAAAATATGACTGAGTATGTGTGTTCAGAAGGGAAAGCAGGACATAACAAGTGGCTGGATTTACAGGATTGTGAATGCCAGACTAGGAGAAAAAAGATGAATGGTTAAAATCGTGAAAGAAAATGATTCAAAGAAAGTTTCTATGTTCCAGACTAACCTTCATGAGGATAAGTCATCCATATCAGAAAGCTCATGGACAGTTTAAGACCCTCATCATGGATCATTGCGTGTGATTTCCATGACCATTTTCCTCTCTTTCCCAAAGGTGCTTATTTCAGAAGGGGAGAGAGTAAGGGAGGGAAGAAAGAAAAGGGCCCAGGTATTCTGGTGACCTAGGAGGCAATGGCAGCACCTGCTGTTGTTGGGAGAGCAGGACACAGCCCTGATTTGGCATTATTGCTGTTGAAAGTGTTTGGAACCTGGCCAGCCTGTATTCTTGCTGGGGTTCTTATTTTGCAATCTGTTTGCAAATAAAAGGAATGTTGCCAATTGGACTGGGGTATAGAATCCAGCAAGAATAATGATAGTAATCTGCAGTCCCTGGGGACTGACAGAGGGAAAGGGTGGGGGTCTGTTGATTTGAATAACAACCCCTGGACCTAATGGCCTTAGGGTGATGGGTGGGACCTTGAGCCCATTCTTCTCCTGGGCCAGCATCTGTTCCTTGGATTAAAGGAAGCCTATCTGTTCTGTTCCAGAAATAAAGACTCATTTATTTGATCTGAGCAGACTTCTGTCTTGTGTAGGTCAACCTCTTTTGCCAGGCCAAACAAGAGGTAGAGATGAATAGAATCCTGAAAAGGATTTATGTAAGTATGAGCTTTGCCAGCTCTGTGTTTTACTTCTAAAGGAAGGCTAGCTTAGGGTGCCAGGTTAGGCTGGCAAATTCAAAAGCAGACGTTCCTGCCTACACAGCAGCCTCCTGGCCGGAAGTTGGGGGTGGCTCCAGATGGGAATCATATGCCTGTGCCATGTGTGTTTGCATTGGAGGGGAAAAGATTCTCATGGCTGGCAACTTTTTGAGGGCTTGTGCACAGCTCACAGCATGAGGAATGAGAAGCTGCTAGGGTGATTCTGCACCCTGAATTTTAGGAAACCATAGAAGCCATAGGATTTGATTTCTTGGATTGAATTTTGTCAGTCGTTTTAGGAAATGCCAGACTAGAAACCTTGGATTACCCAAAAAAATCCACCTTTTGTCACACAAAGAAAAACTGTCCAATCCTATTGTCCCGTAGTTTTCCTACTTTTCCTTTTCCCTTTTTTGTTGTATAATGCAAATTCAGTGATCATTTAAGTGCCCACAGCATGCTTGATACAAAGTGCTACAGAGAAGGAGTGATTTGCTCCATCTTCCAGATTAAGAAATTGAAATTGGTCACACAGTTAATAAGAGGCAGAATCAGGACTGTTTAACAGCTTCCCATCCCATGCTTATCAGCTTTATTGCTTGCACGTTCCCTGACAGATTCTGTATCTAGCCATATTGAAATATTCTTAACTTTTTGAGTACTCTTTCGAACCTGTGTATCTTCCTACTGAAACTTTCTACTCCTCCCTGGATACTCACTTGTTTGCTCGCTCTCTCTCTCTCTCTCTCTCTCTCTCTCTCTCTCTCTCTCTCTCTTTCTCTGTCCCCCTATCTTCCTCCCTCCCTTCCTCCTCTCTGTCTCTGTCTGTGTCTGTCTGTCTTTCTCTCTAATATATCATGCTCCTCCTTCAGATCTCAGCACGGCTATAAGTAATGTCAAAGTGTTTATATATTGGACATACAGTAAGAACTCAATGCTTTAAAAATAAGTGAATGAAACTTTTCTTGCCCCAATATGTAGCAATGGAGGAGAAACTAATTTAGACAAAAATGAGAAAGGCAAGACGATGGAAATCATAGTTTGAAGAAATTGAATGAAAGAAACAAATTGCTTTGGATTTTATGGAATATCTTTAACCTGGGTCATAGGTAGGGAATAAATCATTAAAATGTTGACCAGCCAGGATACTTTCATTAAATATTGTATCTTTAAAACCTATGACAAGATCTATTGTGGGGTCTGACAGAACCACTTGATTACTAGGTCCTATCACTTTCTGCAAAAGCACCATCTTTTTCTTGAGTTTTCACTGTATGTGTGATATTGACTGAGGTTGTTGCTGACAGTGTTGACATAAAAAAGCCTCTGCCTTAACAAAGTTCATCTCCCAAGGACTTGCTTCTTTACTTTTTGGCAGCTAGGTACATATTTTTCTACTTTGATAAGCCCAGAGAACTCAATTCAATTTCTCTGAGGGTTTTATCCTCCTATCTGCCCACTACAGGCAACTCACGAGGCCATGACCTTTTCATGGAAAAGTTGTTATGTAAGAATATTTTGAAATCTCATGGAGTCACAGACTGTCAGGACTGTTAAAAACATTAGAAACATTTATGAATACTCTTAACAACAGAAATGATATAACACATAGAAAAGTAGTGATTAAGTAACCAGGTTCCTCTGGATTTTTATCTGGAAATTTTTCTCTTACTCCACAATCATAGTCACTAAATTTTACAGGTAGATGTGTGGAGATGGGGAGGATTTGCTCAAGTTCACATTTATCTCTATATTTAGGAATAACACTAAATTTGGAATTAGGCAGTCTCAAGTTAGAATTCTCGATCTCTGCAAGGTTTGTGGCCTCAGGAATATGACTTAATATTTTTGAGCCTCTGTTTTCACAGCTGTTTAAAAGACATATTAGTGTTGATGTTATAGCATAGTTAGTAAAAATGCTGTTGCTCAATGAAGAATGCCAAACAGTAGGCATTAGCTACCACATATTACAGGAAGAGAGCTGCTTTTTTCCCAGATACTTTCAAAATTGGGACAATTCAAACATTTTAAGCATCTTAGTTGACAAGCCCTTTATCTCAATAATACGCAACAACTCTGGTGCCTTTTATCAATTAGAGTTGTCATTCTTTAGACAAAGATATACTGTCAGAGAAATTTATATTGGGTGACATCTGAGCTTTGTTTACATCACTTCATATGCCACTATTATAGTGGTTTGAATATACAGAATTTCAGCAAACTATAGTCTTCTTGTTATGTGACTGTTTTTGAATTATCAAGTGAATTGTTAAGCTTTCCGTGTGATCTTCCACCAAAACAGACAGGAGATACGAGGTGGGAGGCCTACCAGCTAGCTACACAAAGACTAGGAATTAGGAAACCTAGACTATATTTCCATCTTTTTAACTGACCAGTTATCTGAGGCAAATCATTTAAATTTACTTCTTACTTTGATTCTAGGTGCTTCCTCCACAAGTTACTTCACATTTCTTTATCTGTTTTATAGTTTCATTTTTCCTACATGAAATGTTTCATGTTACCCTCAAATCCATAACTTTTACCTATAAATCTTATTCCTACTTAAAATCTGGGGTCAGGCAGAGCCTTCCTGAGGAAGACATCCATGATCTTCCAGGTAGGAATCATCACTTACTGTATGATCACACAAACTCCACTACCTTGCTCTGTCATGTCTTAGTAACATTGCATCATAGAAACTATTTATATTTACCTATTTGTCAATTGTAAGAGCCTTGAGAGTGCAGGTAAAGATTTTTTATTATGTCCTCAGAGCCTATACTCCAGTGTGTATAACGCAGGACTCTGGCAGGAACTCAGTGAAAAGTAGGTTTTAGGTAGGTGGAAAAGACAAATCCAGGGAGACCTAAGTGATGAAAAAGAAAGTCATGGAAGCCAGAATCAAAGATGATCAGGTATTTCTTAGTTAATTTATTCATTGGTTCATTTGTTCACTTACTTAGTAAACATTGCAACCAGAGCCCACTTAATGCCAAGTTACAAAGAAGAAAAATAACTGGTTTATCTTTGAGAACTTTCATGGTCCTTTCAAGTTAATTAGCACGTAATTACCAAGAAAGCATGATGATTGATGAGAGTGACATACAGGTTGTAGAGGCAGCACAGAGAAGGTACCTATGTGAGTCTGAAGATTAAATACAGCTTCTTAGAAGAACTGACACCGCATTTGGGTCTCAGAACATGTGTAAGAGTAAATCAGGATGGCAGAAGAAGAAAAGCATTGTAGATTTAATGGGATTCATAGTAAGGAAAGGCTGGCAGAAGTAGCTCAGTCTTGGGCAACATGAGTTCAGAGAGAATGACTTCATGACATGGGATATATGGTCGTGGAAAAACACAATGAAACTGAAAATTGAGGCATTTTTATAGACCTGCTGTAGACTGTCAGAGGCAATCAGTTTGGAAATCCTAACTAATATTAATTTGGTGTGATCCTATAGTGATCCCTTACTTTTTCTTCAATCAAGAAATTTAAAGGAAAGTTTTTGTTTAGGGAGAATTTTCTATTTTGAAAAGGGAATGACCTAAGTTTGTTTGCTGTGATGTATTCTACAAATACATTATATTCTTGGAATACAATTCTAGTGTTTTCATTTGTCCAAAGAATCCATGTGGTTTTTAAAAATTTCCACATAATTTGATTGTTAGAAGGAGAGCTTTCAAAAACTATCCTAACAGTAAGCATTTCAAAAATAAAATTAGGAAATGAATAATTGTGAGAATTTATTTCAACTGTCTATATAGTCTATGTATAATACTGGGGTTTCATAATACGAATGTGATTTTTTATGGGAAGAAATAAAAACATGAACACTTTAAATGACTTTTCCAATCATGTGGTTAGTAAATGAGTTAGCCGGAACTAGAACACAGATTTTCATAGTCTCAGCTGAGATTTTTCTACTGTTTCATAAATTGTCTCTAAACTTCAGGAACTCTACTGCTGGCATTTCTACTTCTTTGAAACTGTGGAGGGTAAAACATGCAGTTACATAATTTGACATTTAGATTTAGATCTTTGCCAAAGCTGAAAAATCATATATTTATCTACCAACTTGGCTTTGTAATATTTCAGCTTTGGTTGCTGCTGTTGTTACTGTTGGCCTCTTGTATAAAATAGGCCATTGTTCTGCTTAAAACACTGGTTTCCCTCTCACTCGAAGATTTTCAAGAAAATTGCTGACCATTTAATTTATAGTATTTGAAATGTTTTTGCTTAAGCTGTTACAGGCTATTTTTAGATGTATTTAATATTATCTAAAGAATTTAGTGCTGTTTTTAGTGTTGATCAACTGTTGTTAAGGAGACATAGTAAAGATTCTAATCAACTGGTGAAAGTTGGCAGTAGAATCATGAATTTTGAGAGCTAGAGAAAATTAATAATCACATATTCAGAATCTCTTCAGGGAGTCATTAGTAGGAACTTTTAAATATAAGATTAGCATACATATAGTAAAGTGCTTAAATTTTAAGAGTGTAGTTCAATGGAATTTTATAAATAGATGCACCAGTGTAACCACTACCCTGATCAAAATAAAGAACATTGACAGTTCTTAGAAGACTCCTAGTGCCTTACCCCATCAGCATCTGTGGTAACAGATATTCTAGCAATTCAGATTCGTTATCCTCTATTAAAACTCTTTATAAAAGGCATAAACTGTGTGTATAGCTTTTTTCTTCTTCTATATATTCTTTCATTCCACAAATATATTATCTGTGGATTTAGTAATAGCTTATTCTTTTATATTAATGCATGATAGGCTGCTACCCACCATCTGTTTGATTTGCTATAGAATTTGATGTAAATTTAAGTTCCTGAAAGACCTTTACCTGTTATCCTGCCATTTTATCATGTCTTCATCTAATTTTTGTTATTAAGGTTATACCAGCTATGGAAGATGATTTGCAGAGTTTTCTCTATTTCTGTACACAGAAATATTTTTACATGAGCATCTTCCTAAAACAAATGATTGGCTGGGTCTAAAATGTCTTTATAGGAATCTTTAATCAAGTTTAAGTGGTTTTATTTGATCTCTTCTTTCATCTCTCTTGAGAATATTTCATCAGACAGCTGTTTGCTTCCAGGTTGAGGAAATATTTAGCACAACAAACTTAGCTCAGAAATTTAGAGTGAATTCTAGGTAATTTTAGCCAAGCTCAACAGATATATAATCAATCTACAGATTTATAAGAGAGATTGTAATATGTTACAGAAATTTTGGAGTTGTTTTACATCAGATTCTTAGTATAAGTCTGATCCATAGAATTGTTCAGGTTTTCTCAAGTCCTCACTTAGTTTCATTAAATTGTGCTTTTTGAGTGACTTTAAAATTTTATCTAAAATGTTAAATTTGTTGGTCTAAAGTTTAATAATGTGATCATATCAACTTATCATTTATATCTTTAGTATCTATAATGGCTCCTTGTTTTAAATTAAGACTTATATGATGTGATCAAAATATATAGTGAATGTTTAATGTTTTTTTTTTAAATTTTAACTACAGTAAAACATGCATTGCCATTATGTGTCATCCACTCTGCCAACACTGTTGTTCCATCACTCTTACCATTTACTGTAGTAGTCCTGGAAGTCTTTTTTTCTCAGTGCCATTAGTTATACTGTTGTGGTTGCTTGGATGTCCTGAGTCAATCAAAAAAATTTACCTTTCATGGTCATTTTGACTTTTGGAAAGAATCAGAAACTACACCATGCCAGATTTGGTGAATAAGGTAGATGAAGACATTCCATAATGTTTTCATAAGCCCTTGGCAGCAGCATTCACCCTGTATTTGATGCATCTTTTATCATGATAATGTTTTTGACTTAAACATTTGCTATGTTGTGATCACACTTTGTAATTTGCATATTTTCTTCCTTTATTAAACTGACTTATACCATTTTATGACTTTCATCAAAATTTCTGACAGAATAAATTTGGTACTGAATTTTTTCTGTTTTGCTAATTTTTTCTTTTACTGAGTTTTATTCTGATGTGTACTATCGCTTCTAAATAGTTGGAGTATCATTACTTAACTTCATAAGAAAAGTTTGGATCATGGATTTTAAACATGCTTCTGTTCACTTATGTGCACTTAAAAAGATTATGGATTAGGGGCTGGAGGTTTAGCTCAGCAGCATAAGCACCTGCCTTGCAGGTTGTGAGTTTGATCCCCGGTCTATGGATTTCACTCTAGCTATTTTTTTTAACTGCATCTCACAAGTTTTAAATGTTATAATTTTATTATTTATTTCAGTGAGTTAGTTTCACTTACTCATTTAGTATTTCATTGTATGACATACAAAAATGTAAAAATATGTAAGAGCAAAGTTTAATGAATCATAGAGCACACAATTTATCTGCTACAGAGCCATATCTGAGAAAGTATATACCCCCTACCTCCAAACCAGTACCTTTTTCTTTAATATGATTTTATATTTTTAGTTAATTTTTGGTATATTTCAGATATACATAATGGTCATAATCATCATAGAGAATTGGTATCTGTACATAATATATCTTGATTTTTCTTTTTCTCCACTCCCTTGCCCGGTCTTAAACTCCTCTTATTCTCCTTATTTACAGTTTTGTTTCCATTTTTCTTCTATTCTCTTTTTTCCACTTTCTTCCTTTTCCCTTTCTTCTTCATTTGTTCCCTTCGTCACTTGAACATTTTCTTCCCATTTCTCAATGTTTATTATACATTTTGATTCTTGTTTAGCCTTTCAGTTTCCAGACAGAAACAATACTACGTTTACTTTTGGTACCTAGAGAAGCAATATTATATTTAAACAAGTGTCTCCAATTTATTTTACTTAAGAGTAGAGTATAGTCTCAAGGTGCATCAATTTACCATTTTGAACTATTTTAAAACCCTATACATACATCTTGGTAGCATTAAGCTTTATGTAAATAGAGGCATGTAGTTGGTCTTCCTTAATGTCTGACATATAAAAAGAGGTGTATATTAGGTCTTTCATGCCTGACTTATTTGGTTTATGTTCAATATTATGTTTATAAGATTGGTGTGGATTTTTCTAGATAATTCATTTGTTATCATTACTGTGCAGTAAACCGATCTATGTATATTTCAAAAAATTCATTTTTAATGAATATCTGTATTGTTTTCTACCTTTCAGCAGTTACAAATATGGTGCCCTGAACATTCTTGCACATGTTCCGTGATATACATATATATGCAGTTATCCTGGATAAAGAGTTAAAAGTGGAATTATAAAGTAATAGGATATTTGTGTGTTGAATTTACTGGATAGCATCAAACTTTTTCTAGAGTGCTTATATATCAGCAATATATGAAAGTACTGAATTTAAAATTGTTTTTTTTTTCTTTCCATTATGATTTGTTCTTTGATCTATGAGTTTAGAAATACATTAGTTATCTTGTAAACATTTGGGAATTTTCTAATCTTTTCATTGGTTTTAGCTTATTAAGTTATAAGCAGAGGATGTACTCTGTGATTTCAGTTTTGTGAAATTTGTTAACGGTATAGCCTATTTTCTAAGTCATAAAATATCAGTGTACATAGAATAATGATTTTTTTATCATATGCTTTGTTCAATTAGGTTAAAATTATTTAAATTAGGTTAATATTGTTCAGATTTTCTGTATACTTATTGATAGTTTGCTAACTCCATTAGATACTAATAGGTAAGCTAAATTTTCCATTTATGATTATAGACTTAATTTTCCTTTCAATTTTATACTTTTGTGTGTATTTTCAGGTACATACTATATAATTGTAAGATTGTTATATATTCCCCTTTTAATTACTGTTTATTGTGTTTCAGTTTGAAGCTGTGTTTCTTATTTTAAAGTCTAGTTTATCTGATTATAGCATAGTTGCATTAATTGCTTGAGGTTTAGTTTTTCCTATTCGTTTTACTATCTATCTTTTTGTATACAATCATACAGCACGTAGTGACATTTGGTTAATGATAGGCTGCATGTGTGATGGTAGTCTCACAAGATTCTGGAGATGAAAAATGATCTCACCTAGTGAGAGACATCATAGCTATCAGAATAATGTGAGTATTTCCTCTTTAATATGTAGATTTATTCACATATTTACCCTTTATGGCATCTTTGTTTCTTCCCACAAAGGACATTTCTTTATAGAATCATTTTTCTTTTGCATAATGAAGTCACTGTTGTACTGTTTGTACTATAGGACTTCTGACAGTAAATATGATTTTCTTCTTGAAAATCTGTTTATCTCAATTATTGGAAGGTAACTTTGGGTATAAAGTCCAAGTTGACAGTTTATTTATTTATTTAAATTTCAGCATTTGAAATTCCTCTTCCATTGTCCTTAACTTCTGGTTTTGTTTAGTATTCATGGCTGATTCTTATTATTGGCTCTTTAAAGGTATATATAAAGTTGCCTTCACTTTCTAATAAGAAATTTTCTCCTCTCATTTTAATTGTATTTCTATGAAGTGGTTAGCTAGATTAGTTTTCTGGTGACAACATAATAGGATGCATAAAAATTCTTAAACCTAGGGGCTGGATCAAATGGGACTTCTAATCCTAGTTTTTTGAGGAACATCCGTACTGATTTCCACAGTGGCTGCACCAGTCTACACTCCCACCAAAAGTGAAACAGTGAAGAAAACCCCATAGCCTTATCAATGTTTGTTATCAGTTGATTTCTTGATGGCAGCCGTTCTTTCTGGAATGAGATGGAATCTCTATGCTGCTTTAATTTGTATTTCTCAAATGACCAGTGATGGATTCATGAAATAATTTCTGCTACATCTATCAATCCTAAGAATTTTGCTATGATAATTCCTTGATATTTTGATGGTTCTATCACATTTTAAGAATAAAGTTATTTTTGTTTGTTTATTTTTGTTGAACTGCGATTAGAGCCATGACCGCCTGCCTACTAAGCAAGTGCTCTGCCACTACGCCCTTTTAAAATTTTATTGTAAGATAGGGTCACACCAAGTTGCACAGACTGGCTTTGATCATAATCCTCTTCCTTTTAGATAGTAGAATCAGTGCTGACTCTTATCTGCCTTCTCTCTAGTAACATAACATGTAATTGTGTAAATGTCTTTTTGAATGCTTATAAGATAAATAATGGCTAGGTATCCTAGGATGGCCTCCACATGTGGGCACTAGACAATGAGCCAATCAAAAATGCTAGATTCAGCCACTTCCATGCCTGCATGAGGCTTAAGGGGTCACCTAGACAAAAGCCATAACAGTTTGTTTGGTGTTTAATTATTAGTGTTTTAAATCCACGCATAGTGGCTCACTCCTATAACCCCGGCACTTAGAAGGCTGAGGCAGGAGAATCCTTTGCAAGTTCAAGACCAGCCTGGGCTACAAAGTGAACACAAGGCCAGCATGAACTGCATAGCAAGACCCTGTCTCAAAAAGACAAAAAAAAAAAAAAAAAAAAAAAACACAACAACAACAAAAAAAAAACACTACTTTAAGGCTGGCTGCTGTTTAAATTACTTGTATTTTATATATCCAATGTATCGGTATCTACAAAGTTCTTTAGAAATGATTAGGCCCTTTTGCATGTCATTTTTAAATCTTAAAAACATTTCATTCTGTGGATTTGGAAATTAATATACAGAAAACTAAAATATCAAGTATACTTTCTTTTTCTGTTGCCCTTTGAGATGAGATAGATTTTCTTACAAATTTTTTTTTTGTTCAGATGTAGTGATGTCATATATGCATGAAGACAGTTTCAAAAATTTGTTATTCACACAATGAGGCTTTCTGGTTACCATGGAACAGTTTCCCAAAGTGAAATGGCTTGAGAGAGCAAGGGAGTTTTACAGCTGTCAGAAGATCAGGACACTGTGAGGATTCTCACATGCATACAACAGGTTTGAACTTCTTGCCAGGCTAAAGGTGGCAGAAGGGCAGTTTCTTAGAATATTATGGGAAGAAGAGGATGTAAATGGAGCTTAATAGGTTTTGCCAGTTACATTTCAAAACTTTAATCAGACTTTCTATTATGTTTTCTGAAGATGATAAAGGTAGTAGGTAGCCATAAGATGCTGTGATTATAATTCATGAATATTTGTTTTTATCCTGTTTCTTGACACACTTTTCCTTGTATCTTTGGAATCTCTGTCCAGTGCTGGGATTGGCAGTGGGAGTCCTACACCCACCCAGGGAGGAGTTAGCATACAATATAATATAAGGGAGGGAAGAAAGCTTGTTTTTTCCCCCTCTTTTGTCCTTTTGCTCTTGCTGCTTGCAGCTGCCATGAAGGGTTGCCCCTCAGCCACGCTACTTTGCCTTGGAGCCAGCTGAGTATGGACTGAAACCTTCAAAACTGTGAGCTAAATAAACCTTCCTTTCCCTAATTTAGGGTGTCAGATATTTTGTCTCAAAAATGAGAAAAAAGTAACCAAAAAACAACCATAACCTATTTCTCATTCTATCCTCTTCTTTATTATTTTCTTTTCTTCATAGTATTTGTCTCTGACATTGCATTGTATATCTGTTTATTTACTAATTTGCTGTTTTCCATTAAAGTGTTAACTATATGAAAGCAGTCACTATATATCTTGTTTCCCTGTGTATTCCTGGTATATAAAACACTTTGTCCCATAGTCAAGGTTCAATAATGTATCTTAAAAGAATACAGGAACTAATGGGTCAGCTATCTATAAACTCTAAAGTCTTCCTTTCATTCTTGACCTGAAGTGACCCTGTTACTTTGTCCAAACTCTTGAACCTATTATTCTTGACCTTAGCAATTAACTCTGTGCTTTGAACTTGGCATTTGGAGTTGATCTTCCTAGAATTCTATCTTTTACTTCTTCCAAAGTGCTCCATCTGCACAAGTCTCTGGCTTTCATTTCTCTGATCTCTACAGCAGGACCCATTCTCTCAAGCTCTTATTGTCTAGAATGTATTTTTATTGTGGTATCTTGAATGATAATGTCCCCTCAATGAAATGTAGAACAGAAATTACTTACCTCATTTTACAAATGGGAAAATAGAAAATAATTTTTCTAAAGTCAAATGACAAGTCAGTGGTATAACCAGGAAGAGAAGATAGGTCTCCTGTTTCCCAGTCCAACTTTATTACTCTAACTTCCCTTGAGGCCCCACCCCAAAAGAGGCATTTTCTTAAAGTACATTATCTTTTTGTTTCCAGAACCTAGTAGATTGTGTTTGATAAAGGAAATACTACTGTTCAGTATAAGTCAACCTTTTCCTAATTGATTTTTCTCATCTTTTAACAGATTTGTAATTGTCAATTTACTTGCTGACTTGAAGGCTCCACGTGGCTTTGTCATTCTAACCTTTGGAGTAATTTAACTCTATCCTTATAAGACAGATCCCTGAGCTTGTATTATTCTCTGTTGGCATTGTCTTTTCAATCAATCAGTCATGAAAAATTCATGCCCAAGTTAAAGCCTCAGTGAACCACACTGAGAAATATGTGATTATCTTTAAACAAAAAGGACATCTTATTATTCTCTGAAATTCACTAGAGAGAGTAGACTTTAATAAGAAAATATTTTATCTGCTGTTTGTAATCCACAAGATACCTCTACTTTTTCCTTTCAAATTGATCTATTTCAATGTTTTAGTTTCCAAAGCTACTATAATCCATCATTCTAATAACACAGAATGTATAAAAACTCAACCTGAGCTTTGGATTAGTGATGAAAATATGTGAGCTAAACAAAGATAATGATATAAGTACAATGAAAACAATGTCATATCGGCTCAATGTCTTATCAGCTTTTCATATCATACTTATCTGATATTATGAATTGTAAAATATTTTGAATTATTTATTGGACTGTCCTGTAATTTTGAAGTGACTGAGTCTTTCCTTAGATGACTGAATCCTAAAACCAATTGCAGGTTAATGTTTATCTTTCTATGAGCCTTGATCCCTGTCATAAAATATGGGCCTATTATTAGTTTTACTGTTGGCTGAAGAATGGACCTATATCTCCATCTTATCAGTAACTCCTAAGTAACATACAATATGGTTTATAATGTAGTTGCTCCAGATTTAAAATGAAATAAACCTAATCTTGGACCTTGGTTCTACTGCTTGTGAGCATTGTGCCCTTGGATAGTTTTACTTATTTTTGTGAGTGCTTCGGATTCCTCCTGAGTAAACTGGGAATACCCTTTCAAAACACTGTGATAGTTGAATGACATTCTACAGCAAAAGTGCCTTGCATATATGATTTAATAAACTAATGCTATAGGAACATATATCTTGTAGCTGAGAGAACTCTCAGAAGGGCATTTGCTTTACTTATCTGGCTGAAGATTTAATCTTCTAACCATCAAAGTGTTTTTATTTTATGGTTCTACCAAGACTATAATCATGTCCAAACTTCTTATGTTATAGATAAATCAAGAGAAGGAAATTAATAATTGTTTGTAATATAGCCATAAAATCGACACATGCTGCAAAATTCTTAGAGTCAGGAACTGATGTGTTCCCTAATACCAAAAGTATGAGAAAAAATTTAAGAGAAGTGAAGTTGATAATAATACATCATGTATTATTGAACATGTATTATCATACACTGATAATAATATATCATGCAATACTGAACATGTATTATCATGTGCATATTGACTTTTAAAAACAAGTTTACTTACATTTAAGAAGAATAGTTTTATTTTAAAAATTTTAATGAACAAAATAATTTTATTGACATTATTAGCAAAAAATCATAATTTAAAAATTGTAATAGTAAGTTATGGAAATATTAAAATATAAAGGGATGAACAGGACTTACTTCTTTCATCTTCTTGCTCTTGCCATTTATTGTTCATTTTTCCATTTTTGACATAGTTTGATTAAAGAAACATTATATATTACATCATTAGGTTATTGCTAAATAGTAAAGCACCCCAAAATTCAGTGATATAAGTCAATAAACACTTAATAATGTTCATCAACCCATGGGTAAAGTAGGTGGTTCTTTTGAACTGGTAGTTCTGGATTAGCTAGATAGTTTGCTGAATTTGTCTGAGTTCTTTGTATCTGCAAGTCATCTGGCTCTAAACTAGCTGGCTAGGATGGCTTCAACTGGAACACCTGGTCTTTCTTCAATAGAGTCTTTCATCCTTTGTCAGCCTGTTCTGGGTTTGACCAGATTTTGGTGGAATATTATACAAGAGAACATGGTACTATACAAGCCTTCTTAACTATTTATCCAGAATTGCTTTACTGTCACTTCCATCAATTTGTACAGGGTAGAGCTAATCATAAGATCAGCTCAGATTCAAAGTGTTGACTTTTTGATATGGATAGTAGCACAATCATGGTACCAAGAATCTGAGTTTAAGCAGAATTGTGAACAACACATATAATTTTTGCATATTCATAAGAAAATAATTATCAGTAAGCATTATGATTTATACCTAGATTTCCCCCCAAAAGCTTATAGATTCATGGGGAGGGGGCCTTTTGAAAGTGATTGAATTATTATGGAAAGATAAGCATCAGTAGATGAGTACACTGATACCTTTAAAGCTAAAAGCTTTGAATGAGGTTGGATCTTAGGAGCATGACCTTGAAGAGCACATCTATCTCTCTTTCCTCACTTTTCTCTCTCTGCTTCCCAGACACCATTGATGTAAGCAGCTATGTATGCTCTGGTCTTCTGCTGTCCTGCCTAGACCATGAACTGAAACCTGTAGAAGCTTTGAACCGAAGAAAAAATCTTTAATTTGTGGATATTGGAGATTGTGTGCTAGTGAAGAGGAAAATAAAAACATAATGTTTTTCCTATATGTATGATGTTAATACATAGAGAAACATGGGTCCAGTTTCAGTCTTATTCATACAGATAGCCAGATTTCCTGGCACCATTTGTAAAGTAAGTTATTTTTCTTCCAATGTATGTTTTTGGCCACTTTGTTAAAGATGAAATGGCTGAATGTGCCTGGGGTTTCTCCTGTACCCTCTGTTCTGTTCCATTGATCCACATGTCTTTTTGTGTACCAGTACCATGCTGTTTTTATCACTGTTGCTTTGTAGTACAACTTGAAGAAGGAATTATGTTGCCTCCTGCTCTGCTCTTGTTGCTCACGATTACTTTTGCTATTCTGAGTCTTTTCTATATATTTTTTCTCTAGTTCTATGAGGAATTCAACTGATATTTTGACTGGGATTGCGTTATATCTGTGTATTAGTTTTGACTGTATGACAATTTTGACTATATATGTTTTATTTCATATTATTTCATTTATGGCTTCTGACCCCTGTGAATAGCAACTTTAGTATTAGAAAAGAAGCAAAGGAATTAGCCTTGATTCTGTTTCCAGAATAGACATAGCCATGACTGGAAGGACACATACATCATAGAGCTGAATCTTAAATAACTTGACTCAGAAACACACCTTCATCTTTTAGGAAGCGTATCTTAGGTAGTAATCTCTTACCCACTCATAAGTGGGTAAGAGAATAATGCTCTTTTCTGTGCATTATACTATGACCTCAGAGTTCTTAATATATCCTCCTATTTTTGCATTGATGATGTTGGATTTGAAATCATTTGTTTACTTGTATATTTTCTCCCTAAAATAAAGAGCTTCTGGATAATAGTTTATGCTTGGTCTTCTGACTTCAGAGATCAGTATAAATCCTAGAATATTCTTTCAGTGCAGTCTTAGATGTAGTTTTCCAAAGCATACACTTGATTGTTTTACAGCAACAGTTAAAATCCTTGAAGGCCAGGGTTTTAGCTCAGTGGCACAGTGCCCATCTGGCAAGCATGAGATCCTGAGTTTGATTCTCAGTACAAAAAACAAAACTTCAATAGTCCCTTCATATGTCTTTGAAAAAAAGTTAAACTTGTTATTAAAAATCATGTCTTTTAATGCCATAATCTCATTACTTATGCTATATAGGTTATATTTTCTTAGGAAAACATATAGAAATAATTGCTCTAGCCATAAGAAACAACTACTATTTCCACAAATCATGGATCCTTTACTCTTATTGCTCCTTCCAAGAGGAATATCAAGCATGTTTTTCTTCTGTCTGGCCAGTTGTCGGAGACTGTGTGTCAGCACTTGTGTGTGTGTGTGTGTGTGTGTGTGTGTGTGTGTGTGTGTGTGTTTATATATTTATCTTCTCTTTAGAGTAAAGGGCCCATTCCTTTCAAATCTTTAATGATTAGATTAATATTTCTTGTATTATTATGAAATATAGAGCAAAATTCTGCAGGAAATGGTGTCAGATTGAGGAAAAGGAAAGTATTCTTTTGGTCTGTCTGTTGGTAGATAGTTATTCTGAGTAGGGTAAAAATGAGTCTCCCTGAAAGTTCTCCTTTTCCACCTGTCATTTTTCTAACGCCCTTGTTTGATATACTAAACTTCCCTTGATGAGAAACTTTTGCTACGTTCCCCTTCTACGTCCTTTGGCTGCTTTGTACGCATTGTCTGTGAGGGAGAAGAATCTTCTAACCTGCAAATCTGCAAGCCATTTCTTTATTATCTGTCAGACTGTAGTATTTATGTGAAGATTTGACAATTTGAAATAATGAGACATAGGTGCAACTGATAACAAACTTTGTTGGTTCCCGGTGTCTTACCAACATTAGCTGTAATAGATGAGGATTCCTTTTTTCAGAGTGATTACCTATATTTCAGAGTTTATACTTTTGACATATCAGACCCAGGCTTATTTGATAGTCCTTGAAGAATTTTTCGTGGCAATCCATAGCCACCAAATATGAGCAGAAGGCTTAGAAATTCCATCCTCGCAATCCAGTGAAAAATTTGTCAGACCTTAGCCCACCCCACCACCCCAGCAACCTGACAAAAACTCACACCTTTCCTTTGTTAACTTTCTTTTGTTAACTGTTTCCTTTAATGAACTGACTTCATCAGTGCTATTCAGTCTTCAACTTTTCTGCTCAGGCAGAACTTTCCCTTTCTCTCGTCTTTTGAATGAAAACTTTACCTGCACTCTTATAATTTTCGGCCTGGTTTTCAACTCCTATTAATTCTGTGTCAAAGGACTACATGTGTGACACCATTTAGAGGTTTTGTACTTTGGATTGCTCATGCACAGGTTTCAAAAATTGGCTTTGAATCAATAAATTGTAATAGTTTTGAGACTCTCTTGGAGTATTCTATATATACATAATAATTGTGGTTCTGTATATAATAACATTTCCATTTCTTTCCAAATGTTTTCCTTATATTTATGTTTATTATCTTAGGAATTGTTTAGAACAGACAATAGAAGATTGAATAGAAATAGCAGCAATACTGGTGGACATTCTTACATTGTTCACAAATTTAGTATAAAAAATTAAAGCTTTCATGATTAAGTATGATGTTGCTATTATTTTCCTTTTGTAAATTTTTTTCTGATAGATACCCTTTATCAGATTAAGGTATTTTCTACAATCAATTTTCTGATAGTTGATTCTAATAAAAGAATGTTACATTTTCTCAAATAATTCTTTCATCTTTTGGGCTAACCATTTCTTTTGTCTATAAATATGATATGTTGCAATTAATTTTAGAATTTAAAAACAACATTGATTTCTATAAAGAATTTAAGCTAGTTGTGATTTTTCTTCCCTCTTCTCCCAATAAATGTAACTTGCTATTTTTTTAGATATCTACAAAAGAGATTAATAATTTTTTTCATGTAATAGACTTCTCAGATTACATTGACAAGGTTATATGAATTGCATAAAACAAATAGGAACACAAATATTGTGAAAATGACCATTCTCCCAAAACTGTTATACAAATTCAATGCAATCCCAATGAAAATACCATCGATATACCTCATAGATCTAGAGAAATCACTCCTAAAATTCATCTGGAACCAGAAAAGACCTAGAATAGCAAAGGCAATTCTAAGCAGCAAAGGCAAGGCAGGAGGCCTGACAGTCCCTGACTTGAAGTTATACTACAAAGCAACTGTAATAAAATCAACATAGTACTGGAGTAAAAACAGATCTGAAGATCAATGGCATAGATTAGAAGATATAACCACCTTTGTATAACTACCAATACATTCAACCACTTTATCTTTGATAAAGGGGCCAAACATGTTCACTGGAAGAATGACAGTCTCTTTAATAAATGGTGCTGGAAAAACTGGCTCTCCATATACCAAAAACTAAAACTAGACCCATGCCTATCACCATGTACTAAAGTAAAATCTAAATGGCTCAAAGATCTGAATATTAAAACAGAAACACTAAATCCATGGGAAGACAAATCGGATAAAAAATCTTGAAGACATAGCAGTAGGTAGAGAATTCATGAACAGGAATCAGACCACATGGGAAATACTTCATAGAATCAATAACTGGGATCACATCTTATTAAAAAAGTTTCTGCATGTCAAAAGAAATCTCCAGCATAGTGAAAAGAAAACCCACAAAATGGGAAAAAATCATAGCGAACTGTCCCTCAGACAAAAAACTTCTGTCAAAAACATATAAAGCCTTATAATATTTCCATTCATTAATTGGAATGGTTTTATCCTGGGTTGTTTGATTTTGTTATCTGTGATTGTATGAACAGTTACTTTGAAAAAACACAAGACATTATAATATCCAGTGCTGATTTAATATCATCTCGTTTTGAAGTCCTACCATACTTTTGTTCTTCTGTTTCCCTTGGTTCTATCATATAGTATCTTATTGGATTTTATTTGTGGTAGTATAAACAAATTTTTTATCGACAATGAGATAGTATAGTAACCATTGTTCATTTCCTGTTAATTGGTTCTGAATGCCCTGTAATACTTTCACTCTTTTTAAAGGTTTTATACTATTTTGTTATGTTTGATACTGTTGTGTATGAAGATATGCTCAACTATTTCTAGGAAAGAGACATTATGGTAGCTACTGTTATATTGGGTTGCCTTGTGGTGAAATACTGTGTTGCTTAAATTATTCTGTTCCAATTTGCTTTGTTATGTCCTCTTTTATCTTAGTCTCTTTAAAATAAAAAAAAATAAAAAAGAAGATAAGAGACAATACAGTAACCATTGTGGAACACCTTATATTGTGGTTTTATATGACTTTTTTGTTTCATGTTTTTAGAGGAATATGTTTTGTTTTGTCTAGCTTTGTTTTTTTTTTCTCCCTCTAATATAGAAAGGATAGAAATACATGTAGAGACTCATGCATGCAGAGACTCTATAAACAGTTTATGAGAACTGATCATATAACACATGATGAAATGAACAGCTACTTTGAAGAAAAAGAGACACTGCAGTACCCAGTACTGATCCTGTAGTTCCATGATGTGAAACCCAGAAATACTATTATTCTTTATTCAGAGTGATTTTAGCCTGTTTTTCTTTGTTTATTATTGACATACATGAATGTATGGAGAGCTATTTTCAAGAGAATGAGGGACAGAATGACAGCCATTGTTGACCTCCCTGTTATCTGATCTTGTAGACTTAAATGCCTTTCTTATCTTGTTCAGATTAGTTCTATACTATGTTGTTTCATGTAAATTATCTGAAAGTGAAGATCTGGTCAACTATTTGGAACAAAACAGACAATATGATAGATAGTGAAGGTCTCTGTCTTCCTTTAAAATTTATGTCTCTTATATTGCTTGCTTATGTTCTGTTTTGCTCAGTTCTATTGTATTTAGTTTTAACCTCTTTAAAATTAAAAAATGGGTCTTTTCTAAAAAAAATAGGAAGGTATTTCCTCACTTTCATTTATCTATAGTTTGAGTGTAGGGTTCTTCTTGACCTGAAAAATTTACTAATGAAGCTATCTGGGCTTCTTACTTTCTATATGAGAAAATTTTAATAATGTATTAAATTATTGTTAAAGATTTATAAAGTAGACTTGTTCAGATTTTTTATATCTTCTATAAGTGTTAATAAAGAATGTTTTATTTGTTATGACATTTGCCCTTCTCTAATTCTTCAAAGTCATTGGAACATCTTATTATAGTTTATCTTGAGTTCTTGCACTTATCCTTCCTTTTTTATTTCGGATTTCAGTAAGTTGTGCTCTTTACTATTTTTAACATTATGAATTTATTGTTACAATTTATGTGGGAATCAAACTCAGGACCTTGTGCTTGCCAGGCAGACAGTGTGCTACTGTACTACATCCCTGGCCCTATCATCGCTCTTGATTGTAAAGTTTTTCCTCAGTTTCTCATGTATTTTAAATAAAGACAATCATATCATCTGTGAATCATAAACGTCAAAGTTTTCTTTAAACTTCAAATTTTTCTTTTATTTTACCATACTAGAACTTTCAGTATGATGTTGGTAGAAGCAATACTCACATTTCACCACTCTATCATTGATTGCTATAAAATTTTAAATAGATATTATAAAGTTAAGCAAGATTGATTTACAATTTATGAAGAGCTTTTAAAGAATCGAATGAATACTAAATTTATCAGATGCTTTTACTGCACATTCGTGTTTATAAATATTTCTGGCTTATTCTGTCAATAAGGCGATTTATACTGATAATTTTTTAACATTGAATCATCCTTCCATTCCTAGGTTATAGCTTATATCATGTTAGTGTGCTATGCTTTCTGTCTGTGTGTAAGTTTACTGGTGGTCTTGAGTTGATGATAGAAATTTTCAATCAATGCTTATAACTGAGACTGTATATAAAATTTTCATTCTCCTGTTATTTTTCCTGTTTTTGGTTGAAGGCTGTAAAAGTCTTATAAAATGAGTTGAGTAAATTTCTGTCTTCTTTCTTCTCTTTAATTTAAATATTTACAACACAGATACATGTACATAACATAAAAAGTACTACTACAAATTCCTCCCCAAAATGGTACTTCATCTGTGCCCTCCCTTTTGATTTCTGCTTCCAGTTAGAAGATCTGTGGGCTTTTTCTGTAGAGAATTAAGATAGTAAATAATTCAGGCTTTTTGGACTACCACACTTTCATCAGGACTGCCCAACTCTAGTCTTGAATTGAAAAAGTAGACACACACAATGCATACTGTGTTTGCATTACTTTACCAAAACAAGCAACCATCAGGATTTGGCCCTTATCCTAGGGAGTTCATTTACACTTCCTTCACTGTTTCCTATATGATTTCTATATAACTAATTAAGTTTCTATGCTACTATTTATTCCATTTAGGTTTAGTTTTTATTTACTGACTTTTTAACTAGAAAAGAGGAATTCATTTCTTAACACATTTGCTATCAACAAGGCACTTTTCCTTATATCCTCTTTCCATACTCTCAATAAATTTATATGGCTATTTTGCTTAGATTAACACCAAGGATATTCTTTTTATGAATAAATAAATAATAATGCTGATGACATATAATTAACTTCCTTTTACTTCTACAACTACCCCAATGTGCCTCCTGCTTTCTGAGAATTCTTTTTCTCTTAAATTATTTTGCAATACACTTAAAGCAAATTCTCTTTTTTTTAAGTTCTTGTATGTCCACTTAATTTACCTTGGCCTCTGCCTCTGTTGGATACTTTCATCATTAATAAGTTGGCATTAAAATTTAAAGTGTAAGTTCTAAATCCTTTGTGTGGATTAGCCATTTCCATTTTTCAATAGAGAATCATTGATTTCCCTGGGGCACTGTCACATATCTATATTTGTAAATATTTTATTTTTGAGTAGGAGATGGTTGTCTCCAAGAATTCTCTAATCTAACTATGAGGGTAAGTTTGACTACATTTTTTGTTTAAGTACCTGATGCCTGTTGTCAACTGCACCTGACGTCTTTGAATGCAGAACGTCTGTGCTTCAAATTCTCTAGAACATTATCTTCTGTCTCTGGTTGTCATGGAGTGAGTAGGCTTTTAGGTGCTTAGTTTGAGGGGAAAAAATTGGAGATGAACTTCTTTTAACAACGACACTTGATCAAGTTTCATTGGAACCCCACCTTCTAAAGTACCAGACACTTCCAGTGTTTCTCATTTCTAGGATTCTGTAGCATTAATCATTTCTTTGTTTCTTACCTTTGTAAACTGAGTACCTAGCACATTGTTTTCTTAGTATTTCTTTTAATTGCTGTGCACAAGTTTAAATTTAACTTCTTTGCCTTGCTTTTGCTGCATGTCATGAGATCTGATATGTAGTGATTAATCAGTCATAAATATTTTTTAATTTCCATCATTATTTCTTCTTAGATACATGAATAATGATGAAGATTTTTAAAAATTTTTGTTGTAATTTTTTTACATGACAGTATATGTAATTGGGATGATATTGTTCATTGCTAAGATTTACACTTTGGTGATGTTCATGACTACTTTTTTCATAAGCATCCCTTATGTAGTTTAAAAATGTTTATTTTTCTTGTAGTTGTGTATATACAGACAGAATTGTAAGATTTTAACATGTAGTCTTTGTTCCCAATTTTCTGTAAGGTTGTTATCATGAATGAGTGTTGGACCTTAGCAAAAGCTTTTTCTGCATCTATAGAAATGATCAAATGATTCTTACTTTTGGCTCTATTGATATGGTGGATTACATTTATTGATTTACATGTGTTGACCCATCCCTTCATGCCTGGGATGAATCACACTTGGTTGTGGTGTATAATCTTCTTGATAATTTGTTGTATAATATTCTTGATAATAATGTTGCTTGCCAACATTTTACTGAGAATTTTTTTATAATAGCCATTGATGATATAATATCATTTTGCTTTGAAGTCCTACCATGCTTTTGTTCTTCTGTTTCCATTGGTTCTATCATGTTGTGTCTTTTTAAAAAATTTTATTTAAGAGAGGCCCGGCGAGGTGGCATAAGTGCCCCACACACTTTCCCACGAGTCCAGCTAGTTTGGGACCCTTGCTTGGCCCCAGCCAAGGAATCTCATGGCTTCTGGGTACACTGGAACAGCACAGCGGGTCTGGGGTGCTGGCATCGGCCTCCCCACTCCTGGCTATGCTTGGTGGACTATGGAGTGCTAAGCAAGCAGGCAGGCACCATCGGTTCCAAAGGCTGGGCTTGAGCTGGCCTGCTCAACCCCCAGTGATCCTCTATCAATCGAGGGAACTGGGTGCCAGAATCAAAGCAGCTGAGGGCACAGAAGAGGATTTCCAACAGAACCTGGGGAAGCCTTAGAATAACATTCGAAACACTTGAAACACAGGAATATAGGAAAATGACAAAATGAAAGACAAAATTACAATCTCAAACCTCCAGCCCATCCAAAGAAACCTTAGGAGCAATGTACATAGAAGAAAATATATGCCATACACCTGAAATATCGGACTTAATAGCAACTGAAATAAAGAAGCAACTCTGGGAAGCTTTAAAGGAATTCAAACTAGAAATATTCTCCCAGGTAAAATAAGAAATGATAAAAGGAATGAGGAGATGCTGGACATATCTAAAGAAGACACAGTTAAAAATTGGAGGAACTAAACAAAAAGATAGAATCCCTAGATGAGCAATATAAGAAACAAACAATATATAAAGCATATGCACAGAGATATACAGGAAATCAAAAATTCCACTAAAAGCTGTAAAAATCGCCTCAATGAAAGTGAAGATAGACTTTCAGACCTTGAAGACAAGATTGCAACTAGTGAACAGGAAAGGAAAGATCTTTTAAAAATAACAAGGAATCAGGAAATAACAATTCAACAACTGCAAGATGATGCAAAGAAAAACAACATAAGATTGATAGGGATTAATGAAAAAGAAGGTGACCACATAAAGGATATCAAGAGAATATTTAGAGAGGTAATAGCTGAAAATTTCCCAAACATGAGAATGGAAACCGACATCAGGATCAGTGAAGCATATAGAACTCCAAATAGTCATAACCAAAATAAAACTACGACCCGACATATAATAATCACCATCCCAGAAATCCAACTAAGAATAGAATATTAAAAGCTGTCATAGAGAAAAAATAAATCACCTATAAAGGAAAACTCATCAGAATCACAGCAGACTTTTCAGCACAAACAATAAAATCAAGAAGAGCATGGAGTGAAGTATTCCAGATTGCAAAGGAAAATGATTTCCAGCCTAGACTGATGTACCCTGCAAAACTGTCCTTCAAAATCGATGGTGAAATAAGATACTTCCATGACAAAGAAAAGCTGAAGAACTTCATGATCACCAAGACAACCCTGCAAAAAATATTGAAAGACAGTTTAGATACACTTACAAAAAAACCACTAAGAAAGCAGACAATTAAACAGAACAGAAAGATAAAGATGCAGCAACAGAAAGATAACATGTCAACAATAAACCAACATATAACAGTTACAGTCATTAATGTATATGGTCTCAATGCACCAATTAAAAGAAACAGACTGGCAGAATGGATCAAGAAACAAAATCCAACAATATGCTATATACAAGAAACCCATCTAACCCAAAAGTACTCACAAACTGAAAGTCAAAGGGTGGAAAACAATACTTCACGAAACAGGAACTCCCCCAAAAAGCAGGAGTAGCCATTCTGTTTGCAGACAATGTGAACGTTAAAACAATAATGATCAGAAGAGATAAAGAATGTCACTACATATTTGTTAGGGGAAAACTTCAAGAGGAAGAGATAAGTATCTTAAATATATATGCACCAAATTCCAGAGCCCCCAGTTATATAAAACAAGTATTAACAGAAATGAAAAATCAAATTATCAGGAACACAATTGTAATAGGAGATCTTAACACCCCATTGACACCAAGGGACAGATCAACCAGAGAGAAAATCAGCAAAGAAATAACAGAACTGAATCACACAGTGGACAAATGGACTTGATAGACATATATAGATTGTTCCATCCAAAAACATCAGAATACACATTCTTCTCAGTAGTACATGGGTCATTCTCTAAAATAGATTATATATTAGCTCACAGATCATATTTAAATAAATGCAAAAGAGTTGAAATTATCCCTTGCATGTTATTAGATCATAGCCCCTTGAAATTAGAAATTAATGGTAAAAAATACTGCAAACCCCCATAAACACATGGAATCTGAATTACATACTCTTGAATAATCAGTGAGTCACAGGGAAAATAAAAGAAGAAATTAAACAATACCTACAAGCAAATGAAAATACAAATACAACTTACCGGAATCTGTGATATGCAATGAAAGCCGTCCTCAGAGGAAAGTTTATTGCACTGAGTTCCCACTCAGGAAAACAGAACAAATACAAATAAATAACCTGATGTTATACCTCAAACATCTAGAAAAAGAACGAGTCAAGCCCAAAGCCAAAAGAAGAGAGGAAATTATAAAGATCAGAGATTAAGAAAACAATCCAAATAATCAATGAATCAGAGTTAGTTCTTTGAAAGAATAAATAAAATTGATAAGCCCCTAGCCAAGCTTATTAAAAAAGGGAAGAAAAAGCTCAAATTCATGCAATAAGAAACGAAAAAGATGAAATCACTACAGACTCTATAGAAATACAGAAGATCATCAATACCTATTTCGAAAAACCTCTACTCTCAAAAGATTGATAACACAGAAGAAATAGACAGATTCCTAGAAACATATGAAGTACTAATGCTAGGTCAAGAAGATGTAAAATTGCTGAATAACCCAATTTCTATTAATGAAATCCAAAATGTAATTAAGTCCTTACATACAAAGAAGACCCCAGGTCCAGATGGATTCAGTGCAGAATTTGACAAGAAATACAAAAAAGACTTAATACCAACACTCATCAAACTCTTCAATGAAATTGAAAAAGAAGCAATCCTTGCTGAGTCATTCCTGGAAGCAAATATTGCTCTAGTACCAAAACCTGAGAAAGACCCAACTAAATAAAAGAACTATAGACCAATCTCCATAATGAACACAGATGCAAAAATCCTCAATAAAATATTGGCAAATAGGATGCAGCAAATCATCAAGACGATTATATACCATGACCAACTGGGATTCATCCCAGGCATGCATGGATGGTTCAACATACATAAATCTATATGTAATCCACCATATCAATAACGCCACATGATCATTTCTATCAATGCAGAAAAAGCTTTTGATAAGGTCCAACATTCATTCATGATAAGAACTTTACAAAAAATCAGAATAGATGGTCTTTAACTCAATATAATAAAGGCCATCTATGACAAACCAACAGCCAGTATCATACTAAACGGCCAAAAATTGAAGGCCTTTACATTAAATTCAGGCACAAGACAAGCATGTCCTTTATCAGCACTCCTATTAAATATAGTACTGCAAATACTAGCCAGAGCAATTCGACAAGAGAGAGAAATAAAAGGGGTAAAGATAGGAAAAGAAGAAGTTAAATTATCATTGTTGCAGATGACATGATATTCTACATAGAAGACCCCCGAAACCCCATTGAAAGACTCCAAGTTATAATAAATAAATTCAGTAATATAGCTGGATACGAAATCAATACTCAAAAATTAATAGCATTCCTATACACTAATAAAAAAATCACAGAGAGAGAAATAAGAGAAGCCATACCTTTCATACTAGCAACCAAAAAAATGAAATATTTAGGAATTACTCTCACAAAAGAAGTGAAAGACCTATACAGGGAAAATTATAATGCACTGAAAAAAGAAATTGAAGATGATCTCAGAAAATTGAAATTCATCCCTGGCTCATGGATAGGAAGAATAAATATTGTGAAAATGGCCATTCTCCTAAAACTCTTATACAGATTCAATGCAATCCCAATAAAAATACCATCAACATACCTCATAGATCTCAAAAAATCACTCCTCAAATTAATCTGGAGTGAGAAGAGACCTAGAATAGCAAAAACAGTTCTAAGCAGCAAAGGCAAGGTGGGAGGCATCACAATCCCTGACTTGAAGTTATACTACAAAGCAACTATAGTAAAATCAACATGGTAGTGGAATCAAAACACAGCTGAAGATCAATGGAATAGATTAGAAGATACAACCACAACTACCAACACACTCAACCACCTTATCTTTAATAAAAGAGCCAAGCAGGTTCACTGGAAGAACGACAGTCTCTTTAATAAATGGTGTTGGCAAAATTGGCTCTCCATATGCTGAAAACTAAAACTAGACCCATGTCTATCACCATGTACTAAATTAAAATCTAAATGGATCAAAGATCTGAATATTAAAACAGAAACACTAAATCTATTGGAAGACAAATTGGGTAAAAACCTTGAAGACATAGGGGTAGGTAGAGAATTCATGAACAGGCCTCAAACGGCACAGGAAATACTTCCCAAAATCAATAACTGGGATCACCTCTTATTAAAAAGTTTGTGCATATCAAAAGAAATCTCCAGCATAGTGAAAAAAAATCTCACAAACTGGGAAAAAAATTTTAGTGAACCCTCCCTCCAACAAAGGACTTTGTCTAAAACATCATGATTTTTAAAAAAATCAGACCCCCAAAATTCAAAGATCCAATCCAAAAATGGGCATCCAAGATGAATACACACTTCTCAGATGAAGAAATACAAATGGCAAATAAATACATGAAAAAATATTCATCATCATTCATCATTAGAGAAATGCCAATTAAAACCACACTGAAATTTCATCTCACTCCTTAAAGAATGGCCAGGATCAAGAAAACTATTAATGGGGGCTGGGGATTTAGTTTAGCGGCATAAGCGCCTGCCTTGCAAGCAGGCAGTCGTGAGTTCAATCCCCGGTACCATTAAAAAGGAAAAAGAAAGAAAGAAAAAGAAAAAAGAAAAAAGAAAACTATTAACAACAAATGCTGGAGAGGCTGTGGGAAAAAAGGAACTCTCCTGCACTGTTGGTGGGAGTGTAGACTGGTACAACCATTGTGGAGGTCAGTCAGGAGATTTCTCAAAAAGCTGGGATTGGAAGTCCCATTTGTTCCAGCTATCCCACTTCTAGGCATATTCCAAGAAGAAATGAATGCATCATACCACAGTGATATATGTGCATCCATGTTTATAGCAGCACAATTTATAATTGCCAGATCTTGGAAACAACCTGTGTCCATCAGCTGAGGAATGGATAAAAAAGTTGTAGTATTTTTATACAATGGAGTAATACTCAGCTATAAAGAATGAACACATTGAGATAATTATAAGAAAATGTATGCAACTTGAGACCATACTATTAAGTAAATAAATCAAACTCACAAGTATGAATACCCAATAGTTTCCCTATTGTAAGAAACTCTTCAAATATATAAAAGTATGTGGTAGTCATCATTCCCCATTATGTGGCTTGGAAGACTTATAAAGTTTTCACTCATTAATTGGAATGGTTTTATTCTGGGCTGTTTGATATTATTGTCTGTGATGATATGAACAGCTATTTTGAAGAAAACAAGACATCATAATTACTAGTGCTTATTTAATATCATCTTATTTTGAAGTCCCACTAAACTGTTGTTCTTATGTCTCCATTGGTTTTATCATGTTATATCTTACTGGAATTTATTGTATGTGATAGTATAAACAAAAATTTTTATAGGCAAAGAGATAATATAAAAACCATTTTTTCATTTTCTGTTAGCTGGTTCTACATACCCTGTAATACTTTTATCTTCTTCAATGGTTTCACACTGCCTTGATATGTTTGATGCTATTGTATATGAAGTTATACTCACATATTTCAAGGAAGGAGACACTGTGGTAACTACTAAGTTTGGGTATATTGTAGTGAAACACTGTGTTGCTGAAATTGTCATGCTTTGACCTGTATTGTTATGTTGTTATGTCCTCTTTTATCTCAATCTCCCCCTTTTTAAAAAAATTTATTATTTTTTTTAATTAAGGGAAAAATCAAAAAAATTAGGATATATTAAAGTAACTTTTTTGATTTCCTATTAACTTGATCTGAAGCCCTGCATTGCTCCTACCGTCTTGTTTTGAGTGATTTTACTCTATTCTATTTGTTTGATAGTATCAATTTTGAGGGTATAGGCAACTACTTTGAAGGCAACAAGATTCATTATGATGGCCATTCTGGTTTGACTATTATCTTCTTTTGAAGTCCTGTAATGTCTCCAATGTTTAGGTTTTATTGGTTTGTTCTGTACTGTTTTGTTCAATTTTCTTATACCTGATGATATAAGCAATTCTTTTTAAGGTAGCAAGAGGCATTATGGTAACCATTGTTGATTACTTTGAATTCTGTTTTTACATCATGTACTATGTCCATCCTTTGTTTTGACTGACTCTGCTTTGTTTGTTCACATTTGGTTTTATTCTCTTCCAAAAAATTAATAAGAACTGTGGGAGTAATAAAACCCAAAATGTGTAATCGTTATTGTAAAAAAGAGATGAAAAGAAAGTGCTCTAAAGGATACAACTGCAAGTATGTTTAGGTGTGTAAGATAGATCACCATATTACTAAGTTTTTGTTGGATCATTGAACACAGCTGTTTGCAGTCTCACTGTTTGAATGTCCACTTTGTGCTTTAGTCCTGTAACTTGAACAACTATTTCTAAGATGACAATATGTAATCTATTAACTAGTGATTTCTTACTGTTTTTTTTAAATTCTGTATTACTTGTACTGTTATACTGCTTTGTTTTTTTATTTAAATTTTATTTAAAGAAAGACTAAACAAAACAGAAAATGTGTTAAAATAATACATACTTTCAAGAAGAAATAAACAGTAAGAAATCATTAGTTAATAATTACATATTGTCCTATTACAAATAGTTGTTCAAGATAAAAACATGAAACATACAAAGTGGGAATTCAAACAGTGAGACTGCAAACAGTTCTGTTCAACTATCCAACAAAAACCTAGTAATATGTTATTAATCCTATATTCTTAAACATATATGCAGTTATCCATATCTTCATTTATGTTAAGATTAAGCAAAGAATAGCAGGCTAAAATCACTCTGAATGAAGAATAATAGTATTGCTGGATTTCACATCAGGACACTACAGTATCAGCACTGGTACTGTAGTGTCTCTTTTTCTTCAAAGTATTTGTTCATTTCATCATGCGTTATAAGATCAGTTCTCATAAACTGTTTATAGGTTCTGTGTATGCATGAGGCTTTTTTTATTTTAAAGAGGGCAAGATTAAACATAACAAAACAGAACAAAACATAATAAGGAAACAATTTTAAGAAACACGGATTTCAAAGCAAGTCCACTGGAGATCTTCACTTTCTATCTTATTGTCTCTAATTTTCTTCCAAGTAGTTGTTACCATCTTCACACACATTGAATATATACTGAACGTTATAGTACTAATCTAATCATAACAGGATGATGAAGACTTTTTGGGTCCTTAAGACCTGACATTGGGGAAGTCAGCAATGATTGCCATAATGTCTCTCATTCTCCTCAAAGTAGCTGTCCTCATCTTTACCTATGCTGAAATTGAACATAAGAGACTAGACTAACATCACTCTGAACAGTGAATAATAGGATTGCTAGATTTTATATCATAATGCTACAGAATTAGCACTGGATATCTTAGTGTCTCTTCTTCTTCAGACTATCTGTTCATTATGTCATGCATTATATAATCTGTTCTCATAAACTGTTTAGAAATTCTCCCCATGTGTGAATCTCTACATGTATATCTATCTTTTCTATATTATAGGGAAAAACAGATCAAAACAACAACAAAACAAATTCCTAGAAAAACATGAAATGAAAAAGACATATAAAACCACAATATTAGGTGATCTACAGTAGTTACTATGCTTTCTCTTGTTATTTTCAATAGAGTTGTCCACATCATCAGACATAATGTAATTGAACATAGCATTACATAACTATTTTAATGAAAACACAACTTTGGAGACATTGTAGGACTTCAAAAGCAGTTAATAGTCAAATCAGAATGGGTATCTTATTACATCTTGTCATCTTCAGAGTAGTTGCCTCTACTCTTAGACTTGATACTATCAAGCATACCAAATTCAAATAAAATCAGTCAAGGCAAAACAGCAGTCTAACAAACCAGTTTCAAATAATAACAGTCATAGTAAGACAATGTAAGTAATACAGGGCTTCAGTTTAAGTAAATAGGAAATTAAGGACAGTTACCGTGTATAGCCTGCTATTTGGGATAACTGTCCGTGCTCTCAAATCTAGTATGCATAGACGGACTGGAACAAAACAAAATCAAACTAAACAGAGAAAAAAGAATACTGTGGCTTTTTAAATCCTGATACACTATTAACAATGTCCTCTGCCTTCCTTTTTTTAGGGAATTCCTCACCTTTCCCTTTCTCAGGATGCTTTGTATATTGTGGATCCCACTACCTCCTTTAGTTTTTAGATTAAGGGATCAACCTGTTATCTATCTGAGTGGTGCTGAACCTTTTTACCCCTGAGCTTGATCTTGAGCTGTATTCCTTTACTTACTAAAGCCACAATGTTTTTCTTCCTTCTAGCTGTGTAGTTCTATACTGCACAAAAGTGTCATAACTTTCCAACCTATCTGTGGCTGCTGGATGAATTGTCCCTATTTCTCTCTGGTTCCCTGTTACATAGAGAGCATTGTTTTCTCATCTTTGACTTTCAGTTTATTAACCCTCTTTCAGGTTTTGTATATTTCCTATTCAGAGCATCTTGATGGATCCTCCCTCCTAATCTACTCTGCCTGTGTCTTTTTTAGTGTATCAAGGCTATCTATATTACAGGTTATATCCCACCTTCTCTGCCTCATACCTGCTATTCTATTTTTTCTGCTATTATTTGTTCACTTTTCTCCTTCATTCCACTGTCTGCCCCATTCATTGAGGCTCTCTGCCACTGTTGCTGGACTCCTGGTATTTTTATCTCTCTCTCTCTCTCTCTAGAATGTCATTTAGTATTTTTGTAGGGCTGGATTGGTGGCCATGAACTCCCAAAGTTCCTCCTTGTCTTGGAAACATCTTATTTCTCCATTAATTTTGAAAGAGAGTTTTTCAGGGTACATCAATCTGGGTTGGAGGTTATTTTCTTTCAGGGCTTGGACTATTTCCCCCCAGGTTCTTCGCAATTTGATAGTTTGTGTTGATAAGTCTGTTGTTATTTTGATGATTTTTTTTGTTTTTAGGTGATATGCTTCTTTTCTCTGACTGCTTTGAATATTCTGTTCTTGTGGTGGATTTCTGGGATCTTGATTATTATATGTCTGGGTATAGATCTGTTTTGGATGTATTTGGTTGGAGTTCTGTATGCCTCATTTATCTGGATATCATTTCTTTTTCCTATGTTTGCAATGTTTTCCTTAATTATTTCTGTGAATAGCCTTTGCAATTTATTTTTGGTTACTCCTGTTCTTTGCTCACATTTTTTATTCTTAAGATCGAGATCTTGTCATCTTCTAGCCTTTGAATTGTTACTTCCTGGTTGCTTGTTATATTTAATAGGTCTTTTTTTCACAGTCACATATCATAAATCTCTTCCAGTTTCAAAAGGCTAACTTTAGTTTCTGTCACGGCATTTTGCCAGCTTTAAATGAACTTTTTAATTTCCTGATAATCTCTTTGGATCTGATTCATGTATCCTAGATTTTATTTATATTCTTCACCAAAGGGTTCTGTTCCTTTTCTGGGTTCCTCCATTACTCCATCTGTGTCTTCTTGAGAGGATCTTAGCATTTCTTTTATTAATTTTCTTATATCTTGCCTCGCCTGGATTAGAATTTCAGTTTTAAATTTCGTCTATGAGGTCACGAAGTTATTTCTTTATGTCCGCTGATGTTGTGGCCAATATTGCATGATTGCTGCTCTGGTTCTCTTCTGTATCTACTTCCCCTGGATTTATTTTCCCAGTGTCAGTGGCTGGAGGTTTTTTCTTGTTTCTTTCTCTTGTCATGTTTCTGGCTTCTTTCAGACAGGTGTGTGGTGGAGGTCTCAGGCCCTCTCTGTATTGCTTACGGTTTTTCTGAAGCATGCTAGCCTGGTTTTTGCTGCCCTCTCTAGTTTGCTGTTATCTGAGGTGCATGCAGGGACTGTCAGCTAACCAATCTTCTCTGAGCCACTCGATCGGCAAGTGCCTTCAGCAACTGAGGCTATGCTTAGGCTGTGCTGTGGGTCCCGACCAGGTGCGTGATTCAGCCCAAGCTGATCCCACCAGTCCTCTCTGGGCTGGGGTGGCTGACTGATGCCACCGCAGCACCAGACTCTGCCCCACTCCAAGATGTCTTCCAGCTAGCCTCACTCATCATGGGACCCGATTTCCAGCATTCAACAGGAATTAATGAAGCTCTCCACCTTGTCTCCACTCCACACTTCGCCGCATCCTCACACCAAGGGCCCAGGACTCACCAACTACCATTATTGGTGGCCGTGGCTTCAGAGTGACCTTAAATCATCTGAGTCCATGGTGTGCTCAGCACTGACTAGTTTCAGTGAGTGTGTCCAGCTCCTGCCATCCACTCACGTTTTTCTTTCCTCTTCCTATTTTTCTTTTTCCTTTAGTTTCCTCCTGGGGTCATGAGAATCCCTCTCTAGTTGTCCAACCCTCTCCATGTTGTTAAATTCCAGCATCTCAGTTGTTTTTCCCAGAGAGGCTCTCCACACAGCTACCTAGCAAGCCACTATCTTCTTTCTCTTACTAAGAATTTTTGCATCTATCTTCATTAGGGAGATTGGCTTGTTTTTCTCTTTTTTAGTTGGGTCTTTCTCAGGTTTTGGTACTAGAGTAATATTTGCTTCCAAGAATGGCTTAAGAAGAATTGCTTCCCTTTTGATTTCATTGAAGAGTTTGAGGAGTGTCGGCACTTAGGTCTTTTTTTGTGTTTCTTGTAGAATTCTGCAGTGAATCCATCTGAGCCTGGGGTCATCTTTGTAGGTAAGGACTTAATTACATTTTGGATTTCATTAATAGAAATTGTATTATTCAGCAGCTTTACATCTTCTTGAACCAGCTTTGGTAGTTCATATGTTTCTAGGAATATGTCCATTTCTTCTGTGTTATTGAATCCATGAGAGTAGAGGTTTTTAAAATAGGTGTGGATGATCTTCTGTTTCCACAGAGTCTGTAGTGATTTCACCTTTTTCATTCCTTATTGCATGAATTTGAGCTTTTTCTTTCCTTTTTAAAATAAGTTTGGCTAGGCACCTATCAATTTTATTTATTATTTCAAAGAACCAACTCTTTGATTCATTGATTCTTTGGATTGTTTTCTTAATCTCTATTGCATTGATTTCTGCTCTGATTTTTATAATTTCCTCCCTTCTTTTGACTTGCTCTTGTTTTTCTAGATGTTTGAGATGTAGCATCAGGTTGTTCATTTGTGTTCTTTCTGTTTTCCTGATGTGGGAACTCAGTACAATAAATTTTCCTCTGCAGACTGCTTTCAGTGCATCCCACAGATTCCTGTTAGTTGTATTTGTATTTTCATTTGCTTGAAGGTACTGTTTCTTCTTTAATTTCCCCTGTGACCCACTGATTGCTCAAGAGTTTATTATTCAATTTCCAAGTGTTTGTGGGGTTTTTGCATTTCTTTTATCATTAATTTCTAGCTTCATGGCACTATGATCTGATAACATCCATGGGATAATTTCAATTCTTTTGCATTTACTGAATATGTTTTGTAGGCGAGTATATGGTCTATTTTAGAGAATGGCCCATGTACTGCTTAGAAGAATGTATATTCTGATGTTGTTGGATGGAACACTCTGTATACATCTATCACATCCATTTGTTCACAGGTGCAGTCAGTTCTGTTATTTCTTTACTGATTTTCTGTTTGGTTGTCTGTCTCTTGATGTCAATGGTGTGTTAAAGTCTCCTGTTATAATTGTGTTATTGCTTATTTGATTTTTCACATTTGTTTATACTTGCTTTGTATCCTGGGTGCTCTGGAATTTGGTGCATATATTTTTAAGATTGCTATCTCTTCCTCTTGAAGTTGTCCCCTAACTAGTATGTAGTGACCTTCTTTATCTCTTCAAATAATTCCTGGTTTGAGGTTCACATTGTCTGCACACAGAATAGCTAACCCCACTTTTTGGGGTAGTTCATGTTTCAAGAAATATTGTTTTCCACCCTTTGACTTTCAGTCTATGAATTTCCTTTTGGGTTAAATGGGTTTCTTGTAGATGGCTTATGGTTCAATGCTGTTTCTTGATCCATTCTGACTGTCTGTTTCTTTTAATTGGTGATTTGAGACCATTTACATTAATGGTTATAACTGTTATATATTGGTTTATTGTTGATATGTTTTCTTTCTGCTGTTGCATCTTTATCTTTCCAGTCTGTTAAATTGTCTGCCTTGGCTATGTTTTTTTCCTGTGTGTATCTCGACTGTCTTTGAGTATTCTTTGCACGGTTGGTTTGGTGATCATGAAGTTCTTCAGCTGTTTTCTGTCATGGAAGTATCTTATTTCTCCATCCATTTTGAAGGACAGTTTTTCAGGGTACATCAGTCTTGGTTGGAAATCGTTTTTCTTTAGTATCTAAAAACTTCACTCCATGCTCTTCTTGACTTCATTGTTTGTGTTGAGAAGTTTGCTGTGATTCTGATGGGTTTTCATTATAGGTGATCTGTTTTTTCTCTCTAACAGCTCTTCATATTCTATTCTTATGTTGGATTTCTGGGATGGTGATTATTATATATCTGGGTGTAGTTTCATTTTGGTTATGTCTATTTGGAGTTTTATATGCTTCACTAATCCAAATGTCAGTTTCCAATGTCATGTTTGGTAATTTTCAGCTATTACTTCTGTAAATAGCCTCTTGATATCATTTGTGTTGTCCCATTCTTTTTCATTTATCCTTATCAATCTTATGTTGTTTTCTTCACATCCTCTTGCAGTTCCTTTCCTCTTCACTCACTGCAATCTTATCTTTGAGGTCTGAAATTCTGTCTTTACTTTCATTGAGGTGCTTTTGACAATTTTCAATGAATTTTTTGATTTCCTATATATCTCTTTGAATCTGCTTTGTGTATTCTTTTTGTTTCTTATATTGTTTATCCAGGGATTCTGTCTTTTTGTTTTGTTCCTCTAATTTTTAACTGTCTTTTTTAGATGTGTTCAGCATTTCTTTCATTACTTTAATCATTTCTTTTTTTACCTAGGAGATTATTTCTAGTTTGAATTCCTTTAAAGCTTCCTGGAGTTGCTTCTTTATTTCAGTTGCTATTACTTCAGGTATTTCAGGTGTATGGCATGTGTTTTCTTCTATGTACATGGCTCCCAGGCTTTCTTGGGATGGGCTACAGGTTTGAGAATGTATTTTAGTCTTTCATCTTGTCACCTTCCTATATTTCCGTGTTTCAAGTGACATTCAAAAGCTTCCCCTTTGGTATGTTGGAAATCACCTCCTATGCTCTCGGTTCCTGGGACTGAATAGAGGTTGCTGAGCGTGGTCCAGTCAGGCCTACAAGACCTCCCATGCCACCTCTGGTGTTCCAGGAAGCTGGGCAGGCTCCTAAGCACTGTGGCTGATTGTCCAAAGCTCTCTGGGCAAGCACCTATGTACTGGAACTCACTTCATGTGCCCTCACCTCCCCTGATTGAAGAAGGTCTCTGGGCGTTGCCTAGTTGGGTCACAAAACCTCCCAAGCTTAGTCTAGTGTAGCTGGAAGCTGGGCAGGCACTTAACTGCTGGGAGCAATGATGTTAAACTTTCCCCGGGCCCACCCTGGTGTGCTGGAACTGACCTTGTGCAACCCCAGATTGAATAAAGGTCACAAGGCATGGCTCAGCCAGGCCAGAAACCTGCAGAGTCTAGTGTGGCTAGTAGCTGGGGGCTTAACCACTGAGAGTGATAATATTAAACTATCTCTGGGCCTGCAGTGGTGTGCTGGAACTCACCTCTGGCAGCCCATTTCCCCAGTTATGAAAATCTCATGTACTTGAGCTGAAGATATTCACATTTGAAGCAGAATTGCTTCCAACTAAACTTGTTTTAATTATCTGGCCTGGATTCTTATACAAAGATATTGCTCTAAATTCAAATGCAAACCCCAAAATAGTATTTTGCATGTTTAAAAAGTTATTCTTCTATCTCAAATCTAGGGATTGATAAGTATGTTTCTTAGTTATCCTCTACTGTTCATGAGTGATTTCTTTCTTGATTAAGATTCACTAATACCATATTGTGTGTATAGTACCAGTATGATATTCTGTCCATCTAAGCACACATGGAAAATGCATGTAGAGATAGTCATATTTACATAGAATGTTAAGATAAACTGGAGAATATTTGGAAGATAACCATATAAGGCTCACTGAAAAATAATTATGCATAATTTTTTAAAAATCATGAAGTGTGTTCAAAGGATATCAAGTGCTAAATTTATTTTTGAAACTTTAAAATTTTGAGGTACTTGAGTTTATTTCTGTGATCATTTGTTGTGAAACTTTATTTGAAATAGTTACATGCAGTTCCCAATCAAGACTTTCAATTTTGATCATTTCAAAGCCATTTTTGTCACAATCGATGAAAAATGTTCATACAGGAAAGTGATAAAAATTAAAAAGTATTCAAATATTTGAGTTATTCAAAATTATATTTAAAATATCTAACAGTTCTCTTTCCTTTCAACTGCAATTGAATTATTGAAATTTCTTGTTAAAACCAAATGACTTTCAAATTAAATCAAATTTTTAGAAACATTTTAAATCAACAAAATATATTAAAGTGACAATGAAGTTCTAATTTGCAAAGTGTCCATGCATATTAAAATGGTTTGTATAATTATGTTGAACAAGATAAGATGGAAATTGTACTCACTGTTGGACAAAAGTAATAAACACATGGTAAAAAAGAGGCCAATGCCTGATCCTACATATAGGCTCTTCACTATACACTTTTATATGCTCCACCATTCACTGGCAAACATGTGGAATGCAACTTACAGTTGTGCAGGAGTATCATCAGCTTCTCTGTCATAACAGGCAATCACCAGCCCTTGGACAATGTCGTATTAGGGAATATAACATGTTCTTGGCTTATCAACCTGCCACAGATCACTGTTTACAATGCTTTGATTTGGGTTACCATGTTTATGATGCAGGAATTCTGGAGTTAATATTTAAGTTTATATCTAGTTTTACTGAAGACGTGAAGAGACTCAGTATATACTGAGTACCTATTTTGAGGTGCAATATGCCAGGTAATGTACTTATATAATCTCACCAATTCTGATAACAATTGTGTTAGGATATTGTTGCCATCTCAGTTTTGGAGGTAAACAATCAATGTCCAAAAAAGAAAACTATTTTACACCAATTTGTAGAGACTGTGGGCAACTCAGTTCCTATACCAGGTATATTTGGTTAAAAAATTCCATGCTTTTATTTTCTTGAGTCAACTTATTTGGTTCAAACTCTACCTCTTTTATTTATTTGTTATATGATTTTAGTTTGTTTAATTTCAATATCTCTCATTTCATAGTTTGTGTCTCAAAAAGTTGTGTGTGTGTGTGTGTGTGTATTTTGAAAATTAGCTAATGTGTCACTTACCAGAGTCTCTAGACTAGATGGTCAATTATATGCAGTTTTGAAAAGCTGTCCAGATGATTCTAACCTATCGCCAGGTTTTTCTAGTATACAGAATACTATAATGAATGCAGTGCTTGACTCAGAACTTGGTACATCGTAAGTCCTCAGAAATTATTAGTTGTTACGCTATTTGTTTTTATTACCATTACCTAAAGATGCAGTTTCTTGTGGTGCACTGAAAAAATGATTAATCATTAAATGTATATGTAACCATATGGGATTTGTTACACTGTCTACTTTCAACTTCTTTGAGTCTCACCACCACGTGCTGCCTTGTTAAATGGCTCCAACAGAAAAAAGCATAGGAAAAGAATAGTAACAGAGGGCACTACTTTTTGCATGTACCATAATATCATAAAGAAAATATGGTCTTTGTGGTAAGAACATCTATGATTTAAGCACTAATTAATAGTTTAAGGATTTTGGTAGGGCAAGCCAGTTAACCTTTATTAGCTTCAAATTTTTCATTGTCTACTTTTCATATAAAGTAAATGTCTTTGTGAATGAGCAGCTAAATCAGATAGCCACTTAAAAAGCCTGAGAAATTTTCTAGACACATAGTGGGATGTTAATAATCAATAAAGTTTTTACTTAATGTCCCATTTTTTAAACTTCAGCTTCACATATGCAGTTCATTTCTTTATTAGCCTCCTTTCTCTATTTATCAATAATTTAAATCCATAAAGTACAGTATGGCCTTCAGGTTTACAGTAAATGGATCTGACACCTGAAATCTCAGAAGGATAAAGGGGATTATGCCTTGTTAGGTTCAAAGGCCATTTGTCCCCTTGATATTGATTTTCTTAAATCAGACACTAGCCAAGACCTTGAGAGAAATAATTGAACTGACAACCAGTAGGTCCAGGTTATTAATAAAAGAACAGCCTAGGACATTCTAGATGATTCAATTTAATGACACAAAGGAGGTCTGAAACTGAAATGCCTGAAGTTGGGGTCAATGGCTATGTTTCTGTTGAGAAAAGAAAACACAAGTTATTCCTAAGAGTTTATTTCATGAGCAAAGTATTTGATCAACATCCCAAGCAGAAAGCAAGATGAAGTGATTTTGATTTTTCTCTTTTTAACAAAACAAATATATGAAGAGCAAAAAATTGCTATTATATTTCTTTTTTCCCCCCTTACTTAGGACACAAAATGGATTTGGTTAAAATTATGGAATTTTGAAACTTTGATGTAACTCAAATGTAAAAATTGTGGCTATTTCATCTTTTTATCCCTTTTGTGGAAATATCAAATCTATTATTTATCAGTTGATAATGTTGAATAAGTTCAGTAGCCTTTTTGAGATTTAATGACTTTATGACAACTTATTAGTTGTTACTCTATTTGTTTTTATTACCATTACCTAAAGATAGTTTCTTGTGGTGCATTTTGAGTAAATTATTGATCATTAAATGTAAAATGTAACAAGATGGGATTTGTTACACTGTCTAGTTCCAAATTCTTTGGTTTTCACCACCACAGTGCTGCCTTGTTAAATGGCTGCAATACACACACACACACAAAGCATCAAAAAAGAATATTAACAGACAGTGCTGTTAATATCTGCAAAAGGGAGTTGTTAATACAAATATTTTTCTAGTTATAGGAGGATGCTTAAAATTTTTTTAAATGTGTAGAAATTCTCACACCTGACAATAGAAAATTGTTGAGTGAAAATATAAATGTGTTTTGATGCTTTTATATCTTACACTGCCTCTGGATTGAAATGAATTTATTGGACTGTCTTAAAATTGTTCCCTTTCTTTAGTTATTCTGGCTGACTTAGGTTAGTCCTCATTTGTCTTTGGACCATTTTGTTGTACAACCAAAAACGTAATCCAAAAACCGGGGCAAGACGTCCTTTTAAAGAAAAAAGAGCGCTTTTATTTGTCCTGGCACCAGAGACACAGTGCAGTGGGAGTTTGCAAAGCTGTGTAACTGGCTTAAAATTTTGACAGACTTTTATAGAAAGAACAATCACAAAGTAAATGAAGAAGGCCTTTGTTTCCCTTTGCTTGAGGACAGAGAAGTTTTGCAGGAATTTACAATCCTTGGTCTGCTAAGGAATGAGGAAAACCTTTGTTTCCCTTTGCTTGAGGGCAGAGAAGTTGGTGGTCAGCCATTTCCTTCTTTACAAGAATTTACAGCCCTTTGTCTACTAATTTCAGGATCAACATCTTTTACAAAAGTAGAACAAAGGTTGAGAGGAATATAGGTAACTCAAGGGTGACTGATTCCAGGAATAATTGTCCCTGGCAAGGGGAACAAAGGTTAACACAGCAAACAGGTTACCAGCGTGATGGCGCATACAGAACAGTATGGTGGCACTTTATAGTTACAGTATGACATATTTCAGTGGTCTTCTACATCTTTCAGTCTTAGTTTCCTTTTTTTATTCTCTTGTTTTTTCATGCAAATATTATTAAAAAGAGTCTGACCTTTTCATACATAAAATTCTTCTGATAGGCTTTAGACATTTAGAGCATCCTACTCCCCATTTTAAGGATAAGATCCACAAAAGGAAAGAAATTTACCCAAGCATTATGGATCTATAAATTTGTGTTAAGATTTGGGTTAAGTTCTGTCTTCCTCACCCATAGTAGAGGATGACAAAGGAAGTTCAGTAGAGAACATCCATCTCCAGATTTAGCCAAAGGAATTTCAAGTAATTAGAGAATTTTTAAATTGCAATTTTGCATGTCTTTATTTTTCATTTCATTAAACAAAAGTATTATTGGTACCCTAATGATAATATTATTCATTTCCATGCAAATTTTAGTCAGTCAAGAGAGAGGACACAAATAACAGCTAAAACTTACATAGCAAATGCCATCACCAAATGAGTTTCCAAACACTGTGCATACATTAACTTCTTAAATTCCCTTCACAATCCCATGAGCTAGGTACTGTTATTATTCCCATTTATCAAATCAGGACACCAAGACAGAGATATCTAGTAGCTTGACAAGTTCATAGAACTCTATAGAGTGATACAGTTGGGATTAATAGTCACATTTTAGGTTCTAGATTCCAGGATTCCAAAGCTAATTCATTTGAAGACAGTTATCCTAATTAGTATGACAAGAATCTGATCTCTAAATGCTTATGATTAGCTAGCAAACACATCAATCTTACAAGCACTGCTTATCTTTACTACAATTTGGGTCACGAGTCTACATTATTAAAAAATGGTAACTTATATAGCCTGTTCTGATGAGCTTCTCTCTCTCTTTCAGAGGGTTATTTTCAACATTGTTAACTTCAGTAAAACCAAGAGTCTTTACAGAGATGGGATGGCTCCTATGGTTAAATCTACCAGCAGACCAAAATGGTAAGTGACCCACCGAGTGGGATCCCTTTCTGGTTAGAAAATTTGACTCGGGGACCAAGTTTATCTTTTACATGAGTGAATCTTAGCCTCATTAGAAATAAAATGTTTCGTGGATGGTCATTACCTGAGCTCTAGTCACTTCTTTGAGAAAGTTGGTACTATGGTCCCATACTTGGAATGATCAACATTTTATTATGTGGAAAATTAGAGTCTGATATTTGGTAAATTCTTTCCTGTTATGTTTTATTACTATATTTTGTAAGCATAAAGTTAGTTCTTTTTCTTTTTTTTCTACTGTATACAAAAATGATATGTAGTTGCCTAGGAGGATATTTGAAAGTACATGTTTGTAGATTTCTCTTGCTTTGCTTAGTTTTAATGGTGTTTTTAGGTATTTTATTCATATAGATGTTAAAGTTCTTTTTATCCCATCACTATAGTAAGGAGGAGGGGTTTGGGTAGGATGATTTAATAAGTATGATGAGGTGATGATGACAGTAACAGTAATAAGTCCTCCACTCACTGAGATCTCCTTCTGTGTCTCATGCTTTACTTTTTCTCTTACTATTTACACACTTTTGCGAGGGAGATTTTAAGCATCACTACAGTGTTACAGAGGGAAACTCAAAACTACGTAAACTACTTTCTCAAGAACATAGAAATGGTAAGGGGAGGAGCCCGCAGGGATTTTTTTGCACTACTTTATACTGCTTTTGCAACCAGTTTATTTATCCATTCATTCATTTTTTTTCATTCAAAAGTTATTTAGTACAACAAACAGTGAACCCTTAAAGATAGAAACCAAGTTACTCATATGTCACATAGTAGGTGTTAAGTGAATGCTTATTGAACTTAACTGAATTTATTAAGAAAATTTATACATAAAGTGCCTGGCACTTGCTAAGTGTTCAATAAATGTCATCCATTATTAATAGTATTATATAAAGCAATATATAAATGCAAAGAATTGTTAATATTGTTCTAGCTTTGATCCCTGATGAAATTTTAATGACTAGTGAGAAGATAGTCACCAGATGTCTATATTTATAGAAAACTAGCGATTTATAAATATTGAATTGTGCTTCTATGTATAAGTGATACTTGGCAATTTTCTATAAATGTTAGATCAAGAAGGTCAGATTTATAAAAGTGTAGGCATTTGATGATGATACTGAAAGCGATTTATTAAAAGCTAAAAATGTCTCCCGGCCTGTTTTTTCCTTTGCTGCATCAAGTGAACTAAACTGTTACAATTTCTCTCATACTTTTTCTGATAAACAATAGCAAATGATAGTCCTTTGCTTTGAGTCCCTGAATCTAATGCAAGCAGGTAATAATAGAAGCCATCTTTCTATTAATAGGCATATAATGAATAAATATTTCAAACCAGTAAAAGGACATTGCTCTTGGTCTGTTTTGAGACCCTTTAAAACACCATTTTGTATTTTTTCCAAGTTTGGTGTAAAATCTTATGCATCAATAATAATACTTACAATCCTCTTTTCCAAAGTGTTAGGTCCCCTACTTTCTGTCTGTGTGTTTCTCTTCCTGTCTCTGTCTCTGTGTCTCTCTCACACTGTGAAAATCTTCAAGCCTTAACTCTTTAATTTTGCTCTTTTTGTTCCCTCACAGGCTATCAATTATGTCCTTTTTGTCAAAGTACTAAGCAATATGTTGAAATATTAATGAGTCCGTACATTTGTAACACAATACCTTAGCATTAACTGGTGGGAGCTGGTATTACAAGACAACTGTGTATGTGTAGCATATCTTAAAACTGCTTAAACCAATGCAACATCACGATCTGGACGGTACTGTCTAATTTATTTCCAAATTCTTTTCACATTATTGCCTTTCTTTGAACAGCACAATTTGCAGACATGTTGGCCTTTCTTTTTTCTCTGTGGATGGTAATGTTTGAGTTAAAAATCTACTCGTGACAGGTAGTGGTGGCGATGTCAATAATAGACATCCTTGTTGGCATTTTGCTACCTCATATTTGTTTGATTATTTGGTCTATTAGACTTAATCTAAATTGTAAACGACTTTCTGAACCTCTTTGCTTTGGATAAATAAAAAACAAGTTCAGTACTGGTTTACCAGTGTATACATATTTTATAATACATATTTTATAATATTATTTTTTCTTTGCTTTTTGATTGTTGTTGAAATGCTAGATTTGTAGCACCATGTAGAGCACTTGGCTGGCATGCATGAGGTTTGAACCACAGAACTTTCCTTAAAAAGGTATTGAAAAATGGCAAATTTTGATGCTATGAAAGGTCTTTGTGATTTTGTTTCCATGTAAGTTTTAAATCTTAAGAATATTGGTATCAGTGTGACAAAATTAATTTTTCAAAAATATTGAAAACATATTGAAGAGAAGGTAAGATATACATTCAGCTTCTGGGACAAGATAAAGTAGATATATTTCTATTTCTATTACATGTAAAAATAGTTTATTTCATTAAATATCAAATATAAAAATCTCTGAGGGTAGAAAGAAAAAAGGAGTAGTTAGTTTCTAAGGACCTGAGAAATGGCATGGTGTAAGTTACTTTGGCTTCCTTTTTGCCATATACATGGGCCTTAATTTTTGGAGAAGCTGGTGGCCTAGGAATGCCAGTCAACACAGACCCTGACTTTGTTTTTTTTATAATATGAAGCAATCATATAATAATTTGTTGTTAAAATGATTTTACATCATGATACCTTTACAATAGTTGTTGAAGTTAGAATTTATCACTTTTATTTTACCAAGAAAGAGTCAGAGAAGGATCTCATAAGGACCTAGTCATAGGCAGAAGAAGGAGTCTGTCCTAGATCTGTGTGACCTTTAGCCATGCCATTTCCATTAACCACTCCTAATTTATATGGAGAACTACTGTCTTGACTTGCTTGGAAGTGTATGGAAATTCCTGGAATGTAAGAGTTAAAGCTTTAGTTTTAAATTGGGAATTTCCTCAGAAAACCAAGACAAATTAGGTACTGAACTCCTGAGTAAGAAGGCAGAAATTAGACTTGAGGAGGGAAAGTTAAAGACAGAATAGCAAAAAGATCTTGTATTAACCCTGAGAAGATAAAATCAAAGGCCAGAAAAAAAATAAATCAGCACATTCCACTAATACTTTAATCAATTTAATTATTAATACTAACATGAATACCAATTACTCTTAAACATTTTGTTATAAAATTATAGCACAGAAAGATGTATTTCACTTAGGTTAAATTTAAATATTTCTGCCATATTTGGATCTTATTATTTTTTCAGTTTATTATTATTATTTTTATACTAGTGAGACTATATGATGTTTATAAACATGAGTTTGATTTATTTCTTATGAGTATAGTCTCAAGTCACTTCCATATCCCTGACAAAACCTCAAAATTTTCCTTTTTTATGGCAGAGTGATATTTCATTGCATAAAAATACCACATCTTTTATGTCAAACCTGTGGTGGATTGACATTTGGGTTGTTTCCAAGATTTAGCTATTATAAATTGTGCTGCTGAAACATGGGTGCCCATATATCACTGTGGCATGACACTGAAATTGTAATGATGAAAGGGAAAGGGGAGAAAGTTTCCAAAAGGAAAGAACAACTGGGATAAGGGAAAGGGGGAAAAAAAAGAAAGTAAAGATTATATAGGTAAATGTATATAACTGTATTACGTGTGCAAGTTAGGTAACTATACTACTAATATCTGTTAGCTCATCAAAAGACCAATTTGTGCTGTCATTGTTTGACTAATCATTTTTTATGTCTGGATCTTGCATCCTGGACACGTACTTCTAAGATTATATATATATATATATATATATATATATATATATATATATGTGTGTGTGTGTGTGTGTGTGTGTGTGTGTGTGTGTATGTGTGTGTAAATTTGTTACTATTTTTTGAAATTCTGTATCATTTGTAACCTTTATTTTTTGTTTTTTTGAAATAAAAATATGTAAAAGATAAAAAATTAACAAGAAATATCTCTACCACAGGCTATGAATTGCTAAGAAGAACTGAATATTTACATAAAAATTTATATTGGTGTTATATATTAAAATGGTCATGTAGTTTTAGTATCGTAAGTAACAGTTGGAAAATGTAGTAGAAAAAGATCAAGAATAAGAACGTAAAATCTGAGACTTAGTCCTGAAAAATTCTGAGAATTAAATGATAATAAAATAAATACACTATGTTATATGTTACTAATTATATTAGAAACTCAAATCAATCTAAATATATGGAAATGATGAAGTATATTATGGTAGATCTATGTTGTAATATGCAGCCATTAAAAGTCTCCAGGGTTTGTAATAATATGGTAAATGCTGCTCTCATGTAATATAAAAATGGTAGGAGACTTTATTATAAATGTTTTAATTGTAGGACACATACATTAGCTTTATAAACATAATATACTGTCAGCTGATGTTTTTGAATGGTGGGATTATGGTAGATTTTATATCCTTGTAGATTTTTTAATTGTTTAAAAATTCTATAACTCAAGGTAATCTTTATGTAAAATAAAATGATAATTTTTAAATAATGTTTAAATATTATTTGTAATATGATTTGGGATAATTCCTATCACTTTTCCAGGACTCAGTTTCCTCATTTTAATAAAATAGATGGAATGTATTCTACGTTTCTAACCACACAGGTTATTGAGATAATTAGAAAGCATATGAGAAAATCTGAGACCTTAGGAAACATAATTCATGATCATGAGTCAGTCTTCCTGATAAATGAGACAGACGGATGTGTACCCTTATCAGTTTCCTGGAGTGCCGGTGTGCTAGAGCTCACCGAACTGAGGATCTAATTATTACATTTTTCAGGAATTCTGTAAGTTGATTCCAAAATCATTGGTAGCTAGATGTCATCCTACATCTAAAATCAGGCCTTTACATGGTTGTAACTCAAAATAAAATTTGTATAAATAAACTTTAGAATATGATATGGAAGAAAATATCTGTGGGTAAAACTGACTGAAAAGCTCCAGGCTGCATTTCTAACTTTGTTCTTGAGCTCTTGGTCAGGACTCATGACACAGGGTTCAGAAAATTAGACTCTCTGAGGAAGAAAATTCCCAAGGAAGAAACACCGGAGTACTTCTATAATTTCTGAAAGATTATATGCTGAAAAACTCCTCAGCATTTTGGGTTCACATATGCTGCATCTGTAAAGGTAATTCTATATCCCAAAGTGGTGCGCTCACCTCCTGAAGGTGTGACAGACTGAAAAAACTAGTGGGAACATGCAGGACCTCCTATTCACAGGAATGTGTCTTACTCAGTCAAATTAGTATAATTTGAAGGAAGTTTAGTCAGAAAGGGCCATTGTGTCAGGGTGTGTTCTATGGAGTTACAAGGCAGAGGCCTGGGTCTAGTAATGTCAGAACTGTCACCATTCTTAAAGAGGGAAGGGTAATTGGGATCTGAAAAGGGAAAGTTGTGAAGAGTAGGTCATTTTAAGATCCACAATGACTATCAGGAGACACATCATCTTTGTGTGACCTGATAAAAAGGAATACAGTGATATAACTTCTCTGATATGATAAAACTCTCTATTGGCAAAGTCTTCAATAAACTTGAAGGATGTAACATACAACTGATGAGTGGTGGAGAGGGATTATAGAAAGTGAAAATAATGTATACCCATCATAACTTGGCTTTACTTTTCAGCTGATACTGATTTGAGTCACAGTTTTCTCACATAAGACATGAAATAATAACCTGTTTTTCTAAGTCCATTGGGCTGAAATCTCATGAGGTTTGTCTTTGTTTTATTCACTGCTATATCTCTGGTACCTAGGCAGTACTTAGCAGGAAGTAAGTTCAGAGTTGTTCATTGTAAGCCTCTTAATGACCTTTTGGTCTTCCTCGGTGACCAAAAACTATGTTGTGTTCCTTGGTGCTGACCTTTCTTTGAAGCTGGAGCTGCCTTTATCATACAAAGGTCATGTTCTGTCTGGCGATGAAATTTCAATCTTAATATATCTACTGACTTTCTTTCCATATAATGCATCTTGATGCATTATTCCTATTCATTCTCATCTCTCTTGCCTCTTCTTGTATTAGTCTAGCCTTCTGACAGAAGTCAATTCATTTAAGAATAACTCAATTATGCTATTGTCTGTGCTGTTATTATGTTTCAACCGTTTTCAATTTCCATTTGTTTCAAAGTGATATGATCCACTCTCATGCACACTGCCTTTATTGCCACTTCTAAGATCATTTCTCTCCCCCTTTCTCTTCCAATAGAAATCCTATGCACTAATGTTCTTGGTAGTTTTCAAATTTTGTATATATTCTCCTCTGTGCTTGAAGTAACTTTCCTTTTTCTTTTTTTTCCTAGATAACCCCAGTTAGGTCAGGGCTTGATTCCATTTCTTGGAAGATTCTTCATCACACTGTTCGCCAAGATGAGATTAGTTATCCATATGTTTACAGAGCATATGTCTATCAATACTGCATTATACTATAGATTTTCTTTCTTCCTCTATCAAATTTAAAGTTTCTGAAGATCATAAGAAATATTTTTATGAGGTCACCATGCCTAGCTATATTAGGGCAATTGTTGTACTTGACTTATACATTGTCAAATGAATCAAAAATATATGTTTATTTACTGATTGTGAATAGATGGGTACAGCAGCCTTCCAACATTCACTCAGAGCCCTGGACTGATTGTCATCTTCAACGCATAGCTTCTAGGTACTTGGGCATTGTCTCTATCTCAGCTGGCCAAGTAGAGAAAGAATTAGGAAGAGTCCAAATTGGTGCTTTTTATTAGCAATCCTGAAAGTGGCTCCTATCACATCTAGTTAAACGCCATTGAATAAAATATGCTTTTGTAGCTGCATGTATCTGTAAAGAAAGTTGTGAAATGAAATTTAGCTATGTATGCAGGAAGAAGAGGAGAAAATAGATTTTGATAGTTAATTGATGAGCCTGTTCTATTCACAAAAACAGTCATTGAGGTATTTACTAAATTATTGAATGAATTCATCCTTACCAACCCAAATATTGTGTCAATGCCTTTATTAATACTTTTCTGATTCTACCAAGGAAATATTCAGGTGTGAATAATTCTTGTAGCACATCTTTTACTATAGCTACATTATAATTATTTTGCACACAGATTAACACTGATCAAAATTTATGAATTCCTCGAGCACAGTTTCTGACACATGAAGCATTGAGGAAAACACAGTTTGAGTCACAGAGCTTGAATCTGAGTTCTAGTTCTTGTATTTAAAAGTTGATCTTTAGTAATCTCATTGACCCTTGGAAACTCATTTTTATTTTTTTTTTAATTGGTCTGGTTTATTTGTGGTTTCTGCCTTTTGGTTCATATGAATAATGCTACTATGAACTTTTGTGTATAATTTTTTATATGGCCAATTTTTTCATTTATTTTGAATATATATTAGTAGTAGAATTTCTTTGTTGAATGGTAATTCTGTTTAACTCTTCGACAAATGGTTTTCTAATTCAACTTTAGTGTTTTGTATTTCTACCAGCAGTGAATGTGTCAGATCTCATTTTGATTTTTATGTTTTATTTTCCTGCATGTGAGTGTGTATGCATGTTTGTATGAGTTTAAGGGCAGGGGGAGAGAGGAGTGAGTTCAGTACTTCAGTTTGTGTAATGTACAGTTTATGTGTTTATGTGAGTATGATAGGTGCATGTTGTATTTGTACATGTACTTGTACACAGGTGCTTCTTTTTGTATGAGGGTGGATGCTGGTGATGCCATTTAAGTGTTTTATTCTCCCTTTCACAGAGTGAGTCTTGTTTGGCCTGAGACAGATCTTGCTCCGTAATGGCCTCCACCTAATCCCACAACCTGGCAGTTGCCAACTAGGCAGGCTTGCTGGTGTGTTCCAGAGTCTCCAAGCTTGGGTAAGGATAGTGTCTCTAGTGAAACCATCTCAGATAGGCTCTAATTTAGATTTCTCAAAGTCTTTTATGATATTTATTGTCATGGTTTATGTCGGTGGCCCTCAGGCCTCATGTATTTGCATTACGCATTTGTGATTGGTTGATTGTCTAGTATTTGGATTGATGGTGTCAGTGCTACGCCCACATAGGGGTAGAGCCAGCATACAATGTAATGGCAGGAAGAAGGCATGTCTCTGTCTCTTGCGGGTTTCTGCTTTGCCATTTGCAGCTGCTATAAGCTGCAGCCCCTCCATGCCATCCTGCCTTGGAGCCAACTGAGTATGGACTGAAACCTCCAAAAACCGTAAGAAATAAATCTTTCCTTTCCCAACTTTGGGCATCAGGTATTTTGTCTCAGCAATGAGTAAAAAGAAATTAAGACAGAATTTGGTATCGAGGAATGGGGTTCTTGTTGTGACTATTCCTGATCATGTGTTTCCAGAGGCTTTGGAAATGGCTTGTGGGCAGAGTTTGGAAAGGTTCAGACATGTCATCTGGATGAATAGAGCCCGAGGAGCTTAGGCTGTTCTGTAGAGGAGAGTCTGTTCAGAGCTCAGGAGACCAGAAGGCTAATAGAAAGCCTGATGGCAAAGACCAGGCTTGGGAGGTTTCTGCTTGGAAGAAGGACTGCATTGGTTGTTGGACTCCCCATGATTTGTGTTATGGCTTGGCAGAAAGATTGTTTGCTTTTTGCTCATGCCCAGAGACTGCCTGAGACTGAGACTAAGGGCAATGCATTGATTAATCAGGCACAGGAAATTTCAAGGCAGTAATGTTGAGGCTGTGGCATGGCTATTGTTGGGGGCTTTTAGCCAGCTTTATGTTGCAAATCAAGAGCAAAGAGCCCAGCAGGATAATTTAAAATGCTGTAAATTTGGCCAGAAGGAAAACTCCGGTAAAGCTGAGGATTATAAAGGTAGAGCTGACACTTTGATTGCTGAGAAGAAACAGACATAAGAAAGACAGCCAGGGGGCATCCCTGAAAGCAGTGGGCCACCACCCTTTGCATGCTCAAAACTACAAAAATGAAAGAATTTGCTCAGAGAGGAAAGCTGCAGAGCACCATCCTCCAGAATGATAGAGGCCACATAAGGTTCCAGAATGGCAGCAGCCACATGAGTTTTCAGAATGGCGGCAACACAGAGAAGCCCTTCTTCACAATCAAGGTCACAGAGCCCAGCAATCCAGGCAATGGATCCTTATAGCCAAGAAAGAAAAAAACCTGGCTACTGCTCCAGATGGCAGCAAATCTTGGTGGCATCCACATGGTGCTGATTTTAGGTACAAGAAAAATGCACAAATTCTGAGGATAAGCTTCCACCTTGACTGCAAAGGGTCTGGGAGGCCAAGAATTTTCCCCCTGAGAGGTCAATTTATAAAGATATAAGGGTGAAGCCAAAGGTGCAATGGAGACCCCAGAAGTTTGGAAAAGCCAGGAACATGGGTCATCCAAGAAAAGCTACAAAAAGTGAGCAGAGATGGTTTACGAGAGAAGCTGTGGGAGATGAAATCCCTGGAAGTGTCATGGGGGTGAAATTGCCCAAGCCTTTTGGCTCTTGCAACCAGATTGCTTCAGATACTGAGCATGGAACTCTAGGACTTAATATTCATCCTGCTGGATGTTGGACTTGCTTTGTTTCCAATGCTTTATATTGCCCTGTTTGTAACTTTTGGAATGGTAATGTTTATCTGTGCCTTTGTATTTCAGAATTGTTTAACCTTGTTTCATTTGTACAGGATGTTACAATTAAGAGTTTGCCATAGATATTGGAGGAGACTTGGGATTTGGACTACTCAGCAATGCTGAAACTGTTAGGACTTTGACAACTCTTGGAGATGGACTAAATGTCTTTTGTATAAAAGATGTACACGAGTCTTGGGGGCCAGGGGTGGAATGTCATGATTTATGTCAGTGGCCCTCAGGCTTCATGCTTTTGCTTTATGCATTTGTGATTGGTTCATTGTCTAGTGCTTGAATTGATGGTATCAGTGTTACATCCACATGGGGTGGAGCCAGCATACAATGTAATGGCAGGAAGAAGGCGTGTCTCTCTCTGTCTTGCCCTCTCTGTCTTGCGGGTTTTCTCCCTTGCCGTTTGCAGCCACTATGAACTGCGACCCTGCCATGCCACCTTGCTTTGGAGCCAACTGGGCATGAACTGACACCTCCAAAAACTGTAAGAAATTAAACCTTTCCTTTCCCAACTTTGCACATGAAGTATTTTGTCTCAGCAATGAGTAAAAAGTAACTAAGCGGTTATTAAGATAATTTATTATAAAAGATTTAGAAAAAGATAGACTTCTACCGCAGTATCCTTTATCTTCCTGATCCCTTATTCAGGAACCAACTTCTGCAAACCAGATCCTACCACTTATTTTTTGGTCTGCCAAACAATTTACGTGGCTTTCTGATCCCTTGATTCTTTAAATGCAAGATGGAATTATTAATGTAGATCTTGTGATTCAAAGTAAAATTATGTGACACAACAAAATATTGTGGTTTTACTGTTCTGGGCTGGGAGCATAACTCAGTTATAATACTTTCCTACAGTATGTGAAGTTCTGAATTCAGTTCACAGCACTCAGAAAAAATGTTTTCGGCATTCCTTTTTCTGAAAAAACCTAAATTGTCTCTAGAAGTTAATGCCTGTTCATGAATGTTACTTTTATTATAATATATGATTTGTTTCAATCCATTTCAGTAATCTTTAATTTGATAAGAAAATTAATAAGAATAGTGGAGTCATAAACATAAATTTGCTCTCTGGCTTATGAGCAAATGTATTAGAAAAATGAAATAATTTAATTTGAGTGTCGATATGCTTTAATATTACAGTAAAAAACTAAACACATTAAATAGCACATTATAAAACTCCAGACACTTAAAGAAGAGTTAACTGAAATTGAAGGTATTATCTCCCACTCAGTTTGGTGAGAAGTAAAAGAACAATTAAAGTGATTATATTAGGTAAAATATTAATTTTATTTTAATATTTCTACTATATTTACTCTAATTACATGCTGAATACATTTCTTTAGTGCAACTGAAATACCAAAATAGAATTAAAAAGAATAAGTTTTGGAAGCTAAAGGCAACTTTCTTTTGTTTAAGAAAGGGTTGGTTTTTCTGACAAAATAAAAAAGATGAGACATTAAATGTAGGGGAGATGTGTACTTCTGCATGACTCAATAGTGGTAAAGTCCATGGAAGTTCTACTTTTTTGTCAAACGTGTTTCTCCAAACTGAATAGTATAAAAATATTCTTTATCCTGTGCTTGTTAAGACAGTGTGTGGTTGTAGGTATAGAGAGTGTGAGAGTTGAGGTTGAGGGCTGAGGTTGAGTATCATTAACATTCTTAGTAAATATAGAATTTAGAAATTTGAAGACACCTTAAAGATCATCTGATCCTTACTCTCCTCTGAAAAAATAAGAAAAATCAGGCTTACAGAGAAGGAATGATTTTCCCAGAAATGTGTTACAAGGACAGAACCATATCCAAAACTATGTCCTCTCAGACCAGAGCCAATTATCCTAAACTGAGCTGCGGCATGAATCACTTCAGTCCTGCACTGAAAGAAATTTGTAAACAAGTCCAGGTATTAATATGGTTCTAGATGAGTTGCTCAGCATCTCTATCCATCAATTTTTGATCTATGAGAGATGATTATGATTTTGTTTTCCTGTAGTATGAAGTGATCACCCACTGGCATCCCCTTTCCCTATTAACCTGCCTTTAGTTTAGACTTTATCTTTATCATGACCACACCTGACTAGTTTCCCAGAGTTTCACCCTCTCCTCAGTCCTCTCTCTGGTTTAATGCTATGAGGTCCAACCACATATAATTCTGGGTCACTTCCACACTTGGTCTGGTTACTCATGCTTTCTAGTTCAAAGGAAGTAACATTTGTGGTGGATTAACTACAGGTCAGCTTGTAACGTCCATCTGAACTGAATCAGTGTGGTTCTACACATGAAAGACCCACCTGAAGATTTTTCTCAATAGCTTAAAAGAAGAATTGGAGGGGGAGATGGTGCAATGTTGATTCTCTTGGAGAAGCTTGTCATGCTAGTTTTCCTGATATGAACTCAGCTTTTCTTGTCAAAGAAGCTCGGATCCTTGCAGTCCCAGAGGATGACTGTGATTCTTTTTAGGGAAGTTCTGATCCTTATCTTTAGCATTGCTTCTTGGCTCCAGTGCGTATCTCTTAGCCTGGTAAAACAGAGCTTTCATCCCACTGGCACAGATCTTTCTAGTTTCCACCACTGGCCTTTAGGCCTTGTCAGTGCAGATCCTTGGTATAAGCTTGCATGAAATGGTGCAGGCTTTAGGTCTTTAGCTAATGAATCACTTTAGTCCTATACAGAAAGAGATTTGTAAACAAATCCAGGTATTAACATGGCTCTAGATGAGTTACTTAGCACCTCTGTCCATCAATTTTTGCATCTATAAAAGATGATTATTATTTTGTTTTTCTGTAGCATGACGTGATCACCCACTGGCATCCCCTTTCCCTATAGTGCAGGATATTTCCATGGAACCCAGGCTCTCAGTTGGATTCTTTTGGTCTCTGTTGGGTATGGACAGATTCCTGCACTCTTCTGCATTTGACTCTTTTGGTGAATATAAAACAACCCTATAAATTTTGCATCCTGTATTAAACCTTGTCCCTTGAAAACCTGATTACAACACCATCAAAAATCAGAACCTAAACACTGAAAATCCTTTTTGATGCTTGTTCTGATCAGAGGAATTTTATAAATGACATCACCACTGATGTCTTCCACCCTAGTTTCCATGACCAATTCTAAAGTGGAACATTCACCGAGAAATATGCTTGAAACCTGAATGTTTTTTTTTTTTTTTTTTTTTTTTTTGGCTTTTTCGTTTTTTTATCGGTACTAGGGATAGAACTCACATCTGCCTGCTTGCAAGGCAGGCGCTTATGCCGCTGAGCTAAATCCCCAGCCCCTACCTGAATGGTTCTTACTACCCTTGTTCCCAGTTGTCTCTTTGAAAAGGACCTTGTGTGAATGGTTTTTCTAGACCAGGTTGGCAACCTTTTAGAAATGGCTGTATTGGGTCTTTCCTTCTTCACTCCCTTAAAAAAGTTTTCCTCCTGTTTTGACTTTTTCCATGCGTTTAGTGAAAACCTAATGAAGACAAAGACTTTTGATAAATGCAGACATCAAATAAGTCATATCATCTGTGATTCACAGTCAAATAGAAATCTATGATAGACCTGGAGTAGCAGTATCCACAAGCTGCTATGAAAGCAAAAAAAAAAAAAAAAAAAAAAAAAAGGGGGTGACCAATTCTTCAAAGCTGTTTTGGGATAACTCTACCGAGGATGTGGCATTTGAAAAAGATCTTTAAAGAGGAGTTAGTGGATATCTCTGCAACCAGGGAGGGTCCACAGGTTCCTGAAGCACTGCGGCCTGTGGTGAGTACCCTAACCCGGCTGCGATTGAAGAACTGTGGAGCTTCCAAGGGGCAGGTGGGCGCACAGTGTCCCTGAGGCCCAGCTTGTCTGGAACTGCGGAGTTCTGAGCAGGCAGAGGAGAGCCACTAGTTCTGTAGGCCCAAAGGCTTGGGGTAGCGTGGTGCCAGAGTCTCAGTAGCTCCAAACATAGAAGGGGATTTTCAACAGATCCTGAGGTAGCTTTCAAATAACACTTGAAACACAGAAATATAGGAAAATGACAAAACGAAAGACTAAATTACAACCTCAAACCTCCAGCCCATCTCAAGAAACCCTAGGAGCGATGTATATAGAAGAAAATATATCCCATCCACCTCATATATCGGACACAATAGCCACTGAAATTGACAAGCAACTCCAGGAAGCTTTAAAGAAATTCAAACTCGAAATAATCTCCCAGATAAAAGAAGAAATGATAAAAGAAATGAAAGAGATTCTAAATATATCTAAAGAAAACACAGATAAAAAATTGGAGGAACTAAACAAAAAGATAGAATCCCTAGATGAGCAATATAAGAAACAAACAGAATACATAATGCAGATGCACAGAGATATACAGGAAATAAAAAACTCCACTGAAAGTTGTAAAAACCGCCTTAATGAAAGTGAAGATAGAATTTCAGACCTTGAAGACAGGATTGCAGCTAGTGAACAGGAAAGGAAAGATCTTTTGAAAATAACAAGGAATCAGGAAACAACAATTCAACAACTGCAGGACGATGCAAAGAAGAATAACATAAGAATGATAGGGATTAATGAAAGAGAGGGAGACAACATGAAGGATGTCAGGAGGATATTTAGAGAAGTAATAGCTGAAAATTTCCCAAGCATGAGATCAGAAACTGACATCAGGATCAGCGAAGCATATAGAACTCCAAACAGTCATAACCAAAATAAAACTACACCCAGACATATAATAATCACCATCCCAGAAATCCAACACAAGAATAGATTATTAAAAGCTGTCAGAGAGAAAAAACAGATCACTTATAAAGGAAAACCTATCAGAATCACAGCAGACTTCTCAGCACAAACAATAAAGTCAAGAAGAGCATGGAGTGAAGTATTCCAGATCCTAAAGCAAAACGATTTCCAACCGAGACTGATATATCCTGCAAAACTATCATTCAAAATAGATGGTGCAATACGATACTTCCATGACAAAGAACAGCTGAAGAACTTCATGAACACCAAACCAATCCTGCAAAAAATATTGAAAGACAGTTTAGAAACACAAAGGAAAAACCCACTAAGCAAAGCAAATAATTAAACAGAACAGAAAGATAAAGATGCAACAGCAAAGAGATAACATTCCTACAATTAATCAGCATTTAACAGTAATAACCATTAATGTAAATGGTCTCAATGCACCAACTAAAAGAAACAGACTAGCAGAATGGATCAAGAAACAAAATCCAACCATATGCTGTTTACAGGAAACCCATCTAACCCAGAAGGATACTCACAGACTGAAAGTCAAAGGATGGAAAACAATTCTCCATGCAGCAGGAATCCAAAAAAAGGCAGGAGTAGCCATCCTGTTTGCAGACAACGTGAACTTTAAACCAACAATGACCATAAAGGACAAAGAAGGTCACTACATACTCGTAAGGGGAAAACTCCAAGAGGAAGAGATAACTATCTTAAATATATATGCACCAAACTCCAGAGCACCCAGTTATATAAAACAATTATTAACAGAAATGAAAACTCAAATTATCAGTAACACAATTGTAACAGGAGACCTTAATACACCACTGACACCAAGGGACAGATCAACCAGACAGAAAATGAGCAAAGAAATAACAGAACTGAATCACACCTGTGAACAAATGGGTTTGATAGACATATACAGAATGTTCCACCCAACAACATCAGAATACACATTCTTCTCAGCAGTACATGGATCATTTTCTAAAATAGACCATATATTAGCTCACAGAACATATTTAAGCAAATGCAAAAAAGTTGAAATCATCCCTTGCATATTATCAGATCATAGCGCTCTGAAATTAGAAATTAATGACAAAAGATACTGCAAAAATTCCACAAACACATGGAAACTAAATAACACACTCTTGAGTAATCAGTGGGTCACAGAAGAAATTAAAGAAGAAATTAAACAATACCTAAAAGAAAATGAAAATGCAGATACAACTTACCGGAATCTGTGGGATGCAATGAAAGCCGTTCTGAGAGGAAAATTTATTGCACTGAGTTCCCACATCAGGAAAACAGAACGAATACAAATAAATAACTTGATGCTACACCTCAAACAGCTAGAAAAAGAAGAGCAAGTCAAGCCCAAAGCCAAAAGAAGAGAGGAAATTATAAAAATCAGAGCAGAAATCAATGCAATAGAGACTAAGAAAACAATCCAAAGAATCAACGAATCAAAGAGTTGGTTCTTTGAAAGAATAAATAAAATTGATAAGCCCCTAGCCAACCTTATTAAAAAAAGGGAAGAAAAAGCTCAAATTCATGCAATAAGAAATGAAAAAGGAGAAATCACTACAGACCCAATAGAAATACAGAGGATCATCAACACCTATTTCGAAAACCTCTACTCTCAAAAGTTTGATAACACAGAAGAAATAGACAGATTCTTAGAAGCATATGAAGTACCAAAGCTAGATCAAGAGGATATAAAACTGTTGAATAACCCAATCTCTGCTAATGAACTTGAAAAAGTAATTAAGGCCTTACCCACCAAGAAAAGCCCAGGCCCAGATGGATTCACTGCAGAATTCTACAAGAAATATAAAGAAGACCTAATGCCGACACTCCTCAAACTATTCAATGAAATTGAAAGGGAAGCAATCCTTCCTAAGTCATTCCTGGAAGCAAATATTACTCTAGTACCAAAACCTGAGAAAGACCCAACTATAAAAGAGAACTATAGACCGATCTCCCTAATGAACACAGATGCAAAAATCCTCAATAAAATATTGGCAAATAGGATCCAGCAAATCATCAAGAAGATTATACACCATGACCAAGTGGGATTCATCCCAGGAATGCAAGGATGGTTCAACATACGCAAATCAATAAATGTAATCCACCATATCAATAAAGCCAAAAATAAGAATCACATGATCATCTCTATAGATGCAGAAAAAGCCTTCGATAAGGTCCAACACTTATTCATGATAAGAACTTTACAGAAAATTGGAATAAATGGTCTTTACCTCAATATAATAAAGGCCATTTATGACAAACCAACAGCCAGCATCATACTAAATGGCCAAAAATTGAAAGCCTTTACTTTAAAATCGGGCACAAGACAAGGATGTCCTTTATCACCACTCCTATTTAATATAGTACTGGAAGTACTAGCCAGAGCAATTAGGCAAGAAAGAGAAATAAAAGGGGTAAAGATAGGAAAAGAAGAAGTTAAATTATCATTGTTTGCAGATGACATGATACTCTACATAGAAGACCCCCTAAACTCCATTGAAATACTCTTAGATACAATAAATAAATTCAGTAATGTGGCTGGATACAAAATCAATACTCAGAAATCAATAGCATTCCTATACACGAACAACAAAATTACAGAGAGGGAAATAAGAGAAACTGGACTATTCACATTAGCAAGCAAAAAAATGAAATATTTAGGAATTACTCTTACGAAAGAAGTCAAAGACTTATACAGTGAAAATTACAATACACTGAAAAAGGAAATTGAAGATGATCTCAGAAAATGGAAAGACATCCCTTGCTCATGGATAGGAAGAACAAACATTGTGAAAATGGCCATTCTCCCAAAACTGTTATACAGATTCAATGCAATCCCAATAGAAATTCCATCAACATACCTTATAGATCTAGAGAAATCACTCCTAAATTTCATCTGGAACCAGAAGAGACCCAGAATCGCAAAGGCAATTCTAAGCAGCAAAGACAAAGCAGGAGGCATCACAATCCCTGACTTGAAGTTATACTACAAAGCAACAGTAGTAAAATCAACATGGTATTGGAATCAAAACAGAGCCGAAGATCAGTGGAATAGATTAGAAGATACAACCACAACTACGAACACACTCAACCACCTTATCTTTGATAAAGGAGCCAAGCAGGTTCACTGGAAGAACGACAGTCTCTTTAATAAATGGTGCTGGAAAAACTGGCTCTCCATTTGCCGAAAACTAAAGCTAGACCCATGTCTATCACCATGTACTAAATTAAAATCTAAATGGGTCAAAGATCTGAATATTAAAACAGAAACACTAAATCTATTGGAAGACAAATTAGGTAGAAACCTTGGAGACATAGGAGTAGGTAAAGAATTCATGAACAGGACTCAAACCGCACGGGAAATACTTCCCAGAATCAATAACTGGGACCACTTCTTATTAAAAAGTTTCTGCATGTCAAAAGAAATCTCCAGCATAGTGAAAAGAAAACCCACAAACTGGGAAAAGATTTTAGTGAACTCTCTCTCAGACAAGGGCCTCTTGTCTAAAACATATAAAGAATTAAAGAAACTCAGACCTCCAAAATTCAAAGATCCAATCCAAAAATGGGCATCTGAGATGAATACGCAATTCTCAGATGAAGAAATGCAAATGGCAAATAAATACATGAAAAAATGCTCATCATCATTGGTCATTAGAGAAATGCAAATTAAAACCACACTGAGATACCATCTCACTCCTGAAAGAATGGCCAGGATCAAGAAAACCGACAACAAATGCTGGAGAGGCTGTGGGGAAAAGGGAACTCTCCTGCACTGCTGGTGGGAGTGTAGACTGGTACAGCCTTTGTGGAGATCTGTCTGGAGATTTCTCAAAAAGTTGGGACTGGAAGTCCCATTTATTCCAGCTATTCCACTTCTAGGCATATTCCCAGAAGAACTGAAAGCATCATACCACAGTGATATATGTGCACCTATGTTTATAGCAGCACAATTTGTAATCGCCAGATCATGGAAACAACCCAAGTGTCCATCAACTGAGGAATGGATAAAAAAGTTGTGGTATTTCTATACAATGGAGTATTATTCAGCTATAAAGAAGGATCACATTGAGATATTTATCAATAAATGGGCGCAGCTTGAGACCATACTCATAAGTGAAATAAATCAATCTCGCATGTGTGAATACCGAATAGTTTCCCTAATGTAAGTAATGATTCAAATATATAAAAATATGTGGTAATCATGATTCCCCATTAGGTGGCCTTGGAGCCTTATAAAGTTTTCACTCATTAATTAGAAAGGCTTTATTCTGGGCTTCTTGATTTGAAAATATTTGAAGCTAGAGTATATGAAGTTTTATCCAAATATTTCAAGGAAAAAGACACTATGGTAACTACTATTAAGTCAGGTTATATGGTGGTGAAGTACTAGGTTGTTGAAACAGTCATGCTGTGACCTCTATTGTTATATTGTTATGTCCTGTTTTATCTCAATCTCCCCCTTATTGTTTTAAAAAAATTAGTCATTTCTTATGTTTGTCTTAATTAAAGAAAAAATTCAAATAATTAGGATATATAAATAATAACTCTTTTTGATTTCCTATTAACTTGTTTTGAAGTCCTGTAGTGCTCCCACGATCTTGTTTTGACTGATTAGACGATTAGACTCTGTTCCATTCTATATGGTAGTATCAAGTTTGAAGACATAGGCAACTACTTTGAAGACAATAAGATTCACTAAGATACCCATTCTGGTTTGACTATTGTCTTCTTTGGAAGTCCTGTAATGTTTACAATGCCTAAGTTGTATTGGTCTTGTTCTCTACTGTTTTGTCCAACTTTATAATATCTAATGAGATAGACAATTCTTTTTAAGGAAACAAGGGACAACGTTGATAACCATAGTTGATAAACTTGTACTGTGTTCTACACCATGTGCTATGTCTATCCTTGGTATTGACTGACAGCTTTGTTTTGCCATATTTGACTGTATTCTCCCCCCCTTCCCCAAAAGTAATAAGCACTAAGGAGTAATGAAATCCAAAGGGTGTGAATTTTGTAGTAAAAAAGAGAGGGGAAGAAAAAAAAAAGAGAGCTCTAACGGATATAACAGCAAGTGTGTTTAGGGGTGTTAAATAGCTGACTGTATCAATGTTTGTGGATCATTGAACACAGATGTTTGCAGTCTACCTGTTTGAATGTCCACCTTGTATTCTTTGATACTGTGATTTGAGGAACTATTTTCAAGATGATAATATGTAATATACTAACAGGTGATTTCTTACTGTTATGGTTTTTTTTTGTTTGTTTGTTTGCTTTGTTTTTGTTTTGCTTTGTTTTGTTTTGTTTATGTAGTTCTGTATTACGTGTACCCTTACACCGCTTTGGTTTGTTTTGTGTTTTTCTCTTTTTCCTCTTAAATAAAAAAAAAAAAAAAAAAAAAAAAAAAATAAAGAGGAGTTAAAGTTTGTGAGCTTAGCAAACTGGAGCAATATATGTCCAAGCAAAGAAAAGGGTACTATATGACGTATTTGGAAAATATGAGTCATTTAGGCTAGCTGTAAGACTGTGTGCTGGGAACAGAGAAGATGAACCATTCTTGTGTCCTATGATAGGTCACAAGGCTGGAAATTTAGGTTAGTAACAGATTGCTCACTATGAGCTTTTCAATGTGGTGACAGTCTTGTCTTTTTTATACACTGAGAAAAAGACAGAAAAAACAGTTGGTGTCCTATAAATGTTGAACTAATCTAACCATCTGTGTATTTCTCCTAAACTGCTGTAATAATCTCCTATTGGACCCCTAGATTTACCCTTGGATTCCCATAGTCTGTTTTTTATAGCCACTGGAATGATCCTTTTAAAGTATAGTCAGATCTTTGTACACCTCTCCTCTCCTCAAGCCTTTGCTACTTTACCTTTTGCTCATAGTGATCCAGCTGCACTGGTCTCTTCTTTTCTTTTCTTTTTTTTTCTTTTTTATCGGTATTGGGGATCTAACTCACGACTGCCTGCTTGCAAGGCAGGCATTTATGCCGCTGAGCTAAATCCCCAGCCCCTGGTCTCTACTTTTATTCAGATATGCCAGATACATTGCTTTTGTAAGATCTATCATTACAGTTATTTCCTTTTCCTGGAGATAAACCAACTCAGATACTTACACAGCTAACTCTTTAACCTCCTTTGACTTTACCCAGATTTATTTATTTTTAAGAGAATAAAACAAAACAAACTAAAACAGAATAAAGCAAATCAAAGTAAAACATTGAAAGTGATATAAGATTTCAAAAGCAGATAATAGGAAATCAACAATGGATGCCATAATACCTCATATTTTGTTCAAAATATCTGCCCATAGCATCAGACATATTAAAATAAAACAAAACAGAACAGAATTCTGTGCCTAAATCTTATAATCTGAACAACTACTTCTGAGATAACAATATGAAATATATTCACTAGTGTTAATTTCTTACTATTTTTTGAAAGTTTGTTTCATTTATTCCCTTTTAAATTAAAAAAAAACAAAACAAAACAGTGGAAGTGATACAGAATTTCAAAACAAAATACTAGAAAGTCAACATTGGTATCATAATGTCTCTTGTTCTCTTCAAAATAGCAGCCCACACCATCAAACCTAATAAAACCAACAAAACAGAATACAAACCAATCAAAACAAAACAGTGAAAGCAATACAGGACCTCAAAAATAAGATCGTATGAAATCTACAATGGCTACCATAATATGTGTTGTTATCTTTGAAATATTGCCCATGCTGTCAGATATAATAAAATCAAACCAAATAAAACAGAATAAAACCAATCAAAACAAAACAATGAAAATTATACAGGACTTTAAAGCAAGATAATAAGGAATTTAACAATGCCTACCACTTTCCCTTTTTAGACATTTCCTTTCCTTTCACTTTAATAATATCTATTGTACATGTTGGATCCCACTAACTCCTTCATTTTTTATATTAGGAAGACAACATGATGGTCCAACTATGTGAGTCCAAACCATTTCACCCAAGAGCATGAACTCAAGTTGCATCCATTTACTTATTAGAAGGATAACTCATGTTATCCTTTTTTATGTCTGAGTAGCCTTCTATCATACAAAAATGCTATATCTTTCTTATTCATTCTACTATTGATGGGCAAGCTATCCTTGCTTTATTCTGGTTCCCTGTCACATGGAGTATGGTTTTCTCTCCTTTGACTTTAAGTTTAGGAATTTCCTTTTGAATTAATATGTTTCTTGTATACAGCATACTAATGGACCTTTTTTCTTGATGCACTCTGCCTGTGTTTCCTTTATTTGTTAATTGAGGCCACCTACATCAATGATTATGCCCAAAATGCACTGGTTTCTCTCTGCTGTGTTTTTTTCCTTGCCACGTTTTTTTTTTTTTTTTAATGTTTTTTGGCTCCCTAATTTTCCTCTCCATTCAACTGTCTTCTCTGCTCAGTAATCACACTCTACTGCTGTTCCTGGAACTATGGTCATTTTTGTTTCTCTCTAGTATGACCTTCGATACTCTTTGTAGGGTTGGTTTGATGGTCACAAATTCCTTTAGTTATTCTTTGTCATGAAAGTATTTTATTTCTCCATTAACTTTGAAAGATAGTTTTGCAGAATACATCAATCTGGATTGGAAGTTGTGTTCTTTCAGGATTGAAATACCTCAAGCTCTTCTTGAATTGATGGTTTGTGTTGCAAAGTCTGTTGAGATTCTGATGGGTTTTCCTTTATAGGCGATCTGTTCCTTTTCTCTAACAGTTTTTAATATTCTATTATTGTGCTGAATTTCTGGGATCTTGATTATTACATGTCTGGATGTAGATTTATTTTGGTTAAGGTTAGTTTGGAGTTCTGTATACCTCACTTATCGTAGGTCCTTTTCCCATGCTTGGGAAGTTTTATTCTATTACTTCTGTAAATAGTCCTTTTATGTCATTTGTACTGACTTTTACTTTTTTGTGTCACTTTGCAGCTGTGAATTTTTATGTTCTGGATATTTGTTATTTTTAAGAGCCTTTTCCTTTCACAGTCACTAGCTATCATCCTGTCTTCAAGGTATGAAAGTCTATCAGCAGTTTCTTTCAAGCAGTTTTGCCAGCTTTCAATGGTGTTTTTAATTTCCTGGATGTCTCTTTGAGTCTGTTTCATGCATTCCATTTCTTCTTTTTACTGTTTATTTAAGGTTTCCTTCATTCTCCTATGCTCTTCTTCTTTAAATCTATGTCTTCTTTAGATATGCTTAGCAACTCTTTTACTATGTTTTTATTTCATCTTTTACCTAAGATATTTCTGATCTGATTTATTTTATAGCCTCATGAAATAGTTTCTTTACTTTAATTGCCATCATCCCAGAAATTTCAGGTAGATGATTTCCACTTTACTTCATGTCCATGTCACCTGGGCGTGTTCTGTTTAGGTTGGAGGCCAGAGATTGCCTTTTGCTCCTTCATATTGACATTTTCCTGGGTTTCTTTGGATGAGCCAGTTTTGGGGTCCCAGGTACTTTCCATTTTGGATACTGGTTCATGGTGTAGGAAGATGGATTAGACACCTTGGTTTCTTATAATCCAGGTTCTCAGGGAGGTAGTATGGGGTGGGATTCTCCAAGGTGTGTCTGGTTAGTTCTCCCAGTATGCACTGGGTTTAGGTCCCTGTAGGTGATAGTGGCCTGCAGGCTTGTAAGGTCAGGGCTCCCTGCCTGCTTCTTTTCCTGGCCCATTCTGGCAACCCAAGAGACAGTCCCAGTGTTGGCCTGCATGCATGGGGACCCTGGGGTATCTTCTCTTCACCCATGCTTGTTACCTGGCAGAGACCCTGATGGTGGCCATTTGCCAAGATTTGTTAATGGCATCTATCCTAGTCATCCTATTATAAACATTGAACCACCCCTACTCTAATACTCTTCATTCTTCTTACCCTGTTTTATTTTTGTTGTTATTTTTCATAGTTCTTATAGTAAATAATCTAAAAGTGTCTACTGGATCTAGATGTAAAGTTTCTTACTTCATGGTACAGAACACTGTCTTTTACACAGCAGAGGGCTATACCAACCTGGGAGATGTTTGATTGGATTGCTCTCAGTTGGGGTGAAAAAGTGTGTGGTCACTGATGAGCTATGCACCTAATGAAGTTAACTCTGTCTGAAGTAATGAGAATGACATTTTTTATGAGCTGAGGACTAGTGAGGAGATTTGCTATATCTCAGGCAAAGAATAAAGGTCTGAAACAGTAATATGGCAGCAGGGAGAACAAAGAAATAGATTTATTTATTCTATGCACATCTATTTATCAAAAGCCTATTATGTAACAGGCAGCAATATTGGCACAGAAGATAAATGAGTAAAGAAAGAAATGTTTTTCTATTATGAACTGATATTCTAACAAAGTGAACACATTATTTGAATAGTTGTAAAGCAAATGTATAATCAAAAAATGTTTTCAGTGTTATTGCTTGTTCTGAATGTTTGTGTCCCCTCCCAAAGATGATATGAGCAGGTGCAGCTTTTGAAGGGGGGGGTGGTTACCAGATGATGCGGGTGGGGTCCTAATGAATGGGATTTGTCTTATTATAAAGTAAATTCTAGATGGCTGCCTTGCCCCTTCTAATCCTGTGAAGCAATAGCTAGTAGATTCCAGGGAATGAGTTTTCAGTAGACCCTGAATTTGCTAACTCTTTGATCATGGAGTTACTCACCTTGAAAGTTATGAGAAATAAATTTCTTTTATTTATTAAATATCTAGTAAAGATACTTTAGTATAGTATTCCAGATAGAACAAGGACATGTACATATCTAAAAGTACAAATTGCAATTTAAGGAAGGACTCAGTGATTGAAAGCATGTTAACAAAGAATTTGAAGAGACTGTTATATGTTTACTAGCTAAAGTAGATGCTGCTATCTAGAGAGACAGATATAAGGATAAGTAATAGTAAAAGTGAAGCAGGTTTGAGATTATACAAAAAAATTATTTTGTCCATTGTCAAATAACAGCCAATGGAACATTCAGGTAGAAGTATTTATCTGGCAGGTGAAGATCTAATGAATCTAATGATCTATTAGCTGTTTTGTTCTGATATCAAAAGATATATCAAAGATAGATTTGTTGTCAATTAAGACATGGGTGATTCTTCAGGCCCTTTCCAGAGGTGTGGCATATTTTTAGGAGAAACAACTTCAACATGCATAATTATAGAACAGATCATTAAGTATTAAACATATTTTTCAGCAGATAAAAATAGTGTTGAGTAATTTTCCTAATTGTTAGTATCTTTATGGGCCTTAATCCTTTTTTTATCATAAACATTATTCAAGTTAAGTATTATGTATTCTGTGGCTTGTCAGGGATTTGGCGTTTTGTATTTGATCTTACTATACATTAAGGCAGAAATATGAGATAATGAAAAGTGTGTGGCATTAACAGACTGCTTTTGCTTATGCTTGCATTACATGAAGCTTCTGAAAAGGAAAAAATGTAGACTTCATAATAGATGGACTTGGTTTTCTTTTCCAGATCTCCAAACTTTCTTAAAATAAACATGCTGCTAATATGTTTGAGCCGTGATTTTCTGTCTGTGTACGACAGCTAATGGTATCTTGGGAATTAAAAGAAATAATAGCAGCAAAATACTTTAACAAAGCCAACACTTTGGGAGTATTTAGTAAATTGAATGCTGAGATGAATCCACTTCTCAAATGGATTAGTGCTTTATTTTGTTATTGTTGCTGATTTTGTTTTTTATTAGTAAATATTTGCAGTATATAGTCATTATATCCATCATAAAGAGTTAGTACATCTACATAGTATATCTTAATTCTTTTTTAATCTTCTTCTCTCCCCCTTGCTCCATCTCTTGGTTTCTTCCTTTTGCAAAATATCTACCAGTGTTTGTGTACTGGGCCTTTAATGTGTCTTCCAGAATGCCTTGGTCTTGAATTAGTTGACAGCAGGCTGCATGGGCGAGTCAAATATAATTCTTGGTGGCTGCAAGCTTTTGTACCCCCAAGGAAATGGAGCTTTTGTCTGGGAAAACTATAATGCATAAGAATCTGATTTCCTTATGTTTCAGAGAGCACATACCAAAGTTAGCTTGCTAAAAGTCAACTCCCAATTAACTTAATTCTGTGAGCTGTGTCAAAATGGGATTGCATTACCAAAGCCAAATTGGCAGCTTGTCTAACTCTGCTCCACCCAGAGAGCCCATCCTTGTTAAGGTAAGTGGGATTAGTTTGAGGAAGTTCTACCTTGGGATTACAACAGAAGTCTGTGATTAATTTGCCTGACTAGAAGGCTTTATAATGATTTCTCCTACTAGTTCTTTAGATTTTTGTTCTGCTGATCAGTGGAGTGGCTTAAATACCCTATATCATTGCAGTTTCTGCATTTTCATTTTTGAAAATTGGTATACTAAACAAAGCATCCTAAGACAAAACAGAAAAGTCCTATTTCTTCATTGTCAGATCAGTTTTGATATATTCTATTGTAATATAAAGAAAATATCTACTTTTGATGAAGTTATAGTCCAGTTGGCAGGAAAATAAGTTTAAATTATTATAATATTGAAGTGAATGTTTGTACCTAATTCCTTCTGATATTTTTTTTTTGACACTAAGTAGTTTGCACACAGTGCTCTATAAATTCTAGTTTGTTGAGTGTATAGATGAGTGAACAGAAGGAATCAATGTAAGTCTTACTGTTTGCTACTATCATACTTTGAATTGTCTATTTTCCTTTACATGGGGTTTCCTCTGCCTTCTGTTAGAGATCATAGGTGTAACTATTTATTTGTAAATAGGCACACAACCACACATACATAATACTTTACAGACATTGGATCTAACACACACACAGACTTGATTAAAAGGTTCATTGTACAATTTCCTTCTACCATATCCCAACTTGACTCTTCCTCTGCTAACTGAACTTTTTTGAATTTTGCATCCCAGACAGTGTACAACTAATCTCTGCACCCCCATTATTTTTACTACATCCTGAGGGGAACTGAATCTTAACATTGGGGAATTCCAGGGCCAGGCCAAGTTGGATGTAATCCATCCTGATGTATGAGATTTCAAGCTCCTTTTTTCAGTTATGCTGCTCTTAACTTTCTTCGACTTTCCCAAAGATAGGTCAAGTCCCTTGAAAGACTGAAAACTTTAAGTTTAAAAACAAACTTCCACATGAGAACGAAGGCCCAAGCTTCACAGAGAGTGTCAACCATGCAGATTTATGTTGCTTTAATCAAAATTTTATGAACATATATTATATGGAAACCATATTTGATCCTCATCTAAGACTTTGCTAATGTAGCAAATATTTTTTGTATTTTATTGATATGGAAATTGATATTCAGAAGAATCAAATGAAGCCTAGCACCTTATAATGATTTAATAGAAAGAGAAAATCAGAAGTAGCTAGACTAGTGAAAATTCAGAGAATTCACATCTCAAAATGGAAATATTTATCAGGTTTTTTTTCAGAGTTTAGGATTAAATCTAGGGTCTACTAAATGCTAGGCAAGACTACCATTAGCTCCATACCCAGCCTGACTTATCAGTTGTTTGATGAGTTTCTCTGGGAGTAGTTATCCAGTTATCCAGCCTTTCAGGCAACACTAATTCTAAATTTTAAACACAAAATTCTGGTATGCAAAACACTCTGACCAAATTCATGAATGCAGGCTAAATTTTTGTAGCCTCCTCACTGTCCCACACCAAAGTGATCTCTTTGGCTCTGTATCTTTTGAACTCAACTTCTACAAATCTGATTCTCTGGCTCAAGACAAGACTTTTGAAAGTATTCTCATCAACTTTCTCATTGTCATGCTTGCTCTCTGCAGTGGTCATCAACACTAAGCATGCATTGCCATTAGAATCAGTGGGCAGAGATCAAGCAAAGGAAGAAGCATAGGAAAAGATGCTTAATAACTGACATGAAAAATGGCTAAAATTATTTCTTGTAACATGCATGGTGCACTAATGTTCCAATTCAAATGTACTCAATTAATAGATGCCTAGATACAGGTTACAGCAGCAATCCAGGCTCATAGTATGCAACCTGTGCAGTCATGTATGTTTCTACATTTAGGAGGGCTCCATGGTTGTTTAACATTCTGCTATAACACTCTTGAAATTATTAATAATTTTAACAGGATGTCTACATTTTCATTTTGCACTGAACACACAAGTTATTTAAACAGTCACAGAAGCCATTTCTTTTTTGTTTTTATTTTTAAAACAAAATAAAACAAAAAAAAATAAAAATGATGATATGGAATTTCAAAACAAAATAATCAGATATTAACACTGGTTAAAATACTTTGTATTGTCTTCAAAGTAGTATAATCTTCAGATTATAAGATATAGGCATAAAAATGATCAAACAATCATTCAAAGGCAAAATAGAGGATCTAAGGTAATAAAACAACAGAGAAGGAGCTGAATTTAGGAGCAGATGCCCTATGAAAACCTTTACACTTGATGTAAAATGCTTACATACACAATTAAGGTAGGAAGCCTCAGAATATCCAGTGAAGCTGCCTGGGAAAGCCATTACTGGTATTCTCACCAATAAAGCCTTTTTTTCTTCATTGTACTACCAAAACTCTCTTAATTTCCTCTTTATTATCTCCTTAGGTCAATTATTTGCATTTCTTCATATTTTTGGGTATCCAGTCCTTCATCTTCAAATTTATGGCTTTAATATTAATATCTTCTTGGATTCTCTTCACTGATTTATCAAAACTTATTTTTCTGAATACATGTTTTCAGGGCTCACATATGTATGGATTCAGCTCAAAGTTATTAAATTTTTAGCAAGTAAATGTGACTACAAGATCCTACCATAAGCCCTCATCTATGGAATACTTGTCACATCGATATCAGCATAGCTGTGGGTAGGTGAAGTTGTGTTTGTTTGTTTTTAGGTTTCTCAGTCTCTGAAACTCAGCCATGCTTCTTTGAGGATAAAGGTCTCACCTTAGACAAGAACACACAGAGTGTACTTTAGACTGTTGCTAAAACTAGGCTCTTTATTATACAATAGTTATCAAAATGAATTACTTTGTAAAATAGTACTTGGGAATCATTGTTTGGAGAATGTACAGCCCATTCCTCAGGAAATTATAGAAATTATTACAGAATCAATATGTACAAAAAGAAGCTATGTATTTGGACAGATTATTTTGAACTATTTGTTCTGGTATACTTTGCTTTTACTGAGATCTGTTGTAATATGTTATTCAGAACCATCATTAAAAACCACCTTACGGACTTCTGGGAGAACATGGTGGATAGATAGCAGCAGCTATGGAGGCCCTCTGAGATACCCCGCTTAGAATGATGCGGTGCGAGGAGTCCTAAGCAAGGGGAGATATACCCTGCCGACCCAGGAAGGAACTAAGCTGAGAGAAACCAACTGGAAATACAATCCCGGTACTATAACAGGAACAGATAAAATCTCAGCGCGGAAGCTGGAACCTGTGCCACTGGAAGCCAGGATTTGAATTTCCTGCTGCACTGCTGCGTCCAAATTGGCACGGCAGGGAGAGAGATACACGAAAGCTCTGAGAGAGGGAATCGGCGAACAGAGTTGAGAGCGGGCCTGGCAGGGAGCCCTGCATCGACCTGCGGTGAGTGAGCAGAACGGGGACCCTTCCACAGAGTAGGAGGCTCCAGCAAAGGACATACTGGACCGGGCAGAATAGGACGCTGGAGTGACTTTAGTCACATATTCTCCTCTCAAGCAGGATTGGTGCGGAACACCAATCTTGGAACAGGACGCTGCAGTGACTTTAGTCGCATATTCTCCTCTCAAGCAGGATTGGTGCGGAATGCTTGGCCTGGGTGACGTCACTGACTAAGACCCAGTAGGCTAGCCCAAACCAAGTCCCAGCACCTGGCGGGACATCCTAGCAGTGAAGCCTTCTGTAGGTTGACCTGGAGGGATGGGCCCACCAGAGGCTGCCCAGGTCTGTGTCTCCCTAGTACACTGCAGTGGGCGGGAACACCTACCCGGCGCATTTCAAAGAAACTGTAATAGACAAAGAGAAAAAAAAAGTGGGCCTCCTATATTCCCTTGTATGGAAGGAACAAAAAGTATGGGAAAGGGAGCAAGAAGGAAGGGTCCTCAGTCCCCAATCCTGAGAACACTGATCCAGGAAAGGTAAATGCAAAAGAGGACAGAAAACATGCAATATCAGACATGGCACCAACAGACATAAAGCGGTATCTCCAGAGCCTCATAGATGAGTTCAAAAGTGAAGTATTTAATGAAATAAAGCAAGATATAAGTAGAATAGTTAGAGAAATGCTAAGCACCGCCCAAGAAAAAACAGATGGTGGAATGGAAGAACAGAAAAAAAGGGGAGAATTGTTTGATGGAGAAAATAGAGAAAATATACAATACTTGAAGCAGGTTCAAAGAGATTATGAGGAAACTAAAAACTGTATCAAAAGCTGGCATAACCACTTAAAAGAAACTAAGGATAGATTATCTGAACTGGAGGGCAGATTTGTAATGTGGGAAAACATCTTAAAAATAACAAGAAAACAAATAGCAATAATACAAAGGCTAGAAGATGATAAGAGGATCTATAACAAGAATTAAGAACATAAAAGAAGAAGTAGGGACAGAAACAAATAGACTACAAAAGCTATTCACAGAAATAATCCAAGAGAATTTCCCTAATCTAGCAAAAGGTAAAGATACTCAGATGTGTGAGGCATACAGGACCCCGGTCACCTACAGCCCAAACAGAGCTACACCCAGGCATATAATAACAAAAATTCCAGAAATCCAATATAAGAACAGAATATTAAAAACCGTCAGAGACAAGAAACAGATCACTTACAAGGGAACATCCATCAGAATTACAGCAGACTTCTCGGCACAAATCATCAAATCATGAAGAGTGTGGGAGGAAATAATTCAAGCTTTGAAAGAAAATAATCTCCAGCCAAGATTGATATATCCTGCACAACTGTCCCTAGAAATTGATGGGAAAACAAGGTGCTTCCAGGATAAAGAGGAACTAGGGGAATTTGCAACCACCAATTCAACTCTGCAGAGAATACTGCAGGATATTCTAAAAAAGGAAAATACCAAGATTCCAGAAACAGTTGTGGCAGAGAGGCCACAATGAATGGAGCAGAAAGCGAAATGAAGAAGACAAACTGACAAAAATGACAGAAAAAGAGCTCAACAGAAATGAGGCAGAGACGGTTGGATGGTAGGAACAGCTAATTTGGAGAAAACAAGACATCATAATAGCTAGTGCTGATTTGGTTTCATCTTGGTTTGAAGTCCCATCAAGCTTTTATTCCTCTGTCTCCATTGCTCTTGTTAGTGTTAGGGTTAGGGTTAGGGTTAGGGTTAGGTTGTATCTTATTGGATTTTATTATATGTGATAAACAAAAACTTTTATAGACAAGGAGATTATACAGAAACCATTGTTCGTTTTATGATAGTTGGTTCTAAATACCCTGTAAAACTGTCATTCTCTTGAATGGTTTTACATTGTCCTGATATGTTTGATGCTACAGTATATGAAGTTATACTCAGATTTCAAGGAAAGAGACACTATGGTAACTACTTTTATGTCAGGATATCTTGAGGCGAAACACTATTTTGCTTAAATGGTTATGTTTTGACCTACGCCGTTTTGTTGTTATGCCCTCTTTTATCTCAATCTCCTTTTTTTAATTATTTACTTTTTTATTTTTATCTTTTTTTTTTTTTTTTGTCTTTTTCCTTTTTATCGGAACCAGGGATCGAACTCACGACTGCCTGCTTTACAAGGCAGGCCTTATGCCACTGAGCTAAATCCCCAGCCCCTATTTTTATCTTTTTAATTAAGGGAAAAATAAATAAAAATAGCAGGATATATTATAGTAACCCACTTTGATTTCTTATTAACTTGATTTGAAACCCTGTATTGCCCTCACCATCTTATTTTGACTGATTTTCCCCTATTCTGCTTTGCTTGATAGTACCAAGTTCGAAAGTATAGGCAACAACGGTGAAGACAATAAGATTCATTATGACGCCCATTCTGGTTGACTATTATCTTCTTTTAAAGTCCTGTAATGTCTCTAATATTTTGGTTTTATTCTTTGCTGTTTTGTTCAATTTTATTATAACTGATGATATAGGCAATTCTTTTTAAGATAGCAAGAGGCAGTATGGTAACCATTGTTGATCACCTTGTATTTTGTTTTTACCTTATCTATTAAGTCCATCCTTTTGATTTGACTGTTCTGATATGTCACATTTGGTTTTACTCTCTTCAAAAAAAAGTAATAAGAACTGTGGGAGTAATAAAACCCAAAATGTGTAATTGTCATTGTAGAAAAGAAAGGAAAAGAAAGTACTCTAAAGGATATAACTGCATATATATTTAAGTGTATAAGATAGATAACCATATTACTGAATTTTGTTGGATCACTGAACAAAACTGTTTGCAGTCTCACTGTTTGAAAGTCCACTTTATATGCTTTAATTTTGTAACTTGAACAACTATTTGTAAGATAACAATATGTAATCTATTAACTAGTGATTTCCTACTGTTTATTTTTTCTGAAATTCTGTATAACTTGTACCCTTTTTCCTGTTTTTTTTTCTTTTTCTCCTTAAATAAAATTTAAAGAAAACAACAACAAAAAAAAAACAACCTTACAGAAAATGTTAATGTATCTGTCCTTTGAAATTTACTAATATTACTGACCATCAACTCTTCAATTTCTCAATAGAGAGCTCTAAAAATATTTTAGGAAATAAGTTTTGTTTCCTCAGATGAATTTAACTGATTTTTATACATATAATATGTGTCTGTGTTTGTTTTTCATGGCTGTCAAACAACTCAAGTCCAACTTCATGATCTAACAGTATCTTGTGTATACCATAGATCCTTAGGGCCTATCCTAATATGCTTTATTTTTCTTGCTTCTGGATTTGGTGTATTTTTCTAATCTTCATTTTTATATTATATTATTTAAATTTACACTTTTTTTATTGGTACCAGGGATCGAACTCATGACCACACACTTGCAAGGAAGGCGCTTATGCCACTGAGCCAAATCCCCAGCCCCTTAAATTTACACTTTTATGGTGTACATTTCATTAGATGACCTCAGGTTCTTTGTGGAGTAAAATGGGACATAAATTTATAGTAACCACATACAGACATATATAATATGGGCTTTGTATCCAGGATTGCTTATGTAGATCGGGAAAAGACAGGGAGGCAAATTTCAGGCTGTGGAACTGGAAAATAAATAAAACAATTATTCTGATTGATAGAGTAGTTTTTCCAGTTATATGATTCAAGGGAATCTTGTTTTTCTTTAAGGAGAGGTAGGTCTATCTTTTAAGGCTGGATTAGAGCTCAATGGTTTAAAAATGTTCTAAATTTAAGATTTAGGTAGCCCTGTTTTGTTTCATCCACTCAGTTGCTCTGCGCCATTGAATTTACCTGGATCTTAGTTTCCAGTTTCTCTGAAAAAGAAATAAAATATATTTTTGTTGCTAAGGTACATTAATTGTATAAGAATTTAATAAGATTTATACTACTTTATTAGCTTTTCAGGATAAACAAAATATTATGTGGTTATAGGATACAAGTCCACTTCAAAATAAATATATAGTGTGAACATATAGATTTTTATGTGATGAAGTTACTTTCCTTATAGAGTATCTCTGAGGGTAATAAATAATAAGCATATGGTTTGTAAATAGTAAAATGCCACCCAAATATGTAGATTATTATGGAAAAGAAAGAGTACATGGTTTGTGATAGTGTATCTTCTTTTTAAAAAATTTGCATTTAATTTTATCTTTTTGAAGAACTTAAATGTATTGTTCAAAAAAACTGTCTTGGGGATGAGTAAGCCTCTTAAATGAATGAAATGGAGAAATCTATTTGTATTTCATTGTGATTTTGTTTGATGTGCAAAACTTTTTTAATAAGGTGATATCCTACTTGATTCTTTCAATTACTTGTCATACAATTTAATTTTTATTCTTGATATCACTGCCCAACCCCATCTCAAGATTTCTACCTATTTCCCCTTTTAGTAGTTAATGTTTCTGTTTTAATATTTAGATCTTTGATCTATTTTTACTTTAGCTTAGTGCATGATGATAGACACAAATCTAATTTCAGTCTTCAACATGTGGAAAGTCAGTTTTTCCAGCACTGTTTATTAAAGAGACTGTCTTTCAGTGGACATTCATCCCTTTGTCAAAGATGAGGTCAATAAGTGTGCTTGTGGTTGTGTCTACATTTTCTAATCTGTTCCATCAATCTTCAGGTCTAATTATTTTTTGGCAGTATTATGCTGATTTTATCACAGTAACTTTGTAGTATAATTTCAATTCTGGGATTGTGATGTCCTTCCTTTGTTGCACAGGATTGCCTTTGTTATCCTAGATCTCTTCTGTTTCCTAATGAATTTTAGGAATGTTTTCTCTAGATGTATGAGATGTATGATGATATTTTGATCAGAATTGCATTAAATCTGTATAACAGCTTTGAGAGTATAGTCATTTTCACAATGTTGGGTTTTTTAAATCCATGAGCATGGGATATCTTACCATTTTCATATATTCTCTTAGATCTCTTTTTTCAGAGTGCTATAATTTTTCTTTTTTAAATTTTATTTTAAAGAGAATAAAACCCAACAAAACAATAAAATAAAGCCAATCAAAAGAAAGCAATGAAAGTGGTACAGAACTTCAAAATAGTATAATAGGAAATCAAAACTAGCTATCATGATATGTCTTGCTATCTTCACAGTAGTTGCCCATACCATCAGACATAGCAAAATCAGATAACAAAACAAAATAAAACCAAATTAAAAGATAACATTAAATAAAATAATCAATACACTAAGACAAAACAGAAAAATACTGTACATTGTTATCTTCAAAATAATTACTCAGGTTACCAGGTACAAGGGATAAAATAAACCAGTAAAATGGAATAAAACATTGCCCTTCCAAAACAAGACAGGAAGATATCACCCACATTTGACACAATGCAAATTGCCATCCTCCAAGTAAATGCCCAGACCACGAGTTCAAGGCTGACAGAGTCAACCAAACAATACACACATCAAGTTATTCCCTTTCCCTCAGTTGCTATTGTCTGATTCAGAGTACTCCAAATTTAGTGAATAGGGGGAAATTCTATTCTGGTTTTTCAGCCTGCGCACCAGCTGACCTACAGGAACCCATGGTTTCTCTTCTGGCTGAGGCTCTTTACCCATTAGCACAGCACAGCTTGCTTCACAGAAATACTTGATTTCTGTTCTGGATGAGACTATCCAGTGAGCATGATGGAACCTGCCTTAAAGGAAGGTGTGGTTTCACTTAGGGCAAAGGCTCTTGCCCATCAGCATAGTGGGGCTTGCTTCACAAGAAGGCATGGTTTCTCTTCTGACCTTGGTGCTTACCCATCAGTATGGTGGAACCTGCTCCACAGGCAGACTTGATTTCTCTTCTGGTTGAGGCTCTTACTGTTTAGCATAGCAGAGCCTGCTTCATGCGAAGGCATAGTTTCTCTTCTGGCTGAGGCTTTTTTACATGTCAGCATGATAGAGCCTGCTGCATGGGAAGCCATGGTTTCTCTTCTGACTGAGGCTCTTTCTGATCCTCATGGCGAAGTCTGCTTGCTATAATCTTCAGTGTATAAATATTTTATTTTCTTTGTTAGATTGATTCCTAAATATTGCTTTTTAAAAATGCTATTGTGAAGAGTGTAGTTTTCATAATGTCCTCTGAGTTCATTGTTTGTGTATAAGAATGTTACTGATTTTTAAGTGTTGACTTTTTATCCAACTATGCTACTGAATTTACTTATTTACTCTAGTAGTCTTTAGGTGAAATCTAGGGTCTTTTATTTAGAATATTATGTAATCTGAAAATAATGATAATTTAAATTCTTCCTTTCCTATGCTTATTCCTTTTATCACTCTATTTTCTAATTGCTCTGGTTAATACTTCCACAACTATATTGAATAGAAGTGGTGATAGTGGACATGCTTGTCTTGTTTCTGAATTTTAAAATTTTTTTTTAAATTATTTTAGCTCTGGGAATCAAACTCAGGACCTTACACTTTCCAGGCAGGCACTTGTACCACCGAGCTATATCCATGACCCTTTGTTCCTAATTTTAGAGTGAAAACTTTTCAGTATTTGTCCATTTAGTATCATGTCTACTGTTGGTTTGTCATAGATAATGCTTATTAGATTGAAATAAAGATCATCTACTCCAATAGGTTTTTAAAATCGTGAATGATAGTTGAACTTTATCAAAAACAAGATCCAAAATATTCTCCATACAAGAAACACATTTAACTTAAAAGGAAATTCATAGACTAAATGTCAAAGGATGTAAAACAATACTCTAAGCAACAGGAAACCAGAAAAAAAGCGGGATAGCTATTCTCTTTGGAGACAGCATGAACATTCAACCAATAATGATCAAAAGAGATAAAGAAGTTCACAACAGAGTTGATGGGGGAAACTTCAATAGAAACATGTAACAATCATAAATATATGTGGACCAAATACGGGTGTACCCAACTATATAACAAAAATATTCATTGATGTGAAAAATCAAATAAACAATAACACAGTTATAGCAGGCAAACAATCCCCCATTTTCACAAAGATAGATCAACTAGACAAAAATCAGCAAAAGAGTAACAGAACTGAGCCAAACCTATAAACAAATAGACTTAGTAGATGTTTACTGAGTGTTCTACTCAACAACATCAGAATACACAACCTTCTTGGCTACACACAAGATGTTCTCTAAAATAGACTGTACAGTAGCCCATACAACATACTTAAGTAAAGGCAAAGGAATTACAGTTATTCCATGACCATGTGCAATGAAATTTTATGACTCTGCAAAACATTCTGCAAAAACTACAGAAACACATGGAAATTAAGTAATACCCTCCTGAACAATCAATAGGTCAAAGACGGAATTAAACAAGAAATTAAGCAAAGTCTACAATCAAATGAAAATGGAAATACAAATTACTGGGACCCATGGAATGCAATGAAAGCAGTCCTAAAAGAAAAAATTTACAGTGGTAAATTCTCACATTAGGAAAATTGAATGGGCACAAATAAACAACCTCCTGAGGAGGTTACTTGTTTGCTTGTATTGTTATTGTTGTTTTGGACTCTTCATGCCTCTAGCCTCACCTGTCCATCCTGTGTTCCTTTGATGGGATCCTGCTATATAGCTGGCATTCTGTCTGGTCGCTAGGCCTTCTTGAGCATTTCACCTCAGCCATGGCAGAAGTGAGGGGAGGGACTGTTGTTTGAGCCTTCCAGTGAAGTTTGCCTGGGCTGTGATGGTGGAGATGGTGATGAGGGGGCCACCCTCCTCCATGGTATTCAACTGGATTCCTGGGAATGAGAGGCTGCCTACGGCTGTGGTGTTCACCTAGGTTCCTGTGGTGGAGAAGATCTAAATGCCTTTTAAATAAGGGATTGTACATGAGGGGCCAAGAGTGGATTCTTAATATTTGTGTCTAAATGTCCCTCCAAGGCCTTATGCAGTCCAGTTGCTTTCTTCTGAAGCAAAAATCTTTATTAATCCAGCATGGTCCTTCATGGTTTATAGTAATATAAAATCCTATAGACTGGATGTACTATGGAAGGAGATCTCTAAATGGATCTCCAGACCCTTCTCCAAGTATTCTTTAGCATTTAATTTTCAAAGTATCTTGTTCCTAACTGTGAATTACTGAAGACCAGCAACCATCTGATTTTCATTTGTTTCTTATATTTAGCTTAGATTGAGTAGACTAAAAAATATCAATAAATTCTTAGTACCTGGCTGAAGCAGCCTAGTTTCGCCTTTTGTGATGGACCAGCACCTCATTATGATATGCATTCATTTAATCTTTAAAATACAGCAAACCTATGGCATGGATTACATTTGTTTATAAAGATGAAGAAACAACCTCTGAAAGATTAAGTGATTTGCTTAATTCACACTTTGCTTTGAAGTAGCAAAGTGTAAATCTTTGTAAATGTAAATGTGTAAAAGTGTAAATGAAGTAGTAAAGATTAAACCTTTATCTTTGTAGCTACAAAGTCTCTCTCAGAAGAGATCTGAAGAGCATGAAGGAAGGGAGTCCTTTGAGTCTCTGGGTTCCAGATCTGCTGAAGATTGTTTGGTTATATATGAGAGGAGTCACTAAATATTGCAGTTGGCAATTGGGTGGGGAAATGACAAAGAGAGTAACATTTATTGGACATATATTACATCTGAGGATTATGCTATACTTTATCAAGGGTGTTTTCTAACCCCTTCTGTGATAGATAGCTATTCTAGTTCCTGTTTTACCACAGAAGAATCTGAGTCTCAAAGGGTTAAGGAATTTATCCAAAGTAAGGTTTCTGACAAGTGTCACATTCAGGAATCAATCCAAATCTTCATAATGACAAGATGGAAAGAAATTAAAGAAACGGATAAGCTGTTTTACATAGAACATTTCATACAGAAACAGTGACCATAAAATGCAATAGGGAAACAGGAAATATAATTCAAATTCTTAAGAGATTCATCTTTTTGGTTTCTAAATTCTGGTTCATTTTAATCTTAAAAATAATGGCTTATGGGCATTAAGATAAAAATCTATAGCTATTTGAAAGCATTTCTGAGATGTTGTAATAAAGGTGACCTTCCTGCTGTTCATTTTAAAATATAACCAATGAACTTTAATAGCTATTTGTGAGCCAGATATATATTACCCAACCATGCTTTATGCTGGTCTAGTTGAGATTCTATGTCCTTTTGAAAACAAAACAAAACTATAGTGTTCTGAAGCTGTGCTTATATTATGAGACAAATTTCCTATTTTTATATAAGCACACAAATAAATAGTTTCACAGAATTCCAGAGAAGAATGGTGAGGTGTTAATAAATTGGCTAGTGGAAAAAATGCAAACACTGTTAAACACTGTGTTAAAGGAGTATTTCTGAAATCTTCATTAGTTAAGATTTCTTATGATTAAATACATCCATGAAAGTAATCAGAAACAGAAAGTTAAAGACATTCCTCAAAAACCTAAAAAAAATTAAATGTCTTTTCAGTATGGTCCCTTCTACCACCTCTTGGGGAGAAATCAAATATGCCATTTATTTAGAGACTCTGGGCATTGTAGTTTAGTAAGATTTCTTTTACATGTATTTGCCTAAATTAATAATGGAGTCCATTGTCTGTTTAAGCCTCATATTGGCCATACATTTTCTCAAATAATTTTTACTACATGATATATCTTTGTTTTCCAGTATTTTTTGATGTGGAAATCATTAAAAAGCTAATTTCTACCCTGATACTAATTTTCTATGGTAAAGTCATTATAATGTCAACATGCCAATCTTGATAACATGATCACTTTTGAGAAACTTTGGTTTTTCTTAGGCCTTTGAAGTGGAATAGAGGGGTAAGTCCCCAAGGAAAACTGTTAGGTATGGTTGAAAGGTTTATGTCATGGGATGAACTTTGCCAAGAGACTGTCCTACCCAAGGTTTTGTGGAGGACTGATGTTAGTATAGGTGTTACAAAAGGAGAAAATGAGGTATCTCCCAATAAAATGGATTGAAAATGAGACTTGCAAAATTGCTATTTATAGATGACTATTTATCACTTTATAGATGCAACTATTAAGTCAATATATTTAAAGAGCATATCATCTTTTAGTGAGTAATAATTCTATACATCATAGAAAAGGGAATATGCTGTAGCTTTGGATGGGGCTTTGACCCAGTGTCCTTGTTGTATAAACTTATTTTAGGAGCCAACTATAGTAGCCATCGAGGGCCACTGTGATGAGAAGGCTCCCAGGAAAAAGTTGAGCTCAAGATTGAGCTCATTTGGATCATCCCATTCTGAATGGTACAGGGTCAGGAGGTGAACAGAAAAGGAGACATTATGAAACAGTATAAAGACTATTTGACTAAACTGACTTGTATCTAGAAGATCTTTGCTTAAACCAGCCCATTCCTGTCTAGCTATGTAACTATGATTCAGTCATTTCATCTCTCTGACATTAAATTTTCTAACTGCTGTTCAATCTCAAATTCATCACTCCACATCCCTTTTAGAATTTATCTTTCTACATTACTGAATAGCTTTTGTTAATGCCATATTTTTCCTAAGCTACATCCCACCTCACCCCTATCGGCTTTGGTTAGCACCTAGGTATCCATGTTTAATTAATCACCTAGATTCCTGGTGGCTCACATTTACCAATCTCTTAGTCACTGAAACTGACTGCCCCTGACAGCTGCTTCTACAGCTAAATCTTCTTTGATCTTGAAACCAATGTGAGTTTCTGAGGTCCTAGAATGCCTTACATAAGTGACTACTTAATTTTTCAATCTGCCATCAGATAGCTGAAAGGATCTAACCAATGAGAAAATACAAATACCATTAGAGGGAAGGAACAGAATCAATAGGAAGAAATGATAGAACAATACAGTGTGACATTCCTAATGATTAATAGCTCTAAAGAATGATAGAATTCCCTTATTTCACAGTGAATTTCCTATTATAGTGTTATTTAATCAGAATTTGTGACTCCTGACCATAATAAGAGGACTTTTGACCTAGTGGGAAGATTAGATTAGAGACCTTTAGAATCTCTTTCAAGATTAGTACCTGGTACCGGGAGTGGGGCCATTGCTGTTATGCTGCCTGGCATGTGACTTGAGAGCCTTGGAAATTAACTTAGAAAGTTTTTGAGAGACTGGCCAAAGAGACAGTCCCTGTATGCTGTACTATTTTGGAGACTCTGTTCAGAACCTAAAAAATCAGAGTACTGATAAAAATGCTGCCAGTTAAGAAAAAGCTCAGAAGGCTTCTGTTGAAAAGGACTGCTACATCTGCTGGAGTCCCGGTGGTATATTGTGCTTTAGTTGAAAGTTGGTCTTCATTTTGCTTATATTTCAAGATATTACCTGGGTGGCCAAAAAAATCAGTACAATCTACTGTTGGGATGGTAACATGGTCTTTAGAGAACTTCTGACCAGATCTATGATAAAAACGTAGAGAGCAAAGAGCCAATAAAATAGTTTAAAGCACTCAGCCAAAAAGAAGGCTCCATTAAAACTATGGGTTGCAAAGATAAAGCAGATAACATGGTTGTTTAAAAGAAAAGGACAATAAAAAACAAGAGTATATTTAAATTGCAGGAGATCCTTACATTTCAGTCTTGCCATGCCACATTAAAAGTTAATAAAAAGCAAGGACTGTGTAATTGTTCTTTTAGTGTGATTTTAATGTTTCTATTTGTTTGTAATCAGATTAATTTGTCAAAGTATTGTGTTTTAATGTTGAACCTTGATCATCCTTTAAATATTTTGCTTTTGGTGCAGAAATTAAGTATAAAAATTATATATATGTAATTGTATTAATGTAATCTAAATAGACCAAGATACGTTAACTTTCATAAATCTGCCACTAAGGACTATATTTTTAAAAGTGAATGTGGTTATTAAGTTGACCAGGGTGGACTGTTACGGATTAAAAACTGGTGGTCAAATTAATGCCAGTGAAATTAAATCACCATGCTTCTGAGCATAGATGTTTTACCTGTATGGTTGCCAGCATAAACAGAGATATATAAAAAAAAAAAGCTATTGCATTGAGGCCTTGAGGCATTGTGGGTTCTCCTATGAGTTGCTGTTTGAGCCATTGGTTTTCCTGGAGAAGCTCTGGTCCTCACATCGAGCATTGCTCCAGCATAAAACACAACCTACTAGCATAGCTCCTTTACCCTGCTGTCATAGACTTCCTGGCTTCCACCACTGACCTTTGGGCCTTCCCAGCATGAATCCATAAAAGAGACTACCGTGAGTCCTTCTTGTGGGGTCTAGGCCTCCAATTGAACTCATGAGAGGCCTTGTCATGAGTTCTGGGTCTTCATCTGGACTTATGTGCGACATTGCTATGGGATTCAGGCCCTTGCCTAAATATTCTGTCTTTAGTGTTATAGATAGATTTCCTGCATTTTCTTGTGTTAACTCTGGGTGACCATCATAAAACAATTCAACAGGCTGTATATGCTTTAAATCAATGTCCATTATCTGGCACTGTGTCTCCCATAGCCAGGGTTCATGGGTCCAGGAATCAAGGGGTGGAAGTAGGAATGGTACCACTTACCATTGCCCCTAGTGATCCACTAGCAAAATTTTTGCTTCCTGTCTCCATGACTTCATATTCTTCTGGCCTAGAAGTTTTGGTTCCAGAGAGGGGAAGGCTTATACCAGGAAGCATGATAATGGTAACAATTGAACTGGAAGTTAAATTCCTCCCCTGATCATTTTGATCTCCTTATGCCTCTGATGAAACACATTAAAAAGGGGGTCACAGTGTTGTCAGGGGTGACTGACCTAGACTAACGAGAAGTTGGACAGTAGAGGAAAGAAAGAATATATGTGGAGTGCAGGAGATTCCTTAAGGCACCTTTTAGTACTACCATGCACTATCATTAACGTCAATGGGAAACTGCAGTAACCTAATCCAGACAGAGTGACAAGTGGTCCAGAACCTTCAGACATGAAGATATGGGTCACTCCACCAGGGAAAGAACTGAGACCTGCTGAGGTGCTTGCTGAAGGCCAAGGGAATACAGAATGGGTAGTGGAAGAAGGAAGTTCTAAATGCCAGCTACAACCCCATGATCAGTTACAGAAAAGAGGATTATGATTACTGTTTCTCCCCAAATATGGCTTTTATGTAACATAATGTTAGACTTAATGCTGTTTTTCGGGAATTGTTAAACTTGTGTTATAATGTTAAAGTTATAAATTGATAAGAATAAGCATCAACCAAAGAAAAATTACATTGTGTATTCTCATAGGGAAATTAGTGCATTTCCATTTGTACAAAGGACAGTTATAACATGTTAGGTGCAATTATATGCATGTCTGTGTGTCTGGACCTAGTTTAAAGAAATGTGTCTGGTCTCCAAGTTAACAAGGGGTGGATTGTAGTGGTTGGTTGATTGTGTCAACTTGAGACATTAGAAGCTTAACTAAATGGACTTAGCAACTCTATATCCAAAGTGTAGAAGACCCACCCTTGGATGGCTCATCACCTGGAGGAATAAAAGGGAAGGACAAGTGCATTCCATTCTTGGGAGAAGCTCCAGTCTTCATCTTTGGTTTGGATCTTGTCTCCTGGCTTCCAGTGTGGACTCTTCAGCTTTCCAGCATAGACTCTTCAGCCTTTCATCTTAGAGCCTTTGGTCTTTTGTCGCAGACCCATCAGCCTGCTTGTGTGGACTTGCACAAGACACTAGGGTGAATTCCAGACCTTGGATTGAATCCTTCGGCCTCCAATGTGTAGATTCCCTCTGCACGCTTCTTTATCCAACTCTGGCTGACCATCATAAGCCAATCTTGTTTCTTTTACATCTGTATCTCTCATATTATATCTGTTCTTTCTTGTAAAACCCTGACTAATACAGCATCCTAGGCTTTTAAGAAAATCTGAACAGATGAGTATATTTTAAGGAACAAATGACAGGACAAAAGCTATAATTCATTCACCATACTTGAAGCTGACAATTTAAGAAGAAAGTTTAATATGTGTAACTATAGACATTCACTCAAGTATTTTTTATTGAGTGACTACTATGTGCTAGGCACAATAAGTATCTCAGAGAAATATGGTTCAGTCCTAGGCACCAAAGAAAGCACAGGCCAATGACAAAGATACACAGATAAACAAATCCACATCATATAATGTACTTAGTGCTCTAAGGAGTGGCAAATCAAATGAGGTAGGAGCATAGAGGAGAGAATAAATAACTTCTTTCCTGATTTGAGAGTAACATCACAGAGGAGGAAGATCTAGAAAGCTGACAGAGTTCAGTAGGATAATAAAATGGGAACTGGTCATGTGTCTTCTAGGCAGAATTTAGCAAAAGGCATTTGAATACAAAAGAGCAAAGTACATTCAGGTAAAATAAAGAACAATAATGTAAATGGGTTGGGGGAAGGAAAATACTAAAACTTTGGCTAAAATTGGGGAGGTAAGATTCTCTGGAGAAACTTTGTAAAAAAAGGTCATAAATTTTATAATTAGCACAAAGTAACCAATAAGAAATCATATTCTTCTCCCTCTCTAATTCAATGTTTTCCTGTATATGAATGTCTAATTGGTTTAGAGTAGAAACAGGGCTTTTTGTAATATGCTGTTAGTGTCAGTGTATCCTTTGTTGTGGGTTTTGTTAGGGTCAGAGATGGTCAGATATCTTACTCATCTTTATACCTTCAGAATCTAGAATTGATCCAAAATAATAAAAGTCAACACATGCCTACATATCGCAGATGTTTTGTACTGTATCTTCTGGCCATGTGATCTCAGGCAAATTATGTAAAGTTTCTGGGCTTCTGTTTCTTAAGGATAAGTTGTGAGGATATAAGATATATATATTTTTTCTTGGCATTCAGGATGAAAAATTGCTGATGATAAAAAATATTGTGTATTCCTTTTCTCTTCCCCTCTTTAGCATTTGATTGAGTAGTCCTGATTTTTTAATCAAGCAAGTTAAAGGTCCCTCTGAGAATTCAGTGAGAGTTTCTTCCTTAAAGTTAGACATAGAGAGTCACCTGCAGAAGACAGTAGAAACTGCCCAGCAGGCACAGTGAGAAATGCTGAGCATTTAAGAACAAATGGAAGTCAGCTCTAAGCGTGTTTAGAAATCATAGTAAGGCTTTGGCAGATTACATGCCATGCGGTGTATTGATTGAAACCATATGATATATGCAGGGAGAATATTCATGAGCTATCAAAGGAATTTATTCTGGATTTGATGCCCTTTCACCCAGCCCAGCCCTAGATACTCCTTCTCTTATTTTTAGCATTTGAAAAATGATTTTGAAAAGCAATATGCAAACTGATCAATTATGTAAACAAGGCAAACTCCTACAGAGCATATGAGGAACAGAACAAGGGTTTTTTTTTTTTTTCCTATTTAGTTAGGATTTTCATATGCTGCAATATTTCTGAAAAGTTCCTTGTCTCTTGAGAGACCACAAAAAAAAAAAAAAAAAAAAAAAAAATCATGGATCTACCTGTAAGCTGAAGATGAGAGAATTTCAGCAGAGAAAAATGCAGTAAGGTCCGTTACTCTCCCAAGCTTACATTATTACAGCTACTCTAAAGTTATCAAATAGCAGCAAACGATGGTACCTCTTGCTGATAATTTCAGACAAATGAGAACAAATAGTGTCTTTTTCTTGAGAGGAGACTAAAAGAATTGTTTTAACCCCCTTTTTAAAAATGTTTCAACAGCCAGTGTGTATAACACTGTCTTTATCCCTTTACCCACACCCTCAAACTCAAACCCCTAAGTCAAGTGTCCTTGCCTTTTAATATTTTTCTAAGTCAGAGGTCTGTTATGCCTTAGACTACCGCTGGATGGAGTTTAAAATTAGCCTTTCTTTATAAACATAGTCTATAATGTGTCTGTGTGTGAGAGTAGGAAGGGAACCTGAACAATTTGCATGGTCATGGAGAGTCTTTCAGTATAAAAAGCACCTGGAATTCAGTTTCAGTTTCATTGTCATAGTCCATTTACCACAGGGACTAGGTAAGATTGGTATTCATGTGTCAGTGTAAGCCTCCTTGGCCAATAATATAATACCCATCTTAAGTCACTTCATTCCTTGGAGAGGCAAAATTCTCTCCTTGAACTGCCTTGACTGAACTGAATTGCAAAATCTTTATCACTTGCTTGATTTTAGACTCACTTGTTTCTTGGATCTAATATCCACATCACTTGCTCACCACACTGGATCCCTGGGACAGAAATCTGCCCAAATCGCCCTGCTCTCACATTTGGAAATCATGCTTGGATAATAAACAAGTATCTGAGTTATTTCTCAACCTCATTTCTTCCTGCCATGTCTACTCGCACTCTTCATTAGTCATCATCACCAAAGGTCTTTTGTGAACCAGTTATGAACTCTACTGTGTACCACACTCCTTTAGCGTGCCCATATTACTGATTACATGTACTGTGCAAAGTCTATTTCTGTGTCTGTATCCTCATCACTGAACTTTGAATAGGAAATTTTATTTATTTTGGTTCTTTCAAGAAAAGAATAGGAGCTTAATAATTAACTGTTAAATTGAGTTGAAGTTAGAAGCTCAATAAAAAGTGCATAATATACAAAGTAAGTGAAACCTGAGCTCTTAAGGGCTTACACCCAAGTTGGGGGTACAGGGCCTGTTTACCCTCAGCAGGTAATCAGGGCAGGGCCTATTATGTCTGCTCTGAAGAGAATGCTGCCAGATGCAGTTAGATCCTGTGCATTGCAGGGCACAAAGAAGCCTTTGTCAGGAGGTATTCAGTCTGATCTGTCTAACCCCAAAATCTCTGAATGCACTCAAAGGTCCAACGTGCTTAAATTTTAAGATACATTTCAGAAAGCCACATTAAACAGGCAATGAGCGTCTTTCTGCCCATCAAGAAGGCAAACCTAAGGTAGATGTGTATAGGAAAGGATATATTTCATATTCCATTCTATGCAGCTTGAAAATTATTCTAGTAAGCATCACACTGTAATATTGGTAGTAATTATCAAATTGTATTTTATCTGTTTCAACTATTAGAAGATACGGACAATGTTCAACATAGATAAATCAATACATTGTAAGTATATGATAAATTTTGTTTGAAAAAGTTATGTTCACACATTGATAATAACTTTAATATCTGAAAAATTAGACATTTTATTTTATGAAAATATAGAATATTTCAATTAAATGCTTTAGTCTCTCATTTTAAGAATGGAGGCCTATTAGATAATGAGTAAGGGAAGGAAAAATTAAATATGGAAGGCTTATTATTAACCTAGTTAAAATAAACTAATAGAAGCTCAACTCTAAGTTTCCCAGAGACCAAACAGTAAAGACAACATGAGAGTTTATATAGTTTGTGTCAGAAGGAAACATGCTGACTCCTCTTCAGGAGTACGTTTTCTACCTGACAGATATTTTTCTTTTGGGGGAGTACAATTGTTTTTTAATTTCTTTTTTTTTAATTAGGATATATTTATGACATATAATTAGTACATTTACTGTGGAATTCGAAACATATACATATTGCATCTTGATCATATTTACTCCCCCTCCTCTTCTCCTTCCCTCCTCTCTCCCACCTTTCTCAGATTATTTTCCCATCACTATACCTACCGTTTGTTAACATGGTTCTTTTATTTTGTTCTTTAAATTGATTAAATTTTGTATCTCTCATATTAGAAATGTGATAATTAACCTTCTGTGACTGACTTATTGCACTTTGCATGATGGGCCCAAGATCTGTTCATTTTCTTAAAAATGACTCAAATTTATCCTTTATAGCTGTATAGTACTCCATTCTATATACATTGCATTTTTTTTACTCATTCATCTGTAGATATGCATAAAGACTGCTTCTATGATTTAGCTATTTGTGGTTTGTGCTGGTTTAAACATGGGTATGCATGTTTTATTGTAGGCTATGATTTTACGTTTTAGGAGGAGACACTAAATAGAGATACAGTCGTGTTAAATGAAATTTCTGTACTTTAGTTTTTTGAAGAACCTCCATACTAATTGCCAAAGTGGTTCTGCTAGCTTATATTCTCAGCAACAATGTAGAAGTGTTCCTTTTTCCCAAAGCCTTTCCAGTATTTTTGCTTGTTTATTTTCTTTGTTTAGTGAGTGCTTGATAATGATCACTCTTCTTGGAGTAAGATGGAATCTCAGTGTTGTTTTGATTTGTATTTGTCTAGTGACCAAAGACGCTAAACATTTTTTAATTATGCATTTATTGGCTGTTTGTATTTCCTCTTTTGAGAGGTATATATTCATTTCAATTGTTCAGTTTTTGATTAGGTCTTTTATTTTAGTGGCACTAATTTTTTGAGTTATTTGTATATTTTAATATTACTCTTCTGTCTTAGGGGGAGTACCTGGTAAAAATTTTCTATCATTGTGTGAATGGTCTCTTTACTTCGTTGGTTGTCTACTGTACAGAAGCATTTTAATTTGGTATTACTCTCATGTGTTGATTCCTCATTTTATTTCTTGAGCAATTAGGGTTCTATTCAGGAAACCTTTCCCACTTTATATCTTCAAGAGTTTGACCAAGATTTTCTTCCTGTAAATTCAGTGCTTCTATTTTTATGTATGACTTTGCTTAATTAGATTTGATTTTAGGATGTGGTAAGTGATAAGGTTCAGTGTTCACTGTTCTGCAAATAATATAATAACCAGTTTTCCCAGCAGAACTTGTTAAAGAAGTATATATTCTTGGTCTCTGCCAAAATTAGATGGTTGAAGGTGCTTGGGGTTGTGTCTGCCACTTCTGTTCTATTCCATTGGTCTATGTATCATATCTACTTTTGTGCCTGCTGTATCGTGCTCTGTTTACTACTGTGACTTTGTAGCATAACATACTAGGATTGTAGTGTTTCCTGCTTTCTCTTTGTTGTCCAGGATTTATTTGTCTTTTATTAATCTCTTCTGAGTCCATATTGATTTTAGAAGTTTTTTTTTTCTAGTTAGTGACAAATTGAAGATATTTTGATAGGGATTGCATTAAATGTATTAATAATTTTTAGTAATATGGCTATTTTCTTGATGTTATTTTAGCTTATCTAAGAAGAGGGGATATCTTTTCATTTCCTCATGTTCTCTTCAAACTCTTTTATCAGAGCAGTATAATTTTCATTATAGAGGTCTTTCACTTCTTCAATTGACATAATTCCAAGGTAATTAATTTTTTTTCTTAAGGTACTAAAAATGGACTGTTTTCCTGATTTCTTTCCCAGTGTGTTCATTGTTGGTATATAGGAATGTTATTTTTGTGTGTGTTTATTTTTTGTCTTTCACTTTGCTGAATTATTTTTATTAATGTAAAAGTCTTTTGGTGGACTCTCTTATTTTCTCTGTGAAAGGATCATGTCATATCCAAATAAGGATATTTTAACTTCCTTTCCTATTCAAATCCATTTTATTTCCTTCTCTTTCCTAATTTCTCTAGCCAAAGTTTTGAGCACTCTATTGAACAGGACTACCATGAGTGGACACCATCATCTTGATCCTAATTTTAGTGTGAATATTTTCTTTTTTCCCATTAAGTATGATAACATCAGGAGGTTTGTCATTAATGACTCATCATTTTGAGGTAAGGTTCTCCTATGCCAATTTTCATCAAGCTTTTTATTATGAATAGCTGTTTGGTTTTATCAAAGGCTGTTCTACATATATTGAGATGATTATTTGATTTTTATTATTACTTCTATTTATGTGATATATTTTTTTGATTTTTGTATGTTTAAACTGCATATTTAAAGCTTATTTTATTTATTTATTTATTTATTTATTTATTTATTTATTTATTTGGACCAAGGATCAAACTCATGATCCTGCAGTGGCCAGGCAGGTGTTTACACTGCTGAGCTAAATCTCCAGCCTGAAACTGCATACTTTGTATGAAACCAACTTGGTTGTTATCTTTCAGAAAATATTTTCATCTAGAGCTTTATTCCAGGCCAAATTAAGTAACATGATTATTGTCTTGGGGGACAGCCTTTGACAGAAATAAGGACATCTTCACTGCTAGTCGTCAGTGACCTGAGAGAATACAGAAGATCTCCTCTGAGTTAACAAATTTCTATTTTGAAAATGTTTTCCTTGTCCTGATTTAGCTTGCAGCAATATAATTAGTAGTTTTTCTTAACAATTTCCTGAATAAAGGATAGCATCTTGTTTAGAATTTTACTTTTACTTGGAAGTAAAAGTCAACTTATTAACATTTTATATCAACAATATGATTTCTGGAAGATACACTATCAGAAATATGAGAATTGGTAATATCAGTGTTTAACTAACATAACATATCTGAGCTGGTTCAATAGCTTCTCCAAGGGCCATTTATTTGTGAACCTTAATGGTTGATATTCCTTAGCTTTGTTTAATAGTAACTGATGAAATGAATCTGAAGAAGCATAACTTTATGTAATCTAGAGATCATACTGGTAACTGTCAGTCTCCCTTTTACATGGTTTATTCAAGATTAATATAGTACATAACAATGAGAAAAAAAATTCCTCTTCTGATCACTAATGCTAAGTTCCATTATCTGTGAATGGAAGAAACACCATAATATGCAGAAACAGATCCATGTTCATATCTGGTATATATCACTTGTGTTAGAAGAAGTGAGACTCACTGAATCTTAGTTTTACTATCTTTGAAACAGGAATCAAAGCAGCTACTTCACAAGTTTTTTTTTTTTTTGTGATAACTGAATGGTGTAATACATATAAAACTTTTGGTCCATAGCCTGGCATAAAAGTCAGCTGCAAATTATAGCTTCCAGATGATAATAAAGATTATCTATAAAACTGGTAGTTCAAGCCTATTTCATATGATTGTGATGAGATCTAAAGAGTATAAAATGTTTTTCCTTTGTTTGTTTGTTTGTTTTTTTCATACTGGGAATAGAATTTACAACCTCACGCTTGCCAGGCAGGTGCTTGTCCTGCTCAATTATATCTCTGGCAAGAGTATATGTTTTATAAATATAAGGTATTATTTAAAATGTTTTATCTTAGTTTTACAGGGAAGTTCTTACATATATTTATGAGCTACATTGTAAAATAGTTAACTTTTTACTTGCTCTTTACCCTTACTACATTAAGAGCTTCTTCTTAGAGTGACTTTCATAAGTGATCTGTGAATGTTCAATAAATAAAGAATGAAGATTTAGTGTTTATTTTGAAATGACAACAGTAACAACTACTCCTTTTATTCCTATTATTCATTGAATGTTTCTATTTACCTGGAACTGTGATAGGCATTTTCACATATATTTAATTTGTATAAAAACCTGGTTTTATTATTATCCCTGTTTCACAGATAAAATTTTTAAGTGTGTATTTTGATCCTGTTGACAAATCCAGTAACTTAATTTCCTTCATATATTTCTTTCTTCTAATGAACTCTGTCAAAAGAAAATTTTAGTTTATTTTTTCAGTTGCCAAAATTTCTGAAATTATGAGTTTCTTGTGGATGATTGAGAACTGTCATACTGAGTCAACTATATATTTGTTATCAAAATATTTCCTCATATTTCATATATATATGGGAAAAAGTCATTTCAGAGTATGACCATCATATGAGAGCAATGGAAAAGATACTAATAAAATCCATAGGCATTCTAAAAGCTATTATATGAGTTTGATAGAATGTTGGTTTTTGTCCCTGAGATGTCTTTCCTACATGTTAGAGATGCACTTGGGCTTACGCAGAACACCCATTTGGCAGGGTATTTTGAAATAATAGGTGGAAAATTCGTTTTGTAAGAGAAAATGGCAACACTAAGAAGGAAGAGAATATTGTTTTGCTACTTTCCGGATCCCATTAAAAACAAAGAAGTACAAAATAGTATTGCCAAGCTGGAAAAGCAATACACTTTCAAATAACTTTAGCAACAGAATATTGGAGCAAAGAGAAGAGTAGAATTACAAACACGTAGTATTTGCAGCAGCCGTGGACAAGGTCTACTGTTTGCTTAGAGGATTTTTTAAAATTTTATTTTAAAGAGAATAAAACCAAGCAAAACAAAACAGAACAAAGTCAATCAAAACAAACCAGTATGACACAAAGCTTCAAAACAATAGGAAATCAACGATGCTTACCATAATGCCACCTTCTGTCTTCCAAATAGCTGCGGATACCTTCAGACATAGAATCAAACAAAACAGAGCAGAATAGAACTAATAAAAACAAAGCAATGATTGTAATAAAGGACTTAAAAACAAATCCAAAATGGCTACCATAATATATCTTATTATCTTTGAAATAGCTGCTCATGCTATCAGATATAATAAAACCAAACAGAACAAAACCTGAGCCAACAAAACAGTGAAAATGATACACAGCTTCAAAACAAGATAATAAGGAATCAATATGGCCACGACCCTCTGAAGGAGATCCTCCATAGATGCTACACTGCATATTGCCATCCTTTGAATAGATGGTCAGACCACCAGCTTTAGACTTGCAAAGTCAGTGAAACACTAAACAGTACAAGCATTAAATTGTATTCCACCTCAGTAATGATCATCACAGCCTGGGTTTCTCTGGATCCACTGGTTGGTTACAAGGGACTTGGGTGGTGGTGGTGTAGCTCTTTTTGTTTCTTGGCCCGTGCAGGAAGGGATTGGAGTCTGCACGTCCCCACAGTGGCCCATGCATGGTGCTGATTCACAGGGAGGGCTCGCTTCTTATTGACTTCTTCTGTGGGATATTTTTTCCCCTTAACTTTTATTTAGTATTTGTGGAAATTCACCCAAAGATATTTCACAATAGAAGGGGCAGTATTTACATTCAAAAACCAGAGTTAACAATGAAACTTGTTGCCTAGGATGGATGTGGAGGTTGTTAAAATGGATAATACATCTTCAAGGTATCTAGGGGTGAAGGATTTTCTCAAATTTTCATGTCTAATAAGGACTCAATAAAAAAAATTATTAAAATCTACAGAAATATTTCAGAAAATTTGTTAAAATTTATGTACACATATGTTCATGGTGTTTGTGCTGCTGTTTGTGGGAGTAAGATATATAAAATCCCATTAATAAACCAATTAACTGATACTCATTTGAATAGAATTGTATGATCACAGACTTTAGAGTCAGTCATGTAATCAAATCCTAGTGCAAGTCAGGAGCATGACCTGAGACAGAGATTCTCATTTACGTGTAATTGAGGAATAATAATATAACTGTTTGTTTAAAAGTTCTTATGAAATTAAATGAGATCATATGTACAATGATGGTAAGCAAATTTGTGTGTGATAAATGCTCTGTGAAGTGTAGCTCAAGTTAGGCAGTTAGTAATCTGGATATTGTCTTAGAAAGAGAGTTATCTGGAAACTTGTGGATGGGTACCACAAAATTCCTTACCAATCACTTACTATTATACTGTATTTTCCTGTTCAACACAAGTGGAGGTCAGTTTTTGCTTATCAACTATTTTTATATTTTAGACCCCGAGGATATATACAGTAGCGAATACTAGAAATACTAACTCACATCATGCTTATCCCCTTGTTTGAATTATAACAGCCTTCTAATTTCTCCACTTTCAGTCTGTTCTCTTCATCTGTATTCTCCCTCTACTGCCAGTCTGAGACATCTAAAGCACAAGCCAAATAATTTTAACTCCTTTCTAAAAACAGAGGTAGGTTTTCCATTCACCTGTAGGATTAAATTTTCTATCTTGGACATGGCAGTCAAGAGCTTCATAAGGTGTTCTCAAATGAGCACTTTTGCTTCATCTATATTAATTTATTCCCTCACAGTTTTCACTGGCCATGTGCCCTTCTCTATTCCTGTCCTAAACCACTGTTAGTCTTACCTCTCTGAGTTATCTCATTACCAGACCAAACTAGACTAGGCTTTGTTCTTTCTTTTGCACAATGTCTTTTATCAGTATTTCTATTATTAAATATCTTTGCCACTATTCTTTGAAAAAGAATGTCAAAATAGAGGGAGGAAAAAGACCCTTCTAGTCATTTCCTCTGTGTCATGAATCCTTCGCTATAAATTTGAAGTCAATAGAGGTTCAGCGGAGACTGATGAAATTTGCAAATAGACATTATTTCTTTTAGTCAGCATATATTTCAGGAAGAAAATTGAAGTTGTGCCAACTGAAAATTATTTCACCTGTATAGTTATTTTTCTGTTTGACTTAAGAATATGGCATAAATTTCATGTCAAACTCATTTACTATAAGCATCTGAGTTTGAGATGATTTTCATCTAGTACAAGTCAGAAGCTTCATGACCTGAGATAGAGACTTTTTCTCATTTTACTTCTTTTAAGAAACAAGTCTATAGTAGGTATTGAAGTTTTATAAAATGATGGTGTGGGATCCACATAGATTTGAAAGGTTATTATAGTGAACAAAAAATTAGTTTCTAAAATCAGAGATAAGAATTTGTGTTTCTTTAAAATTTTAAATCTATGGAAATTTTATATTACTGCAGTATTAATAATAGTTAGTGCTAGATTAAATGATTCTGAGGTTCCAGATAACTTTCTAAATTTCCTAGGTCCTTTTTTGACACTCTGGAATTCCTCCTACTAGGGCTGTCTGCTTAGTTGTTTTACCCAGCACTGACTCACTTCCTGGTAATAAAGAGAATCTTCATCTGGATTCTTGGAAAAGATCTTCTGAGTTAGAAGGAATGTATGTTTGTGCATGTGTGTGCCTGCATGCATATGTGGTCCAACAAGAGCTAAGTTCTGACATATCACGAATAAAAGTTTCTATCCTTAGAAGCCAAATCAAGCATGCCCTGTTTGAGATTTTGCTGGAACAATGACTTGAATTAATTTTATTTTTATAGCTTAAAATGAATCTGCATATTACTCATAAAACCAGCAGCCCTGGGAGACAAATGCTGTGGTAAGATGAGAAAAGGAAGATCTCTCAGTGCCAAATTACTGGATCCCTCATGTTAAGCGGTAGCCAAAAGTGTGTCTTTTCTGCATTAAATATAATGTGTCAGGGAAAGGGGTCAGTTATGATAAGCTTGTTTTCCTAAAACATCTTTCTTGAATTCTTGTACTTTCTTGCTTTTTGTTTCCTAATATGCGAAAACTATATGCAAGCTGGAGAAAGTGGGCTGGAGGTGGGAATCAGTGGAGAAACACAGCTCATGGAATAGAACCTGAAGTGTAGTCCAAGGAAAATGGGAGGCATCACCTACAAGGAGAATAAAAATCCTCAGTATTATTAAAGAGAAATAAATTATGAATGAAATAATATAGCCCAAAGGGAAAAACATGGACCTTCACGTTAGAGTTGTGTTATTTTTTTACAATCTGGCTCTACCATTTTCTACTAGTGTGATTTACAGAAAGGTATAAAAATCTCACCTTTAAGTTTCTCACCTTCAAAATTGGTGGCAAATTTTTTAAGCATATACTTTTCATAAGAAAAAATGTATATACGCCTCAACAGAAGCAATGAGTGAGTTAAGTGATCTAACTCCTGTAGATGTTATTACTATTACATAGCTATTATATTGTTTCAATCAATTATAATAATAGTAAAATGAGAAGTAAGAATTAGATAGGTAAACAATGATAAAGATGGAAAGAAAACATCAAGAGAATGCACAGATAAATCAGGGGCCAATCTCTTGAGCAGGAAAAGGCAAAGAGAATATGAATGGTGTCTATATGTATGTTTAACGAAATGTTTTGGTTTGTTTTATTTTCTGTCTCTAATGTACAATAAAATAATGACTCAATGGAGCACCATCCTAGCTTTTGGTCTCCTTCAAAGATCATTTTGATCATTCTGATTTTTGGTTTGCCACTCTCCTTGCAAGCTCTGTTTTGCCTATCAATCAATTCTACTAAACCAATCAATCATAACGATGAGGTAAGTGAATTTGTATGCTGTTACAGATGGGCTGCACGCTGCATTCAGCTAGAATAGTCCAATGACAGAGTTATCATATTATCCTGAGCCTGAATCATAGTTTACTCCTAATCAGAGCTTCCTAAGACCATCTTTAGTCTTTATTTTTTCTCTTTCTCCTCCCCTCCCTGTTCCTCTCTCTCTCTGTCTCTTTTTTTCTCTCTCTCTTTCTTTCTTTCTTTCTTTCTTTCTTTCTTTCTTTCTTTCTTTCTTTCTTTCTTTCTATGCCTGTTGAGCCTCCTCATATGATAATACCTAGAGGAATCATTCCAGAATGCTCTTGTGCCCTAGAATAGTGCATTCATCATGAATTCATCAGATCTCTGTGGGTTGGGATCAAAGGAAGAGGGAATAATATATCAACTAAGTCTATTTCTATTAATACACTAAGAGTATATTTTAGGGAAGTGACAAAGAGACTTGTGCTTGGAAAGGGTCAAAGCCTTAACTGCAGCAATTAAAAATATACATGCAGGAAAAAATTAAGAAAATAGGCAATGAAGGAAATATTAACTAAAATAGATCTTTCTTTCCTAATGTCCTTCCCCTTCATAGAAACAGTCTAGTCATCAGCATTTTAATTTTTTTTTTTAAATGTCAAAACTGGTCTTTGGAATTAAGTGCATTTACTGTGACTTCTGTTAAAGAAGCTAAACCAAAGAGCAAAAAGGCTGATTATGAACTCTGTAACCTTTCTTCCCAGTCACATGCAGATGAGCATTTTCCCAGAAGTTCCAAGCACTTCTTTACCTCCTTTTGTTATCAGCTCATGCATTGAAATGACATTGAACCCTTTTCTAAACTAAATCTGTTTTTAATTCCTTCTTTTGACTAATGCCAAAAGTTACTTTCTAACTTTTAAAATCTATATTCTCCTATTTAATGCTGACATTATCTCCTTATTCTGCCAAATTAGCTTTATTTTCCTATTTGTTCCATGGTTAAATGAAAAGATTGGGAGAAACCTAAAATTCTATTCTAATATGAAAGTGGAAGGTCCCTATGGAGACCTAGAAATTCAGTCCCTGGAACATGTGTAAGGGGCTTTTCTATTGACTGGATAAGATATATTCCTAAATTTTAATTTTTTATGACTTTATAATATAGTATTATGCAACTGATGGGTAAAAATATAATTTATGAAAAGAGACATAATGAGTGTTTAGGGTCACCTGATATCATTCCTGTTTTCCAAAGAAACTGTGACTCCTCTAAGACCATGCTGCACTGGGGCTTGTGAAGAAGCTCTTTTGACTACCAGTTCAATAGCTTTTTTTTTTTTTTTTTTTTTTTTTTTTTTTTTTTTGGTACCATGGCTCAGACTCAAGACCGCAAGTACTTGATCACTGAGCTAAATCCCCCAACCAGTCCAATAGCTTTTTAAACAGGAACTGCCACTCAATAGTTTTACCTCTCCCTCACTCTTCTAGTGATTCTGGCCCCAATGGCAGGGGCAGGATTGAAGATTTATATTGCACCCTCCTATACTCATTTATACATGTGATCATAGAAAATAAATATGCATTCAGAGTTTAAAGATTCAAGGTGATTTTCAGAGTTTAAGAGAAACAAGACAGTAAAGTGAGAATCAATAGGAGCTAAATATAAATGAATGGAGGTTTTTTAAGGAACATGGAGAACAATGAGTAAGAACAGTCTTTCTTACAACAGAAAAATTTTATGTTACTGTTCTCTTTGTCCTTGAAAGGGGAAATATTTTATCTCAAGCCTGTTCCTCTTCTTTCAGTGTTTCCTATTTGAGTTTGAACACAGTCTAACCTATTACTCAAAAGAAAAGAGTATGCCTTAAACTTCTTTTTTAGCTTCACTCCTGAAGTATAATCAATTCTACTAAATTTGTCTCCTATGAATTCCTTAACCTAGCCCATCCTATTTATCTGTAAGACCTCTAGACCAGGTCTCTTATTATCTCGTAACTGGATGCTCAGCATTTTCCAAACCAGTTTCCCTTCTTCAAGCCAGATTTCCTCCCACCTATCTATTATATAATCTTTAAAACAATGGTTCCTGTTTATTTATGGAATATGCTATAACAAAGCCTAAGTAGCCTTTCAAGAATTAGTTCTTTAGCTTTACCAGCAGTAAACTGTGTGCAATACACATTCCGTTCATTAACCTGTCCATTTCTTGGAGCTGTTCTTTTATTTGAAATGTATTCTGTACTCCTATTTGATGGTTATTTCCATCCACTTCTTTGTGCCCTGCTCTTTCTCTATGATCGCTTGCTTTTTTCACTGTTGTAGCTCCAGTGCTGATATGGTATACAGTTAAAAAAAATCTTTATTGTGTGAAAAAGTATACAAATTTTTCCTGCTGACAATTTCTAACATTGTTAACTATATATTCATTGTTGCTCAGTAGATCTCTAGATTCTTTTCATCTTACCTAACTGAAACTCTTCCCACCAGAGAACAAGTTCCTGTTGTTTCCTCCACCCAGTCCCTGATAACCCACAATTCTATTTTTTTTCCATAAGTTTAATTACTCTAAAATTCTCATATAAGTGAGTGATAATAATGTTTGTCCTTACTTCACAGTGACTGGTTTACTTCACTTAGTATAGTGTACTCCAGATTCCCCTGTGTTGCAGCATATGGCAAGGTTTCTTCATTTGTAAAGCTGAATAATATTTCACTATATGCATATATTTTCTTTATACATTAATATACATTTAGGGCTTTTACTTCTTAGTCATTGTGACTAGCACTGAAATTGATATGGATGTGCACATACTTCTTTGAGATCTTATTTTTTATCCTTTTGGGTCTACACCTGGATCTGTAATTTCTGAATCACCTGGTAGTCTTCTTTTGACCCTTTGAGGAACCTCCACACTCTTTTCTGTAGAGGCTATACCATGCTTCAATGCTAATGACAATGACAATGAAGAATAGTTTGAGTTTCTTTTTATTCTTGCTAACTCATGTTATTTTCTGTACTTTTCTTTAACAATGGTCATCGTAGTGGGTAAAAAGTAATATCTCATTGAAATTTCAATTTGCATTTTCCTGATTATTATTGATGTTTCTTTCATATGTTTTTTTTTGTTTGTTTGTTTGTTTGTTTTTTTTTTTTTTTTTTTTTTTTTTTTTGGTACTGGGATTCAAACTCAGGACTTTGCACTTTCCAGGCAGGTGTTTGTGCCCAGCTATGTTCCCAGCCCTCATGTGTTTTTTGATCACTTGTATTTCATCCTTTAAGAAATGTCTTTTCATATCCTTGGCCTACTTTTAAAGTCAAATTTGTTGTTGTTCATTGAGTTTTAGGGATTTAGGAGTTTTATATATTGTTTGCAAGTATTGTTACCATAGGTTGCTTTTCATGCTGTTGCTTCTTTCTCTAGTCATACAGAAGTTTTAAAATATAATGTAGCCCCATTCATCTATTTCCTTTTTGTTATGTATGCTTTTTGTTTCATATCCAGGAAATCACTTGTCATTGCTATTCTTTGAATTTTTTACATATTTTCTTTACAAGTTTTATACCTTTGGGCCTTACATTCATGTCTTTAAACAATTTGAATTAATTTTTAGCGTAAATTTCACATTGATTTGCACATGAATATCAAACTTCCCCAATATTAATTGTTGAAGAAGTTATCTTTACCCAATTGTCTAATTTCAGCATTCTTGCCAAAGATCATCTATAAATTTATATTTAGAATCAGCTCATTGCCTTGGTAAGTGGCTGTGGATCTGCCAGCTGTGGCCGCCCCAGGGTGAGAACCACCAGTGTCCACTGAGACCTGCACCATGATGGAACTTAGGACCCTGGGAAACCAGGCAACCAGCTCGTGTCCCTGCTAAGCAGGAGTGAGCCTACTGGCACACGGGCTGAGAATCAAACATCCCACTTCCCCTCCCCACTCATTAGTAAATGAGAGCCAGAGATCTGAGCATCTCTTGGGAAGTTGACCATATAGAATATAGCAAATAAGAGGGATTTCGTTCTACCATCTCTTTGAAGACAAATATTTTTAGCACTGTTTTGCTTTATTCTGATTAATGGTATTGCTCTATTCAATACTGTTTTGATACATTCTATAATGTTCTATATTTTGTTTTATTTTGCTACACCTGCTTGAAAGAAAAGCTATTGAGAAGATGAGATATACTGTGGTACCTATTACTATTATCCTGGTAAACTACTGTGAAGTTCTGTACCAGTTTCACTGTAGTGTCTTATCTGGCTTTGTTCCGTCTCTTTCTCTTATATTTTACTACCTTCAAAATAATAAAAAATTTTAAAAAATTCATATTTACTTTTTGTGTCCATTCTGTTCTATTAATATATTTGTCTGTCTTTATGCCAGAACTATACTATTTTGATTACGGTAGCTTTTGGTTCTTCTTATGAAGTTTGTTTTGACCATGTAAAATCCTTTGAGATTTTATGGTCAAATTTTATATGGGCAAATGCTTCTGAATAATGAATGAGTGAATAAACGAGATTATTCATACCATTTAAATGATTATATTGTAATGGAGTATCTTATTTGCTTTTATACTTTATAATGAATTTTCCTTAATGCTTGTAAATTCTTAGGAGTGTCTATACATGCAAACATGGTATCTATGGATTGGTAGTCATTCTATGCCACCCATTGATTTTTATATGGAGGGGGAACTTGTGAGGAAACACTTCTTAATGGAATTGAGATATTACCATGTGTTTGTTTCTGTCTCTCTCTCTCTCTCTCCTTCTGCCTCTGTCTCTGCCTCTGTCTCTGTCTCTGTCTATCTGGCTGTCTGTCTCTGTCTTTCTTTCGTGACTGGAGTGGATATTTGTTCATTGATTTTTGATAACATGGGAAATTTCTATCCCTGCTGCACACCCATTCACCATCTTCTTCACACATTTCCTCTTTGGGAATACAGTCAGAAAGGACAAATTCAAGAAATTTACAGAGAATAACCAGTCCTTTGGGAAGCCAGGAAGGAGAACAAATCCTTAATGGAAAGGACTGAGATTTATTTAATTAAACAGGGTTATAAAATTACATTCAGCTTCATTTTAAATAAACTTTTTAGGAAAGACAATTGTAATGATTTTGTTAAGAACACTTTATTTTCATATTTTAAAGATCTGGCATGTAATATTGGAATTTGGATAAATCTTAAGAAATACTTTCTCATTTGTGTATTACGTGTATTTTTACACTTTAGTACATTCATATACATTCTTAAGAATTACAGTGAACTTTATTCACTGCACAGAAAATGGACTTCAACAAAGCAGACCATGATGAGACTTGTAAAATGTCGTAAAGCTTTTTTTTTTTTTTTTTTTTTTTTTTGTCTTTTTCCTTTTTATCGGTACCAGGGATCGAACTCATGACTGCCTGCTTGCAAGGCAGGTGTTTATGCCACTGAGCTAAATCCCCAGCCCCTGGTAAAGCTTTTTGACCTGTTAAATCTTCAAAACCCAGCACTGTCACTTTTAAGCTATATGACAAATACATGACCTTTGTGATTTACAAAAGCTTTGTTTATAAATTAAATTAATAGGTACAGTACTTACAGAAAGGGGTAAAATAAACTACAGCATTCTTAGACAGGCTTAGAAGGCTAAATTTAGGAGAAGCTCTAGACAAATGAAGCAAAAAGGAGAAGCAGAACTAACTCTGGAGGAATACAAACATTCAAATCATCAATAAACTGAATATATTTAAACTGTGTGCAATCTGATAGATTTGGACATAACAGGCATCTATTAAACCATCACTATAAGTGAAATAATGTACATACCCTCCCCTTAGCTCTGCTGCCATCCTGGCCCCAACGGAGCCACTGCCAACTTTTTGAAGAGAGTATTTAAAAATCCGCTAACTAGAGCCTGGTTGGCTATTTTGAATTCTTCAGAGAAATAAAATAAAACAAAGACACTGAAGAACTCTTAAAATGGACCATCTAGAGAGCTCAGTGAGAACAGTTTCAGTGCTAGAAGCTCTGCTGCTAAGGGTTAAAAAACACAAAAGCCTAGAGAAAAAAAGAAGATACCTAGGAGGGTAAATTTTCTACATAGAGGGGTTTTTCTGAGTTTACAGGATATTACAAATGAAAGTTAATCCATAATTATTGAGCACTTACTATGTGTTCCATCCTGAAAAATCTAAAAGAAGTATCAGCCTGGGAGTCCTAAGGAGTAACCAGGCCAGAATGTATGAGCAATTTTATATTGAACAATCATGAAGGATACTGTAGGTCCTGTAAGAGTGAGTGATTACTAGAGAGCACAGGATGGAAGCAAGATGCTGTCCTCAAAAGACATTTAGATAGAGATGGTTAGAGGAATCAAATTCAATGAAGTTTAAAAAGAACCTCCTATCAGCTTGTGAAATATTGACTCTGAGTGCTGAAGCTCTAGTGGGAATTCTGAGAAGGATATGTTGTGACCAGAGTCCAGGAGGACAAGAGGACAAACTCTAGTGGAAACAGAATGGAGGCATATTATAGTAGAATAGTATTTTGGGTGGTGTTGCCACTCCACTGGCTTGCCATTGTTTTATTCCTGCATAAATAGGACAAGAGCTTTTGAAAGAGAATGTTTGTAAAAGTCACATCTTTTAGAGCTTTGTTTCTTTGTAAGTTTACTGTGCTTATTAATGACTGCCTAATACTCAATTGCTCTTTCAACCATTCATTCAAAAGATGCTTTTAAAATACCCGCATCATGATAGCAGTAAGAGGATGAGCTAAGACAAACCTAGTGTTATCATAATGAACCTTTCCTTCATTTTGTATTGAACAAGGACTTTATGTCAAGTGATGTGATTGGAGTAAAGTATGCAATAGAAGAATATAGAAGACACTTGCAGTCTAGTCTGTGGGGACTATTGATTTAGAAGATTTTTTTTTAAAGTAGGGACTTGATTTCTCTTTAGCATATAGGACCATCTTTGTATTTGAGATGGTTGTTGATGGGACTTATACCACTAGACAGTAAACTCCTTGAGGACAGGCAGTATTTCTGATGCATCTCTATAATTATCATGAGTTGTGGTCATCATATGGTATATACTTAACCACACTTGCTAATCAGAGTTGAGCTAAAAATGTCAGCATATCCAATTGGAAATCCTGTATGAATATTTCTGATTCAGTTGCCAGCAAAGCACTTGGTTTTCCTTAAAATTATAATCTGTCTCCTGAAGGAATTTCAGATATATAAAGCCATATCACATTTCTAGTGCAAGTGGATCTTTTCTGCTGTTCTCAAGAGTAGTTTGGTCTGACTCTCCTGTTAATTACATGCCCTCAGCTATCAGATCCAAAGCTAACATACACAATTGTTTCAAGTCTGTACTTCCCTTTATAGTTCTAAGAACTTTATGGAAATAGACAAGGACAGTGAGGGGAGATTATGAGAGAAGAATCTACCCTATAATCATGTTTATTGTTTTTATAATAGGTTTATAGAAATTATGAATGAAGCCATTTTATTAATGAGAATTTTAATTACTCACCATGGTGAAGGGTGAGGCAAAGTGTTGCTCAGCCCTACTAATTAATGTGGATATTCAGTGACTGTTAATTAAGGACAAAGGGGACCAAAGGAACACAATCCACTCTTGACTCTGATGAATGCAAAGTCAAAGTAAAAGCTTATTTCCAAATTAACATGACTGATAAAAAGTCAAACTCAGACCCAAGCCTTTTCCCCTCGGAGAACTATAATTTTCTTGTTTAGACAACAGAATAAAGGACTCATCTGTGCTTTAGGAATAAAGCCCAGATCTTCAGGCCCTAAAGAGACAAGGGAACTATGGATTATTTTGAGATCTACATTTCAATAGGATGTGTTTCACAGGGTTTTGTAGCTCCTGCTTATTCTAGACTCTCTCTGGCTCGCTTCAGACTCATGGACAGTCCTCATCCATGATGGTAGAGAAATCTATCTTCCTGGCCATAGGTATACATATACATTTGCTTCTTGGCATCACCCCGCAATCCGCTGCCGAGGTGGTGTGGTTCTCTGAAGAATAGCATGTGTGCTAGCAACCTGTCTCTCTGGAAGCAAATGCGTACTTGCCATATGCTACAGCTAATAACTGTAGTCTTTAGAGAGGAAACTAAAAAATTAAAATTAAAAAAACAGTTCAAGTACCCTGTTAAATAATAGGTTTTATTTTATTAAGCAAAACTATGAATTTTGGTGTTAGAACTATTATCCTTTAATAGCTTAGTGATCTTGGACCTGGGGCCTTAGTCTGCCCATAAATAATATTTGAACATTAAAATTAATTTTTTCGTTTCTTCATGAGAATGAAGCTAAAGAATACAGACTTATCAGCCAAAAAGCATTGTCAGGATCTTGCTTTGTAGTTTAAAGTGGTTTGAATCTCATTAGACATATATATATATATTTTTTCATTCATTCAACAAAAGTTCAATGACTATTAAACATATATGTAATCTATGTATGTTATCTATCTATCTATCTATCTATCTATCTATCTATGGCAGGAACTGTAGATTTGTTCACTATCAGACCCTATTGTCAAGCATAGTGCTATTGTGCAGTGTTTGTTTAATCAATCAGTAGTTGTCAAACTAATCTAACAGTAACTGTCTATTGCATAAGCAGTCAAGTAAATAGACCATCACAATAAAATATGAAATTGCCTGCCATGATCTATAACATTTATATTGCACAATGTGTGGTAACTAGCACTGGGCCTGACGTGCTGTGGGAATGATCAGAAAAGGCTCTTTCTCTAGAAGAGTGAGAGGATCTAACATTCAGCTGCATGTGTGAGGATGAGTAGATGATAGAGTAAAAAAAATGGCCTGTGCAGTGAAGAACAGGTGTAAAGTGGGAGATATGCAACAATGCAACATAGGAGACAGTAAAGAAATGAGGTATGTGCAATGCCACAGAGTGAAGGGCTCTGAATATTCTGAGGATTTTTATTTTCAATGTTTTGCATCCCTGGCAAATTCTGAGCAAAGGAGTGACATGATGATGAGATTTGTTTTTAATAAACAGTTCTTTTTAAATCATAGTTTAAATTTTTTTAATTTAAAATCTCTTAACACCATCTCAACAAGAGGTCTTGAATATATTTGACTTCCATAAATATTTAACTTTTATTATTGTCAATGCTTGAGCCAATATAGATGATTCTGTGTCTCTGCATATGTATATGTATAAAAAGCAATATTAGCAATAGCATTTTCTTTAATTAATTTTTCCATGACTGAATTCCTATTTGAATATTCATTTTTATACCAGTGCACTGTGTTATAATGCACTTCGGCAAAATTAACTCAACGAGCTCCTTTCCAATTTTAATATTCTATTGGGTTTTCTATTCCTGAAAACTCATTAGTATTTGAGCACAGTGCTGAGGAGAAGCAAGAGAGACATATTATGTGAATGTTAACTGAGAAAAAAGACAGTTGGCATGAGAATTTTCTAATAAAGGACCCAAAAGGTTGCTGTGTCTCAAAAAAAAAAAAAAAAAAAAGGTGCTTTGAGCGTTTATCTTGTACTAAATGTTCTGAATTTTCTCCACACATATGAATGCTGGTAAAAAACAAAATTGTACTTACTAAAACCTTCTCAAGTATTCATGCCAAAAAAAGACTTGATATGTTTTCTAAATTTTCTGGTGGTATTAGAAATTTTATAAAGATTCCTTTCACCACATGCACATTTGTTCACAAGATGGTATAGTCTGAATCACCAACAAAATCTTTTCTAGCAATATATCTTAGATTACTCTTCCATTCGCCTCTGCTTCATTAGCCTTTGTGATGCAACCATGAGACTATACCTATGTTCTACCATTTACACATTTTTATATGACATTAGCTCTTTCTAGAACACTTTAAGGGATGTCTTTCTATACTGACATTATAACAATATTCCAAGCCTAGATACAAGTATTTCGCACTTCAAGATTTCCATAAGCCCTACAAGCAGACATGAATGTTTCTTCACATTGTTATTTGCCACATTTCAAATCATTTGGCAATTGTTTGTATGCACACCTTTTTGTAATTACTGCTGAGTGATTCGCTGTTCTTTACTGGGCACCTGCAATGTTGTCTGCATCATGCTACTATGTAGTGTGAGTTTTATTATTGCCATTTTACACATGAAGAAAGTGAAGTTCAAAAAAGTTCATTAGGTTGCCCAAGGACCATAATAACTAGGGAAAAGCATGACTAGGGAAAATTATGACTATGATATAACTAATGATCACATTTTTAGTATGAAAGTAATACAATGAAAAGCTCATGCTGTAACCACACTAACTGGTGCCCATGTCAGCATGGTTAAGGACTATGTAGCTGGAAGATGGTAGGATAAGGCATTTCTGAGCTTAACCTTGAAAAATGGATGCCTTGGGAGTTCTGAAGGCAGGGTTTGAGTGGAAGTATTTCAGTTACAGGGAAGTATGAATGTAGGAATGAAGAAAACGTATGTATGTGAGGGAGCAGAAAGTTTTGGAAAGCAACCGTTTGTCAATCTGGCTGCTGCTAAGGCTTTATAAAGGAAGAACAGAAAGAACATCAAACTGGAAGGGCACATGATGCCCATATTGTATCATGCTGTGGGTATGGAGCTTAGGGGATCTCTAGTTCCAGAGGCAAGAATGCAGAGAGAAGCCGAGTCCTTGTATGGAGGCAGAATCTCATGGAGCGAACTCATGATGTAAAGAAAATGCTGAAGAACAAGGCTGGAGAATGTCCACAGTAATTTTCAGTTGACTAGTTACAGAACTTTCAGAGTCTGTTTTGATACTGATTTTCTTTATTGAAGGAGGGTCCTTAAATGCCGTTAAGAAAAATATTGCATCAAGGAAGACAGTGTTAGGGAGGGAAGAGATGTGAGTGAGGGCAGGGAACTAGGCAGAGCATTGCATAAGCCAAGTAAAATCAGCCCCTAAACTGGGTCAGGAGGCAGGGAGGTGTGAGGGGGAAGTAGCAAGAACTTCCTTCATGTTTTTAATGTGTTAAGACTGTTTTAGTTCGATGTGAGGCATGATCAGGAAGAGCATATGTCCAAGTTTCTCTTGTTTTGAAGTGTTGATTGGTATAACTAAAGAATGCTAAAATAGCTATATAGACACACTGAAACATTTCAAAAGTAACATAGCCTATTCTGAGACTGGTGAAGGGAGAAGAGGTTTGCTGTCATCTTATAATGACACGTAATTAGCTCCTTGGTACATCATGAACCTTGGACAAGTAGTATACCTCCAGCCAGATTTTTTAGATCCCTTTTTAGCAGCCAGAGAACTTGCACAACAGTTGTGATGCTTTGCCTGTCTCTGGCTCACTTAAGTGTCTGTGTCAAGGCATCTCTGCCTTTTATAGCTATTTCCTATGCCTTTTTCTATAAGATTTGTTATGTCAAGAAAGGTTTTATGGGGGTATGGAACATGTCTGTTTTACTCGTTGTCATATCCATAGAGCCTAGAATGTGGATAAATATTTGTTGTTTAAACAAATAGAGCACAAATAGAGAACAAAAAGCCTCTAAGTTTAGTTCCCAGTTCTGTCATATAATTATTAACAGGTGCTACTAGGTGAACTATGTAAGGTTTCTGAGTCTCTGGAAGATGAGAAAATGGCATCTGTCCTGCTCAGCTCACATATTGCGAGAATCAAATATGTATGAAAACACTTGGAGGAACATTATAATTAACACAAGGAAATAAAGGGGAGCTATCCATTACATATTATGTCCCATGGCAGATGCTTTAGTTCTAAATCCATGTCTAAATCCCATGAGTTTTAAAGTATGCTGTGATTGTGTCTGTCTTCCAAATAAGGACAGTGAATCTCATAGAACCTCATAGGTGGTACATTTAGTAAGTGCCAATCCAAAAGTGAGTCTCTTCTATCTGACTTTGAAAAAACTCGTGTTATCTTTTATAGTGTATACATTTGAGGTGATTTTAGTGAAATTCTGACATTTAAATGTAAGATTTTACAGAAACTTATTGTAGAAAGTCAAACAATGAGTTCTAACTTTATCAAGGAAGAGACAACTTTGCCCTAATTAGCATTAAGATTCCCAGTAATCTGTATATCATAGCATTTGTGTACATATTTGTTGTAACTAGGGTGATAGCACTTTGCACAAACACAATCTGAGATGCTGATGCTACTTTCCCCCATTTATGTTCAGCTCTCCAGTTAGTGATATGCATCCAGTGTGTCAAGTTCAGAATTATTTTGGCTATATATACTATATTTGTATAAATTATTTTTCTCATTTTTGCCTTGTAATTCCTATAGCCATTATATCAGTTTTGGGTTCTAATGAGGGCAAAGCATGTGTCAAAGTGAAGGGGAAGTTCTATATTTGGAGGCAAGGTCATGCACGTTTAGATCTGCTTTAACTTGGTGTGGAGTCCTGGACTTTCCCTGAGTTGACCTTACTCTGTTGAACAGTAAGAAGAGCAAATGGTTAGATGTATTTCACAAGGTCAGTGTGTGTGAAAGTCCATTATATGCAGTTCTATATTTGGCACTGATAAATATGAGTTTCTTTTGTTTTCATATCTTTGGTGTTTGGGATAATCGCAAATGTCCGAGAGATTCGGGTCTTAGTCCCACACCTCGAGCAAGTCTTCACTTTGCTTTACTTCATCTTGCTGGGCCTTGGGTTCTCTATCTATGCTGAAGCAATTCAGGTAGTTCATCTATATTTATAACATTTTATGTAATTCTGGGAGTCCGATACCTGTTAAAAAGCAAAGGAAGACCACATGTGCTATGATATGATTATGGAACCTCTGAGAATACTGAGAACTCACAGTTTGGAAAACGTTTGGTCAGAGACTTTCAAGCAGGAAGTGAAGGAAGTCTTTCTTGGCATGACAATACTTGAACTGACTGTCAGAAATATAATAGCACTTTAAGCACAGAAAGGAATGTCATATTTACCAGTTTATACAAAGTGTGAAAATGAAGAGTGAGAAAGGTTCCGAAACTATAAGGATGTCAATACAGGTGTAACATGATGCTCTTATGATGCATATAGATATTGTGAGGATGGGGGAAAAGCATGTTCTTATGTTGATAGGCATACAGATATTGTGAGAATGGTAGGGAGCAGGATAAGGAGGGAGAGCTTAAAGAGCTAAAGAATTTGGACTTCAACCCATAGCTGATAAGTTTTGAAGAGGAGAGAGGCATAAATGGATCTGACCATTACAAATATCCCTTTGGTCAAGGGCTTGCAAGATGCCAGATGCTGACACACTGTCTAGGAAAAACTTGCAGAGGCCTAAGTATAAATGCTGGTAAATTGATGGATGCAAAAAGAATAATGACTGTAGCAACTATGGTTATATACTGAAGTGAAGAAGGAAACGAGAAAGACCAGACAAGTAAAGTCATCATTAAATAACCTCAAACCAGTACAAGGCAGAAATGTTTCTGATTCTATAGGTGGTATGGAATTACAAATAATGATCAGTTTTATATAAGACACCATGCTAATAAGTGAAGCACATCCCCTCCAATTTCCTCTAAAATGAAGTTATGCTTCTAATTTCTATGAAATCCACAGGATTGAATGTAAATATTAATAAAAGCATCAAGATCTTCCTGGGGCAAGAGAATCATCCTTTACAGTTAATCAGGCTTAAAACAAGGCACATGATAATTTTTAGTAGAATAAATAACACAGATATAAGCATTTAGTTTAGAAAGTGAATGTTCTGCTTCCTTGGTGGTCATCACCATTTTGTCACTCATCAATGGAATTATACCTTCCATATACTTCTGAAGGTGCATCACCCAAACCCCACAGTGTGAGAATGAAACTATGATACTTTAACCTGGAGGTACTTACTATGTATGCTATTTTTTGAAAACAGCATGTCTAGAGGACAGAGTTTTTAGGGGGAATTAAATAAAACTGTATGAAGTATGTAAGGAGTCTGGCACAGTTATTGGCAAAGGGCAGCTCAAATAATTGTCTCCCCTTTTTATGTCCCCAGGAGACAAGGATCCAGTGATTAATAAAGAACGGCTTGTACCCACTGGGATTTATAACCTCACTGGAAAGATGAAATACAATGAATAGAAGTAATCTTTTTAATGCTCCACAATTTACAAATCACTTTCACATCCACTATTTCATGTCAGCCTTCCAATAAAGTTACCAGAGAAAAGCATATTATTAGCCCTTTTAAATAGATGAGGAAACTAACATTTAGGGAGCGTGAGGGACTAAACAAACCAAATTTATAAAGTGGAGAACAGATTTATTTGGCTCCAGTGTATGGCTCTTTCCATTACAAATTGGTGACATTTGAAAGAGTGTGTGGCACACACACAGTGGTTGTGACGAGGAACCACGTGGACTAAATCTTGCCTGTGCATGTGAGGATTCGTAATTTATAGCTACACTGTAGAAACAAAATGCTAAGAGAATCTTGAATAAGGAAAGTTCATCTTTCCTGGAACTCTGCAATCCAGTTTTTTTTTTTCTGCTATCTTTCAATATCTAATTTAATGGATGATCATTCTTAACTTAGTATTCTTCCCTCATTGTGTTTAGGGTAAGATCCCAGTAATACCATAAGAATTACCTAATCTTCTGAGATTTTTTTTGTCCTGGAGTCTCCTACTTTCATCCTTGCTTTAATGTAACTGTTTGTGGTAATGTGCTGCTTAGATCTACTCTCTCTCTCTCTCTCTCTCTCTCTCTCTCTCTCTCTCTCTCTCTCTTTCTCTCTCTCTGTCTTTCTGGTGCAGTCTTCTTCCCAGAATCCTTATAACCCTCACTGAGCAGAAGAGGAAAGACCAAATTCATCATGGCACCAACCCAGGGCCTTCATCAGTTTGGAGCCTCTGACTGGTTTATATGACTGGGGATATAGGGAAAAAGAAGTGAATGCAATTTGTGTAATTGTTGTTCAGAAGGAGGAAAACAGAATACATAATCCCTGTTCCCTAAAAATAGAAGATATGACACAGTTGGATGAGTTCAGTAGAGAGCACTGGCCTCAACCTGAAAAATATATCTTGAGTGTTGGTTAAATGCTTTATTTCATTTAACTCATGCAGTAACTCTCAGGAAGTAGTAGTATTTTCATTTTATATATGATGTAACAGGCTCTGAGACATATTTGGATTTTTCTCAAATATCACTGTGGAGAAATGTAGAGCTGTGCTTGAGGATTCATTCCTCTGACTGAATGCACTATACTTTTACTCCAAAACTGCAGTAAACACTTTCTAAATTTTACAGTGTGCCAGTTCATTTTGCCAACCTGACTGGATTAAGAGACTTCTAGGGAGGGGTTTGATCATGTGGGTGTTACACTTCTCAGTGGGTTAATCCACTGATATTTTTAACATTTTGGAGGTGGGGCCTATATGGAAGTGAATCACTGGAAATATGCCTTGGGAAAGGGTATTATCTCTGGCCAGTGCTCATCCCTTGAGCCCTGTTTCAAAGCCACTATGAAGTGAGTAACTTGTTCCACCGCATCTTTCTGCCATAATATAAACCACAAGCTGTATGAACCATTTCCTCCTCCTTTAAACTGCATATATAGGTATTTTGGTCACAGTGAAAAAAAACTGACCAATGCACATAGACCAACGTCAAGTGTTGACAGAGTGAGTTGGAGTGGATCTGGTATGTCGTTTGGGATGGAGCATCGAAGGAAGCTTCACTGAAGAACCCGGATGTTTAAGGATGAGTTCGGAGAGGCAGGTGAAAGGGATGGGCTTGTATATGGGAGAAGTATGTGAAAGGCTGCTGGGAAGGTGGGAATGAGTTGGGCACATGTTGAAGTGATATGAATTGTGACTTTGCCGGGGCAGAAAGTGAATAATGAGTAAGGACAGCTTTGTTTGACTTGTAATAGGATTGTCAGTCTAAATACGTGATTTAGGCCCCTCCCTCAGTGGCTCCCTCAGGAACCAGCTTTCTGAGTGAGAGGAGATGCACTAAAATAAAGAATGTGGATCCACTGTGAAGACCATGCTGTGGAGTTTTTTCTAAGCCATATTTATAACCTTGTGTTGAAAAACATCCTTGAATCCTCTAACATAAGACAGATGTCTGCCTGAACAAATAATCAGCTCTCACATAATTTGTTGTTTTAATTTCCCCAGCACTTGTCTATTGAGTCACAGCCTTCTATAATTATCCATTTATCAGAATGAAATGTGGAGTGTATGTCCCATGTATTTGGCTCACACTACTCAGGGTTCACGGACTGGATGTAGGATAACTGTGCAGGGCATGAGGTTCTGTCCCACTCCTTGAAGGTAATGCCTTTCTCAAGCCTCTGTGCCTTCACATGGGCAATTTACTCTCACTTTCTGGATCAGTTCCTTTAGCCCTAGGCGTGCTAAGGCCAGGACTACTCAGAAAATAATTGGATCCTAATTATTTAAATTCATTAAATTTAGAAGTATAGCATTGGCCATAAGTCCAGACAGACTGGATTTAAATTTTCTACCTATTTCTTATAAATTATCTACCTTCTTTAAACACTGGTGTACCCATCTGCAAGATGGTTGTAAAGAGCCTACTATTATTGTCACTTTGCTTCTTGAACTTTATGTATTTATAGGTAATTTTAATTTAATGGGGGTCAGAACAGAGATAAATGGTTCAGATTCAATATATAATTAAATCTTCATTACCACTCTTTGATATTGGTACAATTATCCTCATGCAAAAAAAGGAAATTGAGATTTTAAGGTGGTAAGGAATTTCCCCCCAAAAGTTTATATAGCTCGAAATGTCAGAGCTAGGGTTAAGACCTATATATTCTTGCACAGAATCTGAATTTCTAACTTCTTTATTGGCATCATAATAACTCATAAAAGCTTCATTTTCTTCTTCCTAAGACAGAGTTTCTTCTTATATCCCAAGTCTTATCATTTACCTGTGTTTTTACTCTTGTCTCAATAATTTATCAAATTGTGGTCCATCCCTGTCAGACTTCCACATAAACCTCAGTCCAGTAGCTGCAGACCTGCTGGCCTTTCTCTGGTAGTACTAATTTCTGAAATTTTTTTTCTGTCCTCTGCCTGCTGCGCAATAATTTGTTCATTTTTTCAGCAAGTTTTTACAGCATTTCTATGTTTCAGTACCCATATGAGACACTGAGAACAATGAGATAGAGATCCTATCTTAAAGGAAGTCAGTTTCAGTGGGGGAGATAAACAAATTAGAGAAATGCCAGTGGCATCTCTAACCTATTCTGTTTTTTTTACTCTCCATCACATGTCCAATATATAAATTAATATGTAATGTCAATTTTGCCTCTTAGTATATCTCAAATCTGTACATTTTTCACTATATACATTGTCAACATATAGTTGAAGGCACTATTGTCTTTCATTGGATTGATTCACTGATTGTATCAGTGTGCACATAAATTATGTTTAAGACTATTCTTACACTGTAGTGAAATTGATCTTTCAAAATTGTACACAGATTTAAAATATTTTAATGCTTTCTTTTTTCATTTATCATTATAAAAATAATAAAAATCTTCCATTTTGTACCAATAAGGTAACTGGGTAGTTTTAAAAGATTTTTCTAGCTTTAACATTTGAGAATTAACTTCATATGCATGAAATACTATGACTTGGGTGATATCTCTTACCAAGATTTAATCATTCTCTAGCTAGATCATTCTCTAGCTACAAAAATGGGTGAATCTTTACCTGCATTAGTGACAGGTACCAAATGAAGAGTACAGTTAGTCATTTATTCATTCATTCACAAATACTTGCTGAATATTCATTCTGTTATTATTTTAGAACTGGATGCTGGTGATACAGACCCAGCTCCATCAACTCCAGGAACTATTCTTGTTATTGGTATTTCACTAGTGGTGATGGCAAAACAGTCTGTGTTTTCACGAAATCTAATGCTGGAAAAATAAAGAGGGCAGCAGGAGGGGACAAGAAAGGAATTGAAATGTGTTATGTATGTGTACCGATTCCCTACTGTGAATATAGTCATTATGTGCTGTAAACATGTACTAATAAAAGTAAACAAACAAAAAGTCTGAAAAAAGTAAATGATAAATTCTAGAATGAGACCTACTTTTTGCTCTTGAGAAACTCATGGTCTATTAGGGAAGACATTATTCATTTACTTTACCTAAAATTTGTTGGAGACTACTATGTGTCAGGTCCTGGGTATTTAGTGGTGAATGAAGGAGTTGCCATAATTATCATGTGTAAATACAAGATCAGAGTTCTGTGCAAGGGGTTAAAGGCATTCTGTGAAAGATATTAATTTTGCATATAAGACTAGGAAAATTTTTTCATTGAAAATTATTGCTAGAACTAGAATTTAAAAATACACTGCATAGGATACTCACATTGAAATGAATATTTTGGGGAGTTCTGGGAATTGAACTCAGGGCCTTATACACGCAAGGCAAGAATTCAACCACTGAGCCATGTCTCCAGCCCTTTTATCTTCTAGACTTTATCTTACAGAGATTATTATCTATTATACTACTTTATACTGATGAAGAACTTGAAGTTCAGATGTGTGAAGTGCTTTCTCAAAAAGCACAAACTGTGTGACAGATTCAGAGTGTGTATTCTAGTTCTTATCTCTGTTCCAAAGCCCTTGCTGTTTTTATTCTACCACACCAAATGCACTAATGTTTCTGCCTTTTGACCTCTTGGGGCAGCTCATAATTTCATTTAAAGTTCTTATGCAACACTACCTTCAAACTGCTATGTTTATGTTTCGGTTTTCCAGGTGAAACAGAGAAGCAGACCTAACCTACAGTCAGGGTTTTATAAAGTTTGTTTTTTTAATCAGGAAAATTGGCATACTAGTTATTTTTCCAGTTATGGGGAAAAATTCTTCACATCTATAACTGAAAGAAGGAAAGGTTTATTTGGCTCACAGTTTTACTGGGTTTATTTCTTGGCTGACCAGCTTGAAGACAGAAACAACACGTCAGAAGACCACAGCAGAGAAAGCTCTTTTATTACATGACAGCCAGAAAACAGGGAGAGAAAGGAGGATCCTTGATCAAAATATACCCTTCCAAGTCACAATCCCAATGACTCACTCCTTACAACTGGAACTTAGCTCTAAAGATGAGACTTTTGGGGGAGAGATTTTAGATCAATTGCTCTATGGGTTCCCCATATCAATCCCATATTATCTTTGTGATAACTGAATTTCCCTGACAAATCTAAGATTATGTCTTCAATCAGCAGATGCTATCCCCTACATAATTCTTAATAAGAATTTTAATATCTCCTTCCTGAGGAATATGAAATCAATGGATTCACCTTAATAGAGTTCTGCAAAGGACAAAATATACTATCCATTTACTGTACCACATCATTGTAAATACCTTGGGGAGTCAAGAGAATCTTAACATACATGAATCAGTTATCATTTCAGGATACTTCATTAGTTACTTTAATATTATAACATTTATTGTCTTTATCTGCACACAGGCATGACCCTACCAGTCCTATCAACCTCACTGACTTGTGAAGGATCCTCTGATATGTGGCTATGAAAGGGCTTTTAAAGCTGAATAAGTGTTATTCACATGAAATACTGTTCTGTTGTGATCATAATCGATTAAAATATCACATAAGAATAGTTAGATGCTAATGAAAACATTAACTTTATTTTATTTTCTGTCCTTTTACTCTTCCCTGGCCTAAGACTAGTCCAGTTTCCTGACTAATCTGCCTTTCTTTTGTTGTTGAATGTGGTAGGGGAGCACATTGCGATTTCACACTTGATTTCTGAAATCCCATTATAAATTTGCCCTTATACACCACAAGACTTATTGTGTGTACATTATGAAGGGCATGTAGAGAAGGAAGTGGATAAGAGAAAAGAAAGGGTGGTATAAAATGTAATGCTACACTGTAGGCAGAGAGGAAGTTAAGAGATAATTTATGTGGTTCTTGAAGTTACCTAGTCCTGAAATGAAAACCTGTATTAGCTAGGTTTTTATATAGCAGATAAAGTTAGGCATCAGCTTAACAATTTATTAATTTATCTTGAGAACTATCTCACTTGAAGCATATTGCAGAAAACTCTTGTATTACATAATTGTCTTCTATGCATTATCATCTATCATCAAATCACATGGGAAAATCAGTTATTTCAAGGTTGTTTTGGTAATTTCTATGAGCAAAAATAGCTCATAATTCATATAGCTATAATTTAAGAGGTGGTCTGTTCATAAGGATAGCTACACTAATTGTACTGGGGTATTCTCTATGTGTCATTGCTTTTTTAGCACATGATGTGAATGTTGATGCCTGTGACTATAAGCATCCTGATGGTCTGCTTCCTCTACCTCTGTTTTCTTGAAGTTATTTTCAAGAGTTCTACATAGTTTATACTCCTGTCTTTTCAATATCTCTGCTCACATACCACCTTTACTGATCATACAAAATAAAGTTATAAGCCCACATTCTCCATTTTCATCTTTTTACTTTAATTATTTTTATCATACTCATGAAAACTCCTAGTATTCATGTGTTTCTGAAAGTTTGTGCATACAAATGATGTTTGTGTTTGAGTTCCTTGATAAAGTTTTAATTTTGAAGGTTTCATTTCTTTTTAAAGTTCTGTATAATCAATGCTCAATAAATGCCTGCTTACTAACAATTGGCTAATATGGTACGTAGTTTACAAGTATAGAAAATATGGCTTTTCATTATCATCATCATCATCAACACCATCATCATCATCATCAGCTTCATCATCATCAAACATTCATGTAATGATGTGTCCCTAAAGAGTATGGAGAACTAAATCTATGGTCTGGTTTTGTCTTTCAAGACACTCTTACTCCTAAGGTAATAGAACAAATGATTGTATGGACAGGAAGCAACTTGTGGTCAGAAAGAGTTAATGACATGTATCCAAATGATTTAGAATAATAATGTGGAATTACAGTTTTTTATAGAATAATAGTATGAGTAGCATCCATAACCTATTGATCATCATCATCTCATCTACTTAGGTAGAATCTCACTTTTTGGACAGATAGTTAAAAGCATGTATGTAATTGGTATCTTCACAGATTTGTAAATGAAGACCTACGTTGTTTTCTGATTATAATTTGGAATTGAGGGCAATTCAGTGATTGTTCAAATCAACTTGTGCAATGCTCTGTATATTGTGTCTAGATTCTGGACGTCTTTTAGACTTATTTTATATACTATCAATTCAGTACAGTTTTCATACACTGGTTTTGTAATAGCCCATGAGAACTAGATAGCATATTAAAAAATCTATATTTCAATGCCATTGTCATTATTCTTATCATCATTCTTGAGAATTTAAGCATTTTATATTCTAATGCCCTGGCTCAGTTCTCCAGCCTCTACTATACAATTTTTTTTGAAAGAGTAGATCATATTTTCTTCAATGTTGCTGTCATTATGCTTTCATTGTTTCTAAATTCCAAGGCCATCCACTATTATTGCACTAAAATTATTTTTGTTGTGGTTATCAGTAGTTTCTATGTTGTTAGCCATATATCAGTTTTCAATCTTGACCTCTCAGCATCAGTTGGTGACTTCTTTCTTTTTAAACATTTTGCTTACTTGACACGTCATACTCTTCTGATTTCCCTCCTTATCTTTTAGTTACTTCTTGATATTTTGTGTCCTGATAGTCTACTTCCTCTATCTCTGTTTCCTCTTGAAGTTCTTTTCAGGAGACCTACATGACCTATATCCCTGCTTCTTCAATGTCTCTGCTTACATATCACCTTTACTGACCACACAGTATAACATTATTAACCCAGACCCTCAGTCTTCATCTTCTTGCTTTATTTTTATTACTCTTTATAGTACTCATAGCCTCCTGGCATATTAAGTCTTTTTCCACGAATATAATGTTTTCCCATCAGAAATACATGCTCAGAGAGACGAGATTTGCCTATGTGCTTCATATATGCCTGTAATCCCAGCACTCAAAAGGCTGAGGCAGAAGGATCATTACAAGTTTGAGGCCAGCTTGGGCTCTAAAGTGAGTTCAAGACAAACCTGAACTGCATAGTAAGACCTTGTCTCAAAAAAAGACTAAAAAGAAAATGCATAGGCTTCAGAGTCAGATTAACTAGGTTCAAATGTTAGCTTGACTACTTTCTAGTTTACTATTTGGTTTAGAAAAACTAAGTTAAACTCTGAGCTATGCTTTTATCTATAAAATAACAGAATTCAGGAGATTTTATTTTTAAGGTAAAAGAACAAACATAAACTAAACATGTAGCCTTTGGTTTTATGAATAAGAACTGAAAAAAAAGACTTTTTCCATCTTTTTTATTGTTGGCATATATTTATGCTGCATAATATATTACATACATCTTGAGGAATTGGTACATACATATACCATGTCTTTGATCCTTTTTATTTCCTTTTTTCTCCACCACTCTCTTGTCCCTGTTTTCTTTTTGTTTTAAGATTCATTTTTGCTCTTACACTCTACCAGAACCTTGGGCTAGTGTATCGTACTATTCTATGCAAATATTACTCTAGCTTTTTTCTACTTAAACTCCTATCATGGTTTCTTGTTACTACAATAAAAAGATTCAAGTTGCTCATACTGATTTCAGAACCTTTGAACAATGAATTTGTATGGTCTTTCAGATATTATCTTCTACTCTGTTCTTTTTCTCCCCATGCTTTACCTATATTTATTACTCAAGGAACAATGTGGTATAAATACCTACCCCTATACTTTTATGTATGTTACTAGGCTGTACTTACAATGTTCTCTACTACCCCCTTTCCCAATCAAAACTTTGCCCATCATTCAAGTCCCTGTCTAATTAGCAAATTTCTGGACAATCCATAAAATATTCTCTTCCTCTTCCCTATAGAGCATTTCTAGTTTTTGAAACATTGGATAGGGCATAGTCTTCTCAGGGAAGTTTTCATTACCACTTGTGTCTTCTACCTTTACTCCAATATTGGTATGAGGTGCTTCTGAGTCTCTTCTCCAGAATTCAGTTGAATCCTGCTTTTTAGTTTTTACTTCAGAAATTTCTATTTTGTTTGATGCCATTATATCACTTGAAGAGTATATTAGACTAAACTTGCTAACAATGATTTACATGTTGATTTGATAGGCAAGAGTTGGAGAAGAGATAGGAAATAAAGACATTTTTAAAAATTTATTAGGTAAATACTGGTGATGGTGAAGAAGAAAAAGTATTCGTTTTTGAAAAGTAAATTCTGGGCTTGTAGTTCAGTGGTAGAACACTTATCTAGCATTACTTAATATGCGTGAGGCTCTGGGTTCTATCCCCAGCACACACACACACACACACACACACACACCAAAAAAAAAAAAAAAAAGAGAGAGAGAGAGAGAGAGAGAGAAAGAAAGAAAGAAAAAAGAAAGAAAGAAAGAAAAAAAGAAAGAAAGAAATATACTGACTGCTTAATATTATATTGGTTATAGTGTTTCCTTTGGGATTCTTTAAAACAATGTAAATATTTTAAGTGTCACTAAATAGTTTACCTAAAATGGTTAATTTTGTTAGGATGTTCACATCAACATAAAAAATGTATGTAGCCACATGATAAGGATGATCTGGGTTAGAATTGAGGAAGCTGTGAAAAATGAAATAGAAGAGTGCGAGACCCGATAGGGAGGAGAAAGGTACTGATGTAATCAGTTTAGCAAGAGTAATTCAGTTTCTGTATGAATGCAGGATTCCACTGGGCAGGAAGTAACCAGTTATTTAGCAGACCAGGCAGTCTGTGTGCCAGTGCAGAGAATACGCACTCTGCTACAAATGAGCCAAGTGTTTTCTTCCCTAATGCGTGTAACACTGACTGCTCCTCCAGTACTTTGCTTCATATGATTTTTCTAGTCAAGAATGTCACCTGGCTTCTCTGAGGAAAATAAATATTCTTTCTAATTTGGGTGAGAGGCAGTCCTAGGAAGAAAATACGAATTGATAGAGAGGAAGTAAAATAAATACACAAAAGCATGCAGCAATTTGACTGCAGCTTCACAATAAATCACACATTTTCTTAGTCTTTCTCATTTTCCATTAGTGAAAATTTTCCCTATAGATCATGAACTCTCCTGCTCCACACTTTGGGCTATGTCATATATCCCTACTGACTGCTAGGAAAACAAATCCAAAGACAAAGGTAGGAGAGGTATCAGCAGACTTAGTCACTGCTCTCATCACTAAGAAGATGTGTGGCAAGCAAGTACTCTATCTTGGCCCACTTACATGCTGTAGTTACCTATTCCATGCTGGGATGGGTAAGTATAGGCGAACCATTGCAAGAGTGAGGGTATCAAGCAGGGGCCATAATTCTCGTACACAAACAGGGATGTCACAAAAGACAGAGTTGCATAATTCAAAATAAGACCAGTCTCTGCCGGGTCACTCCTACAACATAAATTCTAGAGCTGCAGTCATGGTTCAGGCAACTGCCTCGCTGGCTGAGAGTCCATGAAGATGATGAAGAAGCTCAATAAACCTCTCACTCCAATGGAAAAAATACATTCTTCTTCAACTTCCAAGTTTGTAGTTGGTTCCAGGTGATCCTTTTGCATGACCATTAGCAGAACCAAATTAAAATCATGTTTCTGCAAATCTGAGGAGGTAAATAACTTGGTTGAGCATTTTCATCAAAACTGTTTCTCTAACTGAATCTTCCAAATCATGGTAATTTGACTTTTGAACATTTACATAATGCCTAGAAGTTTCTTTAGGGTAAACACTTAAAAGGAAATCTTAAAATGTACATCAGAATGCAGGATGGATCATAGATGCCCTGCTAATAGTGGAAAAGGTCTAATGTTTATTTAAAAAATAAATAAACCAAATAAAATAATAAAATCAGGTAATACACACAGATGACAACCATGGGCCATGAAGAATGGATTATTACTTGTATTAGTCACTTTCCATTGCTGGAACAAAGTACCTGACAAACATGACTTAAAGGAGAAAAGATATATTTCTTGCTCATGGTTTGAAAGGATTCAGTCGATGATTATCTGGCTGTAAGGCAGAAACAACATGGCTGAAGGACATACTCACTTCATCATGGCTGAGAAGCAGTGTACAAGGGAGACCCAGAGAGGAAAGAGCCAGGGATCAGACATAGTCCTCAGGGTCATGCCCCCGTGATCCACCCAGAAACACCTGGAAGTGTGGTTTATTAAACTCCTAGGTGTCTCCCAACCAAATAAACTTGATAATTAAGACTAAACATCATATTACCAATTTAATTCTGTACAGATGACATTTTTTAAAGAAATATTCCTCTTCCCTATTCAGAATCTGGGTTGTTTCACGATGTAGAGGATTTGAAATTTCTAGGATCCAGTGATGTTTCCCCTTTGACCTATTTTACTTATTCTGTAGCTACTCCTTTATTCTGTAGAGCCCCAAGACTTAGGTAATGCTCTAACCTATCTATTTATGAGCCCATGCTCTCTGAATAAAAGATGTACTGATACAATTACCAACCTAACTCAAGTTGGTTGATACTCCAATCATGTGGTAAATAGACTGGCAATGCAGAAATTATGGAAACATAAAGGCAATCAGACACTTGTAGAAAGTGTGAACAAAAGCATGAAAGAGGACAAGCATAACATACTTTCCACCAAAATAAGAGATCTACAGTCTGTCAACATTAGGTATTAGGAAGCCACAACTATGTCTTATGTAATGACCGGGGTTAGTCACTTAAAAGATAATCATTTATTAAGGAATCTGATGGTAATGTGAAATAAATGAACGATTTTAGGTTGGAAAAATATGATTAAACCCATCACTAGAGTTTGGGAAATGTGTGTGTAGTTTAGGGTGATGAATGGAATTTAAATTTGTCAGTGCATTTTGTATGCATATGTTGAAATACTATACTGAACCCTATTCATATGTATAATGAATTCACATTAGTAGAAATAAAATAAAAGCTATTAAAGGAAAGTATTTTACAGTGTTGTGTATAAAAGATTAGATGGGAGACATGTAGAACCACTCTAAAAAGCTGGAGTGTAAACATGGGTGTATCTAGACGTTTGAACACCAAACTCTAATGGAAGAACTGTTGTGCATTTATGTAAAAATAAGTCTTTGTTAAAAATGGAGAGAAAAAGTCATGAAGTCGCAATCCATGAAGGGTGTTATTGAATCAGAATGCAGACTTATAAGCAAGTCAGTCCAAGAAGTCAAAGCCAAGATTCTGAGTGTAGCAGCATTTTAATACTTCAGCATTTGTGTGATTATGAAGTTAAAAACTAAGCAGAACTATGAAGGATCAGGTCAGAATATACATGAGGATGGGTGTGAGAGCAATTCCTTTTCAGAAGATTCATGGGCTATGAAGAGGACTAATGGCCAAGTGCTATTTTGCCTAAAGACTTAAGTACGATGGCCACTTAAATTATTCTAGACTCACCACTTTATCCGTATGAAATCTCTAACCTGCACCATGCAAAGGTTCTTACAAATAGAATTTAGGTAAATGCCTAACAACATATTGAAGTTCTGGGATACTAAGTAACAAATACATACGAAGAAAGTGACAGAATCAAGTTAAACATTTAAATTACTCTTAAAAGACATTGCCTCACTCGCCTTGGAGTTGTTGGTTCCCAATAAAATATCAGCATGGTAAATTAGAATTTTGATCATACACATTTTTGATCATATGCATTTTTAAATTAAACAAGCATGATTTTAATGTGAGTGATGTTTTTAAATGTTAAAATAAAATTAATCACATAATTAAACTGACAAAAGATAAAGAGCCCAATGTTCCAAGTTTGAAGGTTGTTAATTTATATGAAGCTGGGACCCAAAGGCACTAGAGTTTATTAAAGATACAAAGACAAAGAAGTGTAGTTTTTTAAAAGGTAAATTGATTTGACAATTTAAGGTCTATGAGATGCAGTCAATTAGGATGCCTTTGTTAAATGAACTATTGTGTCTTTTCTTGAAAGAGTCTAGAATCTAGAGTCGGGTCTTCCTTCCTTATTTCTCATAATTAGATGCATCCGTATCCATAGTCACATATCAAAAGTTCACAGGTGGATAGACTCCAGTAGTTATTAGTATTAATGATGATGAAAGGATTCTTGCTCATTGTACCAATATTGGTATGACTTAACACATATATTGCTTTCCTTCCTTCTCTCCTTCTTTCCTTCATCTGTCTCTCCTTCCTTCTCTTTTCTTTGCTTACCTCCCTCCATACTACCCTTTCTCCTTGCTCTGCATTTTCTTCTCCTATTATTTTGTTGTTTCCTTGCTTTCTTTCATTCTTCCTTCATCACTTCCTCCTTTCCATCATCTCTTAGTCTCCTACCTTTCACTTTTCTCAATCCTGTCTCTCTTCCTCTTTTCTGTTTTGTTCTTTGTACCATTTACCCCTATTTTTATTATATTGTCAAGACTGTTCTATTCATTCAATTCCTTTAAAATTTTAGAGTTTACAATGTAACGCCAGTTCTCTAATTGAGATAGGAATATTCTTTATGACAATTCTCCAACACTGACATTCCATTTCCACTTATAATTCTGTAGCCACACTCCAACTTCCAAGGAAAACTAACCTCTTTCTGAACAAATTTGCCTTTAGGAAAGGTCCTTCCTAATTTAAACTAAATTTTGTTTCCCTATCATGCCCAATCAGTTAATGATTCTTCCTTATTTTCTTTTCTTTGCTATTTTTAGCATATTCTTATTTCTAAATCTGGAGTTCTCCAGAGTATTTTCATCGTGCACCATACCAATTTCTTCCATTATGCCTTTGTTCTTGGCAGTACCTACAATGGTGTGGATATGGTTCGAGTGTTTCCCCAGGAAGTCACAGGTTGGAAGCTTAGTAGAACATTTAAGTAGTAAACTAGAGCAAAAGCAATCCTAAGAACGTCAGATCACAAACAAGGTCACCGGAATTGACCTCTGAACTGCCTGGCATTCTTAGTATTCTGAGTATGATTCTGTCACTTCTTAAAGCCCATCTAAAATTACACTTCTGTATCTCTGTCTTTTTCTTGAATTGAAAAGTTCTCTAAAACCAAAGCTTCATTCACTTTATATCACAGCAGTGCTGAAATCCTTGTCTTGGGTTACTAGATAATAAAAGCTTTCTTCACTTCTGACCACACATGAAAGATAAGCATCCATGCAATACTTGATACCCAAAACTAAGGTATTGACCTATTGGTGTCCCCATAAGTGTCAAGGTCTTTCACTCTAATACTATAACCTAAATTACCTTCTTCTAGGTTCCTACTTTTTCTGTGTATTCCTGCATTCTTATTTCTACTGACCTCCACCTCTAGTTATAATCAAATATTTCTAAAACTATTTTCCAAAATAACTTTCATCTTCAAAAATATATTCCTTGGTAACTAACCCCATTGCCACTGGCACACAACATGGATTATACATACAAGCTATAAAGTTGAGTACAAACACTTCAGTTTAGTTTTAAAAGACTCCCAGAATATTTAATTCATTTTCAATTTCTCATTTTCTAATAGCTCCACAAGTGGAATCGTACACTGCTTGCCAAATATGCATAAACTCTGTCCTTCTCCAACTTGTTCAGTTCTGTGCTTCTGCTTAACTGATACATAGATGCAGAATGTCATGTGATTTCTTTTTTATTGAAATTCCTTATTTTAAAGGCTATATCAAATCTATCTTTTCTGTTAAACCTTTTTTGGTTTTCAGATCTGGTAGACTCTTCCACCTTTAATTAAGACTTTATTCTGTTTTATCAGAGAACTAGCCTATATTTTTGGCAGAATGACAGTTTTAATGTGATGATTGGTTTTCTTTCATCCACTTATTTATTTATTTATCTATCAATGGATATTTATTGAACATGTATACTTGATTTCCTGCTAGGCCTGTACAAATTGAAATGGTTGGGGAGTCCTCATCACTGAGAGACTCACAAACCAAAAAGAAAACAAGATACCTACATGCATACATTAACAATATTCTGTGTTATGTCTTAAAATTAGTATGTGCACAATCTCCTGAAGGCAAATGGAAAGAAGCCAGCTACTTGCATTATTAGGAAAGTAATAGAATCTATAATTCACTAGATGACATTTAAACTGTGACCAAAGGATAAACAAGTGTGCCAGAATCAGAGAGAAATGGTGGTTTAGCAAAGTAGATTTTTAACACTTTTTTAGCTTGATAAGTGGTCTTACTCATTTTTTAGTCTCTTTCCCTATGTCTTTGTTTGCTCACTCACTTATTTCATGTTTACAGTACATGCACATTGTAGTCACCTTGGGTACTGGGTATGTGTACATAATAGTTTGCTTCCTTTTTTTAATCCTCCTGCCCATTCTTCCCCCTACCTTTTTCTCCCTTGAATTTCCAGTTTCCCATTTTCTTTTCATTGATATTATTAATCATAGCTCATGTTTATGGCTCATAATATTTACATTCATTGAGCTTATTAGGTCCTATGCATGAAATATATTTGTTCTGCTTATGTCCCTTTCCACACTCTCACCCCTCATCCTTAGTCTCTTGTATCCTTTCCTATTTGAAAGGGATCCATCTCCTTGTCTCCTTCTATCCACCCTCTATTCATCCTTTGTTTGTAATAGTGCTCACATAATGTTTGTTGTATGAATAAACACATGTGTTAAAAATGTTTATTTTAGAAGCTAACTTGATGAGGAAGCATAACATTAAAATAGCTCAGAATTAAGTTGAATGAAAGTCTTCTGTGTGAGGCCAATTTACCTGTGGCCATAAGGTCATATTAAAAATGCAGAAATAGTCCAGCCCACTAAAGGCAGAGGTGGCTGAGGAAAGCTCAGTGGAGGTCTACTGGGAAGCACAGGTACTTGGAAATGAGGGAAGCAAACAACACCAGATAACAAGAATCAACATGCAAGAGAAGCCCACCAGATCTCTGGATTTACTCCAGCATCAGGAATATTGGAAAGAAAATCAATACGATCTCTGGTCTTTATACCCAAGGTCCAATGAATCCATCATCTTGGAAGCCAGTGGCTCTAATGTTCTGCAGTAGCAGCCAAACTCTTGAAATAGACTCCTATCCTATTCTCCTTTCCCCTGGAGGAGGTAACTCAACTACTGAAATAACTGTAAATTAGGGTATCAGAAATTCACAAAGAGGACAGAGACTAAGCTATTATTAGTGTGCCCTAGGGTAAGTAAAGAATAAGTGCATTACACTGATTAGGGCTCTACAGTTAGCCACAAGAAGAGCCATGCCTCAGATAACTGCAGAATACAGCTAATGGGTTCTGCGGAGAAAAGCATTTGGAGTAGCCACAGAGCAGGCACTTCCCCATTGTTCTCCTAAACACAGGAACACCAGGCAGTTCTGTGTCCTTGTGATGTTCTATCCACTATTCACCATTCACCATTCAACATCCACCAAAGAGCATCCCTGTCATCAGCCAAATGCTGCTAATCATCAAGAATCCTGACCACCACAGAGTTCAAGGATAGGAAACAGCTGGAGAGATGAGGCTTTCTAGAGGGCGTGGTACAGCACACTCAAGTTAGAATTGTTTAGAAACCCAGTACAGAGGTTTGGGAATATTTGAGAAGGAAGGGGAGAAGAGATTGCAAAAACTCCTTTGGAAATCAACAAAAGGCTCCATTCTGGCCCATCCACACCACATCCTGCCCATCTCTAACTAAGTGTCTAGTCACAAGACAAAGGCAAAGGCCCCTGGCTAGCCAGGCCTACATGAGTGAAACTGAAACTAAGCAAGCATGGCCTACGGAGGGGAGGCAAGCTCTCTAACCCATCCAACTCATTAGTAGGCAGGAGAACAAATTGTAGGAGGTGGCCAGTTCCGAGAGTTGTAGAAGCAGGCTTTGGACCTGAAAGCAGGAGGAGAAAAGTTACCTTATGGACACAGTGGCACTCCATGGAATGTAAAGGTGGAACAAAGAGGTATGCCCAGGAAACCCCAGCTAAACACATCACTACCACAAGTCACAGCTTCTGCATTTGTGAATGTAGGAAAAGAACTCACTGTATGACTTGAGACTGCAGTTTAAATAGGGTGGAGAAGATGCTTTAATTTTGTGTTTCATAACACTGTGGATTTTTTCTTCTCTCTTCCTTATTCCTTTCTCTCTTCTCCTTTCATCATCATAGTGCCTATATATGTGAAAAGGAGAGTGAGGATTAGCCAGTCCTAAACAGTTCCTTTCCATGGAACCCTCCTCAGTATTGTGAACAATCAGTGGGTCACAGAAAAAACAAGGAAGCATTTTTAAATTTCTGAAAATCAAATGACAATGGCAGAAACGCTGGGACACAGATGAAAGCAGGCCTGCAAGGGAAGTTTATAGACATCCACGCCTACATCAGAAAACCATAGCAATTCCAATAAATAACCTAATGACAAAGCTCAAAGTTTCAAGAAAAAGAACAATAATCCAAATCCAAAGCAGGTAGAAGAAGGAAAGTATAAAGATCAGAGGAGGAATGAATGCAATTAAGATTTTAAAAGTACACAAAAATAAATGAATCAGAGTTTGTTCTTTGAAAGTATAAGCAAAGTAGACAAAACTTTAGCCAAACCTTAGAAAAGATGGAAAGACAAACTTTATATTGATTTGGTTAGAAATGAAAAGGTGAAATTACAACTGATAACATCAAAATCTACAGGATTACAAAGAAATATATACTTTGAAAACCTGTATTTCAATGAACTGAAGGATCTAGAAGATGTGAATAGATTCCTAGATATACATGAATTACCAAACCAAACCAAGAAGATATAAAACCATTAATAGTCCAACAATATGTAATGAAGTTGGGGCAGTAATAAAAAGTTTATAAACTACAAAAATAGCATTACCTGGTTCACTCACCACTGAATGTTATAAGAACTTCAAGGAAGAATTAATGCCAGTAATCTTCAAACTCTTGTATGAACTGAAAGGAAAGGATCGATGCCAAGGTCTTTTCTTGTAGCTAATATAATCTTGATACCAAAAACCAGACAAGGACTTTTAAAAAGAGAAAAGTATTATTAATGACCATAAATGCAAAAGTTCTCAACAAGATATTTATACACAGAATTCAACAAATCATTAAGAAAATCATACACCATGACCAAGTTGGTTTCATCACAGAGTTAAGTATAGTTAAATATATGTAACTTGATACATTGTAATTATCACAAGAATAAAAATAAAGATAAAAATCATATGGCCATCTTAACAGGTATAGGCAAAGGCTTGTTGAACAGAACCCTAATTACACAAAAAACAATATCAAGAATTAATAAATATTACATCAGAATTTTTAAAAAACTCTACATAACAAAAAAGTAAGAGTGAATTCATAACATACAGAAGGGAAAAATTATCAAATACAACTCAAAAGAATTATATGCAGTATATATAAAGAACTAAAAAATGATAGACTGCCAAAAGAAGAAAAATCAATAAATGGGCAACTGAAATGAATAGACCTATCTCAGAAGAAGAACTATAAATGGCCAGTAAATGCTTGGAAAAAATGTTCAACATCTTTGGCCATCAGAGAAATGTAAATCAAAACTGTGATAAATTACAAAAAATTTTTAAATGCAGCTATGATAAATGATATATATATATATATATATATATATATATATAAAATGTACATACTGTATATAATATGGTATATATGATTATATATATATATATATTTATATCATATATATATTCTTCTCAGAAGATTCCCAGATGTAGAATTCCTAGTTAGAAAGAAGACAACTGATTCCTATTATTAAATTGTTTTTCAAAAGAGTAACTAAAAAAAAATGCTAAAGAATATATGATTATTGATTTTGTATCAGTTGCTGTACTATTGATTTTTATATTTATTAGTTCATCAAAGACTACTTATTGCAGACTACTTATTAGTTAAATTTTAAGGGAAAAACCAAAACTAAAGCAGTTCCTAAAGCAGTTTCTTAGGTCTGACAAATAATGAGTGAAGCAATAGTTACCAAAATCCATGTCACATAGTTCAAACTCAAACTCAGTCTACTATTACACACAGTTCAAAGGATAAGCTTATTACACTCATTTCTCTAGAATGGCAGTTTTATTTGTATATTTATCAAATATTAACTTGAAGGAAACCCTGTTGAATAAAAATCTGAATGCTACTTAAGGAGTTATTTTTGTTCTTATCTTTGATTTTAAGTGAATATAAAACATTCATCCATTTGTTCATTTACTCACCTAACAAGCATTTGCTTAGTATGCTTATAAAGTTATGCATCTCATATACTCTGGAATTTATATACACAAATATGATATTATTTTTAAAATAACTACAGAATATAGTGCAAAGATATTTGGAGATGGGATGTCAAACATCGGATGGAGTAATTTTCAGGGACATTATAAAAATGAGATACAGTGATAATAATCACAGTACGTTATAATAGTAGCTAGTGTTTGCTGATTATATGTATGTACTGGCCAATATTGTAAGTGCTTATAATATATATTATTTCAATCTTGCCAACTTTCTGAGAAAGATACCATTATCACTATTACCTAAATGAAGAAAAATCAGGCTTAGTAACTGCCCCAAAGTCAAGTATCTGATAAGTGATCATGCTGGTTGACTAGCTGAGTAAATTTATCTTCATACTGCAGATAGCACATAAAGCTTAAGAAGGGCAAAAGTTGAATTTTGTTCAAGACCATACATTTAGAAAGTGGTTCTCCAATGACTCCTTTCCAGAAAGCAGTATTCTGAGAGAGACCATTAAGCTCTGAGTAGGGAACAATATCTTAAAATCTATGGTTAGAACAGTGCAGTATGTCAGTGCTCTGTGGGTGTAAACTGCAGTGAAGAGAACTAAGGAAACTGAGAGGCAGACTCTTAAGTGACTTATGGGATAAAAAATACCTAGCAGTTAAGGTTACTGCTAATCACTAAGGTCAGGCCAAGGTACGGGCATTGGAGGAAAGAATTTAGGGCAGAAATTAAGGAATTCATAGGTGACATCTGTAAAACAGAGGATAATTTTAGCACTATGGGGAATAAGTACTGAATCTGGTCTACTTTGATCAATGAAACTTAGATTTGTCTTATCACTTTACAGGAATCCTTAAGGGTTGATCATCAAAATCTAAGAAAGTCCTATATGCCTTGAAATAAAACATGATTATAAAAATCTAATCAGCCTTAATTTGAACCAAATTCACTAATAAATCAGTTAATGAAAATGAAAATAAAATCTAATTCTTTCAGTTGTTCATGTGATTCAAAGAATTTTTGTCTGAATGTTTAAAAATAGCTTTCAGTTGCATGATTATATTGTTCTTGTGATAATTACAATGTATCAAGTTACATATATTTAACTATAATTATATTATATTAGCTAGCTTTTCAGGATAGTTCCTAATGATCCTCAACTTGAAATCTTGTGTAGTCCCCTCCCACATTGTACCACAGTATTAATATGAGTGGTGACGAAAATATGTTATTAATGATGAAATGTCCCTTCTTTAATAAAGTTATAAAAAGCACTGTGAGTTATTTATCTCTATATTTTTCCCTTCTGGATAGAGCCAGCTGAAATTCAGCATAGAGTTGGACACTTGGTAGATACTCAATAAGCATCTGCTGATCTGGATTCTCCATTCTTGAGCTAAGCCTACCTATCTATAAGCAGATGGATTATCTGTCTGCAAAGGGTATGTTTTCAGATGACTGTAACAAGTCTGCTATGTGCTATGCGTGCACATGGTCTGTGGGAAGACCAGGAGCCCTCTGTATTCATGCACAAGTGTATGTGAAGGTATAGTTACATGGGTGCGACTCAACCAAAAATAAGGTTTTTTCTCACTTTTCATTTAAATTCAGCACAATTTCTAAATTGAGAACTAATCTACCTTACCAAAAGAAGAGAAACTTGTGATATGAACATTCAGCTAACTCTGAACACATTCTTTCTCCTTACGAAATCATATCATTATGTAATAACTTGTATAGGTACAATTTGAGAGAAAATAGAATATAACCAGAGGATTTGGTCTTTTGCTGGACAGGTCAAGATCAGCCAAGGAGATCATATTTGTAACAAAGATCCTAGGCCAAATATAGAAATTGACCACATCCAAATTGTTAATACTTTCAATTGATCTGTGAGTCACCTGTCATGCTCACCTTATCTCCATTAGATAAAGTCTCATTTAAAGCTGAAAAGATGGCCCCTTGGTGATCTTACTTTATCCAATTACTAATGAAAGCCCACTTACTTGTTTTCTAGTACTGTGAGACCATCTGGTTGAGGAAGAAGCTTAAGTCAGGATTAAATGCATATTTCGGTTCTGTGTCCCTAAAAAGTTACTCAAATTCTTTGAACCTCAGTTTTCTTGCAGGTATCTTCAGAAGATACTGCCTACACTGATGTTATTTTAAAGACTAAAAGATCATGCACACTGAGTCAAAATAGGGAAAATAAATTATAGTTCTCTTATCTTTCTTTATCTAGGTTGCAGTTATCAAATATCTGATATTTATAAAAATTTGCACCCATCACTTTAAAAACCTACATGAAGCAGAATACACTGCTATAAGAAAAGGAGAGTGACTTTATGTTTAGTATCAAGTGGGTAAGAGAATTTAAGTTCATGGTTGGATGCTTTTGAGTTTTCATAATAATAGAATCTAGCAGATATAATTAAGTATGCAGTATGTGGAATGGAAGCAGGCTCTGCTCTTCATTGTGAGGGCAATAAAACCTGGAAGAAAAAACAATCAATATGTTGACTCAATTAAGTTTTCAGCTACAAATAACTAATTTCAATCCTTCTGGTTTTTCTAGAGGCAAAGATATATTGCTTATTCTTCTTAAAATATTAATATAGTTCTTAATTATTTATGGAGCCCGGAAACACTATACTCTTTTAACATGGAAGAGAATGGAAGGTTATTTCATGTCAGTACCATGGAAGACAATAATAAATCTGAAATGTAAATAATACCTCTGAGAATAGACCTGGTTGAAGGCCAAAGCACATGGTTTCTAGACTTTTTCTTTTTGTGTTGTAGAAGTTTAACTGGAAACTACTGGAAAATACTAATCTGAGCTTCTGGTTTTTTAGTGCTGCTAGTATTTTGTGTATTCTTGAGATCTCTCCAAAAGTTTGGATCGTTGATGATAATATTCATATAATTTTAAAATCTACCATAAATAGTAATAGCTTAAATTTACTTATGTTCTGGGTACTGTACTAAGTGATTATACGCATTACTTTGTGTATACTCTTAATTATGTAGAGCAGGTATTGCTATTGTGTATGTAATATGCGGGAAGAAACTGAGATTTAAAAAGTTAAATATTTGAAAAGCTGGTTTTTTACTCCAAAGCTCTTTTCTTGATGTAACAATTTACTGGTTTCACTCTTAGAAAGCAGTATTTCTTTTTGCCTCTAACATTGAACAGTAGAATGCTTCTGTTTCTACTGCCTTCTGCCTGGCTTTGTGTACATTTGTTTGTGTTGGGATTCTCCCCTGTAGTGAGAAGAGCATAGTCTGAGGTTACGTAATCCTGGGCTTTGATTTCCACACCTCCTTTTACTTTAGGAGGTATTGTTATTGTCTCATTTTATCTTCCAGAAATCTGGAGTTTAGAAGGGTTAAGTAACTTGAACATTGTCCTGGTAGAAGTATGTATGAGATCTACCTGCGGATCTAGGTCATTCAGAAGACTTTAAATTTCATGCTTTTAGTAATTTGCATTAACTACATGATCGCAAATACTCAGAATTGGAATTTGTTGATTTGGAGATCATCTAGAAGTCTCTTCATTTTGTAGACAGGAAATAAAAAGGGTCAGAAAGAGTTTGGACCTTATGATCCTCATTTTAAATATGAGAAAATAAGAAAAAGAGGGCTAGTGTCTTTAGATTTTGCTATTTTCTGGAACTGGTTAGTGGTTTAAAATGTCCCTATTGAGAAAGGTTTTGCTCACTCACTTGCTAGAAAAGATCCTCACTATATTAGATGGTGGTATAAAGGATGCTATCATGTAATGATACACAAGGACAAAGTCTCTTTGATGGCACTGAATTGGCTTTCATTTGCTATGACCTGTGTGTTCTTTTCATAATTAAAAGGGATATATTGTGTGTTTAAGTATTGTGTTATAAATGATATCTTCTTGGATACAGTGTCATGATCAATTTTTCATGTGCATTATTCTTTATGTAGCAGTAGCTGAATTTCATGGGAGGTCAGAAGTGCATCCACAGGTTAGTGCATCCACCCCAGATTATTTGGGGACTGAAGGAATCATACAGCATCTGTGAAGAAGTAGTGGATATTTCCCTGAACCTGAACCTTTATGAGAGGATTCAGGCATCAAAGCTGTGAACTTCCTTTAACCTATCACTCCATTACCTTATCCAAGTTTCTTCCCTCTATTGCTCCCTGCCTTCTCCTTTCCATCTTTCCCTTTCAAACATTCATTTAGCAACAAGCAGTGTACCAGACTCTGGTGTAGAAAGAAAAAAGAAGTCCTACTTTTCAATGAATTACTCCATTCTGATTGTAAGACATTCACAGAGCAATATGATTGACAGTATGATCTAGGGAGATACATGGAAGTTATTAATTTACTTTTTGCTTAAAAATAGGAACTAAAATTTTTCATACAATAAATTATACTTATTTTGTTATCTCCATGTGAAATTTTATACTTGTTTCCCTAGATAGCTTCTTGACACATTCCTCATCTCTCAGGACTCTAGAAAATGTTTAAAATAAGGCAGATGTGTGCTTACTCCACAAGTTTCACTAAAAAACCTAGTTAAGGAAAAGTCTTATTTTGTTTTTGTTTTGTTTTGTTCACTTTTTCATTTCAATAGTATGGTATTTGGTTAAGTTTTTAAAATATCAAAATATATCAGTCATTTGGTAAAACTGAAGTTATCCATAAAACATAGTTTACAAAACATTAAAGGGAGAATAGACTGTGGTTCTTTAAAAGTCTTATGTTGTCGATTTGTACATGAAACTATTTCCACCCCTTTCCTATAAGGTCAGCTTTCCTCTCCTCCACCTGTTAATCTGTCCTGGAGCTAGGAAACTGATTTTGATGGACAGGACAAAGGATTTTTGAGAAGAGGGTGTAGTTCTGAAATTTTAGGACCCATTGAAGAATGAGACAAAATAGACATTCAGGATGTCTGAGGAAGGAAGGGAAGGAAGAAAGAAAAAAGGAAAAGAAGATAAGGAGTAAAGGAAAGAGAGTTAATAAAGAAGAGTGGGCTCTTATTCCATCATCTGTTCCACCAGGAAAAGGATAGTTTGTGCCACTCACTCAGTGGTGGCAGCACAGTAAAGAGGAGATGTATGAGGTAACCTAGAGAGATGTGGCACTGTTGTAGTCCACAGCACACTTGACTCTGTTAAAGTTTAACTTCCTTGCCATAATGTGGGAATAATGATTCATTATTATTAGACTTGTTATAAAAGTTAAATAAGCCCATATATGTAAAATACTTAGCATATTGTCTACCATATAGCACATACTCAACAAATGTTTTATTTTATTAGTATTTTGGGGGGCGGAAAACAACTTTTGTTTTCTGTGTCCTTCCAGTATTTTGCCTATGTTTTACTTTTGCCATAAGCTGAAAATTTCTTTCTCTTGAAGCTTTATCTCTTAAACACAGCATTTCCCAAAGTGTTTTGGGAAATGAAAGTTAATAGATTCACATGTAAATAAATTGGAGAACTATAGGATTAAAAATAAATAAATCAGATACTTTACAGTAGGAGGACTTTTTATAACAGTGAAATATGCTAATATACATTGTAATTCTTTAGAGCTGTCAGTAGATACAGCATTTTTTTGAAGTTATTTGATTGTAGACTGTTTCTCCCCCCCCCCTAAAATATCTTATCGAATTAGTGTTCTTAAGAATTTATTTGCCTAACACTGCCCCACAGAGTTCCTGGACAGTGAGTACAGTTCCATATATTGTTTACTATTTGAAGATTACATTAGCAACTTTTCTTTAGCAATGAGAAACAAATAAACACGAGTGACAAAAAAATTCTGAGTTTCCTCAGCTTTTTCATTTATATATTTTATGGTTTGTGTCTGGATGTCCACCCAAAGCCTCATATAGTCATGGGGGCAGCTTCTAGCATTTGTGATTAATTCAAGGTCCAATGCTGGCATTATGAGTGTGAGTGCTACATCTATGCTATGGCATGTGTGGCCTGCATACAACACAAGGGACAGAAAGAGTCTTCTCTTGTGCTTCTCTTGTGCTCCTCCTGTTTTGGTCTTGCTGCTTTTGCTGTCTTCTGTACCATGAACTGTTGTCCTCTGCCATGAATCTTCTTGGACCCAACAAATTATGGACTAAAACCTCCACAAACTGTGAGCAAGTAAACCTTCCCTTCCTTAATTTTTGGCATCAGGCATTCTGTCTCAGCAGTGAGAGAAAAGTGACCCACACAGAAATTGGTGTCAGGAGAATGGAGTCATTTCTGTGATATTGCCTGGCCGTGTGGCTTAAGGGCCTTTGTAGTTAATTTGAAGAGGTTTTTGAGACACTAGCTAAAAAGATGGCTCTTATATGCTGAAAACAATATTGGAGACTCTGGTTAGAGACTGGAAAATCAGAGTACTGATGGCAGTGCTGCTGGTTCAGATGAAGCTCAGGACGCTTCTATTGAGAAGGACTACAGCAGCTGCTGGCAATTGGTCTGCATTTTGCTTGTGTGTAGAGATGTTGGCTGGGTAGCAGAAAAATTTCAGTCCACTGTTGGGATAGTAGCATCCTTACTGTTGAGAGCTTTTGGTGAGATCTATGTCGGAAATTTAGAGCAAAGGGCTAGTAGAGTAATTTGAAGCATTTGGCCAGATGGAAGGCTCCAATGGACCTGTGGATTGCAAGGATGAAACAGAGAAGAACGTGGTTGTTGAGAAGAACTGGACAATGGAAAAATGAATTGAAGACTTTCACCTGAAGGAAAGAGTGTATTTGAATTGCAAGAGATCCTTGTTTTTAGTCTTGCCATGCCCTGTTAAAATTTAATGGAAAGCAAGGATTGTGGTTGTAATTGTTCTTGTAATCTTGCTTTTAATATGATTTTAATGTCGTGTGTGTATGTATGTTTGTAAATAGATTAATTGAAGAAGTATTGTGGTTTTAACCTTGAATTTTTGCTTTTGGTATAGGAATGAGTGCAAAAACAATTAGACATATATATGTATGTATGTATGTCTAATTGTTACATTTAATATAATCTGAATAGACCAAGATGTATTAACTTTTCACAAATTTGCCAATAGAGACAATCATTTAAGGAACTGTGTATGGTTATCAAGTTAATGAGGAATGTATTGTGGTGGATTAACAACTGGTTGGCAACTTGTAATAACCAGCTGAACTGAATCTGTGTGGTGCTGGATGTGGATGGTCCATCTGAGGATTTTTGCCAATGTAAAACAGAGGACTGGAGAGGAAGAAGGGTAATGTTGTTTCTTTTGTAGTGTTTCTGTGGTATTATTGGTTCTGTTATCATTGGTTCTCCTGGAGGAACTTCTTTCCTGTTATGAATTTGGCTGTTCTCATTGTCAGAAGAGCTCAGGACCTTATCACTGAGAATGGCTGTGGTTCACTTGAGGGGAGCTCTGGTTTTTATTGTATCCTGGCTCTGGGGAACAAGATATGCTGTTCAGTCTCCAGGAGAAGTTTGTCATGCTGGCTTCCTGATATGAACTTGGCTGTTCCAATTGTTGGAGGAGCTCGGGATCTTGCTTAATGGGAGAGCCATCACTTACTTTGAACATCACTTCCTGGCCCTAATGCAGAACTCTCAACCTACTGGCATAGATCCTTCATTCTGCTGGCAGTTTCTGGATTCTATTGTTGAACTTTGGGCCTTCGCAGCACAGATCCCTGAAACACACTTGCATAAGACATTGTCTTGGGCTCTAGGTCTTTAGCTGAACTCATGCAGGACATTGCCATGGGATACAGACCCTCAACTGGATTTTTGGGGGGTCTTTAATGTGTGGACAGATTTCCTGCACTTCTTGTATTTAACTCTTTGGGTGACTATTATAAAATAATTCTGTAAATTGTGTGTCCTGTATTAAATTGTTTTCCTTGCAATCACTGACTATAACAATATGTATTTTTAGAAGGAGTTTTAAATTGTCTTTTTAATTTGTATCCATCTCTTCATTTCACAAAAATTTCTAGTATTTACAATTGGCCAGACACAGTGATAGGCACTGCTGAATACAGGACAGGAAGGAAGAAATAGTCATACTTAGTTACACGTAGAATAATAAGCGTCTATAAAATCAGGTGGATGTTGTTTAGAGGAGCATTTATTACCAACCTTGAGGAGTCAGAGAAAGGACCTGAAGCAAGTGATACTTTTGATGGACTCTCAAAGATGGATAGGTTTTAGATAAATGTAAGGCAGTATTTTATCTTGTTTCTTTTAATCTTTTTCTATGTATTTTGCCTTTACATTATAGAATTTAGAATATAAATAAAATTTTGCTGCTAGTTCTTTCTATTGTGAGTATAAGTTATGAGAGATTGCTTTGAAACTTTATTTTTAAGGTTAATCATGCTATTTCTTTCAGTGGACTCAACAGTGCTCCTTCAGTTGTAAGGGAAGGTAATAGCAATTCTCAGTTTTCAGGTGATTTCCTCTGGTGAGGAGAGCCTTTGGTTAAGTCAGTAACTATATATGGACCTGACCACTTCCCCATGGGAGGCCCCTGTCTAAATAAAAAGTTTATAAAATTCATAGACCCATGTGAGGTTCATGTATTTAAATAGGGATTTTGAATAATGAGTAGAGAAAATAGAATTAGGTATCTGTTTATTGCTCAGTTAATATATGTGCGGTATCCAGGCAACATCCTTTCATGTTCTTTAATGTCAAATGCATGGTTCCTGGCTAATTTCTTATCTCTCACATGGAGAAAAAATGTGGTGACACTGATGTTACTTGCGATGCATGGTCTTTGGAACATTTATATCAAAACAATAGCTATACAGTTACCTAGTACCATTTATTTCATGCTGATTGCATCATTTTTCATGATATTTTCTTATTCATGATGCCTCCACAAATACTGTTTTTTCCTGGCTATTTGAAAGATTTTTGAGCCAGGAGTGATGGCATTCATCTGTAACTCTAGCACCAGGAGACTGAGGCAGGAGGCTTTTTGAGTCTAAGGACATCATGGTGTACATAGTGAGTTCAAGACCAGTGTCGATTGCATAGCAAGATCCTATCTCAAAAAAAGAAAAGAAAATTCTTTAAAGATTTTTATGATGTTTTGTTGATGAACGCAGAATATACAGGTTATATCCTTAGTGTAGCGAAAAATACGAATGGCAATTCAATTTCTGGCTATATTACATGTAACATTCAGAAATACACAGCATAATCATAGCATAATGCATCTTCCAACCATATTTCCTCTAACCCTGTTAGCTTCCAGCCATTTTCACTGCATGCATAGCGTGTGCTTTCTTTCTGTTAACTGCCTACTGTATGTCACCATCCATATGAAGAATAGACTTCCTATTCCCTCTTGTTGAGAGAAGACAACCCCACTAATGCAAAGAAACTTTCCTCTCATGTGGTATACCTTAATACTGACCTGGGAGAGTATAATAGTCTCACATATATTGGAAACAACTAAAAGGTCCTCCTCCAGATGCAGATTAACAACCTCGACATTTTTCCATAATGTAGGCAGTATATAGATATAGTGACTTCTGCAGAACAGCTTGCCCTACAGAAGAAATAGTAACTGCCTAGGGAAAGGAACACAGCTAAAAGATGTCTGCTGCCACCCATGCTATCTTCAGCTGCTGTAAACCCAGAAATAACACCATGGGTAAAATGTAGACAAGGAAGAGCCAATGTCTGAGCCCACTTGGAGCTCATATTCAGAGTTCAGTAGTGAACTCAGTAGCCCAGATCTTGACATAATCCTATGTCCAGCTTTGAGTTATCCAAGTCAGTTTCTTGGCATCATATTGCACGATTTTGTGAAAGAAATACCATACCACCTAGGAGAAGTGATCTGTTTGCCCAGCTTTCATCCCGAAACTGGGACCCGTGATAATCACATAATCATGAACCCTGGACCACCTTCAAAGCATCTGTCTGCATCTAGGGAACAGTTATAGTTGGGCTGGCGAGTACTCTGAAGATGAGAAAGGAGAGCTAGGGTATTTTGACTAATTGTTACCACAAGTACTGATTGATCATAGGTACCAGAGAAGGACTTATAAAATTGACATCTAGGCACTTCTAGTGACCAACATCCAGAAGAACCAAAGCCAGCCTCAGCGTATCCTGCTTGGACTGCATAACCAGCCCAGGCAATAGGCAGGCACTTAGGCAGCTTTCAAAACAAAAGTCTGAAATATGGAACCAAAGACAGGGACTTCACTTACCATAATAAGTCAATACTAAGCCCGGCCAGAAGTTTCTGGATTAGTAAAGGTCCAATAAAATGAATCCCTTCTCCCTTTCAGTTGTATTTTCTCAGTAGCAGATTGGATATGGCTTAGAAGCTGAGTACATTCACTTCAGGGATACAGATGGAATGTCTGTTATCCTAAAAGGAGAGCCATATTTCTTTAAAAAAGTGACCAAGTACTAAAAACCACGACATAAACATATTAATGACATGTCTCTCATATTATGAGGAATCCATAACAGTAACAATAACACTATAATGTAAAAGAAGCATGTTGTTGGAGTTTATTAAATACTGCTATATAAGAACATGCTACATAGTTTACATAGGTGAACTTTATACTATAACTTTGCAAAGTACTTATATCTCTTTTGGTAATATGAATAAAACAAGTAAGATATTTACTGAAGGTCATCCACTGATGAGTGGCAGAGCCAGGTCCACTTACATGATTTTGTGGCCCAGGTTCTTTGCATCCCACTGCCTATTCCAACTTAGTGTGCAAGTAGTCTTTGAAAAATGTGTTTGTGTCTATACACTGGAGGGTCTCGGAATCACCTTGCCAAGTCTAAGACCTGACCAGAACTCTTTGTCACTTCTCTCTTTTTTCTGCTTAAAGCACTGCCCATCTTTGAAGCCTGTAGGCTCTCCATTTTTCCCAAATATGCGCTAGATTACTTTTTCCTAATTGCATTTGTGTATCAGTAGTTCATTCCTCAGTGCACTATAATTAGGCTTCCTCCCATTTTTTTAAGTAAATAAGTATATGAAGCTTCCTAGTAGATAACCTTCAAGCTGCTTGTTAGCTTTGAGAGTATAGTTTTCACTGGAAACCTTACAGAGTTCTGAGTTTCAAACTTGCCTTTCTACTCTGTCTGGAGAAAGTCACTTAAACTTTCTGAGTCTCTCTATCCTTGGTTCTTTTACTAGGACTGGATTCCAAGGTACCTCACTGCTGCCAATCTGTGCCTTCATAATCAGAATTTTAGAGTGGTTATAATGATGGTGAATAATAAAGAAGATGGGCAAAGGCTATCTTTTGAAGCCAATTGTAGACCCATATTGGGAGCCTGGTGTAGCTTGCCAGCCCTATCACAATCCTTGGTTGGTTCTCGAGTACTTCTCAGTGTTATACTCAAGGGTTCAGTACAGTGTTGTCAATAGACCAAGTACCCTGAGGAAATATGATACTTGTCACTACCATCTACCTATAGCCACCAACTCCTCATATTCTTAGCCAACTACATTCAGACAGCTAGGTGTTTTCCCTTTTCACTTAATTTATTAAACTAAGCTTAATTTATTAAACTAATAATTTATTAAACTAAAATTTATTAAACTAAGCCTTTATCCTTTTTTTGTAAAAAAATTGACAGAGCTACGTATATATGTAATGATCACACATAGATTTTGTGATTCATCTCAGTGTTAGGCACCTTAAATAGATGACTTCACTCCACTGTAGTTGAAATCACAAGTCTCCTCAGTCAAAATGCCTACATCAAATTCTAATCATAGATTCAAGCTGCTCTAAACACAAGTGTTTGGCTCTAATCCACCTTCCTTCTCTCTCATCTCTTCCTTTCTTTCTTTTTCTTTTTTTCTTGCTTGCCTTCCTTCCTCTCTTCCCTCTAGAAATGATGAAATGCCTATTTTTTTTCTGGTGTTGGAATATAGCAGATTGATTCTTACTTTCTATACAATATTATTCCTTTGTGAGGTGACCACAGTGAACAATTCACTAAAGTACCTGAAAACCTCTTGCCTCTAAAGCCTTCTCAAATAGCCTTTCACAACATCTCTTTCTGTCTTTCAGAGTTCTAGCATAGTGCTTATGCATAGCCATTATCAGCTGCCATTAGGCTCAGATCTGTTTGCTGGCATTCTTGCCATGAGTTTAGGATAGTACAGGTAAGCAGTTTTCAGAATGAATTCTCACTTTTCATATCATCCAGAGTTTTGCTGGTATTCAGGGTAAGATGTGATATAAACTACACCTTGTAGATTAAAAAATCAAAGCTTAGAGAATGTGTGAGAGTAGTTATTGTGCATAGTCCTGGGAAAATGCATTTCCACATGAATGACCTCCCATTTACACCAGCAGAACCATTTCCAGTAGCATTAAGAGTATTTTGCATTAGAAAATCAACTCAGTCTGGGTTGGCAAATGGCATATGGGGACAAAATGGTGAGAGAATTGCTGCTGAGCAAATTATATGTTCAGAGTTGTTTCCCAAAGGGAAGGAATTCTAGTAATTGCTGACTTCTGCATCTTTGTTTTTGCTTTGTTTTATTTTGTTTTCCTTTATTCCCTGTGCCTTAATGCTTGTAGATGGTTTGGACTGATTCTTTCCTGAGAAGTGTGAGTTACTTTTCCTGTACGTATGTGAAATTTCTGGATTGAACTCAAAGGCACTATAAGAAGCTTAATTCATTCATCATATTATCAATTATTCCCTGAGTGCCTGCTCCACGCCATGCCCTATCTAGGCACTAGGGGTGTGCCCTGCCTTCATGAAACTTGTAGTTCATTGCCAAGAGAGACATGACTGCACAAAACATAACTGATACAAAGATAAATACAGTTGTATTAACTGTAAGACATAACTGTTTATTAAAAGACTATGTCTGCAAACACAAAAGATGGGGCAACCATTTTACATGGGGTGTCAAGAAAGGCTCCTAGATATACCTTGAAATGAATTTTGAAAAACTCATGAAGCTGTGTTACCTGAGTGTTGAGGAACTTATAAAAAAGGCGTTAGAGGTAAAGACAGCAATATGTGACCAGAGTAACAATCTGATATGTTCCAGGAACAAGAGTCAATAGGTTCAGTATGAATATGACAGAGAGATAAAATAACTAAGTGATAGAAGGTCCCAGGAGGGCATGTGATACAGAATACTTCCTCTGAGGCAGTGGAAGGTATCTGGAGAGGAGTGACATTTCCCATTTAATGCATATTCTGGTCTGAGAGGACTGGAGTGGAAGGAAACCTCATAAAGGAACTGAAAGACCTAGATTATGTTTATTATTTTTCTGAACTACAAATTAGATAGACGTGCAAATCTTGAAATGTATCCAACCTGTTTCTTCATCTATAAAATAGAAATTCTATCTGACTTGCCCACTGTGCGAGGTTTTTTGAGAAAAACATAAAGGAATAAGGAAATAACTCGTGAATTATTAAACTTTTACTCATTATAATGTATACTACTTTATTAAGTGTATATTCTGTTAGACCGGTGTCGCGAGGAAGACTCCAAGGGCCTCACTCTTATGTAAAAACAATGGGGTTTTTATTATTCCGTGTACACGGGGTCCTCCAAACAGGTGGAAACGGAGAACCCTGAGTTGGGGCAAGGCTGGTGTTTTTAAGGATGAAAACCGCAAAGCAAGCAAGCATTGTTACAGAAGCCAATCATAGCAGTTAGAGCAGAACAGTTGGTGATTTGTCTATTTGTGATTGGTCAGATCATGAGGGGCGACCAGTGGGTCAGAGTTGATTAACTGTCTTGTTTTGCACAGCTTATTTTTAGGTCACCTAGCTCCTGTGTGGCTTGGTTCTGACATACTTCCCAATCTTGATTAGCATAGTCAGCAGACTTTATCTCTGAGTTTCCTGACATAATTACCTTACTTTAGCACCACAACCTTTCTATTTGTAGAGGGCAACAATGGTTAACATATCAATTGGGTAAGATTTTACAATTCTTTACAGAAGAGAGCATTGATTAACATATCAATCTTTTACCCAGGGGAAAAGGAAGACACACATTTACAGTTACAGGTATTACTATGATATAAACGAAGCTATTTCTGTGAAGAATGTACAATCTAATACAATCTGATGCAATTAACACAATTTGTGACGGGGCTACCAGATAGAGAAGACCCAGGATGTCAGGAGCTAGTACCTCAGGCCTTTGTTTTATGGCCTTTAGGAAGTTAAAACTTAACCTAGTTGGATTTGAAGGGAGAAGGGGAGGGGAAGCAGCAGATGGAACGAGCTTTCTTCGTCTCTTCAATTCTTAATAAATATTTTGATATCCTTCAGATAATAGAACTTCCATATGAAATAATAAGGTTTGGTACTACTGTCCAGGGATATTATTTAATAGTAAATTTCATAGTGCCAACATTATTGCAAACATAGAGATAGGAAAAAATAAGGGAAAGAAAATGGTATTTATTGAGCATTTATGTGCCTAAGCTATGTAAGTTCTTTGCTTATCCTGAAGTTACTTTTTCACAATTCCCACGAGTTCAAGTATTATTTCATTTTATAGATACAGAAAAGGAACCATGTCTTCAAAAATTTTAACAGTTTATTTAAAATCACTCAAGTAATGCATGACATATCTAAAGTTAGAACTTAAATATTCATTAGTTCAAATGTATATTTCTTCTTTAGGCATTGCATTTATAGGTGTAGTAGTCTGTTTCCTGATACTATAATAAACTATATAAAGCAGACTTTACCTTTATGTAATATATATATATATATTTCATAGTCATGGATGCTGAAAGTCCAAGATCAGGTGGCCCCATGGTTCAGTCTCCAGTGAAGATCTAAAATCATTGTGTTGTGGGCATCTGTGATAGTACGAGACTGAACAGGAAGTCAGAGAGTGTGATTTAGGGATCATGCTGGCTTAAAACAACTTGTAATTCAAAAAAAAAAAAAGCTACTTAATCCCTTCCAAGGGCAGCTCCCACAGTGACCTAAGACTTCCTACAAGGTTCCAGATTGCAAACCATCTCTGAACACTGCCACACTGGGGACAAAACTTGAAAGGCATAAACCCTTGGGAAAAAAAATCATAGCACTTGGAAAACAAAGATAGGCAAAAGATACTGGAAATGCTTGCGGGTTGGAATAAACGCAACACATATTTGTGAGAGTCCGGATGCCTTCCCATCTGGAAAACAGAAGACAGGTTTAGGATCATTGACAGATTTTGACCAAAAATTCTCAAATATGATGCTATAGTTTCGTTTGGCTTTTACTTACAAAATGAGTAATTAGACATTGTCAAACAGGTAAAACTGTTTTGGGGAGAATGTTAGGCCAAATAGATCTCTCAAAAAAAAGTTAAGAAAAAATGATCTAAACGTTTTTGTTTAATTAGCTTGGTTAAAAATTTTAATTAAATAGCGCATTTTATCACCTTTTAAGACAGCAAATTCCTAGAATTTATATCCAGCATAAAATTTGTGTTTATAAAGTTCCATATCCCTCAAATTAGTAGTCACTACACAATTTTGATAATCATCGTGTTAGGTTTTGAAAAGGACTGGAACCTGGTCTCTCACCAGTTCCTTTCTTCTAACTGCATAGAATGACTTGAACTCTTGCCTGAAATGTTCCTTTCCTTTGCTATAAACTAGCACTGCTAGTTTATTGTTTAGTTTCATCATTTCATGATGTTTAGTTTCATCATTTCATGATGTTTAGTTTCATCATTTCATGATGTTTCTACATTGACTTATGCAGGTCTAAATATGCGTTTTTCTGTATTTCCTGTAAGCTCTTGTTACACTTAAAATAACATTCAAACTTATTATATTTTGCATCTTTTTTATTTTTTTAAAAAAAGATAAAAATGATACAGAATTTTCAAACACAATAATAGGAAAATAACCATTAGTTAATATATTACATATTGTTATCTTCAAAGTAGTTGTTGAGATTATAAGATTTAAGCATGAAAAAAATGATCAAACAATTGAACTATGAAAATACAAACTGCTCTTTTTGATGAATTAACAGAGATTAGTAGTATACTTATCTAACTTGTATATAAATATATATATACACACACATATACACATAAATATGTATGTATACATATAATATATATATATATATATATATATATATATATATATATATATATATAAAATCTTTTCCCATCTTTCCTTTCTCCTTTCCTCTATCCCAGTTGTTCTTTCCTTTTGACCACTTTCTTTCCCTTTCATTTTCACAATTACTGTTGTACATTTTGGATCTTATTTACTCTTTCAGTTTTTTTTTTAAACACCAGGGAGAAAATATGATACACATGAGAATCCAATTTATTTCGCTTATGAGTATGGTCTCAAGTTGCACCCATTTACTTATAAAAGTTCCAATTTTATCCTTCTTCATAGCTGAGTAGTACTTTATCTATAAAAAGACCTTTTTTTTGTATTCTGCAGTTGATGGACACTTGGGTTGGTTTCCAAGATTTAGCTATTACAAATTGTGTTGCTATAAACATGGGTGCACATATATCCCTGTGGCATGATGTTTCAGTTCTTCTGGATAAAAACCCAGAAGGGAATAGCTGGATTGAATGGGACCTCCAGTTCTAATTTTTTGAGGAATCTCCACACTGATTTCCTTACTGGCTGTACCAGTCTACACTAACACCAACAGTAGATAAGTTTTCCTTTTAACCCACACCCTATCAACATTTGTTATTGATTGATTTCTCAATGACAGCTATTCTTTCTGGAGTGAGATGGAATTTCAGTGTCTTAATTTGCATTTCTCAAATGACTAGTGATGCTGAACATTTCTTCTTAATGTATTTATTTGCCATTTGTATTTTTTCATCTGAGAAATATGTGTTCATCTCAGATGTCCATTTTTGAATTGAGCCTTTGAATTTGAGGGGGGTCTGATTTTTTCAATTCTTTATGTTTTAGTTTAAAACCCTTTGTCTGAGAGACAGTTGGCTAAAATATTTTCCCATTCTGTGGGTTTTCTTTTCACTCTGTTAGTGATTTATTTTGAAGTGCAAAAACATTTAATGAAATGAGATCCCAACTATTGGTTCTTTTAAATACTTCTCGTACTTCCTGTATTTTGTTCATGAATTCTTTGCCTACCCCTGTGTCTCCAAGATTCCTGCCTCCCTTGTCTTCCAGTAGAATTAGTGTTTCTGTTTTATTATTTAGATCTTTGATCTATTTTGACTTTAGTTTAGTGCATGGTGATACATGTGGGTCTAGTTTTAGTCTTCAGCATGTGGAAAACCAATTTTTCCAGCACCATTAATTAAAGAGGCTTTCTTCCAGGGAACATGTTTGGACCCTTTGTCAAAGATAAAATGGCTGAGTGTCTTTTTAGTTATGTCTGCATCTTCTAATGTATTACGCTGAATATCAAGTCTGTTTTTTTTTTTTTTTTTTGCAATGACAATGCTGATTTTATCACAGAACCTTTGTAGTACAATTTCAAGTCAGGGATTGTGATGCCTCCAGCCTTGCCTTTGTTGCCTAGGATTGCCTTTGATATTGTGCAGGTGTCTTCCTTTTCCAAATCAATTTAGGAATGTTTTCTCTAAATTTTTTAGGTATATTAATGGCATTTTAGTTGATATTGCATTAAATTTGTATAGGAGTTTTGGGACTATGTTTATTTTCAAAATGTTAGTTCTTCCTATCCAAGAGCAAGTGATATCATTCCGTTTTCCAATATCCTTTTGAATCCTCTTTTTCAAAGTACTATAGTTTTCTAATGGATAGATCTTTTACATCCTTTGTTAGATTGATTCTGAAGTATTTCATTTTTTAACGCTATTGTAAAATGTATTGTTTCCGTAATTTCTCTCTAAATGAGTTTGTCATTTGTGTACAGGAATTCTGTTGAATTTTGAGTGTTGACTTTGTATCTAACTATACTGCTGAATTTTCTTATTAACTCCAGTAGTCTTTTGATTGAGTTTTTGGGATCTTCAGTGTCATCTGCAAAAAGTGATAATTTGACTTCTTTCTTTCCTATCCTTATTCCTTTTATTTTTCCCTCCTAATTGGTCTGGCTAATGTTTCCAGAACTATATTGAATAGGAGTGCTGATGGTGGACACTCTTGTCTTTTTCTTGATTTTAGAGTGAAAGCTTTCATTTTTGTCCATTTAGTAAGATGTTGGCTATTGTTTATCATGTATGACTTTTATCAGATTGAGGTAGATACCATCTATTCTGATTTTCTGTAGGATTTTTATCATGATTGATGATCTGAATTTTCACAGGATCTGTAAGTGATTTCATCTTTTTATTCCTCATTGCATAAATTTGAGTTTCCTTTTCTTGATAAGGTTGGCCAGCAGTTTATCAATTTTGTTTATTCTTTTAAAGAGCCAATTTTTCAATTCATTAATTCTTTGAATTGTTTTCTTAGCCTCAATTGCATTAACTTTGCTTTGATTTTAATTTCCTCCCTTCTATGTACTTTGATCTTAACTCACTCTTCTTTGTCTAGAGCCTTGATTTGCAGCATTAGGTTATTTGTGCTTGTTCTGTTTCCCTGATGTTAAAGTTCACAGCTCTGTATTTTCCTTTTAGCACCACTTTCACTGTTTCCCACAGGTTTTGGTAAGTTTTATCTGCATTTTCATTGATTTGTAGATACTATGTAATTTCTTCTTTAATTTCATCTGTAACTCACTGGTTTTTCAGGAGAGTATTATTTAATTGTTATGTGTTAATGTAGTTTTTGCAGTTTCTTTTGCCATTAATTTCCAATTTCAGTGCACCATGGTCAGATCATATTCGTGAGATAATTTCAATTCCTTTGCATTTACTTAAGCATGTTCTATGGGCTAATATATGGTCTATTTTAAAGAATGTACAATGTCCAACTGAGAAGAAAGTGTATCCTGATGTTGGGTGGAATAGTCTGTCAACATCCGCTAAGCCCATTTGTTTATAGGTTTGATTCAATTCTGTTATTTCTTGGCTGACTTTTTGTTTAGTTGATCTATCTCTTTGTGACAATGAGGTATTAAAGTGCCAGGTTATAATTGTGCTATTACATGTTTGATTTTTCATGTCTACTAGTAATTTTCTTCTATGATTGGGTGCTCACAGATTTGGTGCATATATATTTATGATTATTATCTCTTCCTCTTGAATTTTTCCCCTAATAAGAATATAATGACCTTCTTTATGTTTTTTCATCATTTTGACTTGAAGTTCACATTGTCTACAAACAAGATAGCTGGGATAGCAGGACAGCAGGATAGCCTGCTTTTTTCTAAATTCATGTTGCATGAAGTATTGTTCTCCATCCTTTGAATTTCAGTATTTAATTTTTGGTTTTAGTTAGATGTGTTTCTTTTGTACAGCATATTGTTAGATCTTGTTTCTTGATCCATTTTGCCAATCTATTTCTTTTAATTACTGAATTGAGACCATTTACATTAATGGTTATAACTGATATGTATTGGCTTAACTCTGTCATGTTGTTTTCCTATTGTGAGTTCCCTGCTTTTCCCCTTTGTTTAATTTCTTACTCTTGCCTGGTGGTTTGTTTCTGGTGGTGTTCTGGGAATTGTTGTCTTTCTTGTCTCTACCTAGAATATCTTTCATTACTCTTTGTAGGGTTGGTTGAGTGGTCTTGAATTTCTTCAGTTGTTCTTTGTCATGGAAGTATCTTATTTCTTCTTCAACTTTGAAAGACAGTTTGGCAGGGTACATTAATCTGGGTTGAATGTTGTTTTCTGTTAGGGATTGAAATACTTCACTGCAAGCTCATCTTGACTTCTGTTGAGAAGTTGACCATGATTTTAATGGACTTCCATTGAAAGGTGAACTGTTTCTTTTCTCTAACAGCTTTTGATATTCTGTTTTTATGCTGAATTTCTGGGATTTTGATTATTATATGTCTGAGTATAGACTTATTGTGGTTATGGCTATTTTGAGTTCTAGATCCCTCACTTATCTGTATGTCAGATGCTTGGCTTTTTTTTTTTTTTTTTTTTTGGTCTTTTTGAGACAGTGTCTCTATGCAGTTCAGGCTGGCCTTGAGCACACTTTGTAACCCAGGCTAGTCTCGAACACACAATGATCCTCCTGCCTCAGCCTCCCAAGTGCTGGGATTATAGGCATGAACCACCAATGTAAAGTTTTTTTTAAAACATTATTTGCTTTGACTACTACGTTTTCCTTGATATCTGTCATGTTTACATTGTTTTTCTTTGCACCATCTCAGAGCTGTTGACTTGTTATTTCATGGTCCTTTGTTATTTCTAAGAGTTCTTTCCTTTCATGGTCTCTAGTTGCAAGCCTGCCTTTAAGGTCTAAATACATATCTTCAATTTTGTTTGAGCAGTTATCCCAGCTTTTAATAGAATTTCAATTTTCTGGATATCTTCTTGAATTTGTTTCATGAATTGAATTTCTTTCCTCTACTAGTCATTCAAAGTTTCCATCATTTTTCCATGCTCCTGTACTTTTTAAATCTATTTGTTCTTTAGTTATACAGAGCAACTCCTTCATTAAGGTTGTCATTTGTCTCTTTGCCTGAGAAATTATTTGTGATTTGATTTCCTCTATAGCCTCATGGATTTATTTCTTTTCTTATTTTTTAAAAATTTTATTTAAAGAGAAAAAAGAAAAATCAGAAAAAAGGATATAAATAATACAGAACTTCAAAAATATAAACAGTAAGAAATCACTAGTAGATAAAGTATATTGTCATCGTAGAAAATGTTCGAGTCCCAAAATTATAGCATACGAAGTGGATATTCAAACAGTGAGACTGCAAATAGTTCTGTTCAGTGATCCAATGAAACCTTAGTAATATATTTATTGATCTTACACACTTAAACATACATGCAGTTATGTCCTTTAGAACACCTTCTTTTCCTCTCTTTTTTACAATTGCAATTACACATTTTGCATTTTATTACCCCTATAGTTCTTACTACTTTTTACACGACAGACACAATGTGATATTTATAAATATGATTCTTATTTATTTCACTTATGAGGATAGTCTCAAGTTGCCTCCATTTACCTATAAAAGCCTCAAGGTCATCCTTTTTTATAGCTGAGTAGTATTCAATTATATAAAAATACCACAACTTTTTCATCCATTCTGCAGTTGATGGGCATTTTGGTTGTTTTCAATATTTAGCTGTTACAAAATGTGCTGCTAAGCATGGGTGCACATATATCACTGTGATATGACCTTTTCAGTTTTTCTGGAAAAATGCCCAGGGGAGGAATAGCTGGATTGAATGAAACTTCCAATTCTAGTCTTCTGAGAAATCTCCATAGTGATTTCCATAGTGGCTGCACCAGCTTATACTCCCACCAACAGTGGAGCAGTGTTCCTTTTGGCCCATAGCCTCACCAAAATTTGTTATCAGTTGATTCCCTGATGGCAGCTATCCTTTATGGAGTGAGATGAAATCTCAATATTCCTTTAATTTTCATACCTTGAATGGCCAGTTATGGTGAACATTTCTTCATGTATTTATTTGCCATTTGTATGTCTTCATATGAGAACAGTGTGTTCATCTCAGATGCCCATTTTTGGAGAGGGTTTTTGAATTTGGGGTGTTTGATGTTTTTCAATTCGTTATATGTTCTGGATATAAGTAATTTGTCTGAGGAGTTTTTGGCTAAAATTCTTTCCCATTCTGTGGGTTGTCTTTTACTCTGTTGGTGATTTCTATTGAAATGCAAAAAATTTTCAGTAATATGAGATATCAGTTGTTGATTCTTTGAAGTGTTCCCTTGCAGTTTGCATTGTATCATGAATTCTCTGCCTACCCCTATGTCTCCAAGACTTCTACCTACCTTGTCTTCCACTAGATTTAGTGTTTCTGTTTTAATATTTAGATCTGTGATCCATTTAGATTTTAGTTTTGTGCATGGTGATAGGCATGGGTCTAGTTTCTGTCTTTGGCATGTGGAGAGTCAATTTTTCCAACACCATTTGTTAAAGAAATTATCCTTCTTCCTGTGAACATGGTTATCACCTTTATCAAATATCAGGTGAGTGAGTGTCTTTGTAGTTGTGTTTGCATCTTCTAATCTGTTCCATTGATCCTCAGGTCTATTTCTTTGCCAGTACCACACTGATTTTATCACTGTGGTTTTGTACTATAGCTTCAGGTGAGAAAATGAGAAGCCTCCTGCCTTGCCTTTGTTATCCAGAATTGCCTTTGCTATTCTAGGATTCTTCTGTTTCCAAATGCATTTTAGAAATTTTTTCTCTAGATCTGTGAGGTATGTTAATGGTATTTTGATTGGAACTGCATTAAATCTGTATAACAGCTTTGGGAGTATGGCCATTTTCACAATGTTGGTTCTTCCTAGCCAAGAGCAAGGACTATCCTTCCATTTTCTAATATCCTCTTCAATCTCCTTTTTTTTAGCATAGCATAATTTTCAGCATATAGATCTTTTACATTCTTAGGGTGATTCCTAAGTATTTTATTTTTTAGATGCTATTGTGAAAGTGATGTTTCCATAATTTCTCTCTCAGTGAGTTTTTTGTTTGTGCACAGGAATGCTATTGATTTTTTAGCACTGACTTTTATCAAACTATCCTGCCAAATTTGTTTATTACCTCTATTATTCTTTTAATGAAGTTTTTTCAGTATTCTATACAGAGTATCACGTCATCTTCAAATAGTGATAATTTAACTTCCTTTCCTATCTTTATTCCTTTTATTTCTCTCTCTTGTCTTGGCTAATATTTCCAGAACTATACTGAATAAGAGTGGTGATAGTGAACATCCTTATCTTGTTCCTGATTTTATAGTGAAAGCATTCAGTTTTTGTCCATGCAGTACAATGTCGGTCATTGGTTTGTCGTAGATGGCCTTTATGAGATTGAGGTAGACTCTGTATTCTGAGATTCTGAAGGGTTTTTATCATGAACATGTGTTGGACTTTATCAAAAGCTTTTTCTGCATCTATTGAGATGACCATGTGGTTTTTGTTTTTGACTCTGTTGATGTGGTGTATTACATTTATTGATTTGTGTATGTTAAACCATCCCTGCATGCCTGGAATGAATCCCACTTGGTCATGATGTATAATCTTCTTGATGATTTGCTGCATTCTATTTGCCAGTACTTTATTGAGAATCTTTGCATAAATGTTCATTAGTGAGATTGGCCTATAGTTGTCCTTTTTGGTTGGATCTTTCTCTGGTTTTGATATGAGAGCAGTACTTGGCTCCAGGAATGTTTTAGGGAGGACTGCCTCCTTTTCAATTTCACTGAAGAGTTTAAGGAGTGTTGGCATCAAATCTTTAAATTTCTTGTAGAATTCAGCATGAATCCATCAGGACCTATGCTTTTGTTTGTTGGTAAGTTTTTAATTACATTTTCAATTTCAATAGCTGATATTGGGATCTTCAAAATTGCTATATCTCCTTGGTGGAGCTTTGGTAGTTCATATGTTTCTAGAAATCTGTCCATTTTCTCTGTGTTTTCTATTCTATGTTAGTAGAGATTTTCAAAGTAGGTATTCATGATATTTTGAATTTCCATGGTATTTATAGTAATTGCCCTCTTTTCAGTCCTTATTGTGTGAATTGTGGCTTTTCTTTGTTTTTCTTAATATGGTTAGCTAGAGGTTTGTCAATTTTGTTTATTTTCTCAAAAAAAGAATTTTTTGATCCAATAATTCTTTTATTGTTTTTTAAGTTTCAATTGCATTTCTGCTCTAATGTTTACAATTTCCTGTCTATTATGAGCTTTGCATTTAACTTGCTCTTGTTTTTCTAGAAGCTTGAGATAAAGCATAAGGTTGTTTATTTGTATTTGTTTAGTTTTTTTTGTTGTTTGTTTAGTTTTTTGATATGACAATTTATTGCTATATCTTTCCCCCTTAAGACCACTTTCATTGCATCCCAGAGATTACGGGATGTTGTTTCCACATTTTCATTGAATTGTAGGGATTCCTTTATTTCTTCTTTAATTTCATCTGTAGCCCACTGGTTGTTCAGAAGGTTGTGATTTAAGTTCTATGTGTTTATGCAGGTTTTTCAATTTCTTTTGCCATTGATTTCCAATTTCAGTGCAGTATAGCCAAGTCTTATGCATGGGATAATTTCAATATCTTTGCATTTACTTAAGAATGTTTTGTGGGATAATATATGGTCTATTTTGGAGAATGTCTCATGTGTAGCTGTGAAGAATGTGTATTCTGATGTGATTGTGTGGAACACTCTGTAAACATTTACTAAGTTCAGTTGCTCACAGGTATGATTCTGTTCTGTTATTTCTTTGATGACTTTTTGTCTAGTTGATCTATCACTTGTGATAATGGGGTATTAAGGTACACTGTTATAATTGTGTTCTTCTGTATTTGGTTTTTTATGTCCATTATTTTTTGTCTTATAGAGTTGAGTGCTGCCGCCTTTGGTGCATATATATTTATAATTGTTAGTTCTTCCTCTTGAATTTTTCCACTAACGAGTGTGTAGTTACCTTCTTTCTCTCTTTTATTCATTTTCGGATTGAAGTTCAAATTGTCTGCCAATAGAATAGTTACCCCTGCTTTTTTCTGGGTTCCTGTTGCATGGAATGCTGTTTTCCATCATTTGACTTTTAATCTATGAGTTTCCTTTTGGTTCACTTGTTTTCTTGTATATAGCATATTGCGGGGTCATGTTTCTTTATCCATTCTGTCAACCTTTTTCTTTTGATAGGTGAATTGAGGCCATTTAAATTTATGGGTATAACTAATATGTACTAGCTTGACTTTGCCATGTTATGTTCCAGTGTTTGCTTTCTGCTTTTTCCCCGTTGTTTAATTGCTTGTCCTATCTGGTAATTTCTTTCTGTTGTTTTTCTGGTGATTGTGGTCATTTTTATCTCTATCTAGTATGTTTTTCAACACTCTTTCTAGGGTTGGTTTGGTGGACGTGAATTTCTTCAGTTGTTCTTTGTCATGGAAGTATCTTGTTTCTCCATTAAATTTGAATGAAAGTTTTTCTGGGTACATCAGTCTGGGGTACATAGAAAGTTGCTTTCTAGCAGGACTTGAAATACTTCACTCCAAACTCATCTTAAAATGAGGGTTTGTGTGAAAAGTCTGCCATGATTCTAATGGACTTTTCTTGATAGGTGAGTTGTATCTTCTCTAACAGCTTTTAGTATTCTGTTTTTATGCTGCATGTCTGGGATGTGAATTATTATATATTTGAGTATAGATTTATTTTTTTTTTGATTGTTTGATGTGCTGTATGCCTCACTTGTCTGCCTATCAGATTTTTCCCCATGTTTAGGAAATTTTCTGTTATTAATTCTGTGAATATTTTAGTTATGTCATTTGCATTGACTCCTGCATCTTCACTGATGCCTATCATCTTGTAGCTCCTGGATTGTCATTTCATGCTCCTTTATTATTTTAAAAAGTTCTACCCTTTCATGATCACTAATTGTGATCCTGTTTTCAAGGTCTGAAATTCTATCCTCAGCTTCATTTAAATGATTTTGCTAGCTTTCTATAGAATTTTTTGTTTTTTGGATATCTTTTAGAGTTTGTTTCATAAATTCTGTGTGTTTTCTATGTTGTTGATTCTTGATTTCAATCAGTTTCCCATGCTCTTGTACTTTTTTTTTTAATCTATTTCTTCTCTAGCTGCGCTGAGCTACTACTTTATTAAGGTTGTTATTTCTTTAATGAGAGATTACTTCTAATTTGATTTCCTCTGTAGCCTCATGGAGTTGTTTTTTTTATTTCAATTGCTATCTTTTCAGAGATTTCTGGTGGTTACTTTTGAAGTCTTCTATTTCAGTGTCTCCTGTACTTGCTCCTGGTGGACCAGATGTGTGAGATTGCGTTTGGCTTTCTTGTTTTGCCATTTTCCCCTTTCAAGTTAATATTTGGCCCTCCAATCCCAATAGTGTCAACTGTTGGTAGTGTGTATCTTGGGGTCCTACTATAAGGTTGATGCTTGTCTAATTGCTGGGTCCCACAATGGAGAGGTGGGCCAGTGACCTGAATTCTCCCTGCAGGGCCTATTGTGTGAGTCCTGTTTTCTTTCTAAGCTTACAAGCCTAGGAGTACTGATGGAAATCAACCCCTAGTTCCTGCTATTATTATGTCTTCAGGTTATTCAGAGTCACTAAATCTCCCTGTTTATAGTGTTTGCTTTGCTGAGACCCTACTGTGTCTCTGGGTATCCCACAGCCCCCCTTAATTTTCTCCAGGTTGGGGTAGGCCTTATTGGCACCCTTCTCAATCTATTTGATATTCTCTTTGTGGAGGAAGGACTTACCTACCCAATTTCCTAGCTCACCTATGGCCTCCTACTTCTGGGGGCAGGGGGCTTCTCCGTTGCTCCTGTTTACCCAGTGAAGGTGGCAAACTCCACTCCTATTTTAGGCCCAAAATTACCTCACTGATTAAAGCCTGCTGACTTCTGTTTGAATGAGGGATTACTGAGTCTCCCCTCCATACTGCATGGTTTATCCACTATAGTCCAAGGTTTTGGGGGAAGGTGTGGGAGCCGAAGATCAACAGCAATGCTAGCTAGGTCCAGGAGGTGATGGGTTCCCCAATGACAGAGATGGGACTGTGCCACTGTGCATTGCAGGCTGGAGTTCCTAGTTCCTGAGGTGGGTGGCCAGCACTGCAGAGACATAGGAGGGGTCCAATTCTGGCCCAGCGCCACCCTTGCTGCTGGCTGAAGTTCCTGGGTCCCATGAGGTGGTCTGCCAGGATGGTGTGGGTTGGTTGCAGGAGGGGCTCAAATCTAGCCCGACCCTGTGTGTACCACTGGCTGGAGTTCCCAGGTCCCGCGAGGTGGTCTGCCGGGATGGTGGGGGTTGCCGGAGGAGCCCAGGTATGGCATGGCCCTGTGTGCACTGCTGGCTGGAGTTCTCAGGTCCTGAGAGATGGTGTGCCCAGATAGCAGGGGTCGCGGGAGGGGCCTGGGTCTACCTGGACCCCGTGCACAATGCTGACTGGCGTTCCCAGGTCCTATGAGGTGATCTGCCTGGATCTGGATATGTTTCTTTACTTTACTTGCTATCTCTTCAGAAATTCTAGATGTGTGACTTGCAGTGTTCTCTATTTCTATGTGTCTTGTGCTTGTTTTGGATGGGCTGGGCATTTGACATTACATTATGCCTTTTCATTTTGTTATTTTCACATTTTGGTTAATATTTTGGTCTTTTTAATCCTCAATTGTCCATAATGTGTATCTTATGGTTCTACCTTATGGCTGACATTTACAAATTTTTAGGTCCCGCAGTGTAGGTGAGGAGCCAGTCACTTAAATTCCTCCTATGGGGCCTGTTGACTGAGTCCTGTATCCTTGCTACACTGACTACCCTAGGATTATTGAGGTGACCAACCCTTAGCTCATATTGTCACTGCTGCTTCAGACTGGCTCAGGCTTGTCAATGGTGTGTGCCTCAGCCAGGACCTTACTGTGTCAATTGGGGGTTTCAGTTACTCCGGGTGCAGCAAGGCCTTGTTGGCACTCTTGCCGCCCACCTGGGATTTGTTGTATAAAATAAGGGCTCTCCCATACTCTTACTTGCCTGAGAAGTTCCTCCAGGTGAGGAGAGGGTTTGCGAAGGCTCCTGCTGACCCACTCAGGTCCTCTGCTTGGTGGAGGGGACTCTCCAGCCTTCTAAGTTTCTCTGGTGGGGTTACTAAGGCTCCTGCCAGCCAACCAAGATACTGCAAGTGGTAGAAGTGGCTGTTGATGCTCCTGTTGGCTACTGATACTGTCTAGGTGTGAAGGAGGAATAGCTGGAGCTTCCCTCGGCTGCTGAGGTCATCGTGTGTGGGCGAGGGTTTCCATTTTAAACGTCCTCCAAACACATAGGTGTTGAATGTTCTGTCCGTTTTTGTGTGGTGTTAGAAATTCTAAAAGGTGATGTATAGTTGGAGGAAGAAGGACACTGCTATATGCCTTTGAAAGGCAATTTTCCCCTGCTCCTACACTCAGTCTCTCTGTTCTTCCTACCTGCCATATGATGAGCATCTTTCTTTTGCCATGCCCTTGCTATGTTTTTCTCTCACCATAGACTCATAGCCAGCCTATCATGGGCTGAAACTTCTTACTATATGAGCCAAAATTCATTTCTTCTCCTTCAAATTGCTTTTCTCAGATGTTTTGTCATAGTGACAGAAAGTTGACTAGAAGTTGACTAGAAGATTGGTACCAAAAAATGGAGTCACTGCTGTGATTATATTTAATGATATGACTCAGAAGCATTGTGCAGTAGTTTGAGGGGGAAAAGAATTAGAAATGTGTGGAGGAGAAAGTTGAATAAACCATAGGAATGTTATACATGAAGTCTAGTTAGTGATCCTGGTAGGTTCTCAGAAAACCAAATTTGTTTAGATTGTGGACAGTAAAGACTGTGTGGATAAGATTTTCAGGTGGGAATGATGACTCCACTGGGAGGTCAAAGTGGAGGTCATTCATGATACATTCTGGCAAAGAACTTAGCTACATTTTATCCATTCCTAGACTTTATGGGAGGTTGAATTCATAGGTGATGGACTAATTAATATGGAAGAGGAAACCACAAGGCAATACTGTATTCAGATTGTGGCCTGAGTATTACAAGTTCTTTTAGTCAATTTACAATTAGATTTGGGAGAAAACACAGAATAGAAATATTTTTTAAAACTTGTAGGTTGGCCAGAAAGGAAACTCATTTAAAGTTGAGGACAAAGAGACTGTGGTTGGTAATGAGATTAGTACCAGGCATTGTGATATGGATATGACTCTTCAAGGACTAGAGAATATTTTGATTTGGAATTTAAATGTTCTCCAAAAGCTCAAGTGTTAAATTTTGGTGGTTCTTTTGGGAGATGGTGGAAACTGTCAGCAGTAAAGCCTAGTTGGAGGAAGTAGGTTATTGGGCATGCCTTTGAAGAGTGTATTTGCTACCCCCACCCTTCCTGGCTTCCATGAAGTAAGCAGATTTCCTAACCTACACACTTCTGCCATGATATTTCTGCCTCACTGAAGGCCTAAAACCAATACAGCCAGCTGACCATGGCCAAAACTTCTGAAACTGTGAACTAAAATAAACTTCTCTTCCTTTAAGTTTTCTCACATATTTTGTCAGCAATGAAAATTTGACTAATGCAGTAATAGTTCAACAATCTTTAAGGTCTGCAAAATTTGATCTCTGGCTGTCTCTATAATTGTGTATTCTTCCCCCCATTTCTCAGTTTCTTACTGTAGTGTAGCCACACTAGCCTCCTAAGTGTTCTCAAATATTCTAAGCTTATTGTCTGTAGCAGGTACCTGGCAGGGACTTGAAGAGTATTTAATAAAAGGCCAATTTATAATGATGTTGATAGTGTATATGGAAAACATAAAATATAATGCAGTGCCTGAAGCTAGGGTGTTGTTGCCACTCAGGACCTGAAAAGGCAAAGAGAGGAAAGAAGTGTTTCAGCCACTAAAATAACAAGAAGTCTGTTGAGATGATCACTTGACAGCAGATGACAAAGCTGGATTACGGGTCATAATTAGATTAAAGTAACCCACAGAAAAGAGTTAGAGAAGTATATGATTAAAAGTGCTTTTCTCCTTCCGTCCTATGACCTACCACACTCCCACTTGTCTAAGCTCCACCTCAAAGATAACAGGCATTGGAATCTTTTTTTGTGAATGTGTTGAACCACTTGCCAAAATCAGCAGTTCTTTACAACTCAACCCAGTCAGGTCAGCCATCTGAGGGACAATGCAGATAGAAGAAGGGTAGACAATAGATCTGAATGGAAAAAAAAAATAATAGAAGATATCCAGAACAACCTCTCCATTTTGAGCACACCTGTCCTGGTTTTCACGTGGTTTCCTGGCCATTTGTTCCCTAGTTCCATGGCTAGCTTATCACAAAGCTTTTCCTTGAGTACTCAACCAAGAATTGTATAACCCCCAAATACAGCATCACTGGTATTGCTACAATTTACTTTATTCATAACCGTCTGAACTCATCTACTTTATTTTTGTTATTAAAATTAATTATCTCAAAAAAAAAAAAAACAACTAAAATTGAAAGGCTTAGGATTTAGCTCACTGGCATAAGCACCTTCCTGGCAAGCACAGGGCTGTGAGTTTGATCCCCAGTACCAAAAAGAAATAAAAAATTAATTTTATTTATCATTCCACTACAATAGAATTTTTATGTAAGCAAGAGTCTTTTTTCATTATTATATTTCATTATTTATTGCCAGCACTAACACGGTGCCTGATGCATAGCTGACATTCACTAATGCTTTATTAAGCAAGTTAATGCATTACTTTTTCTTTCTATCACTTTTGTACTTCTTTTATAGTATTACTACAACCTGAATTATATTATGGTTGTTAAATATGTTTCTTTGGAAAGTTTCTTGAGAATAGCAACATTACTTTATTCTTTTATCTCCAGAATTTGGTAAAGAATCTGTCACATAGGTGTAGATCACTTAAATTTTGTTTGAATGAAACGACAGGCCATGCTAAATTTGACCACTGGGTGCCAGTTCCAGAGATTTTTATTTAAGCAAAAACAAAACAAAACAAACAAAAAAGTATGCCATGTTAATTTACTTTTGCCTACTTGGGTCTTGTCACTATAACTCCGTCAAGTTAGATACCTCTTCTTTAGGTTATCAAAATCATTCTTAGGATTCTCATTCGGTGTTTGTTGATCTTTGCTTCAGATATACTTATGATTGGCTTGTATAGGTATCTTCATGGTCCATAGTACAATGTTAGAATGAAAACACAAGAAAAAGATGTCATAACAAGTAGATTAACAATCACAATGAGAAGCAGCAAAATGGGAAACAGAAAAGACTTGAATTCAAACTCACGACAGTATGGATCTTTATTCCCTTATTGTTTCCCAAGTTACCAAGAAAAGATCTGGTATCTATTTATCTATCTATTTGGTGATAAGAATAATGATTTAAAATGATAGCATCAAATATTAAGTAACAGATACTTGAATTATACTTTGATTTTGGTTCTAGAATTTATGGTCAATTAATATTTTTAAATAAATAAGAAAATTACTAAATCAAATATATTTGTTAGTCTTCATGTGATTTCATACATGACCAATTAATATTTTTGAATAAATAAATAAATAAGAAAATTATCAAGTCAAATGCATTTTTCAGTCTTCATCTGATTTCATAATAGAATAGCATAAATATTTAATGCAGTTATCTTATACTTGCAATGTTAGTTAAATTGAATATAACTGATTGTGGGTGTAGTAAAATTAATAATAATTCTATTTTTAAAATATTTTACCTTTTTAATAAATGTTACTACTCATTGTTGTATGTAAATATAAATTCCATAAATCTGTTTACTTTTTGATTTTTATATCTTAGCAATTAAGGCAGTTTCTTTTTAAAAATGTTTTTATTTGTACATGTTTGTAGCACGTGATGTTTACATTCATTTTAGGGAGCAGGTACTTGTACTTAACATATCTTAATTCTTTTTAATTTCCCTTCCCCTGCCTCCATCTTTAGATCCCTATCCCATTTGAAAAGCGTCTATTATCTTCCTTCCTAATTTACTTTTTGCTTTTAAAAATTATTTGTACTTTGGGTTTCTCAGATAGGAAAAGTTATATAATATTTAAGCTCGTATGGTTTATTTAACTTAACATTATGGTCCCAAGGTGCATTTATTTTCCTACAAATGATTCAAGTTTATCCCTTTTATTATAGTGTAGTATTCTGTTATGTATAAATTGAATATATAGGATGCTTCCAAGTTTTAGCTTATGAGTTTTACTCCTATAAACATGGGTATGCTTGTATCATTCCTTGTATCATTGAGGTATGATGTCTTTAACTCTGGGCAAGATACCCAGAAAAGGCATACTGGAGTTGAATGGATTTTCTAGTTGTAGTTTTCTGTGGAATCTCCATACTGATTTCCATAGTGGTTGTACCAATTTACATTGCTCCCCACAAGGTAAAGGTCCGCCTGCTACTGCCAGCATTTCTTCTTGTTTGCAACAAAATGAGTAAACATTTCTCAATAGAAGTACAAATGGCCAATAGTACATTTAAAAATGCTCAACATATCTGGCCACTGCTGAAATGCAAATTAAAGCATTTCTTTAAGAAATAACACCACTTTAAAAGCCCCAAAAAGGAGTATAAATATTTAGTTCTAACTTTACATAGTGGCAATTTTCCCTTCAACACAGTCTCATTGCATTTCTAGCGCTTGCCAGAGTTGTGCCAGTTGCATGACTCCAAAAATTGTCAAAGAAAGAAAAATAAACTTTAAACCTAAAAATAAGAGAGTAAAAAACAGACATATATGTCATATCACTCTGAGAGTGACTGTAAACTGTATGTGAGCCAATGGACACATGTAAGAAGTCCTTTTCCTATGACTTGAGAATCACTTGGATTTGAGATTCTGTCTAATATTTTGCCAGCTGGCTCCAGGGATGTGATTCCTAACAAATCTTATCCCTGGAGCCTTGATAGCTTTTTCAGATGATAAAATGTCACCTTTTGTAAATCTGGGAAAGTTGAAAGGCTGTCTTCTGTACTGGTTGTGAGTATCCCACCTTAACCATTTACTAGTCCAATTATTTAAATACAGAATTATTTAAATACAGAATGACTAAAAGTTCTCATTCATTTCATAAAATAGTAGAACTAAATATAAAACAACAATCTATTACATTTGTTCAGTATACAAACTGACTGGTAGACATAACACCTGTTTGAGCAACACTTGGTCTAGTCAGTATATAAACTGCCTGAGCAACATTCGAAATAAACTAAGTAGTTAAAAAAATTATTTAGCTTTCTTTTATATTTATTTATAACAGTTTATTCAGACAAACTTAAATTAAATTAAATTAAATTATGAGCAAAGATTTTGTTTACCTATAGAATTGATTATGGTTAGTAATGTTTAGGGGCACAGAATTTAACATCATACTGACTTGTTTAGGTTCACATTACATCGCTAATATTTGCCAGGCATATAATTCTGAATCTCAGTGTCTTCATCTATGAGTTGAAAATGATAGCAATCATTTATTGAAGGTTCTGTGTGTACCTTGGCACTATACTAAGCTTTACTTTCTGAATTCATTATTTAGCCTTCCAAATCTTCCAGTAAACTGTTACTTTTTCCCCCCAGTCTTAGGGATTGACAGGTTCTTGCTAAGGTGTCTAGGCTGTTCTTAAACTTATAAAACTCATGCTTCAACCAAGCAGATTACTGCATTGTACAGGAATATGATTTCTAAAAGACAACATAAGCAAAATGTTAAGATGGTAGACCATCACCTATAGGACATGTAGAATGTGACACTGACTCCTAATACTAATGTTGACCATGGTTATTGGAAGCAGTTGTTGTTCTCTGGTCATACTTTATATTTCAAAGTGTTCTAGATCCAGGAAAGATCAAGATAATTAGGATGCCACTACAACTTCAAGACTGATGTAAACTGACTTTCTAAGTATTAGACATCAAAAGTTAAAGATCAAAGCTAAAGAAGACAAAAGGCCAAAAGGACACCCTCTACTTTGGCTCTTGCCCTCCAAAGTCAGCTAGGACCTGGGTTCTGAGGAGATCCCTCTTTTTATTTATTTCTTTCTTTCTTTATTTATTTTTGTCTTTTTCATTTTTATCAGTACCGGGGATTGAACTCACAACCACCTGCTTGCAAGGCAGGCGCTTATGCCACTGAGCTAAATCCCCAGCCCCCGAGGAGATCCCTCTTAAAAGTGCATAAAATTCTAGTGAGTCATCCAGTCTTCTAAGTAGGGGGATTTTTGGACCCTAGAAGGTGTCAGGAGTCAAATAATGTACATTTGGCTAAAAAAGGAAAGTCAATAAAATGGGGAATGTCGCCATGCTTTCAAGGAAAGTCATGTGACCAAGCAAGACCATGACCCATCCTGGCAAATGACAAAATGGTAGGAAAAAAAAAAAAAAAAACTAGAGAAGCTAAGAGACTCCTCATACAGCCCCCAAAATACTCCACTCAAGCAGTTTAATAGTCTTTGACTGATATAGACAGATTGATAGATAGACAGACAGACAGACAGATAGATAGATAGATAGATAGATTATGTAGCTTTCTTGGAGCAAAGTAACCTGAGACAAAAAGTGTAAGAAGGAACATAAAAGGCCAACTATAAAGAGTGGGACCAGAGAAGAGTGTGATTTAGGCATATTCTCACTTAATACCTCTTAGAAAGTTTGTATGTCTGGAAGACACTAGGCCAAGATTCTCCAATTTACAATTTGTACTTGCAGTTGTTTTGAGAGTATGGGAAAAGGTGCTGGAAAAGTACCACATGAGTGATCAGGTTCTACCTGACTCTTACTGCTTATTATTATCTGAATGGTTAATGAGGCCAAACATTTGGTCACAAAAATGCTGTGTAATACAAAGCATTAGAATCAGAGGCCTGAGTGCTAATTTTAGTTCTGCCTTCTGAACGACATTATGCTATTCACTTAGTTTTCTGGACTTCAGTGTGAAGAGTCAGAGACTAACTCAGAAGCACAGCACCTCCCTTGCAAGCACAAGACCCTGAGTTCAATTCCAGGCACAAAAAAAACAACAAAAGCAAACAAACAGCAACAACAACAACACAGACACTAAGCACATGTTTTGAGACCTGGCAAGTATGTGGGGATGAGAAATTTAAGTATTTATAACCCATGAAAGAGAAAACAAGTAAAAACACACAAGGTCATAACTCGTGACTAAGTGTGGTCACTCCGTAAAGAAGTGGGTCAAACCAAGCCTGGTACATCATGGCCTATTTTCATATAGAACATGAGGCAGCAAAAAACAAAAAAGAATGTTAAGTGCATAAGATTAATTTCATCATCAAGGCACAGATACCTGGATCTGTCAGGCCCACATTTATTCTTTAGAATATTTCTATTGATGAATTATTAATTTTAATTTTATGAGTTTTATTATATTAAGCAATGAGTATTTAACAGGAAAAGTCATCAAAAATATTTATTGAATGTTTATAAAAAAACATCCAAATTTTCAACATTAACTCTGTTTTTTGGTGTACTAAGTCTAAAAAGAACAACACAAAGAAATACCTATATGAGCTAAAGGGAAAATACCAATAGCACTTTACAAAAAATGTCTTTAGTTATCACACCTTACGCAGTCTGTACACATGGCAAAGTATGTTCCATGCACATATATCACTTACACTGACATCATGTGTTTTTTGCTTTCCTGGCCTTTTGTAGTACATATTTGATATCTCAGTGGCCTTGCTGTTTTGTTAGGAGGTTTCAGTTACATTATGCAGCATGTAGTTAACTGGAATGCAAAATATCTATAAAATAAAGTATTAAATTCTTAACATATTTTGTGCGTTTAGAATAAACATCAATATTTTGACATAATCTTTTTACTTGCTTAAAAAACCTGAAAAATAACATCAGAAATACATTGCTATATGAACTACAATAAATACACCAATATAACTCTACCACAAAAGTTAGTTTTGCTTCCCTGCCAAACCCAAGACAGTCTTCCTATATGATACCTGCATATTCCATGCACAAGCTTTGCTTACACTGACAGCGCGTGTGATTAGCTTTTCTTTCCTATGTGGAAGGCCAGTCCAGTCATCTGTCTTCTTTGCCTGTTTTGTCAATAGCTTCCTATTTTGTTGTAGAGTGAACACTTAGCAGGAAAATAAGATATCAATAAAATAAAATATCAAATATATAATGAGTGCTTAGAATAGTCATCAACAGTTTCACACCAGCTATGTACTTGGTTACGAAACCTAAAAGATAACATTAAAAATAAAAACGTGTGTGAAGTATAATGTAAATTCAAACAAAACTCTGTCACAGAAGTAAGTTTTTTTCAACTGCATCACCAAAGATACTCTTCACACATGTCCCTTGCACACATCTCGCTTACACCGACAGCCCGTGTTCTTAGCTTTCCTTTCCTGTGTCAGGCCTTGCTCATCGGCTGTTTTTTCTTTCTGCTTTGTCAGCAGTTTCCCACTATGCTGTACACTGAGCAGGGAAATATGATATCAATAAAATAAACTATTAAATATGTAATGAGTGCTTAGACTAGGCACCAACATTTTCACATCAACTGTTTACTTGCTAAAACCTAAAAGATAATATGAAAAATAAAAACATGGGCCTGTGATATAGCATAGTGGCACACTGCCTGCCTGGCAAGTACGAATTCGTGAGAATAATCCCTGACACACACACGCACACAGACACACACAATATGTGAACTACAATATAAACACAGGCAGAAGTCTACCACAGGGCCGGGGATTGAGCTGTGCAGCTCAAGCACCTGCTTGGCAAGCACAGAGTCATGAAAGCAATTCCCAGTACCAAAAAAAAAAAATTCTACCACAAGTTATAAGCATTGCTTCAATTGCTACATCCAAGGCAGTCTTCACACATAATAACTGTACATTGTCTACACAAATATTGCTTACACTGATAGCACATATGTTTTGTTTCATGTGCTTTCCTATAGGGCACAGTTGACATCTTCTTTGTTTTTCTGTTATTGTTGTAGATTTTCGTGCTGCAGCTGCCTGTTCACCTGCCAGGGCACAGTGTGTTCCACAATGTTTTTGCATCGTTCCGTGGGCAGAAAGGTTTTCTTTTTCCTTTGCTGTAAATGATCTCTTGTGAGCACCAGTCCAAATCTTCCAAGAAAATTTCTCTGTGATATTTTGCAGTTCATATTTTCTTTGTAAACTGTCACACTATTTATGCCACACATTGAATAAAACACAACCAATGGCCAAAGCTTGTGTTTCAGCTGGCATTGTAGTTGCTATAAAACTTATCAACAACATTGGCTCCACTTTTAGTTTTATTGTAGAAAGTTTCTCTGTCTTACTTCCATTTCGTTGGGGTTTTCTTAGCAACATTTCCATCATGCAGTGTTAACAGCAGCAGTGCTGGCTTGTTTTCCTTTGTGATATAAAACACCGGTGTTATAACTTTCTGAAATCCAAACATTGTACTATTCAGTTCTCTGTTTTTTTAAACATTTATTTTATTGGTACATATTATTGGTACATATTAGATATATATAATAGTAAAATTCACTATCGGGAGTTCATAGCTGTACATGATATGATTCTTCGTTTTTCCGATTATCCTCCACTTCCTTCAATTTCTCTTCCCCCTTTACCCAATATTTGTTTTCACTTTTTCTACTGTTCTCACTTTTCTTGTCCATTCTTTCCTTTTTCCCTCCTCCCTCCCTTCTTTCCCTTCCCATTTGAACACTTTCTTCCCATTTCCTAATATCTATTATAAATTTGGTCCTTATCTACATTTTTGGTTTCTCAAACCAGAGAAAACATGTGCTATTTGCATGTGTGTGATTTATTTCACTTAAGAGTATTGTCTCAAGTTTCATTCATTTACCTAGAAATGTCTCAAGTTTATCTTTCCTTATGGAAGAGTAGTACCCCATTTTATATTTTTAAAAAGCATCTGCTTTACTCATTTATTGATTGTTTGGACTGCTTCTAAATTTGGATATTACAATATGTGCTGCTTTTGGACTGCTTTTAAATTTGGATATTACAACCTGTGATGCTATAAACATAGATGTACATATATTGCTGTGGTATGATGCTTTTAATTCTTTTGATAACACACCAAGGACGGGAATATCTGTGTCAAATAGAACCTCTAGTCTTAGTATTTTTTATTTGCTTGTTTTTGAAAGAAAAATTATTTCACTGAAAATAAGTAAAAATTGCATAATGAAGTAATAGATTAATAATAGTTACTTCATTGAATATTGTTATCTGTAAAGTAGCTAATCAGCATGGAAGATATGGGCTTACGGCTTACTTCTCCAAATAATATTGGCCCAAATCTTTCCAATGAACTAAAAGAATCTAGTAGTATAACTATCATATATTTTATTTTTTTCTTTTCTTTTCCTTCCTTTCCTTCCTCATTTCTGCCATCCTAGTTCCTTTTTCCATTTGAACAATTTCTTCCTATTTCACTGTTTTCTATTGTGCATTTTGGACCTTATTTTACTTCTTCAGTTCCTCACACCAGGGTGACAATATGATACACATGTGAATCTGATTTATTGAACTTACGAGTATCGTCTCTAGTTGCATCTATTTATCTATAAAGATCTCAGATTTATCCTTCTTTATGGTAGTGTAATGCTCCATTGTTTAAAAAACCATATCATTTTTATCCATTCATCAATTGATGGCCATCTAGGGTGTTTACAAAATTTAACTATTATGAATTGTGCTACTATAAACATGCATACACACATATCACTGTGGTGTTATGTTTTTAATTCTTCTGGGAAGATACCATGAGGGGCTTAGCTGTGTTGAATGGGACCTCTAATCTTAGCTTTATGAGGAATCTCCATACTGGTTACCACAGTAGTTTTACCAGTCTGTACTCCCACCAAAAGTAGAAAAGCATTCCTTTTTTCCACAGTCCATCCAGCATTTATTATTGGTTGATTTTTTTATAATAACTTCCTTCTGGAGTGCAGTGGATTCTCAGTGTTGTTTTAAGTTGCATCTCTCAAATGATCAATGTTGTTGAACATTTTTTCATGCATTTATTTGCTATTTACATTTCTTCATCTGATAAGTGCATATGCATCTCAGATACCCATTTTTGGATTGGGTCTTTAAATTTGGAGGCTTGATTTTTTTCAATTCCTTATGCATTCTAGATATAAGGCCTTTGTCTGAGGGACCACTGGCTAAAATTGTCTTCTCACTCTGTTGGTTTTCTTTTCCCTATGTTGGTGATTTCTTTTGATGTGCATAACTTTTTAGTAAGATGAGATCCCAGTTATTGAACATTTGAGTTATTTCCCAAGGAATCTGGGTTTTATTCATTAGGTCTCTGCATCTTTTCATCTATTCCATTGATCTTCAGGTCTGTGGTGTTTTTTTTTTTTTTTTTTGGCAGATTCATTCTGATTTATCATAGTAGATTTGTAGTATCACTTCAAATCAGGGATTATGATGTCTCTGCCTTGCCTTTGTTGCTCAGAATTTCTTTTGCCATTCTAGGTCTCTTCTGTTTCCAAATGAATTTTAGGAATGATTTCTCTAGTCCGGTGAGGTATGATAACAGTGTTTAATCAGGATTACATTAAATCTGTGCAATAATTTTAAGTATGGCCATTTTCACTGTGTTGGTTCTTCCTATCAATGAGCAAAGAATATTTTTCCATAATCTGATATCCTTTTTCACAGGACTGTAATTTTCAGTGCATAGATCTTTTTCTTCCTTTGTTAGATTGATTCCCAAGTATCTCGTTTTTTGGATGCTATTGTGAAGAGTATGGTTCCCCTAATTTCTCTCTTAATGAATTTGTTGCTTGTGTACAAAAATGCTTCATAAACCCTACTCAAAACAGAAACAGAAGATTCAAATTCTTGCATTTAGGAATGAAAAGAGTGAAATCACCACAGATTGTGCAGAAATTCAGAAGGTCATCAATACCTACCTTAATATCTAAAAAAATGGAAAATACAGATGAAATGGACACATTTCTAGTTACTTATATGAATCAAAAGATACAAAAATTTGGAATAAACCAATATCAGGCAATGAAGTTCAAGATGTAAGGAATAGTCTACCAACAAAGAAAGGCCCCAGTCTTGGTGAATATTCAGCTGAGTTTTACAAGAAATTTGCAGGTCAAACACCATTAATTCTCAAACTCTTCAGTGAAATAGACAGGAAAACAGTATCCTCAAACTCATTCCTAGAAGCATTTCCCGGACACCAAAACCAGAAAAAATCCAGTCAAAAAATAGATACTGGCAAAAAGAACACAGAAAATCATTAAGAAGATTATACACTATGACCAAGTAGTATTCATTCCAGTTATGCAAATTTGTAAATCAATAAATATAATACATCATATCAATAAAGCAAAGGACAAAATCCACATGATCATCTCAATTGATGCAGAGAAAGGATTTGAGAAAGTCCAACACCCATTAATGATAAAAATCCCTACTGAAAATCGTGATAGATGATCTTTATCTCAATCCAATGAAAACCATCTATGACAAACCAACTTCCAACATCTTATGGGCAACATCAAATGGATAAAAACTGAAAGTTTTCAACATAAAATCAGGAACAAGACAAGGATGTCCACTATCACTATTCCTATTTAATATTGTTCTGGAAGTATAAGCCAGAACAATTTTCAAGAGAAATAAACACGAAAAGTAAGGATAGGAATGGAAGAAGTTTAATTATCATTACTTGAGAATGGCATGATACTCAAAGACCCCAAAAACTTTACCAGAAAATGTCTAAAATTTAATAACCAAATCCAGTAGTGTAGCTGAATACAAAGTCAACACACCAAAATCAATGGTGTTAGTTTTTTGAGAAATCTCTGAACTGATTTCCAGAGTAGTTGCATCAGCTTACACTGCATTAACAACGAAGGGTCCCTTCTTCTCCACAGCACTTCCAGCATTTATTATTTGTTGTTTTCTTGTTAATAACCTTTCTTTCTGTACTAAGATGGAATCTCAGCATTATTTAGTTTGCATCTTTTGAATGACCAGTGACATTGAGCATTTAAAAAATATATTTATTAGCCATTTGTGTTTTTTCATCTGAGAAGTGTCTAGTCATTTAAGATGCTCATTTTTGTATTGGATCTTTAAATTTGTGGTATCTGACATTATCTGTGTGTGTTCCTTATATATTCTAGATATTAGTTCTTTCCAAGGAACAGTTGGTAAAAATTTCTTTCCACACTATGGGTTGTGTCTTTACTCTGTTGGTGGTTTCTTTTGCTGTGAAAAAGCATTTTATGTGTGCCTGTTGCCTTGGGTTTGTTTGCTTTGTTTTGTTTTTTATTTTTTGGTGCTAAGGACCAAACCCAGCACTTCCAGTTTGCTAGATGAGTGTTCTACCCCTGAGCTAAATCCCCAGCCCTTGCTAAAAGCATTTTAATAAGATGAGATCCCAGTTGTTGAATCTTTGTGATACTGTGTGGTCAGGGTTTTGTTTATAAAGTCTTTGCCTACATCAATGTCTCCGAGATTTCTACCTATTCTCTCTAATATCAGAATTAGTGCTTCTATTTTAATATTTACATTGTTGATCCATTTGGATTTTAGTTTAGTGCATAGTAAAAGTTATGAATCTACTTTTAATCTTCAGCCTATGTATAAAAGATGCTGTCCTGCTTTTGTGTTTGGCTCCTTTGTCAAAGATAGAATGTTTGTATATGTTTTGAGTTGTTTCTTTATTGTCTAGTCTGTTCCATTGATCTTGAGTCTGTTTTATTTGCTAGTACTGTGTGATGTTTATCACAGGAGTTTTGTAGTATAATTTCAAGTGAAGGATTGTGATGTCCTCTGCTTTGGCTAGGTTACCCCTAATTGCTTTTGCTATTCTAGGTCTCTATTAGTGCAAAATGAATTAGACAATTATTTTGTGTAGTTTTGTGAGATATTTCATTGCTATTTTGATTGAGATTACATTAAATTTTATAATAAATTTGAGAATGTGGGCATTTTCACTATACTGATTTTCCTATCAAAAAAACAAAGGATATTTTTCCATTTTCTGATATCATCTTCAATCTACTTTTTCAGAGTACAGTAGTTTTCATTTTAGAGGTCTTTTACTCATTAAAGTGATTCCTAAGTATTTCACTTTTTGGAAGATGTGAAAGTTGTTGTTTCTCTAATTTTTCGGTCAGTGAGTTTGTTATTTGTGTACAAGACAGATATTGATTTTTGAGTGTTGACTTTGTATCCAACTATGATATTGAATTTGGTTGTTAAATGTAGATGTCATTTGGTGGAGTTTTTGGAATCTTCTCTATAGAGTATCATGCCATCTGCAAATAATGACAGTTTAACTCGTTTCTTTCCCATTATTGTTTTCATTGCTTTCCCTTGTCTAATTTCTCTGGCTAATGTTCCCAAAACTATATTGAGTAAAAGTGATGACAGTGGACATCTTTCTGTTGTTCCTGATTTTACAGTGAAAGTTGTCCAGTTTTGACCATTTAGTGTGATGTTGGCTATTGGTTTGTCATAGATGGCTTTCATTGGATTGAGATAAAGACCATCTATTACAAATTTCAGTAGGTTATTTTTATCATGAATGGACATTGGACTTTCTCAAATGCTTTTTTTGCATCTATTGAGATGATGATATGGTTTTTTGTCTTTGGCTCTTTTAATATGATGTACTACATTTATCGATCTGTGTATGTTGAAAGATTCCTACATCCCTGTGATGAGCCTACTTCCTGGTATATCATGGTATACAATCTGGATGATTTGCTGCATTATGTTTCATATGTATTTGTTTCTTCTGTGTTTCCTGTTCATTTTTTCTGTGCTTTTTGTTGTATTTGAATACAAATTTTCAAAGTAGATATTTTTGCCTTTCTAGATTTTTAAAGATCCATTGTGATTTCACTGTTCTTATTCCTAATTTTATCCTTTTTTTTTTGAGGAGGCTTGCTAATATTATTTAACATTTCAAAGAACTAACTCTTCAATTCATTATTTCTATGTATTTTCTTAGTCTTGAGTGTATTAATTTTTGCTGTGGTATTTAGCATTTCTTGCTGTGTATGAACTTTGGAGTTGACTTATTTTATTTTTCTAGAAACTTGAGATTCAACCTTAGGTTGTATGTTTGAAGCTGCTCTGTTTTTCTAATATGGGAATTTACTTCAGTAAATTACCCTCATAAAACTGCTTTTATCAAACCCCATAAATTTCAGTATGTTCTATTAGCTTTATTTAATTTTAGAAACTGGCCTATTTCTTGTTTGATTTCATCTGTTAGTCATTGTTTGTCAGGAGACTACTATTTAATTTTAATTAATTTATAAGGTTCTAGTAATTTCTTTTGACCTTTGTTTCCAGTTTCATTGCACTACAGTCTGATAATACTCATGGCATAATTTCAATTCGTGCATTTTTACTTAAGTATGTATTAGGGATATTATGTGGTCTGTTTTGGAGAAAATCCCATGTGAAGTTAAGAAGAATAAATATTCCAATGTTATCTGATGGAACACTCTGTAGACATCTACTAAGTCCATTTGTTCAAAAGTTTGGTTCAGTTTTGACTTTTTGTTGCATTGTCTATTTGATCTGTCTATTTGTGACAGTGGGGTTTTCAGGTCCCCATTATACTTTTAGTATGGCTTATTTGATTTTTCATGTCTGTTTGTATTTGTTTTATACAGTTGGATGCACTGGTAATGATGTATGTATATTTATGATTGTTAATCCTTTCTCTCGTATTGTTCCCTTTACAAGAATATAGAGACCTTCATTGTTTCTCTTAATCTGTCTTGACTTGAAGACTACTTTGTCTGCAAATAAGAAATAGCTACTCTTGCTTTTTTCTAGGTTCCCTTCACCTGTAATATTGTTTTACATCTTTTATTTTCAATCTATAATTTTCTAATTAAAATTTTTAATTAAATGTGTTTTTTGTATGCAGCATATTGTTTGATCTTGCTTCTTTATCCATTCTGTCAATCTATTTCTTTTAATTGATGAATTGAGACTATTAACATTGATGAATATATATATATATATATATATATATATATATATATATATATAGTCTTGTCATGGTATTTTCCCGTTGCTGTTTCCCTTTTTCCACCCTCTGTTTACTTGCCTTGCCTGGTAGATTCATTCTGTTGGTATTTGTGGAATTGTATCCCTTGTTTTCTCTTTCTTAAATGTTCCTAGAATATTTTGGAGTGCTGATTTGGTGGCATGGAAGTATCTTATTTCTGTATCAATTTTGAAAGATAGTTTTGTGGGGTGCATGAATCTGTATTGGAGATTGTTTTCTTTTAGGACTTGAAATAATTTAACATCTTCTTGACTTGAGGATTTGTGCTAAGAAGTCTGCTGTGATCCTGATGGGTTTTCCTTTATAGGTGGTTTGTTTCTTTTCTTTAACAGCATTTAATATTGTCTTCTTGTGTTGAATTTCTGGAATCTTGCTTATGATTTGCTGTAGAATTTTTTATCATGGATAATTGGAGTTCTGTATGCCTCACTTACTGATATGTCTAATTGTTTTTCCCTGTTTGGGAAATTTTATGTCATTACTTTTGTGAATTTTGTTTTGTTATTACACTATCACTATATAGTGGTTTCCTGGTCAGTGTCAACTGCATCATGAGGCCCTGTATCATATAATAATCACACCAAAAAGTTCATACTAAGTTTCATTAAAGGGTTAAGATATGGAGAAGAATTAAGGATGATTTAGAATTTCTGTTTTGAATGGTAGAAGGATGGAGTTGCCATCAATTGAGAGAGGGAAACTATGCATACAATATGATGGTAGAGGTTAAATCAGCAGTTCAGCTTGAAGTAATATTTGTTTATTAGGATACTAACAGAGGTGTTGAGGTGGAAGATGAATACATGAATCTGGCGATGAGATGAGATTTGGGATATAATTTAGTCATGAGTATCACAGAAAAATCTAGTGAAAGATTTCCTTTGATTACCAGGAGATCACCAGGTGCTATATTCAGAGTTATTTCAATGACACAGTTGGGAAAGAACCAGGCTGAATGGCTTATGGTATAAATTGGAATCAAGAGGCCATAATAATAAATATGGACTATTCATTTTAGTATGTTGGTATTTTAGAGGAAGAGCAAAACAGAAAAGAGTCGAGGGAAGGGTATAAATGTTTTTAGTAAGCCACGGTTGTGATGCTGTTGACCGTTCCAAACCTCTTAATGCCACTGTTCTCCATTAGTTTCTGCAAAGTCTTTCCTCGGATGTTCCTTCTTTGGCTCTTTTCCCTCTATCTGTACCTTCTCTTTGGACTTTGTTCACCCACCTGGCAAAGACAGCCATAAAAGCCTAGCATGGTGTTCAAGATTCCCAAGATCTGGCTCTGCTGTATTGCTGCAAGTTTCTTGTGCTACACTCTCTCTCATAAAACCTAAGCTCTTAAAACAGCGAGGCATTTTCCTTTCCCTAAATATCTCATTTCTCTCCATGCCTGTAAACCTGTTCTTCATTTTGCCCATTACCTCCACCTACTCATCTTATTCATGGGTAGAAATCTTCTTTGTTGTCCAAGATTTTTCCCAAATGGTACTTTTTTCCAGACAATCTTAACCCCCTTCTTTTGAAGAATTAAAGTACATTCTCTATGCTTTTCTTACAGTTGTTATTATTTTCAACTTGTCCCAAAATGAAAGAAATAGTTTTATAGATATTGATATTAAATGTCCAAGATGAGTTTGGATTATCTCTTAGTAAGGAAGTTTTGGAGGTAATTTGTGAAACTTTCAGTTTTTTAATAATACTTTTATGACATTACTTATCCTGAGTATGGCCAATTCTGACAGTTTCCACTCACCCAATCACTATGTCATTTAGCTATCTGGGGCCTTTAGATACTCCCTTCACTCACACCATGAGACTAGGGATGAGGGAGGAATTGAGGTTTTGGTTCTTGATTCCTTGGTTGATCATTTTTATGGTACCAGTATCAAATCATAAATATAACCTGAGTATCAACTTATCTTATGCAAATTGAGTATCACAGAAATGCAATAAAATACTTTCAAAACCAGTGATTACTAAGATTGTATTAATATAAAACTATCTAGAGAGTCTTGTTGGTGTTTCCACATCAACATCTCTCACCTCTTTGTTTCAGCATAATGTTGAGCAAATTTCTATCACTGCCTTCATCACACAGTATCACTCAGGCTTCTACCATAAGTTAACATCAAAAATGGTTTACAGTGTGCTATTTAGACATAGATAGATTTGAGTTCAAATTCTAACTTTGCTATTTCTCATTTGTGTGACCTGGGCTAATGTTATTTATTGTCTTTGATCCTTACCTTCATGATCTAGAAAATGGAAACTTTATTAGGAAAAGGTAAAATGAAAAAATCTAAAATATCAGACATGCTGCTCAATATATATCACACTACTCAGTAAATTTATGTTGATTCTATTTCATTAAATTGGTCTAGTTCATAAGGCATTCCTTCTGCTTATAATGTTGTGAATGGGAGTTCAAATTTAGATGATTTTATTTTTCTAATGTAGAATGTTTGAGTTGTAGTTTTAACCTGCTGTGAACCTCAATAGTAGGTTGATTGTGTGAAAGACTAGCATGTTTTCATATTTAAATACAGTAAATTGGATTAGAACACAAACAGCAGTAGGAATTCCCAGAGTAATATTTTTCAATACAAACCATTATCCCTACCAGCCATGGTACAGACATGGCAAAACTTCTGTATTTATATTTTCCCTTAAAAACAAAATAATTTCACAAACTGTTTTATTATATTTCTCCCAATGGTCAAATTAAATGGTCTAGTGCTTAGAGATGCTTTATTTAAATAAGTTTAGAATTTGGTACCATTTTCTTTGTAAGAGTAGTAATAAAAATAGTTATTTTCTTACACAAAATGTAACATAGAGTAGTTACTTTCTTACACAAAATGTTTTTATACCAACTTTTCCCCTAATCATTCTTTCAGAGATTTAAAATCAGTCTGTAGTTATTTTCAGGCATGTAACTATGTAATATAATGTCTGTCAACTATGAGAGTAGCAACATATAGTGGACAAGGTGAAGACTGAATACTGAAAAGTCATTTGTTTGAATTCTGGCTCTAGGTAAGATCCTAAATCTCTTTGAATACATTCCACACCTGTTAAATAGGGACCATAAGACTTAGTTTTCAGGGTAACTGTGTCAAAAGAGTTGAAGCAAATGAAACGTCTGGTGTCTGCTATCTTAGTCCATTTTCTGCTGCTATAATAGAATACTACTTTCTAGATAAAATTATTCAGACTATATAAATTATAAGGAGTGGAAATTTGTTTGGTTGATAGTTCTGGAGGCTGGAAAGTCCAAAAGTATGGTGTCAGCATTTGGTGAGGGCCTCTGTTTTGTATTATTTTGGGGCAGAAAGCACAAGGGCAAGCAAGCACCTGGGAATAAATAAATAAATCACTTTCATCCTTTTTATTAGGAACTCACTCCCACAATAGAAGCATTCATCCATTTATGAGGGTAATTATGACATAATCACATTTTAAAGGTCTCAGTTCTGAAAACTATGAAATTTGAAGGAAGAATTCAAATCATAGCTCCTACTAAAGGTTTCTTTTAAAATGACCTACACTTACATTTTCAATGAGACAGGATTCTCTTACTTGCTAAAATAGGTTGTTGTTACTATGTTTTCTAGGAGTTTACCTTTAAATAATCATTGTGATTTAATGAAAGATCATTTGATGTTTTTAAGTTGAAAGATTATTTTTAATTGCTTTGGAAAATATTTCTTTGTAGTTTTTGAATATGCCCTTTTAAAACAATTACTGAAAATTCACCTGTTTAAAAATAATGTTTTTAGAAAGCCTGGGAAATACAGAAAAACTTTTGTAAAAAAAGAAAAATCACCTGCAGTTTCATAATTCAATGGCAATGCTTAGGATGATGGTTTATTCCACTTATTTTGTGTATATGCATATGATAAGGACTGGGTTGCAGTTTTATCATGTTGTATCTTTGAATATGAATCTTTCATTTCATGAAGTTAGGGTTCTGAAGAGATTCTAGTTTTTTTTTTTCTTTTTAAAACAGTTTTTGATGTAGCTATATGGCAAACATTTTATATATTATTCTACTTTTTAAATTGTGATCTTGATGGCAGCAAAGTATTTCATCATGTATTGTAACAATTTATTTAAAAGAACTTAAGAATTTCAGCTGGGCATAATGTGTGATTCTTGCTGTTCCAGAGTCTAAAATAGGTTAGCAAGTTCAAGACCAGGCTGGGAATCGTAGGAAGACTTTATCTCAGAAAATTGCTGAAGATGTAAATTAGTGCTAGTACACTTACCTAGCATGCCAGGGCTCTGGATTCAATCTCCATTGTGGGAAAAAATACAGAACAAAAACAAACAAACAAAAACAGTGTTCTTTTTAATCCATTTCTATTTTTTAAGGACATGCTCTTATTTTATTACTTCAACAACAAACATATTTACATGTGAATTTCTGTTATAATTGTTTCCTTTGGATAAATACTTAACATTACAGATGCAAAGAAATTGGACAGCCATGTTTTCAAATTGCCTTTTAGAAAAGAGGGCAGTATGTAGCCTTATTGAACTGTGTGGATGATTGCTCAGTTCCAAACACTCTTGTCATACTGATAATCATAAGTTTAATATTTGCCACTTTGATGGAGAAATATAGTATTTTAGAATTTTGTTTACATTTATTTAAATACTCATGTGAGTGAGTTTAAACATCCTTTAATATGTTTATGATATTTTTATCTTCTCTTTAATGAAGTGGCTATGTAAATCTTTTACTCACTTTACTAAGATATGTTTACTTTTTTCTTACTAATTCATGAGATTCGTGTATTAATTAGACACATAACACAATACATAATATTGAGGTAAAAAGCATTTGCGGTATTAAGTCTTTTAGTGTCCTCTAATTGTAAAACAGATGTTTTCCATAAAGTTGAACTTGGTCAGATTTTAAGATCCCTTATAATCCTAAATCACTTGACTGTGATTTATATCACTGTGATTCTTTTAGCTTCATTAATAAAGATGTAATGAATTCTACTCAAAAGTGTTACCCAAACACTTAAGATTCCCTTTATTTTTCTGAGTCTTGGGTCAAGTGAGTTGAAAGATGAAAAGTTGTCATAATTTCCTTCTCAAAATCTACATATTCCTTCTCTTTAGTATAAAATATAGTTAAGTCATTGTCATATTTTAGGGGGACATGGATATCTTAAATGCAAAATTTGCCTTAGATCTTTCTTTAGTAGACAAATTTTTTGAAAGAGTTTTCTATAATTCCATTTCACTTTACATTTTTAAATGACTCATCAATACCACCGTCATGGATGCAAAAAAATAGGGTCATTCATTGTATGGTACCTCCTAGACTCATACAGAAAGCCGTTTTCTGACCTTGTCATGGTCCAGGAAGTTTATATTTGTAATTCTGTGGAGAAGTTACTGGAATTGTAACGTTATTTGCAATCTACACTTCCAGTGCAATCTATGGTGAAAATAAAGACACTAAGCCATGTTTTTTTTTTTTTTTATTTAAAGAGAAAAAAAAGAAAGGAAATAAAAATTTTTTAAAAAGCAGTAAAAGGGTACAAATAATACAGAATTTCAAGGAAAAAATACAGCAAGATATCACTAGTTAATAGGTTACATATTGTCATCTTTGAAATAGTTGTCCAAATTATAAAATTAAAGCATGTAAAGTGAACATTCATACAATGAGATTGCAGGCAGTGCCGATCAATGATCCAACAAAAGTTCAGTAATAAGGATTTCCATCCTACACACTCAAACATGCATGCAGTTATATCCCTTAGACCATCTTCCTTTCCTCTCTTTTTAATAACAATTACACTTTTTGGGTTTTTTTACTCCCACAATTCTTATTATTTTTTCGGAGAGAATAAAACCTAATGAGCCATGTTTGTAGTTGTGAGAGCCTAGGTGATCCTAACTCCAGCAAGAATGATGGCTAACCAGAATAAAGCCCTCACCACGGGAAAGATGGAAGTGGCTTGGGGATGAGTGACTATGAGAATTCCAGGAAGTACATGAGTGCTGTAAACTGGTTTAGTTGGAGTTAACTCTGCAATATGTAGAAAGATACCCTGAAGGAGTAACCTGCATGTCAAGATTGGGGCAATGTTTAGTGTTTTGGGGTCAGCACTTCAGTTTTGATGTGTAACTTTCAAGCCCCAACAAGTCATAGCCTCTTTGCTTGAGGCATGTTCTCAGCTGACAGCATGGCGTCTCTTAGCCTAGTTCACACATACTGCTTGGGAGATGTAGGTGTGGCATCAATAATCTGTCTTGTTGCTTTGAAGACTAATTGACACCTCAGCTACACCCATTTGCTTTGCTTAAAGCCAGTTGAGGAGGTAAAGAAATGTCTTAGCCAACTGTACATATCAACACATGGAGGTAGAACCAAATGCACTTCTTTCAAGGAGAGTCATCCAGATGGTTCTCCCCAATTCGAAGAAGCAGGACTATACAGAATCATATGTCCACCTACCAGCCCCCCCTAAACTGATGTAAACCAGGAGCTCCATAATAGACCACATGACCCTCCTCACCCTTGATACAAGAGTGGGACCATCCACCAATTCCAAAACAGTTCTAGATTGTCCTTTTTCATGGTATTGGGCAGCAAAGGTGAGAACTAACCAACCAACCAGCTCCTGAACGAGGACAATGTCCAACGAGAGAAGAGAGCAATCTGATTCCCCAACTGTAAAAATGAAGTTGTATTTCTCTCTTTTTCTCTTCCTTCCAACATTTGTCTCTTCTTTATCTTTCTTTTATTTCTTCTATTTTGCTATCTTTTTTCTTTTTTTTTCTGTTCATCTTTTTTTCTTGTTGTTTCTTCTTTCCTTTGACTATTCTCTGCCACTATTAATTTGCTTTTGCTCCTCAAAAAGAACTCCCATCTCAGGTTTTTCTCCTCATATCCCTTGGACTAATTTTTTAAATTTTGCTTTTTTAATTTTCTGGTTTCCTATCATTATTAGTATAACTTCTAAGCTTTATGAATTTCTAAATAGCTCGTTAATATCTTTATATAATTGCTATTGAATATCATTCTATTTTTAGTAGAAGTTAAGTTATTGCATTTAGTAGATATTTACTACAGGTCAGTATTTGGTTTGATTAGTGTTCGTATTATAATTACATAGATCTATTTTCTATGGTTAAGTATAGTACAATATTGATACTTGGAGTTTGTCAATATTCTTTGTATTTGATGCTATAACTGATGTTAATTTTATTACTACAGCCAGATGACATAGATATTCCTATTAACAGGTTTTCTTGGGATGCCAATGCAAGGTTTTCTTGGCATCATTAACAATATTATGGCCCATTCCTGGAGAAATGGGAACTGGGCCAAATACACTGAAAGCCCCCATCCCACATATGTAGAGTTCAGTGGATCCTGAGACATAGGTGAAGGCCAATAGTTAGCCATGCCCAGAGGACATCATTGAAAGGCAAACATCAACTAAAGAGGTCTCCATGGTGGAAACAAGCTTTCCATTACAATGAACTTGCAAGTATCAAACACACACACACACACACACACACACACACACACACACACACACCAAATCAATTTAAAAAAAATAAAAACATGAAAAGACAAGCAACAAAATGCTTGCAAAAGTACCAGTACCCCAAAACTTACCCATGGGACAGTAAAGAGAAGTAAATCAAAAGCCACACACACAAACTGTTCAAATCATATCAAGGTAGATAACAAAACTGAGTAATAAAGCATTTGGCAATCTCAAAGAAGATATAAGTAGGTATATACTAAGCCAAATAAAGACAATGATCAGTGAGTCTACCAAAGACACTAATAAAATGCAACAGAGATTTTAAAAAATTCAAATCATGAATAACCAACATAGAAAAGAATTAGAGCCCATAGACTCTACATACAAATTCAGGAGATTAAATTTTTATTGAAACTATGATGACAGAAGTGAAAAATATGAGCACAGTGTCAGAACTAGAAGACAGGGCTGTTGTTTGTGACCAATTAATGAGACATATTTTTTAAAAAAGAAGAGAACAATGAAAAATGGATCCAACAGCTCCTACACAACATGAAGAAGACTAAGATTAACTGGAATCAGTGAAAAATTAAAAGGCAACACAAATAGCACAAAATAAAATGTTTACTGGAAACTTTATTGTTTTTATAACAGTAATTTCATTTGACCCGCATATTCTCCTTCTGTCTTATTTTAAAAGTTAAAGGCATCAAATCACATGCACATGATACATGCATACTTGTTTATAAAAATACAATTCATAATAGCTAAATCTTGGAAGCAGTCTATATGTCCATCAATATGTGAATAGATAAAGAAAATATAATATTTACTCACAACAGAGTACTGATTTTTCATAAAGAAAGATAAATTTGAGTCATTTGTAGTAAAATAGATGCATCTTGAGAGAATAATGTTGTGAAATAAATAAGACATACAAACTTAAAATATTATGTGGCTTTTCTTATATGAGAAACTTGAAAGGAAAATAAAATATAGGCAGTGAGATATAGAAGATAAGTTTTCCTGAAATGGAAAGGAGATCAAGAGATGAGGCTAGGAGGAGAGGAAAGAGGATAAAAAGTGAATTAAGATTTTTAGGTATACTTACCAACTCCCCACAAGGGATTATGTAATGCAAATCATACTAATAATGTTTTAAAATATTGCTTTCATCATTCATTTGAAATTGATCAGCACAGGTTAATGACTTTGATATCACCAAATCAATATACGTTATTTTCTCTGATTCTTCAGCTGCGTTTAAAACTATTAACCATCCTGTCTTGAATTTACAAGTTCTATGAGTCATATGTTCTTGCCTTTTTTCCTACAGTTGCTCGTAAATAGGTCTCTCTGTCTGCTAATTTCGCAAATACTGATCTGCAATGTGCTATTCTTGGTCATCATCTTTATAATTTTTTAAACTCAACTAGGGAAGTTTATCTACTCTGTAGTGTTCATTACTAGTTGTATATTACTTGCTGGCTGTCTTTTTAGATGGCAGGCTTCTTTTTATCTTCTGGAGATATATATATATATATATATATATATATATATATATATATGCACATACACTTAATGTAATGTAATATAAATGTAGTTAACAGCTAGATTATCATCACTTCCATAAACCATTGCTCCTTCAGTGTCATACTGTGTCAGAGTATGCCACTATTGCTCAATTAGTTGTCCTACACAGAAATCACATAACTATTTTTTTTCTGCTCTTTTCAGAATTCAGTCAACCACTGAATCCTATTTATCCTGTTAAGGTGCATACTTGCCAAATAACTCTTCAAAATATATGACACCATTATTTCCATTGTTTTTCTTGTTTCTGGGAATTGCACATGCTGTTATGTGTATTTAACAGACCATTCTCTATAATTCAGTTTACCTTTAAAAATCTCCCTTAGCCTCTCTCATTTGAGTTAGCCACTTCTCTGATATTCTCCCACTGTGCCTGCATTTACTCCACTATAGCAATTATCACATGTTATTTTTCGTTTTGATTCTATATCTTAAAGTACACAAGAAACTCCGTAAAAACTAAAATTAACTTTACAGAGAAGTAATTTATATCTATATATTTTAAAAGCAGAGATCAATGAAGTTTGGTGAATACATGTACCTACCCCCAAAATCAAGCCAGAAAATTTCCATACCTCTTCAGATTTCTCTTGTGTCTTTTTATTATCAAAGTCTTCTTTTAATCTCCAATCAGGGAGATTACTGTATTATACTGCAGTGTCTTCAGCTGACTTTGGAACTCTGAGTTCTTGGGGAAAAAAATTTCAAATAGCAGCTTGGTTAGTTGATTAAACACATTTTTATAGTTGTTAGGTTGACTGAAACAATAGATTGATTTTAATTTTCCCTGTGTCCGCTCTTTCTCTACATAATAATCTTGTTAGAGTCTTCATTGCACAGCCAAGCCCTGTCATAGTATCATTGGTTGTTTCTTGTTTGTTGTTGTTTTTTTTTTAGGAGAATAAGTGATGGATGGTTGGACTTGCATGGTTAGATTAAGCTTAGGTATTGTCTTTAGATCTTTCCAGCAGTTGTTTCTGCCAGATAGCACGGCTTCAATATCAGTATTTGGGAGCATACATGTTTACAATTGGAACTGACATTTTTCATATCTAGGAATGAAGATCTATTTTCTAACGAATATGAATGTAGGAAAAAACCACCCTGTGGAGGCCACAAGAATAAGAACCCAGATGACTTTACAGTATGCTGGAAAGAAAGGTTAGGAACTTGAAAGAAGGGTTCAGACTACCTGTGAGTATCTAGGCAATCTTGAGAAAGTCATCTTTCTTCCTTTAGCTTGTTTCCTCATTTGAGATTGCTTATTAAATTACAGAGTAAGTGTGAGAAATAGTTGAGTTAATAGATAGGGAAAAGTATTTTATAATCTATATAGATACAAGTGGTTTCTATTCTTTTTATTTTATTCTAATTTCATATTATTCCCTTTCCAATGTGGAAGCCACCATATCTCATCTGCTAGTATTTCTACAAATTCATCCTTATTGTGATCCATAAGCATTTTGTCTTAGCTCTGGCTTTCCTTGAGAAGTAACTTGCTCTTCTACCTTTGGATTTAAAGTGAATTGTATATGCTTTATATCAATTCCTGCTGTTTGCTGATTGTATCACTATGGAAAGTTATTTCGTATATTCTTACTTTCCTTTCCTCAGGTATAAACAAAGACGTCAAACTCTACTTTTCAGGATTAGTATGAAGGAAAATTTAAGTACTAAAAAGTTAATTACGTCTTAGTTACTTTTCTCGTAGCTGAGACAAAACACCTAATACACAAAATTAAAAGAAGAAGAGTTTATTATAGATTACAGTTTGTAGAGATTTTAGTTCGTAGCTGACTGGCTCCAAGATAGAATGGCATGTCACAGAGGCATCACAGAATGGGTAGGCAGGCTGGCAGAAGAGAGAAAGAAGAAAGTAACAAGCATCAAGCAACAAGCAAGACTCTCTATTTCTTCTATCTTATTCAGGCTATTCACTCTTAGGGAAAGTAGCATACACATCCCCGATGCAGAACCCTTTATTCTGCCAAGAATTATGCCATAAGAATCAGTAGACTAATTTAGTAATTATGTACTCTTCATACAAGCATCACACACTCCAGATCCAGCCACCTCTAAAATGCCCCACTATGGCTACCTGAGGCATTGTGGGGAGGGGGGCTTCAGACACAAGTCATAACAGATGTCCATAAATGATAGATTATTTCAGGCAGGCAACTTTCTGAAATATATCTTACTATATATTCTCAAAAATCACCAAAATATATTGTATGTATGGGCTTGTATTGCTGTTGAATCATAAAATTCTTGAATTGTTAATTTTTCCTTACTTTTTTCTTTGTTACACATTCACTTTAAGCTGGGTGAAGAAGATGTAAAACTGCTAAATAATCCGATTTCTATTAATGGAAATGGAAATGGAAAATGTAATTAAGTCCTTACCTACAAAGAAGAGCCCAGGCCCAGAAGGATTCACTGCAGAATTCTACAAGAAATACAAAGAAGACTTAATGTCGACACTCTTCAAACTCTTCAATGAAATTGGAAGGGAAGCAATTCTTCCTAAGTCATTTCTAGAAGCAAATATTACTTTAATACCAAAACCTGAGAAAGATCCAACTAAAAGAGAACTACAGGCAAATCTCCTTAATGAACACAGATGCAAAAATTCTCAAAAAATATTGGCAAACAGGATGCAGCAAATCATCAAGAAGATTATACACCATGACCAAGTGGGATTCATTCCAGGCATGCAGGGATGGTTCAACATACATAAATCAATAAATGTAATCCACCATATCAATAGAGCCAAATGTAAGAATCACATGATCATTTCTATAGATGCAGAAAAAGCATTAGATAAGGTCCAACATTCATTTATGATAAAGACCTTATAGAAAATTGGAATAGATGATCTTTATCTCAATATGATAAAGGCCATTCATAACAAACCAATAGTCAGCATCATATTAAATGGCCAAAAACTGAAAGCCTTTACCTTAAAATCAGGCACAAGAAAAGGATGTCCCTTATCACCGCTCCTATTCAACATAGTACTGGAAATACTAGCCAGAGCAATTAGACAAAAGAGAGAAATAAAAGGAGTAAAGATAGGAAAAGAGGGAGTTAAACTGTCATTATTTGCAGATGACATGATACACTACAGAGAAGATCCCCAAAATTCCATTGAAAGACTGCTAGATATAATAAATAAATTCAGCAATGTAGCTGGATACAAAGTCAATACTCAAAAATCAATAGCATTCCTATACACTAACAACAAAATCACTGAGAGACAAATAAGAGGAGCCACACCCTTCACACTAGTATCCAAAAAAATGAAATACTTAGGAATTAATCTCAAAAAAGAAGTAAAAGATCTATACAGGGAAAATTATAATGGCCTGAAAAAGAAATCAAAGAAGATCTCACAAAATGGAAAGACATCCCTTGTTCATCGACACGAAAAATAAATATTGAGAAAATGACATTCTCCCAAAACCTTTATACAGATTCAATGCAATCCCAATGAAAATACCATTAACATATGTCATAGAACTAGAGAAATGACTTCTAAAATTCATCTGAAATCAGAAGAGACCTAGAATAGCAAAGATAATTCTAAGCAGCCAAAGCAAGGCAGGAGACATCACAATCCCTGACTTGAAGTTATACTACAAAGCTACTGTAATAAAATCAACATGGTACTGGAATAAAAACAGAACCAATGATTAATGGAATAGATTAGAAGATTCAACCACAGCTACAAACACACTCAACCACCTTATCTTTGATCAAAGAGGCCAAATATGTTCACCAGAATAATGACAGTCTCTTTAATAAGTGATGCTGGAAAAACTGGTTCTCCATATGCCAAAAAGGAAAACTAGACCCATACCTATCACCATGTACTAAACTAAAGTCTAAATGGATCAAAGATCTAAATATTAAAACAGAAACACTAAATCTGTTGGAAGATAAATTAGGTAAAAATCTTGAAGACATAGGTGTAGGTAGAGAATTCATGAACAGGAATCAAACCACACAGGAAACACTTCCCAGAATCAATAAATGGGAACCTGTCTTATTAAAAAAATTCTGCATGTCAAAAGAAATCTCCAGCATAGTGAAAAAAACCCACAAACTGGGAAAAATTCTTAGTGAACTGTCCCTCAGACAGAGGACTTCTGTCTAAAAGATATAACAAATTAAAAAAAAAATCAGACCCCCGAAATTCAAAGACCCAATCCAAAAATGTACATCTGAGATCAATACACAGTTCTCAGATGAAGAAATACAAATGTCAAATAAATACATGAAAAAATGTTCATCATAATTACTCATTAGAGAAATGTAAATTAACACAACACTGAGATTCCGTCTTACTCCAGAAAGAATGGCCAGGATCAAGCAAACCAGAAATGACAAATGCTGCAGAGGCTGTGGGGAAAAAGGAACTCTCCTGCCCTGTTGGTGGGAGTGTAGACTGGTGAAACCACTGTGGAGGTCAGTCTGGAGATTCCTCAAAAACCTGGGACTGGAAGGCCCATTTGACCCAGCTATTCCACTTCTAGGCATATTCCCAGAAGAACTGAAAGCATCATACCTCAGTGATGTATGTGCACCCATGTTTATAGCAGCACAATTTGTAATAGCCAGATCTTGGAAACAACCTAAGTGTCCATCAACTGAGGAATGGATAAAAAAGTTGTGGTATTTTTATACAGTGGAGTACTACTCAGCTATAAAGAAGGATCACATTAAGATACTTATAAATAAATGGATGTAACTGAGACCATACTCACAAATGAAATAAATCAAACACACATGTAAAAATACTGTATAGTCTCCCTAGTGTAAGAAAAGGTAAGAGTACATAAGATTTTATGGTAATCATAATTCCTCATTACATTGCATTGAAGCCTTATATTTTCATTCATTGGTTGGAATGTTTTTATTCTGTCTTATTTGATTTTATTATGTGTGATGGTATGAACAGCCATTTTGAAGAAAACAAGACAGTGCTGATTTAATATCATCTTGCTTTGAAGTCCTACCATGTTTCTGTTCTTCTATCTCTATTGGTTCTATCATGTTATGTCTTATTGGATCTTAATATGTGTGATATTATAAACAAATTGTTTATGGGAAATGAGCTAATATAGTAGCCATTGTTAATTTTCTGTTATTTGGTTCTGAATTCCCTGTAATAGTTTCATTCTCTTGAATGGTTTTATACTATTTTGTTATGTTTCCTACTATTATATGTGAAGATATGCTCAGCTATTTCAAAGAAAGGTAGCTACTCTTAATATCCAGTTGTCTTGTGGTGAAGTGTTGTGTTACTTACATTGTTCTGTTCTGATTTGCTTTGTTTTGTCCTCTTTTGTCTTACTCTCTTTAAAATAAAATTTTAAAAAATCATACTCATGTATCCTGTAAAATGTTTCCTTTTCAAATAAATCATGACACTGAAACAAAACAAGACAAAGCAAACCAAAATAGCGTAACATTTGAACCCTGGCAGGAATACAGTCTCTGATTATTTCTCACATCCAAATAGATTTTTGCTTTGTGCAATTATGTTTCAATCTGTAATATTCAACCCATAATATTGGGAAATCTTAACTACATGTAATTTTCTGTTTCAACACTTTCCTTTATGAAAAGGAAAGTCAGAGAGAAGGAGGGAGGGAGGGAGGGAGAGAGAGAGAGAGAGAGAGAGAGAGAGAGAGAGAGAGACAGAGACAGAGACAGAGACAGAGACAGAGACAGAGATAGCAGTCAATTCTGGATCCTGTGTCCTTACTTTTTCCTTAAAATTTTACGTTATGTACAGCCTTTATGTGTAAAAACTCTGTATGATGACACTGTTAGTGCCATTATTGCTTTTGGAGTTGCATGCAGAAACTAGTCATAAAGTGGTGATATGCCTAAGGTGACACAATGATAGAAGACAGAATTGGTTTCAAACCCTGATCTTGTCCCCATCCTTAGACCTGCATTAGCCTGTTTGGCCTTGTAAAGATTAAGATTGCTGTAAAGCAGTGCCATACTCAGAATTGGCACATATGGCATGCTTCTGTGACTGAATTATCTCCAGTAGCGGGATATGGGAAGAAGGAAAGGACTCTGGAGAAACACATGCTGAGAGGAGATTTGTCTGCCATGAGGTATTCCAGTCTTAAAAACAGTGCTTTACCTAGCATCATTGAAACTTTATCCTGCTTTTCTGCATTCTTCATTGAAAACCAGAGATGGAGGCAGAAGAAAAGCATTCTTTGTCATTAGGAAATCTACTGTGTAAAACATGTGAACTGTTTTTGTTTCATTTGTAGAATGTTTTATTATATTTCCAGTGTAATACATTCTTTAAAGTGAATTTTAAAAATACCAAACATGTTATTGCTTCCAATGCTCAAAGAAGGACGTATGTATATTTATAGCTTCATCTCTTAGTCACTCTAAAAGTGATCCAAGTAGAGTGGTCTCTCACTCTCCCCAAAGGCATCAACTTTGTTCTCATTTTAGAGACATTCTGCAAGCTGTTACTTGTAGCAAAATAAGAACAGGAAAATTAAATCAGGAATAGTGATTTCCTATTAGATAATGCTTACACTATTGGTGTTAAATAGTACAACTTGACTTTGAATTTCCTACCAACTAAGGCAAAGAGAGATTATAAGAACAGAATTATAACTCATATTACCCATTACAAAGTCACATGAATTTCTTAGAAAAAAATACAGCTTTCATTGACTTTGAGTTCCAGAGTGATAGCAAAAAGGCAGGCACTCTCTAAAAAGAATATAGGTTATTATGTGATAAACAGCATTCTCAATTTCTTTATCAACTCTAAGAAAAGGTATCCATAGGACTATTTCTTAAGCTACCTCTCAATGTAGTCCTTTGTTGTCTGCCATGCCGATAAAAGCAATCCTTATGGTGCTCAAAAGACTTTTTCTGTGACCTGGATTTATTCAGGTAGGTTCCAGAACATCTTAAAGAATAAATTAACTGTATATTTCTTACTCTCTTTTCTTTGCATTTTCTCCCTCTCAACTGAGCTCTTTAGAAATAACTATTGGGAAGGAACTTAAGCTTCAGCTTCTGTTAATTAACTGACTTGTCATGTATACTGACAGAGTTTTTAAAGTACCCAGTGAAATATATAATCTTCCAGTAGAATGTTTCTAAATATCAAATGCTCATTTAATAACAGAAAAAAATGACAGTTTCAAATGGATAGTATAGCTATCAAGTAACATGCATGATATTATTATAATATTAATAGTGTTAATACAATGCTTAACAGACACTGAACCATTTCTTGGTGAGAGACATTGCTAATTTCTTTATTAACATCTCATTTAATTTTTACAACAAAAATTTTAAAAATTAATATTATTATTGGGATAATTTGAAAAAAAATAAAAAAAACTGACTAAAAACACTGATTAGGTACCTGATAGAGTCAGAATTAAACTGCAGGTGGCTTGAATTCCAAAGTTCTTGCTCTTTATAGTTAATCTTGTGTGTTATTCAATAACTGGGTTAATTGTACCATAATGGAATCACAACTTAAATTTTTATTAATCAGTACAAGATTTGTATCATCAGAGTACTTTCAAGGAAGTGTTACAAAGCCTGAAGGATTTTATTTGGTATTACTTACTACATTTCATCCAATTTAAGAAGCTATCCCCTGTAAGATACACGATTACTTTATTACTAACAAATCTTTTCCCATTAAACTATCATACAAGCCTTTCTTAACTATATTTAAACTTTATTTTATATTCATTGAAAGATTTCTTTTATCCCTTTTCACTCAGAGATTTTTTCATAGATCTTCCTTGTGAAAAGAAATATACATCAAAATAAAATGTTAAAGTATTTTTGAATTTTTTTTATTTTTATAAAACAAAACAGAAAAAGGTAGCATACAAACATTCAAAAATATTGTAATAAATCAACACTAGTTAATATATTACACATTGTTATCTTAGAAGTAGTTGTTTAAGTTATAAAATTGAAGCATAAAAAATGAACAATCAAACAATGACAGCACAAACTGTTCTTCTTGATGAATTAACAGAATTAGTAATATGGTTATCTGTATTTCACACTTAAACATACATACAATTATATGTATATACCTGAAGTTGTTCTTTTCTTTTGAGCACTTTCTTTCTCTTTCATTGTTACAACATCTATTGTACAATTTGGATCTTATTACTCTTTCAGTTTTTATTATTATAATTTATTTTTTACACTAAAGAGATGCTACAATATTTATAAATACATCATTTTTTTTCACTTATGACTATAGTCTCAAGTTGCCTCCATTTTCCTATAAAAGACTGAAGACCATCCTTTTAATAGCTGAGTAATATACTATTGTATAAAAATACCACATCTTTTTCATCCATTCTGTTATTGATGGGCATTTTGATTGTTTCCAAGAGTTAGCTATTACAAATTATGCTGCTATAAACATGGATACGTACGTATCAATGTGACATGATATTTTCAGTTTTTCTGAGAAAATATCCAGGAGGAGAATAGCTGGATCAAATGGGACTTCCAATTCTAGTTTTTTGAAGAATCTCCATGCTGATTTCCACAGTTGCTGCACCAGTCTATACTCCCACCAACAGTGGAGAAGTGTTTCTTTTACCCCACAGCCCCACTAACATTTATCATAGATTGATTTCTTGGTGGCAGCCATTCTTTCTCGATTGAAATGGAATCTCAATGCTGTTTTAATTTGCATTTCTTTAAAGACCAATTATGGGGAACATTTGTTCATGTTTATTTGCCATTTGTATATCTTCATCTGAGAAATGGATATTCATCTCTGATGCCCATTTTTGGAATGAGTCTTTGAATGTGGGAGGCTTAGTGTTTTTCAATTCTTTATTTGTTCTAGATATAGTCCTTTATCTGAGCGACTGCAGGCTAAAATTCTTTCTCATTCTGTGGGTTTTCTTTACAATTTGTTGGTGATTTCTTTTGAAGTTCAAAAATATTTAATAAGATGAGATCCTAGTTAATTCTGTGAAGCACTTCCCATGCCGTTTGTGTTTTTTTATGAACTCTTTGCATATGCCTGTCTTCAAGATATCTGTTTTGTCTTACAGCAGATTTAGTGTTTCTCTTTTAATATATAAATCTTCAATCCATTTCAGTATGATGCATGGTGATACACATGGTTCTAATTCAGCATTTGGAAAGCCAATTTTTCCAGCACCCATTATTTAAGAGGCTATCTTTCTTCCAGTGAATATATTTAGTACCTTTGTCAAATAAGTACCTTTGACTGAGTATCTTTGTAGTTGTGTATGCATTTTCTAATCTGTCCCATTGATCCTCAGGTCTGTTTCTTTGCCAGTACCATGCTGATTTCATCACTGTCATTTTGTAGAATAATTTCAAGTCAGGGATTGAGATGCCTCTTGCCTTACTTTTGTTGCTCAGAATTGCCTTTGTTATTCTAGGTTTCTTCTGTTTTCAAATGAATTTTAGGAATGTTTTCTCTATACCTGTAAGGTATGTTAATGGTATTTTGATTGGGATTGCATTAAATCTGTACAACAGTTTTGGGAATAGGGCCATTTTCACAATGTTGGTTCTTCCTAACCAAGAGCCAGGGATATCTTTCCATTTTCTAATATCTTCTTCAGTCTCCTTTTTAAGAGTACTATAATTTTCAGTGCATAGTCTTTTTAACATTCTTTGTTATGGTGATTCCTAAGTATTTCTGTTTTCAGAAGCTAATGCAAAAGTTGTTATTTCCATAATTTCTCTCTCATTGAGTTTGTTGTCTGTGTACAGAAGTGCTATTGACTTTTGAGAACAGATTTATATTTAGCTACACTGATGAATTGTTTTTGTTAATTCTTGTAGTCTTTTGATGGGATTTTTAGGGTCTTCTATGTAGAGTATCATGTCATCTGCAAATAGTGATAATTTAACTTCTCCCTTTCCTGTTCTTTTTCCTTTTACTTCTCTCCCTTGTCTGATTGCTATGGCTAATGTTTCCAGAACTATATTGAATAAGAATGGATAGTGATAGCGGACATCCTTGTCTTGTTCCTGATTTTAGAGTGTAAAGTTTGAGCTTTTGTCCATTTAGCATAATGCTGGCTGTTGGTTTGTCATAGATGGCCTTTATCAGATTGAGGTAGATGCCATTTATTCTGAGTTACTGTATCTGTAGGTTTTTTTTTTTTTTTATCACGAACAAGGGTTGGACTTTATCAAAAGCTTTTTGGGGGCCTATTCAGATGATCATGTGATTTTTGTCTTTGAGTCTGTTGATATGGTATATTACACTTATTGATTTGCATATGTTAAACCATCACTGCATTCCTGGGATAAATCCCCCTTGATCATGATATATAATCTTGATGATTTGCTGCATTCTATTTGCTAGTATTTTATTGAGAAGCTTTTCATCAAAGTTCATTAGTGAGGCTGGCCAATAGTTATCCTTTTTGGTTGGGTCTTTCTGGCTTTTGTAGCAAAATAATACTTGCCATCAGGAATGAGTTAGGCAAGATTGCTTCCCTTTCCATTTTATTAAACAGTTTGAGCAATATTGGCATTAAATCTCGTTTAAATTTCTTGTAGAGTTCAACTGTGAATATATCAGAACTTGAACTTTTCTTTGTTGATAAATTTTTAATCTCCATTTTTTTTCAATAGCTGATACTGGCTTATTCAGAATTGTTATATCTTCTTGAGTCAACTTTGGTAATTTGTATGTTTCTAGAAATCTGTCCCTTTCCTCTGTGCTTTCCACTCTATATGAGTAGAGATTTTCAAAGTATGTATTCACAAACTTTTGAATTTCCTGGATCTCTAGTAATTTTCTCTTTTCAATCCTTATTGCATGAATTTGAATTTTTCTTTCTATTTCTTGATAAGATTTGCTAGAGGTTTATCAATTTTGTTTATCCTTTCAAAAAGCCAGCTCTTTGATTCATTAATTCTTTGTGTTGTTTACTTAGTCTCAATTGCATTAACTTCTACTCTGATCTTTATAATTTCCTGTCTTCTATTAGCTTTGAGTTTTACTTGCTGTTCTTTTTTTAGAAGCTTGAGATGAAGCATTAGGTTGTTTATGCTCATTTTGTTTTCTTAATGTAACAATTTATTGCTATATATTTCCCTCTTAGGACCACTTTCATTGTGTCCCATAGATTTCAGTACGTTGTATCTGTGTTTTCATTGAATTGTAGGTATTGCTTAATTTATTCTTTAATTTCAACTGTAACCCATTAATTGTTCAAGACATTGTTATTTAATTTCCATGTATTTATGCTCATTTTGCAATTTATTTTGGCATTAATTTCTAATTTCAGTGCACTTGTTTGATTTCATTGTCTATGATATTTTGAACAGCTATTTTGAAGAAAAAAAGACATAATAGCTAGTGATGATGTAATACCATCTTGTTTTGAAGTCCTACTAAGCTTTTGTTCTTCTGTCTCCATCAGTTTTATCATGTTGTATCTTATTGGATTTTATTATATGTGAGAGTATAAATAAAATCTTTCATGGACAAGGAGATAATATAGTAATCATTGTTCGTTTTCTGTTAGTTGGTTTTGAATACCCTGTAATACTTTCATTCTCTTGAATGGTTTTATACTATCTTGTTATGTTTGATACTATAGTGTATGAAGGTATCCTCAAAATATTTCAAGGAAAGAGACACTATGGTAGCCACTGTTATGTCGAGTTGTCTTGTGGTGAAACACTATGTTGCTTATATTGTTCTGTTCTGATCTGTTTTGTTATGTCCTCTTTTATCTTAATCTTTTTAAAATAAAAAAAATTTACATTTACTTAAGAATGTTATATGGGCTAATATATGGTCTATTTTGGAGACTATACCACACACAGCTGAGACGAATGTGTGCTCTAATGACATCAGGTGAAACTCTCTGTATATATCTACTAAGTCGATTTGTTCACAGATTTGATTCAGTTCTGTTATTTCTTTGCCAACATTTTGTCTAGTTGATATATCTCTTTGTGAGAATGGGTTATTAAGATCCCCTATTGTAACTGTGTTCTTGTGTATTTGATTTTTCTTCTCTGTTAGTATTTATCTTATGTAGTCCAGTGCTTCTGTATTTGGTGCATATGTGTTTATGATTGTTAGCTCTTCCTCTTGAATTATTCCCCTGACAACTTTGTAGTGACCTTCTTTATCTCTTTTGATCATTTTTGGCTTGAAGTTCACATTGTTTGCAAATAGAACTGTTACCCCTGCTTTGTTCTGGGTTCCTGTCACATGGAATACTGTTTTCCATCTTTTGATTTTTAATCTGTGAGTTTCATTTTGAGTCAAATGTGTTTCTTGTGTTCAGCATATTGTTGGATCCTGTTTATTGATCCATTCTTTTAACCTATTTCTTTTAATAGGTGAATTGAGACCATTTACATTGATGGATATAACATTGATATGTACTGGTTTAATTTTGTCATGTTATTTTCCTGCTGTTGGTTTTCTGCTTCTCTCCATTGTTTAATTGCTTGCCTTGCCTGGTAGTTTTTTTCTGTTGTCGTTCTGAAAATTAGTCATTTCTATTTCTCTCTAGTATGTCTTTCAACACTGTTTCTAGGGTTAGATTGATGGACATGAATTTCTCCTGTTATTCTTTATCATGGAAGTATCTTATTTCTCCACTAAATTTTAAAGAAAGTTTTCAGTGTACCTCAATGTAGACTGAATACTGTTTTATTTCATGACTTGAAATACCTTACTCCAAGCTTGTTTTAACTTGAGGGTTGGTGCTGAAAAGTCTGCCATGATTCTAATGGGCTTTGTTTGATAGGTAAGTTGTGACTTCTCTCTAACAGCTTTTAGTATTCTCTTTTTATGCTGTATGTCTGAGATCTTAATTATCGTATGTCTGGGTGTAGGTTTATTTTAGTTATGACTGTCTGGTATTTTGTTTGCCTCACTTATTGGTATAAATTCTTTCTCCATATTTGGGAATTTTTTTGCTATTACTTCTGTGAATAGTTTTCTTATGTCATTTGCATTGACCCCTGATTCTTTATTGATGCCTATTCATCTTACGTTATTTCTCTGCATCATCCGGAAGCTGTTGTACTGTCATTTCATGGTGCCTTATTATTTTTAAAAGTTCTTTCATTTCATGATTGCTAGCTGTGATCCTGCCTCAAGCACCAAAATTCTATCCCCAGCTCCCCAGCTTCATTCAAATGGTTTCACCAGCTTTCAATAAAGTTTTTTACTTATTGGGTATCTCTTTGAATTTGTTTCATTAATTTTACTTCTTTTATATATTGTTCACTCAAGATTTCCATCATTTTCCCATGCTCTTGTACTTTTTTTTATATGTGTCTTCTCTAGCTTTCTTGAGTAACTCCTTCATTAAGGTTGTCATTTCTGTCTTTATGTAAAAGATTATTTTTAATCTGATTTCCTCTATAGCCTCATGGATTTGTTTCTTTATTTCACTTGCTATCTTTTCAGAAATTTCAAGTGTATGACTTTTAATGTCCTTTATTTCATGTCTCCTGTACTTGTTCCTGGTGGACTAGATGTTTGATGTTGCATTTTGCTGTTTTATTTCGTCATTTCAACCTCTTTCAATCCTACTAGTCTCAAATGTCCATAGTAGGTATCTTAGGGTACTACTGTGTGGTTGATGTTTGTCCAATTGTTGAGTCCTGCAATGAAGAGAAGGGCCAATCTCCTGAATTCCTCCTGTAGGGCCTGTTGGGTGAGTCCTATATTTTTCCTAGGCTAACTAGCCTAGGAGTACTGATGTAAGTCAACCCTTAGTTGCTGCTGTTACTATGGCTTCAGGTTATTTCATGCTACCAGATCCACCTGACTATATTGTTTGCCTCAGCTGGAACCCTACTGTGTCACTGGGTGTCTTGTCAATCCTTTTTATTTCCTCCAGGTTTGGAGAGGCCCTATTGGCACTCTCCTCAACTTACCTGGTGTTACCTGGTGTTATCTGAGGAAGAACTCACACTTCCTACAACTGAAGAGGGACTTTGTTATTGCTCCTATTTACTCCCTGAGGTCCTTTATTTGAGGGAGAAACCTACCATACTGTTCCAAGCCTGCTGAGGTCTTCTGTGCGCATGAGAGGTTACTGGGCCTCCCATCAGCCCAGCAAGGTTAATCCATTACCATCCAATTATAGGGGTTGAGAGGGAGGGCCAGACAACAATCCACAGCCCTCCTAGTTTCTGGGGTGGTGAACAGGTGGAGCAGCCAAAGATCCCCAGCTGCCCCAGGTCCAGGGGGTGGGGTGGGTGGGGTGAGGAGGAAAGGCAGCTGAGGATCCACAGCCATCCTTTAAGGTACTTAGAAACCTTGGAATTAAATTCTTCAGCATTACAGTTGGCTCAGATCTGTCAGTAGGCACATTTGTCATATCATACCATCTTAAACCTTCAAGAACATGGTGAGATAGTCGTTCTTCAATGATAGTAAATACTATCATTTTTTGTGTTCTCTCAAGTCACTGATGTATTGATAAGTTTTGAATAGATATACTAAAGTCATGTCAGTGGGTCATGACTATCACAGAGAATGAGAAATATACTTGGATTTCAGGGATGTTTAATGAGGGTGGGAAAAGTATGTGTCTTAAAATTGACCATTAATTTTGTTTTGATTATGTGTGTGCTTTGGTTGTCTTTAAATGCTAGCAGTATCAAAGAGGATTATCACTATAAGTTTTGCTTATCTTAATTGTAATAAGTATCAACTACGTATACATGTATAATATCAAATATATAATATACATCCTCTCTGTTCACTAACTTCATTTTTTCCACATGCAGAATTCATTCCATGATTCCACTTGTTTTTTTAAACTGAGGTACCACTAAATGATAAAAGTGCTATAGTACATATTTCATTCTTAAAAACAAATAACATAATTCTATAATAAACTTTTTATAACAAGACAAATAATAGAGAAAATAGACACACATTAATTTCATCCTTCACATTCATATTTTATGTGACCAAGCAAGTTCTCAACTTGTAGTTTTACTGCATGTTGTTCAAGAGTACCCCCTACTCAAATAGGGTTTATTCTTTAATGCTAATAGGTGACTTGACCTTATGTGCTGATTATTTCAGATATTATGTAATATCTTACTAAATTTTTATAAAAGTCTACTTCTATATCTATGTTATGATCTAGATAACAAATCTCTGAATGTTGGTGAATTAACTTAAAAATTGGCTGATGGATAAGTCAGCTTTTCCATTGCTCAGACATAAGCCCTAATGTTCAAAAACCTAAAAGAGAAAACATTTAGTGCGGCTATGGTTTTAGAGGGGCCAAATACAAGATCATAATTCTGCATAATGCAATAATCCCTTGCCAAAAGTCTCAACATTCCAGCATTTTTTTTTTTTCAAAAGTCCAAGTCTAAGTCTAAGTCTGGATTTAAGTCAGGCTCTTAACTGTGAACTTCTGCAAAACTCAAAAACAAGTTACATAATCCAAAGGTACAATGGCACAGGTTAAGCTTTTCCTACACAAAAGGGGTGGAGATAAGGAGATAGAAAAGAATTAGTCTAAATTAAGACTAAAATCTACCATGATAAACATTAAGTCCTGTAGCTCCATATCTGGCATCTAGCACACATAGTAGTGAAATATGAGTTCCAATTGGGTTAGCAGCCACACTATTGTGGCCTTGCCATTTGCAGCCCACAAAGCCTCTGTCTTGTGCAACTTCATTCACAGTCTGCACCTTTCCTTTGTGCGTGTTCCATTTTCCTGGCATCTCTGCCTTCCAGAGTCTCCATAGAGCCTTTAGCTCATTCCTGTGGTTTCACACATTGCCCTCTCACTAATTCACATATTTCCTGGCAGGAAGATCAGCCAGGCCCCCCAGACCTATGGCTGCAGGAGCCCCTGGATGACTTGGAAGCCAGTTCTTTCTTGAGTAGCATCCTAGGGTTTCTCTAATCAAATGAAAGGTTTGCACTTTTGCTCACTTGAGCTTGCAGTGAGTGGCCTATTCTGATTTCTAACATTTCCTGAAGGCAGCTCCCTTCTTCCTCTTTTGCTCCTGCCCCTTCTTCTTTTCCTTCCTCTGTTCTTCCTTTGTTCAATTAAAAAACCCAAAATTTCATAACAAAATAATAACTAACACACTGTTTCATTATCTTCAATGCAATTATTTAAAGGCATAAGCCAAAAATATTCTTACAAAAAAGAAAAAAAAAACAGTTAACAACAAAAGACTTTTTCAACATACTAACAAGTGCAAATTAAAGCTACACTGAGATATCATCATATCCAAGAAAGTATGGCTAGCACTACAAAATCTAATAAAAAATGCCACTGAGAATGTGAAGAAAAAGACCTCATTTACTTTGTTGGTAGGAATGTAAACAACTAAAACTAGCAAGAAAATAGCTTTCTTTTTCTCCCTACACAAAGTAGTTGGTTGCTTTACAATGGTGCTAATTTTTCAGCAACCATATTTTCTTCAGCAATTTCATATACAGTTCCTTTTGGGACAAAGTTTAAGTTTTGATAACTTTTCCTGCTCTGATTTTTGCCCCTGGTTTTCATTATAAATTGGATTTAAAGCAGCCAGCAATACCCCCTGCTGCACAGTCTGCAGGTTAGGCCTCTTTGAAATTTCATTCCCTAAATCAGTTAGTTCACTACCCTTAATCTAAGTCTTCCATGAAATCTTAGCAAACCTTCAAAAGTTAAACACAAATTTCTGCCAGAGAATAATTATACATAGCCTCTTGTCCAACTATCAGTGGAGTCCTTATTCCCAACTGAATCCTCCTAAGCACTGATTTACAGTCTACATTCTGTTATTATGAGCTCTGCAGAATCATTCATCAGTCTCTGCTTACAACTTTAGGGGTTTCTAGCTCACATTTCTGTAAGCCAGTTTCTGTAAGCCAGTTTCAAAGCATTCTAAATCACAAATTGTCAGTTACAGGCACAATGATGACCCCACTTCTGGTCCCAAGTTCTCAGAATTAGTCAGCTTTCCTGTTGTGGAGGCACAATATTCAACATCCGTAATTTAAAGGTGAAGAAGTTTAATTTGGCCCATAGTCTTAGTGGACTCCATCCATTATTGACTAGTTGCAAAAGTGTTGGTGGCAGGGGATGGCAGAACAAAGATGCTCAGTTCATGCTGGCAGGAAAGTAGAATAGAGGAACAATGCCAGGGAAGAAAGGAAAAGGAACCAGATATAAGACCTAATGTCAGGCCTTTGTCACCCATTATGAAACAAATATCCTCACCAATCTAATCAGTGGACAAGCTTAATTGTCATATTGCTAAGGGGGAAAAGTTCAGATTCTGATCATGTGTTAATGGGTTCAAATCTCAGGTGCCTTATATTAATTATTCATATTGTGTTTTTCAGACACTTTAAAAATTTAAATCAGCAGAAGCCAGGCAAAGATAGGAAGTTGCTGGGATTATAAAACTTGTACATTATATTGTTTGAAATGCCCGAACTCAAAAGACTGCATTTCAATTTAATTTAAAAAGCTTTACTTGAGAAAGTTATTTTTTAGTGTATCCTGAATTCTAGAGTAATAGAGATAAATCATGTCAAGCTTTGTTCCTAGGAAACTCAGTGTTTAGTAAAATACCTCTCAAAATATAGTTTTTTCAGTTTAAGAGTTCATTCATTATTTAACAGATATTAATTGAGATTGAATTTATGGTGGGAGTCGGATATAGTAAACCACTGCAGAAGAGAGAGAATTAGTAAGAGATTTAATTCCTTCTCCTGAGCACAAAGGGCTCTTTTGCATTAGTGAGGTAGTATTGACTTAGATTAAAATGAGTTTCAGTAGAAATAAAAATAAGTTAAAAATATTATATATATATATATGAATAAAACATTGAAAAAATTAGGTTTAAGTCAAGGTTCTAGAATCTAGCTGTTCAAGGTATGATGACATTAGAGAATTTTAAAAATCCAGAAGTATGGGTGGAAAAGGAAAATTGGCCCTTTGACTTGAAAATGTCAAATGTCAAATATTTGTGAGATCTCTAAGGAAGAGTAGACTTTGGGTTATACAAGTCCAGACAAGAAGTTTGAGCTAGGGACATACATTTTAGATTGTCAACAAGTTAAAAGTTGGACGTGTCTTTTAAGGGACAACCCAACATGATGGTCCTTGGAACTGACTATTGGGAACATAATTCTGTGTTTCTGTTTCATTGTACTCTTTCCTCCAAAGAAAGATTTGCAAAGAGTACCCTTGTCTTACCACATGGCAACAGTTTATTCACTTGGTAGATAATTATATCCTTAATGTCAGTGCCAGTAAAGAGAAAGAGAGAGAGAGAGAGAGAGAGAGAGAGAGAGAGAGAAAATCTGCCTGTTTTGGGCTCTAGTAAAATACATTACACTTAAAATAACAAACTTCCACCAGAAAAATATTTAATATAGTACTTGTTTGGGGCAAAAGATCTGAGAGGAGATTGAATTCATTGCTTATAGGCAACCGATTCCAATGTAAGAAATGAATTTTTTTTTGTATGAAAAGAAAGAAGAATTTTTAAACAGGTATAGTGGAGTAAAATATGCAGATTGTACAAAAACCAAAATTGGCTATTTTGGGAGGTGAATATTTGGTCACTTCAGAACTGTAGCAACAGAACGTTCTCATTCCTGGAGAGACACTGGAACCTCCTCAGAACTAGAATATTAGCAAAAGTAGAGGACATTTGCTGTTCTCTAAGCTTTCTTCTTTTAGTATGAAGATTTATGAAGAGTGCATGGGAGGAACAGCGATAGAATGCCATTTCTGCCAATATTCAGTCTGTAACTTTGGGCAAGTTACTCAAATTTTTGATCTATATTTCTATTTTACATTAGAGAGGAAGATCCAATTAGTGTTAATGTCAATAATAAATGAAAAGTAAAAGAGAGCAAATATTTATAAGCATCTTCTCTATCTTGATATGTTTTTCTAGATTTCTTAACTATAAATAAAATAATTATACTTTTTCTCTGGCTAATGTATGAGAATGTTCATTCCTTTTGTAAACATGGTTCAGAGCCTTTCCTCAATGATATCCAGTCAAGTCTTGGAATCAGATATTTTACTAAATAATTAAAGTGTGATGTAAATGACTTAATCCATGGTTGCTATGGAGACACAAATAGTGAACACTGGATTCCATCATGATAACTTAAAAAGAATCTCCCAGATGAGAAATCACTTGAGTTTAGGGTTTAAGAATGAGAATTATTTAACAGGGAAAGAAAAAAGGACTTAACACCTTAGGCAAATGGGTTAAAAGGATCAGAATGAGCAGTACCTAGAAACATGCTAATATATAGTGCATACTCATGGCACCATGACAAACCCCCAAAATGAAAATGTTATTTGCTCAGTTTAACTTGGGGCCATATTAACAGACTGAAATGTCAAATGCAGCTTTATGCTGTAAGTAATAGAGTCAGTACTATTTGTTTTCATTAAAATGAAGATTACAATGAATTTGAGTCATACACATATGAATGATAGGGATCTTGGGGTTTCAAGATTTCAAGTCAGAAAGACATCAGCCAAATGTAACACATTTTATTGACTATCAATTGACACATGATTTACACTGTCATTACCTAAAATTTCCTTGGCTCTTAAATGGAGAACAAAATGAACACAGGACAGTTATTAATTTCACTAAGATATGGGGACACTCTTAATGGAAACATTTTCTACTAGGAGTCCCCTAGTAGGATTGAGGGATTGAGGGACGGGGAATGGAAGTGCATGAATCATATTAGCTCTTTAGAGAGTAAACCAGCATGTTTCAGAAAGGGCAAGTTATATGTTTTTGGGCAAGTTCATCTGCATTTCAGGATATATATCTCATTCTTATAGAAATCATCTTTGTGATTTCTAAAGTGTTTATCAGTTTTAACATTCTAAATCTTCATTCTTGAAAAATGTCCCACACTTTTACATTTTAGGTGCTCTATTCAAAACAAAACCCTTCAGCCTGGTGTACAATCTGCCTTTTGCCTTCTTACCCATCAAGAAACATTTTCAGAACTGTGAGTGGACCATCCCAATAGTACAAGTTTGAGGAAACTCTTTGTTTTGCAAAGAATGTTGCTTAAAGCAGAAAGAAACTATAAACTTTTGTATCAGATTGTATTCCTGGATTCTCAGTTTAGGACCCAAAGACAGAAACTATTGGATAATTACTAAAAAAAAAACCTTAAAATGCTAAGAGAGATTGACTTCTATTACATGAGTAGAAAATCAGTGTCCATAAGGTGCCTTGTGCTTTCTTTTTTCTTTTTTTCCACTTTTCATTTTTTATTAGTACATGTTTAGGACTTAATGATCGCGTCCCTCATGGAGAAATAGTACATGTACATAACACACCTTTATTCAGTTTGCATCCTTTTCTACATTGCTCTCTCTGCTCCAGCCATCACTTGGCAACCTTAGCTTCTGCAAATGATCTAAATCTCTATATTATATTACCAATCTGTTATGGTTTGTGTCTACATATTCCCCACCTAAACTCCATATAGTCATGGAAGTGGGCTTCTAGAGCTTTTGACTGATTCATAGTCCAATTCTGGGATTATGGGTACAAGTGCTACACCCTCCCTAGGGCAGGTAGCCATACAGCATAGGAGACAGAAAGAATTTTCTCTTTCTCTCCTTCTCTGTTTCCCTTTTTGTCCCTTTTTGCTCTTGTTGTTTTTGTGTTATCTGCTGCCATGAACCATCACTCTTCTACCATGTCATCCTGCCGTGGAACCATTGAAACTTTCATAAACTGAGAGCTAATTGAAACTCTTCCTCCTCTAACTGAGTGTCAGGTATTTTCATCTCAGAAATGAGAGAAAAGTAACCAACACAGAATTTGGCACCAGAGAAGTAGAATCATTGCTGTGATGATCCCTCACCATGTGGTTGAAGAGCCTTTGAAAATGGCAGGTGGGAAGAATTTGGAAATGTTTGGAGATGTCACATGAAAGAGTGGTGTTGGAACACCTTAGGCTATTCTGAATGGGAGATTCTTATCAGAGTTTAGAGGACCAGAAAGCTGTTAGAAAACCTGATGGTAATGACCAGGCTCCAGAGGTTTTTGTGGTGAAGAAGGGACTGCATTGGATGTTGGATCCAGATGTCTGTTGTAGCTTGGCAAAAAGTTTGCCTGCATTTTGCTTGTGTCCAGAGACTTTCCCTGAGATTAAAATTAAGTGCAGTGGATTAACTAAACTGGCAAAAATATTTCAAGGCAATTGAACATTAAGAAAGTGACTATTGTTGGGTGCTTTTAGCCAGATTTATGTGAAGAATAAAGAGTTAAGAGCCCAGAAAAATGATTTAAAACATTGTAAGTTTGGCCTGAAAGGAAACTCCAGTAAAGCTATGAACTGCGAAGATAGAGCAAAGGAAATCTTGATTGCTGAGAAGGAACAAGAGGATAGAAAAGATGACCTGAGGGTATCACAAAAAGAAGCAAGTTTTCACTGTTTGTAACCTCACAACTGCAAAAGTAAAAGACTTTGCTTTGAGCAGAAAGCTATTGATGTTCCAAAATGGTGGCAGCATAGAGAATTTGTTCCTTAGAATCTGATTCAGAGGGCTCAGTGACCCAAGCACTTGACCCTGGTAGCCAGAAGAAGAAAACCTGGTTACTGCTCCAGCTGGCAGCAAACCTTGACACCATCCATGTTGTGCTGGTTTTAGGTGCATGCAGAATACAAGAGTTCTAAGGTTAAAACGCTTGCACCTAGATTTCACAAGAAGGCCTGGGAGGCCAATTAGCATAATCCAGAGAGTGAAGTGAAGCAAAAGGTTCAGCGGAAATCTTAGAAATTTGGAGAAACCAGAAACATGGATCATCTGAGGAAAACTGCAAGGAGGAGCAAGCAGGCCCAAGAGAGAAGCCATGGGAGCTACAATTACTAGTAGTCTCTTAGAGGTGGAGCCACCCAAGACTTTTGGAGCTCATGACTTGTCACATGTTGCATTAGTTGCTGGACATGAAACTGTAAGACTTAATATTTGCCCTGCTGGATTTTGGACTTGTTTTGGTCCCAATCCTTTGTATCACCCTGTTTGTACCTTTTGGAATGGCATTTTCTATCTTGTGCCATTGTTGAGTTTAATTTTACTTTCTTTTGTACTGAGCTAAGAGTTTGCCTTACCTCTCGGTGGAGACTTGGGATTTGGACTTTTCAGCAATGCTGAAACTGTTAGAACTTTGGCAACTCTTAGGGATGGACTAAATGCCTTTTGCTTAAAAGAATATGGATGAGTCTTTGGGGCTTAGCGGTGGAATGTTATGGCTTGTGTCTAGATGTCCCCCAAAAGCTTTCTGCAGTCATGGGAGTGGGCTTCTAGAGTTTGTGGTTGATTCATAGTCCAATGCTGGGATTATAGGTGTAAGGGCTACATCCACCCTAGGGAGGGTATTTACATTACAATATAAGAGACAGAGTCTTCTCTCTCTCTCTCATCCCCTTTTGTCCCTTTACCCCCTTCTGCTCTTGTTGGCTTTGTATTTCTGCCACCATGAACTGTCACCCTTCTGCTATGCCACCCTGCCTTACAGCCAGCTAATTATGGACTGAAATCTCCACAAACTGTAAGGTAAATAAATCCTTCCTTCCTTAATTTTGGGTATCAGGTATTTTGTTTCAGCCGTGAGAGAAAAGTGACTGAGATGCTTTTTTTTTTGTTCTTTATTTATCTTTTGTATTTCTTATTTATGAGAGACCATGTGATATTTAAACTTGTGTGTCTGATTTATTTCATATAAAAGTATGGTCTTAAGGTGCATTCATTTTCCTGCAAATGATTCAAGTTCACCTTTCTTATGGCATAGTATTATGTCTTTGTGTATAATATCACATTTTCTTTATCCATTCATCTGCTTATGGACATATAGGTCATTTCCAATATTTAGCTGTTATTAATTATACTGTTATAAACATTACTATGTATGTATTACTATAATATGATGTCTTGAACTCTTTCAGGAAGGGAAGTATTTGAGTCAAATGGAATTTCTATGTTTAGTGTTTTGAGAACCTTACATGTTGATTTTGATCACAGTTGTGTTAGTTTACATTCTCAACAGCAGAGTGTAGAGGTTTGCCAGAAATTATTACCTGATTTTTTGATGATAGACATTATTTTTGAAGTAAGATAAAATCTTAGTATTGTTTTAGTTTGTGTTTGTGTAATGGCAAGAGATGATGAGTATCTAGTGCACATTTATACTGCTTCTTAAAAAAATATATATTCTTTTGAGTTGTCCATTTTTGACATTTTATATTGGAGGATCTAAAATTTTGTGTTCTTTGTGTGTTTTATATATCAGTTCTCTGTCTGAGGACTAGCTGATAGTTTATTTCCCATGCTTTAGGTTGTCTTTTTGTTCTGTTCATGATTTATTTGTTGTGCAGAATCTTCTAAATTGTATATGATCCCATTTGTTTATTTTGGATACTGTTTCTTTGTACACCCAAGGTTCTGTTTAGAAAATCTTTGTCCCCACCTGTGTCTTCAAGAGTTTAAATGGATAGAGTGATTTTGTTTTAATGTTTATATTTTTTATCTATTTTGATTTTACTTTAGTACCATACATGGTAAGAGACATGGGTCTAAATTCAGTCTTTTGCATACGGACAACCCGTTTTCTCAACATCATTTATTAAAGGACTATGTTTCCTCTAGCATATGTTTTTGATCTTTTTGTTAAAGGGTAATTAAATATGCCTGGTGTGATTTCTGCATTTTCTTCTGTTACATTGATCCATGAGTCTGTTTTGTTTATGCCAATACCATATGGTTTTATTACTGAGGCTTAGTATATACCTTGGAATTTGGATTTGTGATGCCTCCTGCTTTGTTCTTTTAATCCATGGTTGCTTTTGGTATTCTAGGTCTCCTTAGTTCCAAATAAATTTTATGATTTTTTTCTAGTTTTGTGGAAAGTATTGTTTCTATTTTGATCAGAATAGCATTAAATCTGTATGCGAGTTTTGGAGGTATAGAAATCTTGACCATATTGGTTTCACCTATCTGGGAACATAGGAGATCTTTCCAATGTTCTCTCCTATCTTCATTTATAGAGTACTATAGTTTTCACTATAAAGCTATTTCATTTCCATTGTTAGGTTAGTTCTTAAACATTTAATTTTTTAAAGCTACTATAAATGGTATTGTTTTTTACATTTTTTTCACTCCTATTCAGAGCAATACTATTGATTCTATGAATTAATTTTGTATCTTGTTACATGACTGAATTTGGTTATTAATTCTGGGAGTATTTTGGTGGAATTTCTGTCATCTGTAGGGATTGGCTTTGTTTCCTATACATATCACTTTTGTTTCTTTATTTTTTCTAATTTTACTTGTTGATGATTCAAGAAGTATACTGAACAGGAGTGATGATAATGGATGGCCTTGTCTTCCTGATTTTACAAGGTCAGCCTTCCTTTTTTCCATTTAATATTATTTTCACAGAAATATTTCTGTGAAACACAGGATATTAAAAAATAGAAATCAAGAATAAAATTAAAAGGACAAAGAAATAAAAAAGGGAAAAAAGAATTTCCAAAATTCAAAAATCCAGTGATAGAAAAGAGAGAGAAAAAAATTGATGAGTCCAACAAAATTAAACAATTCCTCTGCACTTTTGAATAATTTATTTCTTTCCAGAACTTACAGTCTTAGAATTCAGCAAGTTATAGTTTTCTACATCAACAAGTCATTGCTTTATAGTCTCTGGGTTTGTGAGATGCAGTACCTTCTCCAGAGGCCTCTGTCTATATACTCCAGACTGCTTCAACCATCCAGGCTGAAGCATATCCTTACACTGATAGTAGGGAAAGCAATCAAACCACTAGTCTCTGCTGGTTGTATGTAGAGGGACATAAGTTCAATCAGACCACTTGACTTAATGGCAGTAATTTCAGATCTGTACACCTCTGAAAGCCATACACCATGCCATGTTTCTCATCACAAATAGTGGGACCTTATATTCTTCCTGTCTAATTCACATACTCTCTGTGGCTGTGTTTTTTGGTTGTCTCTCACCTAATCATTGTCATAGTATAACCCTGGTGATCCTAAGGTGTAGTTGTTATGTAGTTATTCTGTGGATTAAGTATTTAACCCCTTCCTAAAATGGATCCTGATTAAACAGCATGGGAGGTACCACACTGGATTCCTTCTCCAACTCTCGCCTACCATGAAGGAGTCACTTATAGTGTAAAACCCCAACTGTTTTTGTAGTTTAAAATAGCTGTGGACTTTTCTTGAAGGTAGCACTGCTGGTTAGTCTGTTATTTTTCCCTGGAACGTCTGACTCTGTTGGGCTTGGGGCACTGGATTTGTCAACAGTCATGTTGATTGTTTAGTGCCTCTGCTGCTTTGTGGTAAGGAGAATCAAAACAGAAGTTGCTGTTGGAGTTGATGATTGACTGCAGCCAGGGCATGGAATTGACAGGATTAGAGTTTTTTGGCTGCCAGTGACACAGAGAGCTGCTTTTATCTACAGTTCATGAATGGGGAGGGGGTGGCTTATTTGTGCATTCATAAACTGATCCATGTAGAAATGTATATCAGACATGGATATATGAGAATTACTAACCACTAAATGCCTCATTGCATGAAAGAATCTGAATTTTTAATAAGTGGGACCATAATCTTAAAGTGAGCCTTAGAAAATATGTATCCTTTACTATCTTAACAGTGTGTTTTTTTGTCCATATAAAATTGAAATGAGACCAAGTAATAGTTGAAACAGAAAATGGTGTTGTAGTCAGGAGACCCAACTTCAAACTCCAGCGCGTTCATGAAGTATATATAACTTCCACTAACTCAAGTAACTTTCATGAGCCTTCAGTTTTTCATTTGTATAATGGACATTACAATAATATGTATGGAATCTTGTTTCCCTCATATTTCTGGATGTTCATTTGTCTTATATAGAGTAGTTTTTTGGGGGGGAAGTATGTGTCAGTATCATTATTTATGTAGGTGTATGTAATTAACCATTTCCTCATCAGTCATTCACTTCATATTCTATTTGAATAAGGAAGAATTTGATACTCATAAATGGGTGATTCACCCAATTTCAGAAAAGTTTCTGAGTCTTCTTTCAACTTGAGTCTTCAGCAGCTGACTTACATAGAAAGTTCTTAGTGCCTTTAGGCCTATGATTATTAACTGTTACACCTCCTAGACATTAATCTAGATATGAATGTCGAATCTACCAATCATGATATGCTGAAATATTCTAAATCTTAGCATATCAATTTGGATTTATTATGATGAAAGGAGATAACATATATTAAATACAAAGCACAGAGTGGTAGTTAATATATAATAGTTCCCTTCTTTGAAAACTCCGTTGTAAAAATTTCCAAATCTCTTGTAGCTATTAGCTTTGAAATAGTGTACTTTGTATCAGTGAGTGCTTCTTGACCCCAAGAACATTCCAAATCTGTCTAGACATCAGTAGTCACAACTTTGGACTTTTTACCTCAAACAACTTCCAGACCTAGGGATGAATAACTAACTTCTTCCCTGGCACTTGTCTCCCTAACACTTTCCACCAATTGACCAGTATTGCTAGGACTTTAGGGTTCTTGACCTATTGACAGTACAAATTTGGAGATCTTGATACAGAGTGACACTATCGTGCATGATATAGATTCCCTTTCAAAAATGATGTCTTATTTTCCTCATTGCTGGGATGAAATAGCCAACCTTCAAATTTGAAGGCTGAGAGGTTTACTCTTGGCTCACATTTTCTATCCATGGTCAAATTTAGTTGTTCAAGGCAGGACTGGTGGAAGAAAGCTGTTCATATCATGGTGGTCAGGAAGCAGAGAGAGAAGGGTGGATAGAGGAGGGAGTCATATGCTTTCACAGAATGTGTCCAGAGACCTACGGCTTCCAACCAGACTCAGATTTATAATAGCATGTCAATTTATAAACCCATAGGTAGGCCAATTCATTGATATGTACAGTGCACCCATGATCCAGTCACCTTCCACAAGTGCTCCACTTGAGTACATGAGGTTTTGGGAGGAAATATGAGATCAAACCAGGGCATTCTTTTCTTGGCCTCCAAAAGACTCATACACACCATTTAATGTATAATGCATTCAGTCGGATTCTAAGAATTGTAAAAGTCCTAACAGTTACTGCATTGCTGAGAAGTTCAAGTCCAAATCTAAAGTCTTTAGGACTCAAGGTAAACTGTTAACAGTGAGCCTCTGCAGAAATAAAAAAGAAAGTTAAAACCAAGCAAATCAAGATGAATCCCATAGCTCTATGTCCAGCATCAAAAGCAGGTGATGGCAACATGTGAATTCCAAAGGGCTTGTGTGACTGTTACCTAGACATCTTTGCAAAGCATGATGTGGGTCATAGTTGGGGAGTTTCAAAAGTGGCTGGATTAGGGCACATGAATATGGACTAAAGGCTTGATATTGGGATTTAGGGGTGGATAATAGAAGCCCCACCCTGGATCTGGTTGGCGTTAATCAGTAGGCTGTATCCTGTGTGGGATACAGGGGAAAGTCAGGCTAGCTTTTGCTGCTGCTACTGATGCTGCTGCTGCTGCTGCTGCTGCTGCCTACTGCCTACTGCCTAGTTGTCTCCTGCCTGATTCCCAAATTTCTCCCATGAACCAACTCCAAAGGCTTCTGAACCACTTGGTTAGGTAGTTAAGCAATGACTTCTGTTCTCTGGCACCAAAATCTGTCTCTTTCCTTGTTACAAGGATAAAATGCCCAGCATACACAACTTAAAAGAGGAGAGGTTTACTTTCAGTTCATTGTTGACTGACCCCAAGACAGGAAGGGCATTGTAGAAACCTCTGTCAGAGTGAAGCTGCTAATCTGATGATGGTCAGAAAGCAGAGATCCAAGGACAGTGCTACAGAGAAAGATATACCTTTCTAGGCTCTGCCCCCAGTCACCTGCTTATGACTATATTCCACCTTAGAACAGCATATCAGCTATAAATGCATTGATAGACCAGTCCACCAAAGAGTGTAGCGCCCTTATGATTCAGTTACCTTCCACAGGCCACAGCCTCTGAGTGCATGAGACTTTGGGGGACATTCCAGATCCAAACCATAACAGAAGACATATTGTTTCAGATCCTGAGAGTACACACAGTGGATAAATGTCAGTGACACTTCTTCAAGGATTACCTTATCTATTCGTAGCCATCCACCAGTGGTCCCTTTTTAACAATTCTTTTGATTGACTTATGCAGGAAAGAGTATGAAGGCCTTGGTCATTGTACCCCAACTTGGGATAATTTTGAAAGACCATTATAGTTTCAGTGCTCCCCTATAATTCTGTGAGGCTCTTTTCTATCCACTCCTATTTCTTAATCCCCTTCATTGGTATTGATCCTGACATCATGCCTTAAACATCCTAACTGCTAATTTTCATTTTAGTTTGTGACCCATGGAAAACTTGACTGGAGGCATGGTCCCCTCAAGATACACCCTTTTCCCAGCACTGTTGGTGACAGACCCTAGAATGTTCTAACTTTGCCTGACAGACCCTAGAATGTTCCTGCCCACATGAGCGAGAGACAGAGACAGAGACAGAGACAGAGAGATAGAAGGAGAGAGAGAATGAAAGACACAGAACTTTGCTGCTTTGTAATCAAAGAAGCCAAGAGCATAGGATCTTCTCATGACTTTTTGCTCCTATATTATGTTTAGTGAATTCAACTGTCAGCTGGTCTTTATTCTCTAAATGCCTCTGTTCTTATTTCTTTTGCCCTCTTTCAATGGATCCTGAACCCCAGGGACCCTAATTTAAATTAGACCTACTTTTGGCCTGAAGTTGTCACAGTTTGGAGTGAAAGGCAGACATTACATGAATTAATTATGTTATGGAGTGATAAGTAAAATAAAAGAAGCAGTTACTGTCCCTAAGGAATTTGGATTATGTTGTCTTGGCAGAATCATTCTGTTAATTAAATGAACCCACATAGCACAGTACCTGGCACGAAGGAGAGAGTTAATGAATTGAATTATCTTGTTTTGCAAGTTTAAGTGATTGAAGCTCTGAGATACAGAATGACTTTTATAAGGCCCTATTAGAAGTTAATGTCTGAACTGTATTGGGAGACCCAAACTTACAGATTTCTACTCCATGACGTTTTACATTGTGTTCTTAATTTCAGGAGGGTATAATATGTGTGTATGTGTGTGTCTGTGTTCCATATGCAAAGATTGTTTTCAGACCTGGACTTTTTGGAAACTTCTTGCCTTATAGTTTGGACACAATTTGTTTTAGGCTACATTTTGCAAGTTCCCTTATTTTATGCTTAAATGAGCCCAAGAAGTGGGCAGTATTTCTGTTCCTACATCCCATTCCCCTTCATATCTTGTGGAACATGGAGAAGCATCACAGTACAACAGTGAAACTTATATGAAAAGAACCCATTGAGTTCTTTGTAAGGAATAGCACATGGCCTTAAGCCACACTGCTTTTCTAGTTGTCTTCCTCTGAGAGGCTCTGGCAAGAACTTGGCTTTGAGTCCTCACTGCTGGAAATTATAGTCTGTAATTAAAATCAATAGCAAAACAGACACATGGCAGAAAGGTCATAGAATACAACAACAAATAATTGGCTAGCATATTGTCAGCTATCCAAATCAGTTTTTAAATGATTCTTTAGTCTGCAAGTGTCTAAAGCCTCCATGGGAGAGAGGCAGAATGTCCCAAAACCTATCCTTACTTGAGAAAGATTTAATGAATGAGAAGTCTCACTGCTGAAACTCATCAAGGCCTGGCTTCTTTAGTCCAGTAGTGCTCCTTTAAATTCTTTGATCATTTTCATATCCTTAAGTTAGTGATGAGTTGCAGTGAACTCACCATGGAGGAATGTCCACATCCTGGACCTTGATACTTTTATCTTGGCCCATTCAATATCTCCATTCCTTACATGGCTCTTGGAATATCTACTTCCTAACCTATTGCTGTGGCTGTACTACACTTTTTCCTCCAAGAGATAATATTTGCTGTCTTTTCTGGCATTTACTCTCTTAAGATTGCATCTATTATCATGGCTGCTATAGTCCTGACCTAAACTAGAAGAGTCTCTGGGAATTTCTCAGAACCCTCTTGCTTCTTTCTTGTCAGGTTTTATCAGAAAACATGGGTTTAGGCATTTTTAAGTCTATCTCCTCTACTCAATATGAATTCCTGAGTGAATTATTTCCCTCTTTTCAGATATAGCACCAATTGGAATGGGGTGTATTCTCAACCATGTTGACTTTTTAGGTTATAGTTAGTCCTATAGCCATTCCTTTTACATATGAGTAAACTAACTCCTCAGATTAGCCAATCAGAGGCCGAGCCACAATACAATCCCATGTCTCCACCTACCAGCACTATTCTTTCTGCATTGCAACAAAGTTCTCTCTTAAGAAGGCAAAGTCACAGCTCTGTCACAACATATGACCTGACATAATGTCCAGTCATGTATAATATCATATCCACAGAAAAAAAAATGTGCCTACAAAATAAGAGTGATCTTTCTGGTAAGCCTAAAACAATGTTTCTGTTTTATTTGTACATTCTTGTGATCTGTAATGAATATTCATTGTGAAAAGTTTGAACATAAACATATCATATCTTCATCCTTTTATTTCCCTGTTCCCTCCTCTGCGTTTCCCATCCATCCATCTTTAGATTTCCTGATATTGCTAATTTCATAAATTTGATGTGATATTCAACTGCTACCTAACCCAAGATACCTATACTTTTTGAACATGGTTATCAATACTTTTATTATAACCTGGTTTTTCTATACAATCATGACACGCATACTTACTGTCTTTTTCATCAAGTCTTCAAATTCTGGAAATAGGCATTTGTGTTGTTTGTTTAATACTGTATTTTCAGTGCACAGCAGAAAATTGCATGTAGTAGGTGTGCAGTGAATGAATTAATTTTATTCCACTCAAACTAGTAAGATATTGGCAGTGAGTGCTCTTTTTAAATTTGAGAACACTTTCAAGAAGCATTGTGTTGTTTTTATATTATTAGCTTGAGTGTCTAGGCAGTAAGTCATTGGAAGAAGGCTGGAGACCATTATTGGGGAAAGATACTGATATCTGTCAATTTGGAATTTCTCTCAGAGTAGCATGATATGCTTTTTAAAGAACAGATTTTCTGCCTCTTTGAAGAATAGCCGTAATTACTGTGCTGGTGATATTTTTTTTTTTTTACTATTTAAAGTCATTAGAGCCATTTTTATTTTTTTAAATAGATCTAAGATTTTATTTTTCAAATATAAACTGATTCCATTGAAACAAGTGAAGGAAAAATACTTTCCTGAGTAATTTAAAACATGCTTTTTGTTTTTTGCTTTAGCTAAAAACGAGCCATTTGTCACCTTTTTTTGAGTTTTAAGACATATCCTTTCTCTTTTATTTTGTTATTAGCACATGTTTGGAGCACTTAATAATCCTTTACTTGTGTGGAGTTGGCACAGGTATATAATACATCTTAATTCCTTTTTTCATCACTTTTACCTGTCCTCCAACACTATCTATCTTTTGATCTTCTTCCCATTTGAGAAAGATCTCTCTGTTTACTTCCCATTATCTATTATTTTGATCTTTATTTATATTTTGGACATCTCAAGTAAGAGAAATCATGTGGTATTTATGCTTGTGTTTCTGATTTATTTCACTTAAGATTATGGTCTCAAGGTCATCTATTTTCCTACAAATGACTCTTTTATCTTTATAGAGCATAGTACTCCTTTATATATAAATATATTTTATTTATGTATTAATATTTTGCTGGCCATATATATTACTTTGAAGATTTAGCTATTATGAATATTGATGCTATAAATATGGGAGTGTGATACATGTATCACTATGATGTTTGACCCTTATTAGAAAATGTCTAGAAAGAAGATGACATGGATAGATATAGATATAGATAAAGATGTAGGTGTAGGTATAAGTGTAGGTGTAGATGTAGATGTGTATATAGTGTTATGGATTAAGAACTGGTGGTCAACTTAACGCCAGCTGGATTATATCAACATGGCATTGAACAAAGATGCTCCACCTGAGGAAAGTTGCCAAGATAAATAGGTGGAGAAGAAGAGAGAGTTGAGGCGTTAAGAAGGCATTGTGGGTTCTCCTATGAGTTGCTGTCTGAATTGTTGGTTCTCCTGGAGAAGCTTTGGTCTTCACATTGAGCATTGCTTCCTGGCTCCAGAGGGGAAGACATGTGCTGCTTGGTCTCTAGGATGAACTTGTCACGCTGCTTCCTGGCATGAACCCGAATGTGCTTGTCATCAGAGGAGCTTGGGGCCTCCATTTTGCTGAGGACAGCTGTGGTGCCTTTCAGGATAGCCCTGGTCTTTGTTGTGAGTGTGACTTCTCAGCTACAGTGTAGAACCCTTATCCCACTAGCACAGCTCCTTCATCCTGCTGGCATAGACTTTCTGGCTTCCACTGCTGACCCTTGGGTCTTCCTGGCACAGATCCATAAAAGAGACTGGCGTGAGTCCTTCTTGTGGGCTTTGGACCTCCAGTTGGACTCGTGGGAGGCATTGTCCTGAGCTCTGGGTTTTTATCTGGACTCATGTGGGACATTGCCGTGGGGTTTAGGCTCTTGATTTGCAAGGTAAAGCTGGTTAAAATCCCCCAACAATAGCCATGCCACAGCCTCAAGGTTTGATTGCTTTTTAATTTTTTAAAAAAGATTAATCAGTCCATTGCCCTTAGTCTCAATCTCAGGCAAAGTTTCTGGATAGGAGCAAAATGCACACAAACTTTCTGCCAAGCCATAACACACATCATGTGGAGTCCAACAACCAATGCAGTCCTTCCCAGCAGAAACCTCCCAAGCCTGGTCTTTACCAGTAGGCTTTCTATCAGCCTTCTGGCCTCCTGAGCACTGACCAGAATCTCTTCTACAGAACAGCCTAAGCTGCTCCAGCTCTATGCAACCAGGTGACATGTCCAAAGCTTTTTAAACTCTGCCCACAAGCCATTTCCAAAGTCTCTCAAGAAACATGGTCAGGTATAGTCACAGCAAACGACCCCACTCCTTGGTACCAAATTCTGTCTTAGTTACTTTTTACTCATTGCTTAGACAAAATACCTGAAGCCCAAATTTGGGAAAGGAAAGGTTTATTTCTTCCAGTTTTTGGAGGTTTCAGTGCACAGTCAGTTGGCTCCAAGGCAGGCGGGCATAGCTGGGCCGCAATTCATGGTGGCTGCAAACAGCAAGCAGGAACCAGCAAAGAGCAAGACACACCTTCTTCCTGCCATTACATCACATCTTGGCTCCACCCCTAAGTGGGTGTAACACTGACACCATCAATCCAAGCACTAGACAATGCAAACACACAATGCAAACTCATGAGGCCTGGGGGCCACAGACATAAACCATGACCTATAGATATGGATTCATTTATTCTCCATCCTTCCTCCTCTCTAGATGGCATTCTCTGATTTCTGCCATGGATTACTTTTCCTTTGCCATGTTATGCCACCCTGTCTTGAAACTAGCCAAACTATAGACTGAAACTTCTACAAACTGAGCTAAAGTAAGCCTTTCTTCCTTTAACTTTTAGGTGTCAGAAATTTTGTCCCAGCAATAAAAAAATAACTAAGATAGTAGCATATTACATTACTTATTCTTTTATAATTTGGACAAAATACATAAATTTCACAACTAATAACGTAAAAGGAGGAGGAAAGATTTAACTTGGCTAATGGCAGAAGAGCATGATAGAGCAAAGCTGAGTATGGGAAAACTTCCATAGAAGGTACCAGAAGCAGACATAGACCCCAAGGATATGTCTTCATGATATATCCAGGCAAAACCCTGGGCAAGTGCCAAGGCAATCAAGTCAAAAATTAACTTTGAGCATCACATACAGCTAAATGAGGACTGTTTAATCTCTAAAATTCAAGTAGGTCAGCAAGGCATTATGCTTTTTTCTTGGTTTTAGGGGAGAGCAGATGCAACAACTTTCCCTCCATATTAGAAGGGATATTTTGGCATGCCCTGTACCACTGTGGTATTTTACCCTAAATGTACATATTAGAAGATACTATGACAACTTTGTCTCAACAAAATAGTTTCAGGAACTACTAAATCAATTAGAGAAATTCATATTTACAATTGCATTCCTGTAGAACCACTCTCAGTACCAAAATCCTCCCACATATATGATTTTTTATATAAGCTTATAGGATCAGAAACGGAGTTGCCCACAATGGTAGTATGCAAGCTGAAGAGCCAGAGAATCCAGTAGGTGGTCAGTCTACAAAGGTAGAATCCCTTAAAAAGGGGGGTCAGAGCCAGCCCAAGACTGTAGGTCCGGAACTCCACGGAGAGTTGCTAATGTGAATATTCATTGAAAGGTTGAGAAACCTGGAGCTTAAAATCTATAAGGAAAGTCAGTAGAAAAAAAATGTGCCCACTGAAGGAAAATCGAGCATTTCTTTTTTCTTGACATATTTTATTAGTTTCTATTCCTTTTACAAAACACTGCATTTAAATGTGGTATTTTCATACATGCATATATTTTAATCACATCCATTCTTCCTTACACCCCACCCTCTCCCTCATTCCTTTTCTCTTATCTAATAATAGTTTTCTTTCTGATTTCATGTCATCATATTTTAGATTCCACATTAAGAGAAAATTTTCAATACTTTACTTTCAGAGTCTGGCTTAAGTTAACATGATTATCTTCAGTTGCATCCATTTTTCTGGAAATAACATAGTTTCATTCTTCTTTACAAGTGAATTATACTTTCTTGTGTCCATAAATATCATATTATTCACTCCTCTGTTGATGGATACATAGTTTGGCTTCATATTTTGGCTATTGTGTATTGTGGTACAATAAATATGGGTATGCAACTATTCCTATAGCATATTGATGTTAATTCCTTTGAGTATATACCAAGGAGTGGTGCAGATAGATCATATGCTGGTTCTATTTTAATTTTTTGAAGAACCTCCATACTGATTTCCATATTGGTTATACTAATTTACATTCCACACAAGAGTATAGAAGAGTTCCTTTTTCCTACATCTTTACCAGCACTAACTGAGTTTCGTATTCATGATGTAGCCATTCTGACTGGAGTAAGATGAATGCAACTCAATATAGTTTTGATTTGCATTTTCCTAATGAATAAAGATTTTGAACACTTTTTCATATACTTATTGGCCATGTGTGCTTCTTTTGAGAAGTTCTGTTCAATTCATTTTCACATTTATTGATTGCGCTATTTGATTTGTGGTATTTTTAAAAAGTCTTTATATATTATGCTGGTTCTAAATGGAGCCCATAAAAATAGACTGAATGTATATTCTTCTATCAGAAAGTAGCTGCCAAAAATTTTCTTTCATTTTCTAAGCTATTTATTCATTCTGTTAGTCATCTCCTCTATGTTACAGAAACTTTTTAAATGGGTATAGTCTCAAGTATTGATTCTTAGTATTATTTCCTGTGATACTGGAGTGCTATTGAGGAAGTTTTTGCCTGTGTGTATGGCTTCAGTTGTTTCCCCTATGTTCTCTTCTAGCAGATTTAAAGTTTCAGGTTTATATTTAGGTCTTTGATTTGTTCTGAACTGATTTCTGTATAAGATGAATTGTAGGCATTTAAATTCAAATTTCTACATATGAATGCAGAGATGTACAGATTTTGAACTCAAATTAAGGTGACTATCTTTTCTCAGATAACTTTTGGGAGAGAGAGAACATTTTTGGTTCATTTATCAAGAATCAGATGACTGTATTTATGTGGCTCTGTTTGTACTCTGTATTCTGTCCCTTTGTTCTATGCATCTATTTTTGGTGCTAGTGCCATGCTGTTCCTGTGACCATAGCTTTGTAGTATAATTTGAAAATGGACACTGTGATGCCTTCACCTTTCTCTTATTTAAGGTTGCTTTATATATTCTGGGTCTTTTGTATTTCTGTCTTAATTTTAGAATTTTTTATAGTTTTATCAAGAGTGACATAATTTTGATGGAGATTGCACTGAATCTTTACATCACTTTTGGTAATATGACTACTTTATCAATGCTCTGTTAGTCCTTGAACATGGAGTCATTTTGCATCATATGTTGTCATCTTCAATTTCTTTGCTTAGTGTTCAATAATATTCATTGTAGAGGTCTTGATTTCCTTGGTTAGGTCGAAACCTAGGTACTTTTTAAGCTATTGTGAAGGGAATTGTTTTCCTTCTCATGCAGTTCATTTGTGATGTATAGAAAAGCAATTGAGTTTTTAAGATTGATTTTGTATTGGTGGAGCTTTGGAATGCAAGTCTACTTCTTCATTCTCCCCCTTTTCATTCTATCCATACTGAGAGCTTATTATTATTATTATTATTTTGTCTTTTTCTTTTTTTATCAGTACCAGGGATCGAACTCACGACTGCCTGCTTGCAAGGCAGGCACTTATGCCGCTGAGCTAAATCCCTAGCCCCCTTATACTGAGAGCTTATGGCATGATGCTATCCTCTGTGAGGGTGACATTTCCTCTCTTAGTTCACTGGCCTAACCATCTCTGAAAATGCCCACAAATACACCCAGAAGTATACCTTAATACTCTCCCAGATGTTCTTTTGTCCAGTCAAGTTGACAAACAAGATTATTACAAGATTAATATGTGCAGGCTACAAACCACAAGATAAATCTAAGAGTACCAGTCCAACCAGCGTGGTCTTGACTTACTAAGTCTTTTACCATTTTCTGAGTTCATGCTTTTTAGAACATGTTTTAAAAGATTTTCAATGTATTAATCAGGGCTTTCTTCAGAAACAGAGAATATTATATGTGGAGAAATGTTTAGTATAGTAATTAAAACACATTATTTTGAAGGTTAAGAAACCCCATGATCTGCCACCTGTCTTCTAGGGAACCAGGAATGGGGTAATTCAAGCATAAAAGAACTAGCAGAGTTGATATAAACCCCTGTTGGAGTCTTAAGACCCAATAACTATGAAACTGGCAATGTAAGTATCAGTCTGATTCCAGACAACACAGCAAGGAATGCTGACATCTAGGGCCAAAAAAAATAGATATATATGAGGTTAAAGAGAAATATAAATGCAGAAAGTCATTTTTTCATGCACCATCAGAGGCTATCTTTATTTGAATGAGCAGTTTTGGTTCTTTTGTCAAAGATAAGGTGGCTGAGGGTGCTTGAAGTTGTTGCTGCATCTTCTAATCTGTTCCACTGATCCTCAAGTCTATTTTTTGGGCAGTACCATGCCGGTTTTAATTACAGTAACTTTGTAGTATAATTTCAAGTCAGGGATTGTGATGCTCTTTGCATTGTCTTTATACTATTATTCTAGGTTTCTTCTGGTTCCAAATGAACTTTAAGAATGTTTTCTCTAGTTCTGTAAGGTGTCTTGTTTAGGATTGCATTAAATTGTATAACAATTTGGGGGATATAGCCATTTTCACTATGTTGGTTCTTCCTATCCATGAGAAAGGAATATTTTTCCATTTTCTAATATTCTTTTCAATCTAATTTTTCAGAGTACTGTATATATATATATATATATATATATATATATATATATATATATTATTTTCTTTGTCAGAGTAATTCCTACATATTTCATTTTTTGGGTGCTATTGTATGGTTTACCTAATTTCTCTCTCTGTGAGTTTGTTTGTGTATAGTAATGCTATTGAGTTTTGAGGGTTGACTTTGTATAAAATTACACTACTGACTTTGGTTATTACATCTCTATGCAAAAGACTAGAACTAGACCAATGTCTATCATCATGCACTGAACTAAATTCAAAATGAATCAAAGATCTAAATGCTAAAACAGAAACACTAAATATGTTGGAAGAAAGAATAGGTAGCATCCTTGAAGACACAGGCAAAGGACTTTTCACAGCAAACAGAATCACAAAAGAATAAAAAGAGAGACCGAAGAGTGAGAAAAAAAATTTAGCCTTTACTGCAAAATGCAAGAGATCATTAATTCTTCAGTGATAGAAGTTTTCCAGTTTTCTATTTCAAGTTACTCTGCTTTTACCTTTGGTTTCATATACTAGGCACCTAGTGAGGGCAGAGAGAACCAGGAAAACACCCATCTCTGCCTGCTGGGTGCCATCAATGGAAGGCCCTTTCCTCCGCATGCCCAGTGCAGGCCAAAGGAGACAGACAGATCCACCTCTGCCTGTTGTGCACTGCCACTAAAAGACCACATCCTGCAGGTGGCCAGTATGGGCAGAGAGAACCAACAGATCCACCTTTACCTTCATGGAGCCGCCAGCAGGAGCAGGAACACACATCCAGGTGAGCCCTGTACTTCTATAGGCCACCATTTAAGGCTCTTGGTTCCCTCAGACAGCCAACACCCACTAGCAGAATCAGATAAACACACTTCTGTGTGTCCATCACTATCATGAGAATCCCAGTGTAGACACACAAGCTGAGAGAAGCAGCTCCACCTACGTACACCCCAATCATCAGTGAAGCCTCAGTGTAGCTGCATAGCTCTGGAGAAGCCCACTACACACCCTGCTACCTTTCTGTAAATCTGGAATTAGAGGACCCCAGCTGCCTGTCCCAGCGCCCCCCCCACACACACACTGCTTAGGAGCAGCCAGTGGGGAAGTGCCTGGGATCCCACAACCAGCTTGTTGGGAGGAACCCAGGAGAATGTCAAGATGAAGGCACAAAAGGCAAACTCAGACCTCTAGCCCACACACAGTTAAGTCTGGGAGATACGGTCATGAAAGAAAACAGAAGTGACACACCTGAAATCTCTGAGAGGATAGCAACTGAAGTAAGGAAACAAATTCATGAGATTGTCAATTAAATCAATCAAATCAGAAATAATGTTTCAGATAAAAGAAGAAATCACAAACATACTGAAAGAATTGTTCAGCAAGTCTAAAGAAGACATAGACAATAAAGAGGAGAATAGGAAAATGATGGAAACCTTTAATGAATGTAGAAAAGAATTACAATGCATGAAACATTCAAAGAGAGATGCAGGAAATTAACAATTCAATCAAAAATTGACAAAACCACTTGAAAGAGACTGAAGATAAACTTTCAAGCCTTGATGATAGGATTGCAGCTAGTGATCATGAAAGGAAAGATCTCTTACAAGCAACATGGGATCAGGAAATAACTCAATGTCTGCAAGGTAATGCAAAGAAGCACAATTTAAGAATGAAAGATATAGGTGAAGAAACAGGGGTCAACAGAAATGAAATTAAAGGTTATTAATGAATAGAAAAAGACTTCTCAAATATGGGAAATGGATCTGATATGCAGATAAGTGAAGCATATAGGACTCCAACTAGCCAAAACCAAAGTAAATCTATACCCAGACATATAATAATCAAGATCCCAGAAATTCAGCACAAGGACAGAATGTTAAAAGCTGTTAGAGAAAAGAGATGGATCACCTGTAGAGGAAAACCAATCAGAATCACAGCAGACTTCTTAACACAAACCATCAAGTCAAAAAGAATTTGGAGTGAGGTATTTCAAACCCTGAAAGAAAACTTCCTACCCAGATTGATCTACCCAGAAGAAATTATCTTTCAAAATTGATAGAAAAATAAGACACTTCCATAAAGAGCAACTGAAGGAATTCATGACTACCAAACCAACCCTACAGAGAGTGCTAGAGAATATTTTAGAGACAGATAAAGATGATCATGGTTCCAGGAACTGCAGCAGGGGAGGATCGACAAATAAGACATACAATTGAATGAAGGGGAAAAGTGGAGGGCCAACAACAGGATAGCAGGGAAGAGACAAACCATTGTATGCTGGTTGTAACCATTAATTAGATGGCCTAAGATCAGCAATAAAAAGAAACACAGGGAGTATAGATCAAGAAACAAGATCCAGCAATATACTGTATACAATAAACATGTCTAACTGGAAAGTTCTGTCTTATTTTGTTAGATTTTATGCTGTCAGATGGTAGATGCAGCTATTTTGAATATAATGGGATATTTTATGGTAATCATGGTATCCTATTATATTGCTTTTAAGTCTTATAATGCTTTCCTTCATTGATTTGATTGGTTTTATTCTGTTTTGTTTGATTTTATTATGTGTGATATCATGGTAGTTATTTTGAAGAAAATAAGACATTATGGCAGTCATTGCTGATTCACTATCATCTTGTTTTGAAGTACTACCATGCTTTTGTTCTTCTGTTTTGATTGGTTCTATCCTGTTATGTTCTATTTGATTTTATTATGTGTGATGGTCTAAACAAATTTTTTGAGGAAAATGAGATATTACAGTAGCCATTGTTCATTTCCTGTTATTTCGTTTTGAAGTCCTGTAATGCTTTTATTCTTTTGAATGGTTTTACACTATTTTATTATGTTTGATATTATTGTGTGTGAAGGTATGCTCAACTGTGTCAAAGAAAAGAGACATTATGGTAGCGGCTGTTGATGTCCGGTTGTGTTGTTGTGAAGTGCTGTGTTGCTTGCATTGTTCTGTTCTGGTTTGCTCTGTTCTGTTCTCTTGTTTTATTCTCTTTAAAATAAAAAAAAAAATTAAAAAGTATAAAAATTTTTTGCCTAATTTTCATTTCCTGAGTCAAGAATTAGAGAAATATGTTTGGAGGATAGAGAACCATAGCTTGGCAAGTGCCTCTGTCTTGACTTTTTAGTAACAATGATGCAACAAGGCCTAAAGGAGAGAATACATGGAGTTCTGCTTTGAGCTACTTTCGGGTGCTGAGTATGAATGATAAGTAAGCTTATGTGAAAAGAATTACAAATATTCACTCACTTTGCTGACAAAGAAACTGAGCCTCAGAAATTTTAAGACAATACGCAAAATCATACATCAAATTTTGGAGATGAAAATTTGCCCTACATTCTTCTGAGTCCAAAACCTATGTCCTTCTCATGTAGCATAATTTTTCTATTTTTGTGGGATTAGTCATTCCACATTAAAGTAACAAAGTTATTGAATATACCTTTAATGTTTTGAGAGCACAATCATTTTTTATTGTTTTAAATGAGTCGTTTGTTTTATATTCCCTTGAGTTTTGGGCAGAATGTAGTTAACAAAATTAAACAATTGATTTTTCTATTGACATTATAATAGGACTTCCATTAATATGAAAATATGAATGTGTGTCCGAGAAGTTTCCTTTGACATTATAATAATTATATTAAAATATCAAATATAATAATGAAATACTAATTGTTTTAGAAAAACAATTTAGAAGCTATATATACATTCCTCTGGAAGAACTATGGGATGTTCATGAAGTACTAAAAAAGAAATTTTCAGAAAAATTGCTATGAAAAGGTGTTAATTTTCATTAAATTGGGTTGTAATCTTTTGTTTCAAGCATTGCAGTGAGCAAAACAAGACCAGTTGGCAGGTTAAAATACAAAATGTACTTGTTTAGACAAAGAACTATAATCCAAATTCACAGATAAAGTCTTCAATGACTGTGATTTTAGGTGTGCAGGATACATTTCGTTTATCTCTCCTATTGTATTTTGAAACTCCTTTGTTCTCTTTCTCGTCCACTCTTCCCTCCTTCCATACTAACCTGTATAGGTCACATTCACAGACCGATCGCCTATGATTTCAGCCATTCAGGGATGCTACCAAAATGTTAGATGGGAGAAAAAAATTTTTGGATTATTTCTCCATTTTCTTCTCTGAGGTTTCCTGCTGGCTGACTCTGTCTTTTGATTGAAAGTCCTACATAGCCAGATATGGTAGCATATGCCCAGAATTCTAACATTCAGGAGACTGACACAGGAGGATCACTGGGAATTTGAGGACAGCCTGGGCTTCAGAGTTCAAGGCCATCCTGAATGGCATAGCAAAACTCTGTTGAAAAGACAAAAATAGAAAATCCTACTTGTTGCCATGTAGACTTCCCAAACACAGCTGTTTGATGTTAGTGTCTGGTAACCACCCCTTTCCTTTCCCCTTCATTCCTCCAGGTAATATGGAGTACAGTATATTCATCCATGTTCTCTTACTTTGTGCTTACACCTTTAAAAAATAGTCCTGCTTTAAACTCTCTTGGAACATCAGCTATTTTGAGTGTGCCTTCAAGTTCCCTGTTAGGACCCAAGATATTAATGTTTATGTGATTTTTTTCATCATTTGTATAGATTTGAATGAATCTCAAAAGGAAGTAGGACATGAGATACAATTTGAGAGTTAGTTGCATATAACTGATCTGTGAAGCTCCTGGATTGAATTAAAGTATAGAAAAGGAAGAGTCAGATGTGTGATCTTGGAAAAAATTACTTAACCTCTATAAATTTATTTTATCCTTGAAAGGGACATGTCAACAATAATGAATTTTTATAACGATGTTTCCTACATAATAAGTTCTTAATAAATATTTTAAGGCAATCATATTTATTATCAATATTAGAATCTACTGTTCTTCCTTTCCTCCTTTTCTCTTTCTTACATTTGGCTGTTGTTGACCATGATTATTTCTGAATCTCTTAACTATATCTCACTTGATGCAAACAGCACTTCTACATTTAGAACTGACATTTTCCTTAGTTATTTTTTAATTTGTATATGCTTTAAAGTCCTCTTTTTAGAAAAAGAAATTCACTTAGAGTAACTATTGATCACAAATGAGTGATTGAAATGAGTCCATAAGAAGCCATAACCCAGATGCTTGGCTGCTTTCCATTTTCATTTCAAATCTATTTGGAGTATCCAACAGAGTTTTAAAATGTGTCTGTGTTTTATAGTATGACTCAAACATGTTTATGTGATGTAAAATTTTATAACTAGAATCAGACTTCATGTGAGATATTACACAGTTAGAATGGATAGAATACTCTTGATGTATCTCTAATAGTTGAGATTAGTGAGATGATAGTGATGGTATTAAGTACTCCAAGATAAAATATTTTACAAATAGAAAATCATTTTTGTATTTATTCATTAATACACTCACTTATTAGTTTATAGACAAATTTAAATATCCATTATGTGGTAAGTACTAGCTGTGCAAAAACAAAAACAGAAAAACATATTTTTGTCCTCAAGTACTTTCCAGGAAAGGGATGGACACACACGCACACACTCACTAAAGTGATATAGATGTTATGATTAAAATCTCTCTGGTAAACTGTAGAATACAATTAGCAGATTTTCAAGTAAGCATACCTAGTACTATAATTAGGTGCATTCCCTGTTTTTTTTTATTTAAAAAGAAAAAAGAAAGGAAATAAAAAACAAAGCAGTAAAAGGGTACAAATAATACAGAATTTCAAGAAAAAATACAGTAAGAAATCACTAGTTAATAGGTTACATATTGTCATCTTAGAAACAGTTGTCCAAATTATAAAATTAAAGCATATAAAGTGGACATTCATACAGTGAGATTGAAGACAGTTCCGTTCAATGATCCAACAAAAGCTCAGTAATATGGTTTTCCATCCTACATGTTGAAACATACATGCAGTTATATCCCTTAGACCACCTTCCTTTCCTCTCTTTTTTAAAATAACAATTACACTTTTTGGGTTTTTTTACTCCCACAGTTCTTATTACTTTTTTTTTGAAGAGAATAAAACCTAACATGACTAAACAAAACAGAGTCGGTTAGAACAGAAGGATGGGCATAGTACATGATGCAAAAATAGAATATCAGGTGATCAAAAATCATTACCATTGTGCCTCTTGCTATTTTTAAAAAGAGTTGACTATATCATCAGGTATAATAGAATTGATCAAAACAGTACAGAACAAGACCAATAAAACCTACACTGGAGACCTTACAGGATTTCACAAGAAGATAGTAGTCAGACCATAATGGGCATCATAGTAAATCTTATTGCCTTCAAAGTGGTTGCCTATACCCTCAAATTTGATACTATCAAACAAAATAGAATATAGTAAAAGCAGACAGCACAAGATGGGGAGAGCAATACTGGGGTTCAAATCAGGTTAACAGGAAAACAAAAAAGTTACTATAATATATCCTGCTATTTTTAAATTTAGTTTTCCCTTAATTGAAAAAAAAAAAGAAAAAATAAATTAATTTAAAAAAAGGTTGGAAATTGAGATAAAACAGGACATTGTAATAGAACAACACAGTCAGAACCAAACAATTTAAGCATCATTGTGTTTCACCCCCAGATAATCTAACATAATAGTAGTCACCATAGTGCCTCTTTCCTTGAATTATTTGAGTATAACTTCGTCCCTCTTGTTTCATCCAAAAGTACAGTCCTGAACCAGGTGGCTTCACTATTGATTTCTGCCAAATATTTAAATAATTAATATTAGTTCTCCATAACTTTGTCCAAAACAGAAGTGGAAGAAATTCTTCCAAAGACATTCTATAAGGACAACATTACATGATACTCACACCAGATAGAAACACAACAAAAAAAGAAAACCACAGCCAAAGTTCTTTATGAACATAAATATAAAAATTCTTATGAAAATACTAGCAAGCCTAATCCAAAAGCATGTTTAAAATGTTATTCATCATAACCAACTGAGTTTCATCCCAGGGATCCAAGGATAGTTCATTATGCACAAATCAATAAATGTGAAACATCATATTAACAGAATAAAGGATAAGCAGTATATAGTCAACTCAATTGATCTATAAGAGATAGTCGGTGAGATTCAGAATCTTCTCATGATAAAAGACACTAAACAATTCATAGAAGGAACATAGCTCAACAAAACAAGGGCTACTTATTATGTCAATAGCTAACATTGTGTTATCAAATTTGTTGCCACTCAGCTGTTCTTAATAATGTTTCATTATTGTTTGGCATTTTCATGTTCCTTGGAAAGACTGAAAGCTTTCTCTGTAAGCTCTAGAACCCAATAACTATGCTCACTTTCACATTTTCTGCTTAACATAACTGGAAATCCTAGATAGGATAGTGAGGAAAGATAAAGAGGTAAAGCAGATTTAAATTGGAAAAGAAGTCAAATTGCACTGCCAGTTTTCAGATGACTATTAGAAGTAATAAATTCAGCAAATTTTCAGGATTCAAGATTAACATGAAAATAAACAGTGTTGCTGTGTACTAATAAGGAACTTGTTTGAAATAGAAACCAAGAAAGCAATCTCATCTAAATATCTACACAAATAAATCGATAATATATCAAGGAATAAAGTTACCCAAAAAGGTGAAAAATCTCTACAATAAAAAATGACCAAATTTTGATATAAGAAATGGAAGATTACATAAAAATGTAGAAAAATTCTTGCATTCATGGTTGGAACAGTTAATATTGTTAAATGTCCATAATATCTGAGGTAAATGACAGATTCGATATAATTCCTATCAAAACATCAATAGCCTTCTTCACAGAACTAGAAAAATTAAGTTCAAAACTTCTATTACTCCACAAAAATCCATGTGTAACCTAAGTCATTTTGAGCAAAAAATCACAAAACTGGAGTCAGGACAGTACCTGACTTGAAAACATGCTACAAAGCCATAGTAATCAAAATATCATAACACTGGTGTAAAAACAGACACATAAACCAGTGGAACAGAATGTTGTAGAGTTGAGTCATAAATTCATACATCTATAGGCAATTGATATTGAACTGAGGAGCTAACCACACACACTGGAGAAAGTACAGATTTTCAATAACTGATACTGAAAGAATCAAATGTTCATACAGAAGAAGAAAGCTAACCCTTTATCTCACATCAGTTATAAAATCAGTGCATAATGAATTATAAATTTAATGTGATTTTGAAATAAATATCTCTAGAAGAAAATGCTTTGTAACAGTGCCTTTTGGCAAGTGCAAGGTTGAGAGTTCAATTTCTGATATCAAAAAAAAGAAAAATTGGCATATTTTTATGAAATTTGTTTGAAATAAATGATTATTTTACAATACACTAAAAAAAGAAAGAAAATGTAGAAGAAATGCTCAGTACAATAGAATGGGCAGGGAATTTTTTTTGAACCAAATTCCAAAGTATAGGAAACAAGAGCAAAAATAAACAATGGGATGGCATCAAACTGATAATCTTCTGCACAAGAAAAGTAACAATCTACAGAGTACAGAGATAATCTACTGACTGATTGAGAAAAATATATGAAGACTCCACCTCTGACAACGTTGTTATCCAAAATGTATAATGAACTCCAAAAACTCCAAATAGCAAAATCAGAGAGAGAGAGAGAGAGAGAGAGAGAGAGAGAGAGAGAGAGAGAGAGAGATCTTTTCAAAAGAAGTTATAATTGGCTAATAGGAAAATGAAAAACATAAACGTTTAAGTTCACTAATCATTGTGAAAATCCAAATCAAACAATGATATAACACCTCAGCGATAAGACTATTTATTATCAGAAAGACTAGAGAGAAAAAGTGCTGGCAAGAATGTGGGTAAAAAAGAGCTCTTAAACTGATAGGAGAGTAAATTAGCACACTAATATGGAAAGCCATATAAAGATTCCTCAAAATATTAAAAACAGAAGTATCATATGATCCTGAGGCCCCACTGCTTGATATACAACTAAAAGAAATTAAATCTGTATATCAAAAAGGCATCTGTAGTCCCATGTTCATTGCAGCACTATTCACAATAGGCAAAAAAAATAGAAGTAACCTAAGTGTTTATCAAATGAGGGATAGAGAGTGAAAATGTGCCACATGTACATACATAGTGGAATGCTATTTAGCCAAAAAAAGAAAGAAAGAAATGTTTTCATTTGTACTGACACAGATGGAACTGCATGCAGGTCATCATGTTTTATGAAATGAGATTGGTACAAGACAAGTACCCATGATCTTGCTTTTATGAAATATCAGAGATGATCTTATAGAAATTATGAGGAGGATGGCAGTCACCAAACACTGGTGAAATTAAGGAAGAGGAAGGAATGGAAAATGTCAACTAATGGATGTTATTATAGTTAGGGTTGAGAAGCTCTTGTGTGCCACTGCACATTAGTGTGACTTTAGATGTGATAATGTACTGAAGATTCCAAAAAACTGAAGAAAGGATTATCAAAGTTTTTACCACAAGGAAATTATAAATGTTTAAGGAGATAATGTTTAACCTGATTTAAATATTAAAAAATATCTACTTGTAATTAATATCAGTTACATGGCACCTGTAATTATGCTTGACTTTTATGTTTTTGTGCAACAGTTAAAAATAAAGAGCATGTCAGTTATTTCCCTCTTGATTGGCTCTAAGTGTATAGGAAAATGGTTTTAGTTATGCTTGGACTATCTGTTTTAGTATTTAAGCAATTTGACACAGAATGAAATCTCATGTTATTTGTACTCTTATTCTAAATAAAAGTCTAGTTATAATAAATACCATTGATGCAACCCTGCCTGAGAATAAATAGATCATGAGTATCCATGCCTGTCTTTGGACCAAACTCGAATAATCTGAGCACTGCATAACTGTACTGTGTTGTCTTGGTGCCTCATACATCTGCTTCTGTAGATTGCACTTTATATTTTCTTTGGCTCACATTGAAGGGGCTACATAAAAGCGCCCTTATGAAATTTGTTAATGAGTTTACTGTAAAAGTCATAAAAAACATTCATAAAGGCATGAAAATAAATGTCAATTTTCATGACCAGGAAAAAGTTTGAGTACCTGGATCATGTTTACACCAAGAAACTGTGTTACTAAGTCTGTCATGTGAAACTCTTAAGAATCATGATAGCTCATAGTTCCCTCCCAAATTTGTTTAGTGAAAATCTCAGACTTAAAACCTACTTCCCAGGTATGCACAAGGCCTTATGTTATGCTTTGATTAGTACTACCCTTACTGTCTCTATCCTTGATTTTTATTTAATTATTTAATTAATTAATTTTTTAGTACCAGGGATCGAACTCATGACCTTGCACTTATCAAGCATGCGTGTAAATGCTGAGCTTAATCCCCGGTCCTCTATCCTTGATTTACTGTCTTCTTTTACTCCTTTGTTTAATTATTCATATTTTTATTATATGCTTTTCTGGTAAGTCATCTCAAATTAACTTTTGACCTAAACTATAAACCCATATATACATTCACTCCTGTAATGTCATATTTGGTCATTATGAGCTCAGAGATCCAAGAAATTAACTAAATTATTCACTTTCCATCCAAATATTTTCTCTAAAGCAAATAGAGTTTTCAGTGTAAAAGTGCATATATGAGTCCAATTTTTTTCTGGTCCAAGTTGACTTTGTTGTGCTTAGGAACAGAGAAAATCTCTGACTACTCAAGGGCCAGATATAGGATATACTATTAGGTTAGACTTGTCTCATACTTACAATTTACCCTGAAAGCCATACCTTCTCAAATTCTAGAAGATCTGCTAGACAACCTATAATCCGATTTCTCCTCTATTTATTTATTTAAATTTCATTTTTCATTGTCAGGAAAACGACTCAAATTCTATTATTCAAATTCTTCTATTCAGAAGCAGTGTAACATTGAACTCTTTTCTATCTCTGTGATAATTAATCCTTATGAGAGGGCTAATATGTCTTGTATCCCAAAATTACTATAAATGTTATAAATGAGGTAATGGCATGAATGGAACACAAGGAAAATATTCATATTACTTGTTGAATTTATTACTATAATGATCACTGCTAACTAGCCTTCCATATCTGTGTATTGACTACCTGCCCTTGCATAACAGTTGAAGAATCCCATCACCATTTAACTCATATATTCATGTCATTTACTTTGCCAGGAATTTTGCCAAGGTACTTCGTGTACTTTGCCAGTACACTTCATGCTTTTTGCCAGGAATGTTATACTAACCCTCTAGAAAATTATACTGTATTGGAGAGAAACCAAATTTCTGATGTAGCAAATGTTATGAAAAAAATTGGGTGGAGAAAGAAAGACTTCACTTACAGAACTAATATAAGTTAAGATATTAGGAAAGAATTCTTTGGGGTAATGTCATTTGTGGTACAGTCAGAACGAGATGAAGGAATTAGGCAAGAATATTTAAAAAAACAGCAAATAGGAAGGCTTTAAAATGGAATGGACTTGGGCTGGGGATTTAGCTCAGTGGCGTAAGTGCCTGCCTTAAAAGCAGGCAGTCATGAGTTTGATCCCTGGTACCAATAAAAAGGAAAAAAGACAAAAAAAAAATGGGATGGACCTGTTTATTTTAGAAATAAAAGACCAGTGGGACTAAAGCAGAACAAGAGAGAATGAACAGTGTAAAATGTAGTAGAGGTCACACAGTACTGATAAGTTTGGGTTTTTCTTTTTAAGTGCAGTGGAAAAGCAGTGGAAGGTGTTATGAGTCATAAAACATCAGGTAAATAGATGTTTATTTTCTGACAAAAAACTAAGCCAGAAAGAACTAAGTTCCCATTCCTTCTATCACCCTCTCTGAAATAAAGATTCACAACACTGGAAATCCATCTTTAGCAAGCTAGAAGTCTTGAGTTAAGACTGGGACTCATTTTTGATAGCTAACACATTCTGTAAGGTCTCAACCGAAAAAGACAGGAATCACTGCTAAATTCATTCTCAGAGTCAATGCTGCCGCTAGAAGTGATGCAACCCACGCTCTTTAATAAATCTTCCATTTATGCTCCTCTTCCATTTATGTTCTTGACCTCATCATCTTTGTGTTTCCCTCCACCAAATGGGATTTTTTCTCTCCACTTTTCCCCCTCTTATTTCAGTAACTTATCAACTTGTAGAAGGCTCTCAGTCTATGGCTTCAAGATAGAAGACCACTCTAGGGAGAAGACCTGGTTTCCCCAATCCCTCTACTACTGTCATAGCCTCCTCTTTCCAGGTTTAGCTGAACATTTATTTTCTTGCTGTCAGAAAGGGCTGAGCTTGTTGAGTGAGAGCTTGCTATGAAAATAACTACTGTTCAATATTCCTACCTAGAAAAGAAATTTTATCCTTTCTTCTATTTTAGCTTACAGTTCATGAAAGTCTCCTGGGTGAACCCTTATAAAATTATCTAAATCTTCCCCTGGTGCCAGTTAGGTGAAGTGGAAGATGCACATGCAAAGCAGGAGAAATGACTTGGAAAGTAAAGCACATATGACACACTTGCCTGATCAGTTAGTCTGAACTTTAAACTCCACCCAATTCCCTGTAGATGAGAACAGGTTCCTCTTTAGATTTTAGGAGTTTGATGCATAAAACCTATGCTTTTAGCTTGAGCGCTTAGTTTCTTTGAGTACATCCTGTACCCTCTCATCTCTGCTCCGGTGCACATGTACTAATTCTGTCTGACAAGTCTTCCTTCCATATGTATGAAACTGAATTTTAGCCTACTGTCAAGATTCAGTTATTTCCTTAAGGGATCTTTCTCTGATTACCGCTCCAATCCCTCCTGTGAACATCGAATTATTTATTATATCCATAGAGACAAGATAATGCTACTTTTATCCTAAAGTTGAAGTTTATGGCTAGCTTCCACTACTGTGATCTCAAATGATATCTTTCAGTGGACATACCACATCTCCCCACCACATTCTTACTGCTTATTTAAATCAAGAATCCCCCGAATGCTTGAACTTTTCTTGTGTAAAGGAAAAATATGTAGCTGTCAACACGGTATGAGTTGAGGCTATGATATGGAAATTTTTTACTTACTGGTTTTTGGTTAAATTTTTTTTAAAAATGTGAAACTAAGAACATCATAATGAAATTCTTAAAATCTAAAGTTTGGTACTTTGGAATCTTACAATGTCAGTTCTAGAAATAATCTTTTAGGATCAGTTAATTTAATCTTGCTTTATTTTTCATACAATCTTCTTTTTCCATTGAAACTATTGTATTTCAAAGATTGTAAAAACCATATGATGAATTCATATTTTATTGCATTACTATTCAACAACATAATTCCGATTATTTAAAGTTAAATATTATTTTCATCTCCGGTTTACTTGTTGATATATAAGTATACTAGATGCAGTTTCTTTAGTTCCTAAGATTAGCACAAAATTTTATTTAACTGAATCCCAAGGAAATTCAATTGAAGGAGATGAAACTCACAAAACCACAGGGAGGTGGAAAGTGAGAAGGAAACAAGGAGCTTTAGCGCCAGAGAAAGAAAGACACCCAAATCCCTGGTCAGAAGAGAAAATGATACCAAATCTTTTTAAAGAGACAGTGAAAACTTTTTCTGTTGTCCCAGAAACTAACCTGGTAAGGAAGGAGCGATTTACACATAGAAAATCATTTGCTATTGTCAGGAGGAAATATGTTGAGGAGTCAAAATTTACTAATGCTCACTCTAGCAATAATCCTTCACTCATGTAAAAGGAAGTGAATAAAAATAATAGTTTCCAGCCATAAAACATAGTGAAGAAAAGTGATATTATTCTCACTTACAAATCAGAAAATGGAAGGTAAAAGAAGATAAGTCACTTGCCCAAAGCTGTATAATTAAATGCCTGTCAAAACCTGGATTCAAAAATGTATCTATTTGCCATAAATCCGTATTCTCACTAATGGTCTGAACCTTCATGTGTGTAGAGTGGATAATGCAAGTCTTGTACTGAGCATCTGCTCTGACCTGAAGAGACAGAAACAGCAGGGAAACGGCAGGGATACTGCTGGTTCCTCTGCATACAACAGTTTCCCTCCAGCAACCGACCACTGCTTCACTTGACTCAAATATTATTGCATCAGAAAGGTCTTACTTGACAATCCTGTATAAGAAACCTATCACATTCTCCTTTACTCTCTATTCTTTTATGTTCTTGTTTCTTCATAGCACTGTTTTATACATTAATTCATCTTTAGAATCAAGACTATTGCTTGGTAAATATTTATTTGATGAATTAATGAAGCAGAAATAATTGGATAAACAATTGTTAGTTCTGCTTCTAACTCCGTGTGACTTTGACCCAGTCATTTATCTCTCTAGGTTTCAGTTACAAAATGGAAAGTTTGAATCAAATCAAGCCTAAACCCATTGCCCCATTTCTTACCTTACAAAGTGTGTTTAACTATTTGTTTGTTTTTATACACTGTATTTCTCTCCTACTTTTCTTTTGAATAAAGCATTTTGCAGCTGGAAAGTGTTTGAAAGACACTGGGCTAGATGAATCCTAAAGTTCCATATATTTACAAAAGTAGGTAAATGTTTCAGTATAAAAGTTAATATACTCCCAAATAAGTTACAAAGAGTTTTCCCAAGAAAAATTGTGTTTCCTGTTGAAAAACTGTCCCTTACCTCCTATACTTCTGATTTCCAAATTTGAGGAAGGTGGTAAATGATTTGTAAAGTTCATTTACTTTTGCAATTACAAAAAGCTCTTCACTGAGTTCATTTTATTATTTTAATTAACATAATAACCCCCCCAAAATAATAGGTTGTGAAATGCATGAATCCAGAACTTCTAAGATTACTAAGTCTACTGAAGTATGAAAGGTTTTCACATAAGTTTTAACTGTGTGAAGATCAATGGTGTAGAAAGAAAGCTGTACCATTCACAGGCAGATGATGGGCACTGAGAAATTGATTTACAGACTTTTTTTCATGTGACAAAGGCAAAAATGTCAGACATGACTCCTTTGAGTCCACATTTAAACCAGTCACTCTGTGAGGGAATGTAGTAATAGTGGATTATTAGAGTCCCCTTGGGAGCCACTGCCCTTTGTGTGGTAAGTTTTTACTTCAAAAATGGCTTATCTGTTGTGTTATATGTCCTTGTGCCCACCTCCCTCTTTCTTCAATCTTTTTTTTCCTACTCTTTCTCTTATTTACTCAATCAATCAATTGAAATTATTTATTTGTTAGTTACTGTGTATCATACTTGTGCTAGCCACTAGGGAGTAATGGTGAGCAAATAAAGATACTGAGCCTCTCTATGGAAATAATGAAGAAAAATATTAAGACATGTTGAAGTACGATATATGCTATCACACAGTTATACAGGGATCATGGGACCAGAGGGTGGGTATAATTATTCTAGGCGAGGAAAGGGATTATCAGAACAAGAGAGACCAAAAATGAGAAACTCTTGCCATATAAAGAAAGCTTCTCTGGAGAATTTAAGTGTTAGTAACTCATATGGCTAGACAACACATCTCACTTGTTTGAGACACTCATTCTTAGCTATGTTTGGGTTCAGTTCCATCCTGCAAACAGAAAGTCTTTATCAGAAAGATAAGCACTCCTTCTACTCCAAGACTCTTTTCTCAGCATCACAACTAACCCCAGACCTAAATGTTCTCCTGCACACTGAAGGACCTTTGCTTTACCCTACCTCTGACTCCTGTGTCAGTCTGTTTCTAATCTCTTACTAATGCTTGCTGTTGAAATCTTGCAGCTGTCCCACTACTGTAATAATTCTGGTGTTATTTCCTTTCTCTGTATCAAACATCACCAGGATTATACCATATCTGTTTATTTGTCCTTTATTCATTGCTTTGCCTCACCACCCCAAATCCCACAAGTCACAACCTAACATTCCTGTGGGTCCATAAGTCATCAAATTGTTACCACTTTTCACATACAACAATGGCCCAATCTCAGATTTGTCATCTGCTGCCCGGAGAATGGCAAGTAAAAAATATCAAGATCCCATGCTTCTCACTGTGTATCTATGCCAGTTTCACTTTCCTAATTCAGTATACTCACTCTTGATACTCTTTATGAGGATAAGAGAATTTTTATTACCTGGCTTGCAACCTGGTGCATATCTGACTTTTGCTAAGCAATCTTCTGCATCTTTTACTCCAGTAACATCTTCATCCACTTGAGACTGTAATTGTATCTTCCACCGTAGAGAGCTGAACATAACTTGTTTCACGTACCCTCTGCTGCTCTAATTTTTCTCTTGATAGTGTTCTCTCTTTGTCACTGAGTTAGTCTTGACTCCAACCTTACTGTCCCTCATTCCTTCTTCTTTGAGTTTGGGAACTTGGATTTTTAACAAGCTCTTTTTGACATAGCTTTTGTTTAAGCTACCTGGTTTGCCAAACCTGAAATTTAGACCATTTCTTGGTTTCCTTGATCACTGGAATTCCTATGTTATTGGAATCAACTTTCATGATCTACTCCTCAGTCTTTCCACTGGTGATGGCATTCAGTTTTCTTGGTGAACAAGCACTTCCTGTATGAGTCTTGAGGGTAGAATGGGGCCGGGGGGCTGGGGTTAAAAGATAATAAATCAGATGGTGGTTCTAGATGGTGCTATTTTCCTGCATGTGTTTGTCTGCTACTAAATTCTTTCTTAACTTGGTCACACCAAGCCTGTAATACCCTACTTGGTGAGAGGAAGGGGGAAACCTGAAGTTATTTTGTGCTGGGGACATTATGATGAGCCTTTGGCTACTACCTCCACTACTGTACAGACAGAAAGATCTTAGTGGTTCCTTGTGTGACAAGGTTCAGTGATACACATCACTCTACTTAAAGTTTTTATCTGATGAAGTAGGAAAGAATCTGTTGATAAAAAGAAAAAATTGTGATAGGGGAAAGGAGAATGGAAGAAGGGAAAAGAAAAATATATTTATACACAAAATAGTTAAGATAGTTATATAGCTAATTGCTCTTATCTCATTGAAAAAAGGTATATGATATTGTTTGGACAGATATCATGCCCTTATCTAGTACTCTGAATAACTACTATAAAGACAACAATATTCAATGTATTAATTAATGTAACTGTCCTAGTAACCTGTTTTGAAACTGTTTCATTGTTACTTTTATTTTTTATCTTTAAAAAAATCCATAAACAGGGTAGCATTATATAATATATAATAGTCTATATATATTATAATATATAGTATATATTATCCTATATATAATAGCCTATATATATAGGTTATTAAATCATAATAACACATATATAATAGCCTATTATATATATGTGTGTGTGTGTGTTCTATATAATAGCCTATGTACATTATAATATATATAGGCTATTATATATACATAGGCTATTATATATGTATGTGTGTTATGATATGAAATAGATTAGTATTATATAATATATAATAACCCATATATAAAATATATATTGGCTATTACTGTGGATTGAGAGAAAGGAAATCTTTGGATAATTAATGCCGTTTTACTTCTCCAAGAAGCACTACATAAAAATTGGAAAAAATCTAACTCATGGACTTCTTAAAATCATTCTCTTCCCCAAGAGTCACCAATACCTTATGCTGCTGGGAATCCACTGGCCAACTGCTTTGTCCCAAGCAAACCACAGTTCGCTTTCTTACCTCCCTGGCATTATCCCTTCACCAACATATATTCATTCCATTTATTTTGCAAATATCTACTACTAGTCTACCATTTGATATGTACTGTGTCAGATGCTAGACTATTCACTGAAAAACAGAAGATACATCCTATCCCTATACACACAGACAACATAGCTCATTAGAAATGTAACTGTAAATAAGCAAGCATAATGCATATACAGTGTACGCATATAACACACAGATAACGATTTGAGGGAACAGACTGGGTTGCTATAAGGGAGATTAATAAGAGGGCTGATTTAGGTAGTGATAGAGAACATTTGAGATTAAAAAAAAAGAATAAGCAAATGTCATGGTTTATGTCAGTGGCCCCCAAGTCTCACGCAGTCATGGAGGTGGCTGAATCTAGCGTTTGTGATTGGGATTCCCACTGGGAGCAGCAGTGTGAATGCTGCACCTGCCCAGGGATGCAACCAACATACAATATAAGGGAAGGACGAAGGTGTGTTTTCTCCCTCTTTTTCCTTGTTCCTTCTTGCTGTTTATGCCCATCATGAACAGTGGCCCTTGTGCCACTCCACTCTGCCTTGGATGCAGCAGAATATGGATTGAAATCTCCAAAAACTGTAAGAAATAAACCTTTCCTTCCTTAAGTTTGGTCTTCAGGTGTTTTGTCTCAGCAATGAAAGAAAAGTAACCAAGACAACAAAAGACGTAAAGAACAAGATGGATAAAAGGGCAAATATCTGAAAGTCTTGAAATGATCTCTGAACTTTATGGATCTGAGGAAGTAAACACATCGTATTAAAGATTTGGATTTCATTTCATCACGATTGGAAACTGAAAAGTTTTAACACAGAAGACAATTCACTTGAATTTTGAAAAGGTTATTGTAAAAGAGAATGGAGAAGAAAGAAGTGTGGAAAAAAGAAAGCTGGATTGAATGAGGATTTTTCACTATTCTAGCAAAAACCTGGAAACATAGACAAGTAGACAAATCAATTAGTTTTCCTTTTATTTTGCTCATATTTACCATTGAGTACCTAATATGTGTCAAGTATCAATTTCTAATCTTCAAAACATATCTATGAAATAGATACTCTTTTTATTTTATAAAAGAGGAAACCCTGACCCAAGGGAATATGACTAAGTAATAATACAAATGTAATAATACAAATGGAGTAGATCCCAAGTTCACTGTACAAATGGAGAAGACCCCAAATTCACTTCCTACTGTACAATGACTGCATTTCTAAAAGGTATAGCCTGGTATTAAAAACATATCTGCCCATTCAGATTGTTCTAATTTGTTTATTCATTCATTTAAAATATTTATTGAGTGTCTCTTGTATTAGGTTCTATGCAATGTGATTACTAGTAAATTCCAATCTAATGACATTACAACCTGAACTCATTATTCCACTCATGACAACGTAGTAACTTGGTCATAAAACTTCAGTGCAAACTTGAACTGCTGAAGCAATGACCTGCTACTCCATCTCAAAGCATCCAGCATTCTGCTACTGCCTCATGTACTATCCCTATACTCAGTAAACAAATCCTTTTCATGTAAAAGATTTCATAACAGTCCTAAGGTGAATGCAAGACATGATGTAATAACAATGTTTTACACAAAGACACAGAGAAAATAAGAGACAGCAAGAACTTGGATTAGAAATCAACTCCTACCTCCTTGTTCAGAGTTCTTTTTTTCCCTCTTGAGGAACTGGATAAAGGAGGATAAACTAAATGATTTAGAACTCCTCCTTACATAGAGTATTAGTTAGCTCTTCAGCTGCAACATGCACAACTAAAAAGGAGAAGACACTGCCTCTTGGAAATCTGGATAGGATGAGGTAGAATATGTGTTTGAAAGCCTTTACTTTCATGGGGTGCCTGTGCTTGGAGTTGTTGGATACACTGGCATTCTGCCAGAAGTCCCTGGTAGGTAGGAAAATTGTTGCTGTCCATGACCAGGGAATAATCAGTCTCAGTTCTTCCCTGGCTCTAAACCAGCCAAAGTAATTGGCTCTAATTTTAATGTTTTTAATGATGTGGAATTAATAGAAACAGCCACTGCTACAGTGAGTGGGTGTCTTTCTCCATAAAGAACCAGCAAAAAAAATCCTTATATATTAAATAAACTAAAAAATAGTTAATACTGTATATAAGACAAAAGAAGTTAATTCAAGAAGTGAGCAGTATTGTTTTGTTACAAAATAATCAGCTGGCAATATGTAGCACTGTCTCCAACTCTTAATAGCCATCGGGATGGATGGTAATCTGATGAGACACCCATGTATAAAAATGTGTTTCTATATCTGAGTACTCCCTCACTCTCTCTTTCTCTTCTGTCATGTGACTCACCAAGAGATTAGCTGTGAGAAAATGTGGGGAGAAATATGAATAGATGTGCTGGTGATAGGAGCACTGTTATAATTATTTGGGAGAAGTTAGGATTTGAATTAGTGTGGGTCCTGTTTGCTAAGGGAGGGTAAATTTATAATATGGATAGCCATGCCAGGTTCCTACCTGTGCCAGGCACTGTGGAGAAAAGGAATGCACCAAGTGGCTCAAGCCAGGTAATGACCCCAATTCTTCCAGCCATATCTAGCCTAAGGATCATGTGTTGGCATGGGATCCAACTGTCCTCATGAAGGGAATACAAATAAGAGCTTATCTCTTATTTCTGAGAAAGTACATGCTAGTTTGCTTTCTGTCCCTAGCTAAATGAAATAAAGGAAACAGGAGACTGGGTTATCTTACAAATTTATGATTAGTGGCATGAATTTCAGGCAGCAAAACTTTGGTGTGGAGGGAAGAATATGTATTTACAAGTTGATCAATAGTGTATATCAAGCAAGTGGGACACAGCATTGTAGGAGATGCTTAACATGTATTAATTATTTTAAGGCTATCTAATTGGGTTTGTGATGCCTTGTTTCACATACTTCTTTTAGGACTTACAACTTGAAAATAATGAGTATTTATTGATTTATTTTTATGTGTTATATGAAAAGAAAATTTGTGTTTGCTGTCATGTCCATAGAATTAGAACTTACCTATTAATCTCCATGTTTTCTACTTCATGCAGAGGAAATTAGGTTCTATATTAAAAGGATCCTAAGGGAATATAGAGGGTTCTGTTTTGGTTTGTTTTGTTTTGTTTTTAAAGAACCCTTTATACTCTGGCAGGTCTTGGGCTTCTCTACTTCCTTGTGGTGTAGTAATCTCCAAAATGATACTTTAAGAATTTAGCTGATATGTTTGAAGACAAGATGGAGAGGACAGTAAATGGGAAGACAATCATTTACTCACTTATTAAATCATAAATTCACTCATTCATTTAGTAAGAATACATTGAACTTTTCTTCAGGATCAAGCACTGTACTAAGTACATAGATTTTTGAGACAAACTGGAAACACAGAAGGATCTTCAGTTGGTATTTAGAGCAGAAAGTTCATCCCAGAATTGATGATAAAGATTTCAAAATAAGATATCATTTGACTTGGACTTTATTTCTCTACAGAGGGATGCACCATGAAGAAAGGTTTGGAATAGGCAATTATAGGAAGAGAAATACTGTTTTTTGAGACCAGATCTTGCTATGTAGTATACACTGGCCTTGAACTCAATACGTAGCCCAGGTTGGCCTAAACTTGCAGCAATCCTCCTGCCTCAGACTCCTGAGTCCTAGGATTACAGGCATGCACCACCACATCCAGCAGAATACATTTTAAAAGGCAATGAAGTTTGTGAGAACATCATATATTTATGGTATGACTCAATATTTTACAGGGAGACATCACAGTGTACATATATTAGTGTGGCTGAAATAATTTGCTTACTAATATTTTCACTTATCCAATTTATCAACAGTTTTGACTATGTCATCTATGTAAGGTTCTGGAGTATCAAGGGTGAATATTATATGGTCCCTGCCCTCAAGGAGAGCTCAATCCAATTTTGGAGAAAGCCATATATTTAAATCAATGCAGTGAGATAGGAGCTAAATGAAGCATGGGAAGGTTTTTTGAGAATCCAGTGAACACATCTAAACACATATGTGGTTGGTGTGTATCTTTGTGCTCACACACACAACTCTGCACACATAACTAAATCTGAGGATGAGAAATAAAGTCCTCTTCCACTTTGGTTTGTAAAATGGTTTAGGTTTGTAAACCATTAGGTTTGTAAAATGTCTTGTTCTAAATATGTCAGCTTTTATTTTCCATATTCTCAGAGCACACATGTCAGAGCTTGGAATCTTCCTGGGTCACTGGCAGGATCAGTGTTAGACCCTTTCTTTTCTGTGGTCTTTTGGGATATCATTGACATCCTGCTTCTCTTAACAAGGATTCTTAGCACTGCGTTCATTTCACCATATTGTTGGGGTAGTAGGAAAAACTTCAGAGGCTGCTATGATGAGTAAAGGCATTATAAAGTACTTAGGATGTCCTGGCACATGGTCAGTGCTGTGTGCACACATAGAAGATGGTACTAAATAGTTATCATTGTGTTGTATTGTTTCTCTAGATTGTCTTACACCATCTGTGGTAAATAGAACCAGAAAGTTACTTTGTCTAAACTAAAATGAAGTATAGGAAGACTCTTCAGGAAATTCCTTAAACCTTTCTATGTTATTCTTACCGGTAAGGCAAGCCTACTTTCTTTAGCTAAATGTTGAATATTTTTAAAAATGTAGAATATTTAATACTGAGCTAAAATTTGCCTTCCTGTAATGTGAACAACTGATCTCCTGGGATGAATTTTCTTTCCATTTCTTTATTGCTTTTTAAAAAAATAAATACTATTGGAGCGCTCTCTATATCATCACCAGAGCAGAAACAAGAGGTGACACAGTTCCCCTCTTCAAGAAACCTACATGCTTTTTTGAAAAAATAATCCGAAAACCCATTTTCTTTTGTTGCTCTTTGTGAAGAGACAAATGAGATGATATAATTCACTTCTTTTTTCATTATTCAATGTAGGGAAAAACTGATTAATAATAAGGGAAGGCTTTAGAGAGGAGATAGTATGTTTAAGGATATGTTAAAGGATAAGCAAATGTTTATATATTTGTTGTTCATTGATTAATAGTTCATGTTTTAAATAAATCTTCGTTAACAACTGACCACATGGCACATCTATGAGTAACAGCTCACCAAGTAGGCAGAAAGGCAGAGAAGGCAGACCAAGCAGAGGAAAGATCAAGTACGAAGATGTGCAGTTACAGCACACAGTTGTGTTAGGGATTTGTGAGTAACTGAACATGAATTAAAGCACAGGCTTGAGGAGTGAGAGATGGGTGATGATGCCCAAATCACAGGGAGATCACAGGAAACCTTATGGATCAAATTTAAATGTGATGATAGAAAGCTGGTGCAAATTTTTGTTTTATTTTGCTTTGCTTTGCTTTTTGTTTTATTTTGCTAAACAGGGTGAAAGCACTGTGCAAGGAGATTTTTCTGAAGAAGAAGATAAAACTATATGTTGAGTACCATAAGGAAACAAGAACTGCAAGGAATAAGGATTAGAAGCACAGATTTTGGAGCCACATTGGCCTAGATCTAATACAGACTTTGCCTCTCTTGAAATCTCAGATAATTTTTTTTTACCTCTCTGAGCTTTGCTTTTTTTTTTTTTTTTAGTCTGTGTAAAGAGCATGTTAATGGTAAGTGGCTTATAAAGCTATTGAAGTAATATATAAAACACTTAATGCAATGCCTGAGACATAACGGAGAACCTAACAAGAAAAAATAAGACAAAAATTTAAGTGCAATTCAAAAGAGAGAGAAGCTCTCCTCCCTAACCCCAGATTCTTTGCCCTAGTTTGCTTTTGGTCTTTACATTACTTTAAAGTCCTGATGAATGTGACCTACTGAACCCTTGCCAAGTAGACTTCTGTTTACATCTTTGGTGAAATCTGGAAAAGTCTAGTCCCTAAGCAGCGTCTCAGCTTCCTTGAGTGATTATCCCAGGGCATATTAACTCTATTCTGTCTGCTAACAAGTTCTACTCTCACAGGAGAGGAGCTGGGGTAGCTACAGGCCATAGATGAATTCTGATAGCATAAAATCAAAACTCTTAGATTTAAATTGTTGAACTTGGCTAACTATGATGATTTGAGCATAGACTTTTAACAGATATAATAGTAAATGAAGAATTCAAAGCAATGTTGTAACTTTAAGGATCTTATGTTCCCTTTCAGTACCAGACTCAGACCTAAGAATCAGAAACTGCAGTGACTATCAGATACCACCAACTGGATGCCTCAAGGCCACTTTCATCCACATTCTTCCTAAATATACATTTGAATCCCTATGGATAGCTTATTCCAGCCTCACATGTTTGGATCTTCACTCACAATGCAAAAGAGCATCATGTATTCTGTCTACATTCTCATTCCTGCATTGGTCTTTGTTCCTTCTTTAATCCTAGCTTTCAACTACTCCCTTTCCTCTCCCAAATTTTCTACATTTTATTTTTTTTTCTGGAATTAAGCTTCATGATTAACAATCTCACTCTTTTAGACGGCAAGTTCCTTTACTTTTGGCCTTAACCAAACTATGCTTGATGTATGATACTTAAATATTTGCTGTATAGAACAACCAAGGAAGGTCTGTCTCTCTTGGAGAATGTTACTTCTCCCATTGCCCTCTCAGAACCTCCTGTTCTACACTGCATTCGGCAGGCCATTGTATCTCCACCTTATCACTGG